>NC_083771.1:41619227-42281727 GCF_963514075.1 Conger conger | reverse complement strand
TGCGTGTCCCAGTCATTTACCTTAACCACTATGCTACAGGCCGCCACAGTTGTTTCACAGGAGTGCAGCACATCATATGCATTTGGTGCAAACACAGAGCACAGGCCTGACTGAGGAGTCACTCTTGCACAATATTTTGTTGACTCACAATAAACCCTCCCTTCCAGGATTTTGGGGTGCAGACCACTGTCAAAACTGGCAAGGTTAGAATCAGGGGCACTAAGAGTTATTTCAATAGCTGGGAGCTGTTACTTAACATTTCTTATCATTTATTGAAGTTACAGGCAGCAACAACACCTTCCAGTACCAACAGAGTTTAAGACTCAATATTAAATTTGACGGCTCAGATGGCCTTGCCTAGCCTGACGCCAAATCATATGTCATATTATACAATCCTGTACAGTATTCCCCAATGCCGTAAGAGGTAATATGCTGGGTACTTCTGAGTCCTCACAAGGTATGCACCAAAATGATATCAAATACTGTAATAGAAACTGTTCCTGGGTTTAAAAGTAAAGTTAAGAAAAGTTATTACTATTATTATTATTATTATTATTATTATTATTATTATTATTATTGTTATTTTTATTGTTATTGTTATTGTTATTGTTATTATTATCTTTATACTAATGAGGTATGTGCAGGCTAACATAATTTTAAAATTAACCAAAAAGTTTTGGCTGGCCTGTTATGACCATTTGAATTTAAGAGCACCATCTTCCAATATTTTATTTGGAATTAATGTCCAATCTGGCATTTTTATAAAATATTGACTATCTTTTTTTATAAATGACATTATTTTATAGATCACTGCTTGCCTCTATGTCCACTGTAGCACATTTACAAGCATGCTGCTCTGAATGATGGCTAGGCACTATTCTTATCTGCTGCTGTTTAATTTGAGCCTGTCTTTAACCCTTTGACCGTATACCGTAAATCTGGCCCACTGCTAGTCATGTATGTATTTTAGTTTGTTTAGTTTGCGGCACCTGGGTTCCTGCCACAGTCCAAAGACATGCAGGTTAGGCTGATTGGAGAGTCTAAATTGCCCATAGGTATGAGTGTGTGAGTGAATGGTGTGTGTGTGCCCTGCGATGGACTGTCCAGGGTGTATTCCTGCCTTTCGCCCAATGTATGCTGGGATAGGCTCCAGCCCCCCTGCGACCCTGTTCAGGATAAGCGGGTTAAGATAATGGATGGATGGATGGATTTTAGTTTGTTTTGGAAGAGTGAAGTATTCACAAAATAAATAAAATATAATAATAACTTATTCTTACTATTCATGAGCACAATGTGCTCCAACACAAGCTGCAAAAACTTGTCAATTTCTCCTCAGTGCCTAGGAGGCAGTGACTCCACGACCACACAACCTAAAATGTCAGAACTGCAAAGAGTTCCTTTGTAAGAAAACAGGTTTAGCTCCTCAGACCTGGGAATGTGTCTTAGGGCTATGGATAAATTACAGAGTGCTACTTCTCAAGAAACCTTTGGAGCTGCAGTAATGGGCGTGTTGCAGCAGGAAAGAACATCATCAATACGTGCAATTGAGGTCATTTCCTGTGCTCAGGTGAGTCATGCATAGCAACAAATCATTACCTACTGTCTGAGAAACCTCAAGAAGGATTTATTATTGATCATTCAGGTTCATCATGATTATGCACTGAACCCTTGCATCAATTTCAGAACAAGTGTGTCTACATGTTGCCTATCTTCACAATGTATATACAATTCCCAAAGTTAAGACAGTGATTTATCATTGTTACCGTGGCTAAAAGGGCTGAATTTTGTCGCCTACAGCATCCATTCTGTGTGTCACAGAGGATTTGGCAATGCCTGAAGATGGCTGCTTTCCTACTGGATTATGTATTCTCTGAACCCCTCCTTTTCCCCATTGTCGTACATAACATTGGTATGAAATGACTCACTGAATTCAATGAGATCAGCGCTGTGAGATCACCATTGGCAATAGCATGAATATTGGCTATAGTGACTTTTTTTACAAATAAAGTAAGTGAGTTATAAGGTGATACATTTGCAAATGTTGTACTGTAAGAACCCTGGGACATTTTTGACATGGCTTCAAATGAAACAAATGTTTGCCACAAGCTTCTAAGGCAGTATGTCATTAGTGCCATCCAGTGGTTTGCACTTGGAAAGACAGGGACATTAATTGTAGAACAGTAGGTCAGTACTACTTAGTTTACAGCAAAGTGAATTGAATTGATATCCACTTCAGATGAAGCTTGAAACTAGTAAAGAACGGCCTTCAAGCTATAGAAAGTAAATTAGCTCAGGCGTTAAGAGCAGTCATCTAGCAGTTGGAGGGTAGCCGGTTCGATCCCACCTTGGGGTGTGTCGAAGTGTCACTGAGCAAGACACTTAACCCCCAAATACTCCTGACCAGCTGGTCGCTGCTTTACATGGCAGACAATCGCCATTGATGTGTATGAATGGGTGAACGAGACGCGTCGATTGTATATAGTACTTTGGATAAAGGTGCTATCTAAATGCCCGCCATTCGCCATTTTAAAACAAAGCAATCTCATTAACAAGAGCAAACAAGTGTTTGCCAGAATGACATATTTTCGGTAATCTTTTACTCTGGAACAATGACGGCAGCAATAATTTATTTCATGCGTGTTTTTACATTACATTACATTAATGGCATTTGGCAGACGCTCTTATCCAGAGTGATGTACAGTTGATTGGACTAAGCAGGAGACGCTCCTCCCCTGGCGCAATGCAGTGTTAAGGGCCTTGATCAAGGGCCCAACGGCTGTGCGGTTCTTATTGTGGCTGCACCGGGGATCGAGCCACCGACCTTGCGTGTCCCAGTCATGTACCTTAGCCACTACGCTACAGGCCGCCCCTATTTTAAATAGATATATTACACATATTACAAAAATGCTATTTAATAACTCTAGTCTACCTACTTCAAGTCAGTATTAGTATTGGGACAAATGACCGTCAAGCTGTTTCAAATTTCAAGCATTCATAAATGGATGGTTGTGAGTATCATGGGTATTATGGGTATCATTTGGAAGGGTTTGTAGTGTCTACTTAAGCCAAAAGATCCGAAAACTGCTGATGAGGGCCAGAGAACTGAATGTGACAACCAACACAAAAAAGTGATTGTGAAAATGAAAGAAAGGAAAAAATCGAACAGAGCTAGGGCAGCATGCTTGTACACTCCAAGTCAACAGTATGGCATGTCCAAAAAAAAAAAAAAACTAGCCTACTGGAGGAATTTGGAACCACCAAAGATTATGCCATCTGTAGAAGACATCAGAAGATTTAAACCCAATTTCGCATGGTTTTCACTTGCTCAAAAAAACAAACTTCAGCGAACATGCAGTAGTCGAAAGAGGCAGAGGTAAAAGCTTGGTAGAGCATCTCAAAGGATCACATCATGAATCTAGTGATATCCATAATCAATACTCAATGCAGTAATCAATGGTACTGTGAGTACAGTAACAACCAGCCAATTTGCCATGAGTGTCCAAATACGTTTGCATTTAACTGCATGTATATACTCAGAAGTAATTACAGTATGCACTTCTAATTAATTAATTACTCAGAAGTGCACTTTCAATGGAATTTTAAAATGGCTAACCTCTTTAATATCCTCAGCATGTCATGTGTGTTTATATTGCTGCATATGGAATGTGAGAATGGTTTTAATGCATGGAAATGTCTTTGTGTATTTAATGTACTTTTGCACGTCTAACAGATGGTACAAACTGCCCTTGGAAGCATGCATTAATGATGACTTCAGAAAAATGTCATGGCTGCCACAAGAGGTCATTAGGATGCGCAGGACCAGTGTAGCCAGACACATTGCTGTGCACGGACTGACAAAATCACGGTGCTGGCAAAACATCACGATGGGGTGGACTCATGTCAGACAATGGCCTACACCTTCACGCATCACCACCGACAATGAGCTGCACATGCATTACTAATGGATTAACAGAAAAGCAAACATTGCCATTAAAAAGCAGACAAAGGCCAACAGGGATTCTGAGGCCAGGGCGTCAGTTTCAAAGAAACAGAAAGCAGTAGGCAGGATGCTGAAACGTTTATTTGAGGTATCTGCTGCAACTTTCACCACTGCAAATAGAGAGAGAGCAACAGTCAGACTGATGACAGCTATGCTCCACCCAGGTCATCCTATAAAATCAACTCCCAAAACAAATAGGACACAGAACAAACAGGCCCTTCCATGGTCACAACACGTGAACTTAAGAATAAACAACTTACAGAACCTCTCCATCGACACTGACATAGTTCCTTTTTCTGCAATAGTATCCGAAAGTATTAGCAAGTGTTATTTATAACTGTTCGTCTTGCTTGTTTTGCGGTTTCATTTATTTTTTATGCTCCCCTTTTATCAGAACTGATGTGTTGATTTCACATCCCCAAAAAGACTAAGGAAAAATTGTCTAACTTTACTTCAAGTATTGATGTTTGTATATTTGTGTATATAAGTATGGCTGTAAAAGACCTTAGTGTTTACTCTGATTTCGCTTTTGATGTATAAAGTTAAGATGTAGCCTTCTTTCACTTATGGAACATCAGGCACTTACTATCATTAGGGATGCAGAGAAATTGATCCATGCTTTTTTCACATCAAGGCCAGACAACTGCAATACCCTTTTATCTGGCTGCTCCCATACCCCAAAGAACCACTCGCTTGTTCAGAGTGCAGCTGATCTATCTGGATTAAGACAAAGATACATGAGCACATTTAGCAGGAATTAGCTTCACTTCACTGGCTGCCCATTAAATATACTAGGGCTGATTAAAAGATTTTGCTCCTGACGTTCTAAACTGTGTGTGAACTTGCAGCAATGCATTTTACTAACTTGCTTCTCACTTACAAGTCCACAGTAAAATGTCACTTCATCCTCAAGACTCTAGTATCTAGTAGTTCAAAAATAACTAATACATTAACATGGTGGCAGACCTTTCTAATACGGAGCTCCACGCCTGTGGAACAACCTATTGAAACGAGGAAATGAGATTTCAGTACGTTTGTCCTGACAAAAAAACTGCTTTATAGTCAGGCTTATAATGGCTTATGATATAGTCTACACATTGGGCTGCAGAAGCTTGTGGCCGTACAGTATCGTAGTGCAGTAGCGTAATTGTTTTTCGTCTGATTGTTTTTAGCAGGCAGGCTCTTGAAAGGTGGATTGGTTTTTCGCTCTCCTCATGACCGCATATATTATATCTCTGTCCTAGTTGTTGTGCTGCCATTGAAACTCTAGGCAGGGTCACCTTTTCCCTAATCTCTCCATGTAACTCCACGGTGTGTTTGCCTAATTATCCTGTTCTGTTTTCATCTCCCTCTCTCCCTCGTGGCTGAGAGAGCACGCAGCACCTCCAGAAGACACCGTCCTCCACCCCTCCATTCCACCTCCTGGACCATCAGCTCACTGGCCCATCTTCATCCAGCGCTCAAGCGGATTACTGCCTGCCGTGGTGATGCCGTCTTACGGAATCTTGTTTTCAAATTGTCAAAATTTATGTATTCCTTCATCACATATTTAAGAAGTGAAATATTGAAAATGATGTGATATTTTATTGATGATGACCCTGATGACTATGCTGGTCAGTACACGCTCTGGCCACAGGGAGATGGAGTCTCGCTCCTCCTGTGGGTTCTTTCTAAATCTCCCTTTGGGGGGGAGCAAGCCAAGGATTGCCACTGTCATCCTTGGCTCGCGTTCCTGGAGTGTTACTTGTGATTGATCAACCCCTTCTATTCTCAGCTCACCTGTCACCACTGATTATTTACTATTGCGAAAATATCCAAGATGCAAGGTCTTGAAATTACCTGCAGGCTTTGACTGGTGGTCAGTACAGGGTGGGGAAGACATTATGAATGCTATGGAAGAGGAAAGAAGTCTGGATAAATGAGAGGGGCATGAACAGCCTTTTGTGAAAGCTCTGAAGAGATAAAACACAAAGAAAAAAAACGATTCCAAATCCCATAACAGCTGGTGGGGTGTTGCTGCATGACCCCAGCAAACATATAGCCCAGCATAGTTCAGCACACACACAGGCGCTCTTCCAGGATCCCAGCAGAAAGGATCCAAGTCTCCATAAAATAAATAATTACGCTGCTGTCTGTCGAAATGGGTGATCAGATTAGTGTAATTCACCTTGGGCTCCACAATGTCTTTACCCTTCTTCTCTTCTTCATCAGCTGTTCCAAAATTGCTGAAAATTGAGACGCTGACTTTCTGAATCCGTAGCGGTTGGCATTTTAAGTTTTAGTGTTTTGTAAACCATGTATTTCTCTGCCTCAATTAAATAGCATCTGAGTTATCTAAAAACCTGAGATAATCACGCCATTCATCGCAGAGGGCTTGTTTGTTTCCTCTCCAGTCTGGAAGTAATGGGCACATCAGACAGAAAACTGCCGTTTCATGTGCAGGTTTGAAGACTTGTGGTGACTTCAAACACGCCTCGCTGTGCCTTGTGCAGGCTGACTTTGAAAAACACACCGTAATGAGCTGGATCAATCGTCACCGAGCCCTGTGATCGGCTTGAATCCGAGGCCGTTTCCCAGCCAGCTGTTCATTCTCTAAACTTAGCTAATCATCCCCACTGAGCTTTTAGGAGCTTTGTTCCTCTGTCACACCCCTCATTTGTTGCAATGTAACGGACTCGACAAGGATGACTGCAGAATCGTTGTGTCTCAGGTGTCCGTCTAAATCTATGTTAAAGGTAAAAACCTGTCTTCAGTAAAGTAGCAGGGATTACATCTCTGGTCTAGATCTGCAAGTCGCCACGTGAGATGACTTAACTGAAATTGCTAACTTCTAAAATAATTTCTGTTCCACTAATTTCTGTTTTATTTCCATAGATAATTTGGCAGGAAGTTTTAAATGGATCAAGAGGCCATGTATATACATAAAAATCCGTTCTCTCTCATGAAACACAATTTCAAAGATGGACAGTGAATACAAGCATAGAATCTAAATATACATAGTATCAAGTCTCCCATAGTTTGTGAAACAGTATTTGCATTTTAGATTATTTCCTCTCTCTTGAAGAGAGTGTCTTTCAATGCATGTCCACTAGATGGAGATCAAGAGCTTTAAGTTTAGGTGCCCTATGGCATGATAAAATGTTCAAAAAACACAACTCATTGATGATCCCTATCAATTGAACAAACACACTAAAAACATGGTCTATATATATATATATATATATATATATATATATATATATATGCAGTCAATCACTAACTGACCTCATTTAATTAGATTTTTACATCAACATCCATAACACTTGTCCATGAGAGAAATAAACATTTTAATTCCAGAACTGATTGACAAACATCATAGTGAAAAGCTATCAACGTTTACACTTTCACTTGCTGCTGATTCAAATTATGTCTACTACATTTCTGCTTTGGTGAGGGGCACATCAGTATATTTAAAATGTAACAGTATACATTAATAATAGATAAGCTTTGTATTCCGCACAGGTGTTTGGCAACAGTTAAGCAAAGCATTTTTTATACTACTACAATTACGACTATAACTACTACTACTACTACGACTACTATTAATAATAATAATCATAATAATAATATTATAATGATAACAATAATAATGCTTAGCATTCATTCATTTCTGAACAAAGGGATTTTTGACCTTTCAACTATATTTACACTTGCTCTATCAGGCAATTATGGAGAATGTTTTGATGAATAGCTTTTTTCTTGTAAAAAAAATATATTTCCAAACCTCAATCCATCCCATCAAATGGCTCCAAACTATTGTTAGGCCAACCAATATTAATCTCACAACCAATATTAATATCACAAACAATATTAATCTCACAAACAAAATCCTTTAAATGTAATGTCTCCTAGCAGCCATGCTTGTAAACGCAAGTAAAGTATTAACTTCATTTACTGTTTTGCAAATTATATATAATCATTGTAAATTGTATTTTGTGGCCTTTTTAAACACAGCAATTAGTTGAATAAATTATTTTAGGAAACAATAATGAAGAGTTTCAATCCAATTAAACACACAGGAACATATATTGTATCAAACATGAATCTTGACAGCAGGAAACCTGATTTTCAAGTTCAATTTAAAAAGGTTCTGTGAGACAAGTGTGTACTGAATTTGAAAACAATTTCCCACATGGTGAATTCAATGTGCTCATCTGAATATTGTTCTGAAATGGACAGAAATTAATTGGCCTGTAATGTGATCAAGGTTTTTTCAGTACAAAATAATGCTTGTTTTTTACCCATTGCACAAATTATTTTGTAAAATATGATAAATGTATTTATCATTATTGAAATAGCAAAGAGCTAGAGATTTTTATTTTTTGACAATCAAATTTTAACATTGCCAGATTTCAGAAAATCTTAACTGTGAACACACAAAACAGTAGTGTTATTAGTATGACATCAGATTTTATCATTAATTACAACAGCACCTTTCAAAAGGTATGAGGTGTACCAAACTACAGGAGATTATAATTATCTCACTTAAATAACGTCTTGTGTTGTTACATTACATTAGTGTGGATGGTCTGAGCAGTGAACGTGAAAGAGACAACAACTGCCTTTTATTCTGGTTTGTCGGTGTAACTGGACAGCATAGAAGAATTAAGGAACTGGTCACAACGCTCCATAAATAAACGTAAGATATACTTTTCCCCAAATGTATAATCCTCTGAATATTGCAACTGACATCTCTTGCAGATTCTATGTGGAATGTCATGTGAATGAAATGATACAAAGTCCAATACAAAGTGCAATATGTATTTTTGAAAGTACAGTACAGCAATATAATTAAACGTCTTATACAGTTTATGGCAATATGACAGTGGGATCCAGAATTATTGGTACCCTTAATAAAACTCTCCAGACTTACAGTAAATCCCATGGAAAACGTGTGGTCTACACTGAAGAGGGGGGTATCCCAAGGATATTAATGATATGAGCATCAGAAGTCCGCCCAAATGTGTTCTCTAACCGTATCACAAATTATAGGAAAAGACTCATGACTCATGGTTTTGCCAGGGGTGTTTGCACAAAGTATTAAACCAGGGGTGCCAATAATTGTGGAATTGTGTTCAGTGTATGGATTTAGATATGAGATATGATTGTAGTGTATTTGTGATTGTGTCACAGCACAGATCAAATGTGTCGCAGTGGGACAGGGAACATGCACGCGGTGAAACATCTCAAAATTGATTGTAATACATTCTTGATGCAGCAGTGCCAGACCTGAGCCAATACATAATTGTTTTGGATTGAAATACTTTACAGTTCAGCGTATTGGAACCAACAAAATACCCACCTTCTGGTCCCCTTTGAGTACAGAGAGTGTTTGAATCCAACGCAATGACATATTTGGCACAGGTTTGTGCAGCACATTAACAGCGACACCCCACCCACAGCTCCTCCCCCCCACCTTCCCTCAAACCCATATCTGCCCCCGCCCTCCCACCCAACACGCCACCTAAACAAGAGCTCCTCACATCAACCGCACCGTAGACGCCTCCAAACCCACAGCTTCCTCCACTCTCCTGAAAAAGCGTTCTCTTGTTTTGAGAATTTCAACAATTGAAAATAAATTAAGAGGAAAAACTCTAAATTGAATAATTCTACTGAACTACAGGTCAAGTTCTTGCAGCAGTAATTCCATTGCTTTTGGGTTCACTGAGGTTAAAATCACTGAAAACTTCATTAAAACCGCACAATTGCTATTGTGGTGTTATGGCAATAATAGGTACAACCTTGCTTACCAAGAAGACCCACCCCTATATAAAATCCAAATTTAAATATTTTGGAAACTATTTTTCCAAATTTGTCTTTAATTTGGTCTGCATAATTCCAATGGTGGACTGCTGCAGTATCCTGCCAATTCAGTACATACCCCCTCAAAAATGCAAAGTCAGCTGACCAGTTCTTTTGCACTCTGCAATCCACCAGCAAGGCCATTAAAGCAACTGTGCTGTAGGACTGCTGTAGGACTATAAGCATACTGCAGGCGCCTGATTGACTAGAATAGCCCCTAATGTGTAATGAGTTTGGGGCTATTGTGCTGACGAATACCCCTGGGGACTCCTAACCTCATCTGAAACGTAGGTTGTATCTGGGGAATAAGACATTACTGCACTGTACACAAGCGCTTTAATCAGGTGAGCCACTCTGGAGAACTATATAAATTAGCCTTTCAAAACCTACAATAACAGGAACTAACTGCTGGCGATGAGGTTTATTCTAGTCTAAACGATGTGACACACATCTTTTATCCTCACTCAACTCAGAGAGAGCATTTCCTACAGTACCATTGGTACAACATAACATTGGCGTAAAATTAAATCTGGGTCATCTGCCGGGAATTCTCGAGGACGAACGCCACTGCATGGTTTACGACAACCACGGAGAGGGCTGCCTGACTGGTAACCATCTAGCTTTTGTTATTGGGTGCATAGAGACAAATGCAGCAACATGAGGACAAGGTTAAGGCACCACCCTGCGGTGCACGGATGCACCCTGCAGTCGCAGATCAAATCCAGCCTGTGCTGGCGCTGGCTGTGGCTGAGAGCACCACAGGGCTGCTCGGGGTATGGGAGGACTCAGCCAAGTCTGCTTTTCACCCTCACTGGCCATCCGTGTGCCCGTGGATGAGGGAAGACTACGTACGGCAGGCCTTCCAGCAGCCCCAATCTATGCACGCTTCACTGTAGACTGCAGTGAGAAAAGAAGCAGACTGGGGACACATTGGACCAGATGTACTAAACCTTTTGTAATGATCAGGCGCATATAGCATAGTGGTTAAGGTACATGACTGGGACCCGCAAGGTCAGTGGTTGTAGCCACAATAAGATGCGCACAGCCGTTGGGCCCTTGAGCAAGGCCCTTAACCCTGCATTGCTCCAGGGAAGGATTGTCTCCTGCTTTGACTAATCAACTGTACGTCGCTCTGGATAAGAGCGTCTGCCAAATGCCATTAATGTAATGTAATATATGACGCATTCTGCCCAGGAAACATGCGTCAAATGTATCAAACAGGCGCACGTGGCTGGAACCCGCGGGATGCATGTCATCGAGGTGAGTCATCGCAAGATGCGCTTCCCTCCTTAAAGCATATGTATGTCAGGGTGGACCACGCAAATGAAGGTCGGAGATATTACAAGTGTGGCTAATTATCTATTCTGTTGAATTGACTAAAGTTTATGCAATTAACAAGGGTCAATTTGATGCATGTAGTTTCTCCGCCTCTAAAGAGCAGGCGTAGGACCAAAGCTCAAACATGACAGAGACGCAGGTAGGTCATAGTCATTGCAACAAGAATCACACTATTCCTGTTCCCAGAGCCAGAAATCAAACCAATTATTAATATTAAATATGAATCAATTATTTCAGCCAAGCAATAAATTAAGGCTGGGAGTTTGTCACAGAAAATATTGGCTGAGGGGGCTGAATTGTCAGCATGCAAAGTTGTTGAATATCACAGAAAATTAAAACAAGCTGAGGAAATCAGGGTTTTTTTAAAGTTAATTAATGAAATTAATTAATAGATCCATGTCGTCCCTGACTCCGTGGCACAGGCATACTGAAGAAGTCTGCTATTAGAAGCAGATTACCATTACAAACTGTTTCACCGTGGGGAAAAATGAGAAAATCTTCTAAATCAAACTTAGCCATTGTTTTATCCCGGATGAGCCCCCAAATCTGTTATGACCCTGTCTAGGATCAGAATGTAGCAGGGTAAGGCGTAGGGAAATAGAGTGTGGAATAGGGAGTGGAAATGAAGTCTGCAGACGGACATGTAACTCCGTTCCTCTTTGCCTTAGCAAAACGAACTGAACCTGTCCGGTCTTTGAAGGTTACAGGGCACGGGACAGCTTTGAACGCTGAGCTGTGGAACACTTAATCTGCGGACTGCGGCCAAGAGTCCAAACAGCGTACCCCCAACGGAGATCAGATTTACACCCCGAGTCACCTTCAGAAATAATAAAGGAAAAAAAATAACGAAGCAAAATAACAAATAGTGTCCCGATGGAAGGGTGTGCAATCCAGCCGGAAACGTTAACTATAATCGGAATCGCTCTTCGGCAAGCAGAGGGGTGAAAAAACCAAAGTGGAAGGCGGGGTGAGCAGGCAGGGTCAAGAATGAAAGATAAGCTGGGGCAAACAAATCAAAGGCCAAGACAAGGAGCAGAGTCAAACGCGATGAGGCAGCGGTCATACCCAAAATCCAATCAGCAAACAAATCAAAAGGGGCAAGGCGAAAATTAAAAGTCATACAAGTCAAACACACAGTCAAAGAAGCAGTCACAAATCCACAAAAGCAGTCACAAAAGATTCTAAGAGGCAGTCTCCACTGGTGGATGCAAACTGCCGTCTTTTCAAACAGAAGAAACGGAGACAGAAATGGCCAAAGCCTTAATTGCTAAGTGGTCTACAAGCTATTATATACTCTCAATGTGAGGCACCCTTTGGCTTCATGGTAAGGGCCGATAATATTTAAGAACTTAACAATAGAGTGTAAATATGTCATACATGCAGTGAATGTAGCCTACTGCAAACATTATTAATTAAATTATTTGTAAGCTACTTTCTTTGAAATCAGTATTCTCCTCTTGCAAAGATTGCTGGAAAACAGGCCTGTCAATTTTTTGTCCAACGCTGAGTCTAGTTTTAATAATGTGATGATGTTGAGTGATGTAATAAGCTCATTCTGGTGGTGAAATTTGAACGTCAGCTCGTTCAAATGTTACAGCAGAGGAGTGAGCTACAGTAAAGCCAATTTGAAAAACAAAAGCTGGAGAAAACAGACCAGCAGAAAAGGTATCGAACTCAGATATTATGATTATAATGATAGAGATATATCATCAATAACATTCCCAGGCTTAATTGCTGTTATTGCTGCTTTAAACACACCTTAGTCTACAAATTTGAAAACACTTAGAATGAAACACTAACCAGTAACCTTCGCCAATAAGGTTACTTCAGTGTTACAACTGGATGCTCGCGTTGTATCTACAGGCAAAAAATAAATAGCCAGACAGAAAAATGAGGGAGAAACTTGCCTCTACCAGCACCAATGTGAAGCACCCAGCTGAGTGATGCATGGCTGACATTTTGTGCCGGAACGCTCACCACACACCAGCTGTGTGGGGAGGGAGGGAACAATGTTTTTGCCATTTGAATCAGGGGATGATTAGGTGGAAGTTACATCTTAGCCAAGACACCCCTTACTCTTAGCGTAGAGTGTCATGCGATCTTTAATGACCGAGGTGAGTCGGGACCTCGGTTTTGACGTCTCATCCAGAAGACATGGCTCAGGCAGTAAGAGCAGTCGTCTGGCGGTCGGAGGGTTGCCGGTTCGATCCCCCGCCCGGGCTGTGTCGAAGTGTCCCTGAGCAAGACACCTAACCCCTAAAATGCTCCTGACGAGCTGGTCGGCGCCTAGCATGGCAGCCATTCGCCGTCGGTGTGTGTGAGTGTGTGTATGAATGGGTGAATGAGAAGCATCAATTGTACAGCGCTTTGGATAAAGGCGCTATATAAATGCCAACCATTTACCATTTACCATTTACCATGACGACATCGCCTGCAGCAGTGTCCCCATCACTGAGATGGGGCTTTGGGCATGACACCATCGGAGGGAGGAACACCCCCTCCTGGCACGCCAACACCACTTCCAGCAGCAACTTAGTTGCCAAAGAGGTCTCCCATTCAAGCGTTAACCAAGCTCACACCTGCTCAGCTTCAGCCGTTTGGCAGGTGCTGGGCACATGACGGTATGGCCGTGGTGCGCTGTGAGGCAGAATGGGTCAATCGGTTCAGAATATAACCTTCTCCTTCAGTTTCAGTTCTACTGAACTAATGTTACGGGAGTCGATTGTGGTATTGTTCAGTCCCCCAACTCTTTTGTACTGAGTGGATGACTGGCTTAATGGTACACGCGTAACAAGGTGTGAGTCAATTAGCCGAGGCATGAATCATCTGTAGTGAAGTTCCAAGAATCAGCTGTGCGCACTCACGCAACACTGAGCCGCGTCGTATTTATATCCTTAATGAGTCGCTGCTGGAGAAAAATCCTGGGGGAAACAATAAGTTGGCTAGACGTCATATGTAGGCTAACTAATTCCATTATTCATATTTTTGTAAATAAAAGTAAATACAGCCTGCCGTGTGTAACTATGTGTAACACACAACCCCCCCCCAACTGGATTTTTGGGGGAGGGAGGTGTGGAGGTGAGCAGGTTTGTAAAGGAGGGGGGTGTGGAGGTGAGCAGGTTTGTAAAGGAGGGAGGTGTGGAGGTGTGCAGGTTTGTAAAGGAGGGAGGTGTGGAGGTGTGCAGGTTTGTAAAGGAGGGGGGTGTGGAGGTGTGCAGGTTTGTAAAGGAGGGAGGTGTGGAGGTGAGCAGGTTTGTAAAGGAGGGGGGTGTGGAGGTGAGCAGGTTTGTAAAGGAGGGTGGTGTGGAGGTGTGCAGGTTTGTAAAGGAGGTAGGTGTGGAAGTCAGTAGGTTTGTAAAGGAGGGAGGTGTGGAGGTGTGCAGGTTTGTAAAGGAGGGAGGTGTGGAGGTGAGCAGGTTTGTAAAGGAGGGGGGTGTGGAGGTGAGCAGGTTTGTAAAGGAGGGAGGTGTGGAGGTGTGCAGGTTTGTAAAGGAGGGAGGTGTGGAGGTGATCAGGTTTGTAAAGGCGGGAGGTGTGGGAAGTCAGTAGGTTTGTAAAGGAGGTAGGTGTGGAAGTCAGTAGGTTTGTAAAGGAGGTAGGTGTGGAAGTCAGCAGGTTTTCAGGGGAGAGATCAAAGGGAGCATAGGCTATGCTTTGATCTGTTTTAGTGTAGGAGTGCAGCAGAAAGCTCAAACACAGTTTAAGATGGCAATAACCTTGGAATGGATTCAGGACTCTTTGTCCGTTGCTGATCTGAGAAAGAGGGGGAGGGATGGATCATAGCAGCTTAAACGATTGAATAAATGTAAAAACAAAATGACATTGGGAGGGGAGTCTTCTGTCTTACGCCCTCTGCGTTGACATGCATTGACTGAGTTTCAACTGCATCTTTCACAGTGGAATTAAGACGGACAGGGCAGATATTACCCCAGAGGTCCAGCCTGAGACAGGGCATTGCGAGGACACGAGGGGGAGGCTGGGAGGACAAGGGGTTAAAGTGGAAGCGGCTCGTCAATATCGCATGACAGTTCACAGTGCGACCTGTAAAGGCACGCAATACGGACAAGGACAAAGGGAAAATAAACTGTTAAGGAACGCATACACATCACATAGGAACGCGCAAAAATAGGACATCACAAATAAACACACACACACGCGCGCACGTGCGCACACGCGCGCGCACACACGCCACTATATTTATTTAATTTCTGCTGCATTGTGTTGGGCCTGAAAGGCAGGGATTGTGCTGCAGGACTAAGGAGCACCACGGGCGGTCCTCCCTGACTTTTGGGGACCTGTTTTTGAGGAGGCCTGCCCCTGCGGCCTTCACAATGGGACTCACTTTCTTCTCTTAGCTTTCAAAAGCCGGGGGTAATTTCATCTGTGCAGGGGCGGCAAAGCCAAGTTTAAATTAAGATCCGCGTGACATTTTCCTGGAGGTTTCGCTGCGCAGTGCAATGGCTGAGGGGGCAGCGCATGAATTGAAGGTGGATACAGGTGGGCAGGGTTGCCAGTCAGCCTCTCTGCCTCACTCTTTCCCCCCTCACTGTGCTATTGAAGCCAAAGGCTCTCCACACTTGTCAATAGGTGAATAGACCAGGCTGGTGGCAGACTAGGGCTTAGTATCCTTTCTTTTCACAATGAAAATGTCAGCCATTCATTCCAGCTCTTTATTCAGTGCTGCCATTGAAAGCCGGTCCAAAGCTCCTCGGGCTGTTCCCGGAGTGGCACATGCCGTTCCTACCACAGCCATCCACCTTTTAATCATTGTACTTGTTCAGTCATTTACAGGCTATTGATTGTCAGTTTCCTACCACTAAAATGTACTTCTGGCAACAAGAATAGGCAGACACATGCGTAATATGACATGTATCTGTGTTTGTGTATGCGCGTGTGTGTGTTTGTGCGTGTGTAAAATACAATGCTCTGTGAAGGCTGAAAGGAGCTGCTGAATAAAGGGTCAGGAATTCAAGTCAGACCTGCCAGTGTTTTTTTGGTTTCTGTGCTTTAGGCTAATTAAAATCTCACTTGCTCATTAGTAGATCAGCTTAAGCCCGTGGCAATGGTTTTCTGAGGTCTACTTGTGTCAGAGAACCAGGAAAGATATTCTATAATCACAAATAATTAAAACCATCTGTTTTAATTATAATAAGCAGTATGCAAAACTTCCTGCTACTGACCCTTATCCCAATATCATATGTAACAATTGATTTAGTACACCTCATAAGCTCTCCGGCAGTGACTGTATGCATCTCTCAAAGAACGGCTTTTAAAATGGTAAAACCACATAACAAACACTATTAAAAATGTCAGGCTGCTCTGGGCTTGTGATGGAAACATATAGTTTTGTTTGGACAGTATATCAGTTGGATACTGTGCTACACTTAAACTATTTGTCACTGTCTGTGACCTACACACACGCACACATGCACATGCATGAACAGACACACAGGCATGCATGCCCACATACTGGTATGCACACACACACACACACACACACAGACATGCACATGCATGAACAGACACACATACATGCATGCACACATACAGGTATGCACACACAAACACAAACACACACACACATACACACACATACACGCACACACGTGCACACACTCGGGACTTTTAGAGACACCAGTTAACCCAGGCAGTCTGTCTCTGGGCAGGGGGAGGACACAGTACCCAGAGAAAAGCTACGTGGTCACAAGAAGCACACCACAGTGCAGCACAGCATCCCGTTGGGAAAATCCTGCACTGGAAATGTGAAAGTGACAAAGTGTTGACCTTAGCAGGAGAAGCTATACTTGGTAAAATGGCAGAACAAACAAGCAAACAAAGCATGAAAAACCTCTGACAGGGAAGTTATAAATTCTCTATCCTTGTTGCTTTTTGATTGAGTCATTAACTATCTCTAGGCTTAGCTAATAGGGATATTTGCCCAAGGGACAATAAATCATTTTTTCTGAGCTGCGTTTCAGCAGTTTCACCATATGCACACATACATACACTCTATGTTAACATTATTTCCTGAACCTGAGCCATAGATATCATTCCTTCAGCAAGACAGACTAAAAGAGCAAGGGAGAGCGAGAGAAAGGGAGAGACCTTTGCCTTTATGAATTCACGAAGAGCCTCAGAGAGTGCAAGCACTGCTTTTTTCTTTATTTCGTCTGGTGTGTAGGGCAGGATGTCACATGCAGAGCAAGGTTGGCCTAATCACAGAGACTGCTGGAGAAAAATGTGGGCTGACAGGCCATTACTGGCACAAAACCGGCACAAAACCAGCCTACCTGCAGGACGCACGCCGATCCTCCCCATGTTGCAACAGGACTGGCTAGAAACATTCAACACACACCAAAACACCAAGTCATCTTAATTGTCTCTCCTGCAGTGGGGTAGTGACAAAAATTTGAAAACACAACAGGCAGAAAGCAAACTAATGCTTTCCGGTCAGACTTGACTTGACATTTCTGACATTAGGAGCCATTTTGGTAGTTTGTTTTTTACAATCACTTTGGCACTAATCTCGGAAGTTTATGCGCAAGAAAACCTTAGACGGTTATCACTTGTAACACTTGTAACTTGTAAGTAATCTTGCACTTCCAAAGTCATTGGCTCAAATACCTAATATTTCATGAAATACTATAGGAATATTTGTTTAAATTGCCCACACGCAAAATACCTATATACTTATAACTTTTTAGTTGTTTTTACAATATTGTATACTTTTGACAATATTTTGCTATTGAAGGAAATGGAATCAAGGAATAGAATCAATTACAATTACAACGCAGGTTTGCTTCACATTTTTTTGCTAACAAGCTTTTTTTGGATACCTCTATACTTCTTACTCAGTTAGCACAAGTGCACTGTATGTGGACCATATTGTGAATAACCTTTTGACAAAAATGCTAAATAAATGTGTGTCTACATTTGAAAAATGACATCAAGGTTGTGAAATTAGTGTCAAAGTGATTGTAAGAAAAAGCTGCTAATGGATAGCACCACTGTCTCATAGTCTAAGAGCCCTGTTTGCACTCATGTAATACAATTTCCTTTCCACTTACACAAACTGCCGAAGACTGCTATGGCAAGAGCTCACTGTGAATCCAAACCTATGACCTCCTGCTAATGAGTCCTGATCCCTTTGTATTCTGTAGTCCTTCGCTCTCAACATCGATTTTATTGAAAAGACGAGTAACACAGAAGGATGTCCTGCTTTTAAGAGCAAATAAATCCTTCAGGTGAACTAGTTGACCAGAGAGAAAACATCCCTTCGAATGAAGAGGGCGGGTGGCGTGGTAAGCGATCATCAGCGACTTCATTCCCCCCTCCATCATTGTGCCGGTGAAAGGGAGACTGCCTAAAACTGCTTTAAATCATCATTAAGCTCCGGGATGCGCACTGTACCCCCCCCCCCCCCCCCGGAGGTCACCTCCCCACGCCACGGCGGGGCTGTGTCTGTCACGGCTGTCCCGAACCGCTCATCCATCAGCGGCCGCCGCGTCCACTCCGCCGCCCCGATAACAGGGGAATTAGAGACGAGGCCGGAGATCGATACATTATTTAAGAGGCCGGCGCGCGGATCGGTGATGAAAATTAATGAGCGGCGTTCCGTGTCCGCGCGCGCGCCGCTATCGCTGACAAACTCTCTGGAAAATGCAAAAACAGCCCGCAGGCGTGCGCCTGCCAGAGAGAAGCTCCCCCCCATCTATTATTGATGTGGGCCTTGACAAGCGCGCCGCGGAAAAAAGCGGAACGTTAAAAAAAAAAAAAAAAAAGACAAAAAAAAAAAAAAAACGCGGATAAAAAGGAGCATCTCATTTCACGCCCTGTCCCCCCCCCCCCCGGTTTTGTGGGGTTGCACAGTTTCCTTCCAGGTGACAGGGCCTGTGATTAAATAAACACTTCTAAACAGGGGGTTGTCCCTGCGCGTGCTCCCTGCTGCAGCCCCGTCTTCTTTAAGGCGCCGGTCGGCTTACCGGCCTGGCGCTCGTCCACCCTCCCCTGCCTGAGGCGAACCTCACCTCAGTCTGCACCGCCAGCCAGGAAGCATTATGAGCAGCACGCCAATCTACGTCTCAGGTAAACATGAAGGTGCCAGGGGGAAGGTATAAACAAGATAAATAATATAGATAATCAAACATAGTACATTATGTAAGGCAAACTGAATTGGGCAAAAATGAATTGGGGGGGGCTAGATGTGCGCTGCGAATGTCTCTACGCCACTCGGCGTTCCCCCGTCTGACTGAAGTAAAACAAACAAACCCAAGGACACATAGGGAAATCAGACTGCCTGCTCTCTTCTTAATGACAAAAAAATGAATTGGGAATAGGAAGTGTCACCGCGCAGCACCAACATAGCTGCGTACCGACTCCACTGCGTCACGGATTGTAACAAGGACACGCTGCTGAATATTTCTCGGTCATTAGCAAGTGAAGTGCTATACAATGATGGATAGAAACCACCATATAATCGTATGTAGAATTTTAACAGGCCTGGGTTGTAATGCGATTAAAGAGCTCCAAGTGACACAAATTACCCATGCAGTGCCGGTGACACTGTACCATTGAAACATTGTACTGTTTTTGGAGGTCTAGCTCAATTGTGAATTCAAGATCAAGAGCCGTGCTAATTAGATCTGGCTCTAAGCAGCGAGCGCTCAACATCTCGAAAGCCATTCATCTGAACTGGAAACTGGTGGAACGTGTGAACCTTATTCTGGCCGTGTCAAATCTCAAATACAGAAAGCGACGGAAGACATCACAAAATGCAAGCATGTACGGTAAATGTCTCAAATTATCTCTCAGAACGGGGCCATGGCCTATGGTGGATGGTAGCCCAGTGGTGGGAGATGGGGAAGACATCCTCCAAAAGCCTGAAACCAAGGTATATGCGGTCAAGTCCTTCCATTTACAGCAAAACAGGTTTTTCTCAGCGAAGGTCAGTGTTCATGACTCCACAAGACTGGGAAGTCTTGGGATTCGTGGGAGTGTACCAAAGAGGAAAGCACTGCTTAGCAAGATAAACTTTAATACTCATCTCGCACTTGGTGGAGGTAGTGTGAAGGTGTGGGGATGCTTTGCTGCAAACTTTTTTTTTTTTAAGAATTTAGCTCTGTACCAGAAAATTCTCAAGGAGTATGTCTGATCTGTTGTCTGTGAGCTGAAGTTGAAGTGTAGTTTGCTTACACAGCAAGACAATGATCCAAAACAAAAGGCAACTCTACATCTGCACGGCAGAAAGTTTAAGTGAAATGCGCTTCAGATGTTCGCATAAGTCCAGGAACAGACTCAGATGATCCGGATGTTCTTCGATCCATGTCGCATAACACTGCCATAAATGGCACTAAGATTTACACCTGTTCTCATTGCAGAAAGCATTTAGGTATGTGTCATCTAAATAGTTTTTTCCAATGACACTCTGCAACTGTAATGTGGAACTGTATTACTGGAAAACTGGTGTTGGAGCAGCCACCAGAGTATGAATGAGATATCTGGATGTGAGTCGCCCACAGTGTCCAGTTCACATATAGGCAGCCTTGCGCTTTCATCTCCAGCTCTAATGAGCTTATAAGCAGTGCGAAAGATGAAAAGGTTGGGGGTTCAAACACCTTTTTGATTTTTTTTCAGCATTATTTTGGAAAGACCTGGGGGGGTCACATGACACAAGAAATGTAAAGATTCATTACTCACATTCCCAAGGCTGAGGCGTAGAGGGCAAGCCCATCTGCAAGGTTATATTAATCATTATATTAAAATAATTACTGTGCAGAACAGCCTAAAAGGCTTCATAAGAAGTGTTATACATTTAAAATAATATCTCCTCCTCATTACTGAACATTACTCCCACCTCCCAATCAATTTGTTTGCATGGATTGCCTAGCAGTATTGAAACAGACTGCCTGTAGGGTGCGTTGTTGTTAGATAAATATTCACAAAATCAAGTATTTGTGTAGGTTGCATTAAATGAAGAATATCTCATTAGATATTCAGCTGGATTTTCTATCAAAAGGAATTTTTAATGCATCGTCTTCATTTGAATGCATCGTGTAACACACTAGAATTCCTTTTCACTTACATATTTACTATTGACTGTGAGTGCTATGTTACCCCGGTAATGAGGACTCCGGAAATTAATGCATGAATATTTATGCAAATAATTGTGATGCAGCATTTTTTCCCAGATGAACCTGTTCCTATTCATGCTGTTAGCCAAATAAGAAGGTATTGCTAAATTGGTGCGGTCAAATTATTAATGGGAAGACCATTTATCTCTGCAGCTGATGGGACTGCAGTTAAAACTTTGTCTCGATGGTGATGAAAATTACTGAGAATTTGTCCTCATCTCTGCCGTGATTCTCATTGAAAGTGCCTAATGATATACAAGACTCCTTGAAGACTATTGAAGCTTCAGGACTTCAAAGCTCATCTGACAGACATACTCTGCATTGCAAAAGAAACATACTCCTCATTGCATGAGAAAAAGAAAATCAAACCATTCCACAAACTGCTATATGCTCCATGGTCTGCTGCAAATATCCAACTACAGGGTGTGTATTTTCTCCCTCCAAGTATGGAGGCTTCAAACAGCTCGGGCACCGCTAATCAAACACATTTACGCATCATTAGACCGGCCCCCGGAGTGAGGGCTGGTGATGAGATGTCCTTTATTAATGAAGGTTAGAGTTTCATTCATATGAAAGCCAAGTTCATGCCAAAGGCTAAAGTTTAAAAACCAGCCTTACCATGGATGTGCCCTTATCCGACATGAAGATGAGCTCAAAATCCAACATGGCGCTGGTATGCATCTAATTCTTTCACGCATTTTTCGTCCTAAACACCCACCTCGCTGAATCTGCCCTGCTGCAATCGGTCAAAGCAATAAAGTCGCCAGGTACCCACTCTCAGTACAACAAAACACAATCAAAGTTATCATATACTATATGATATATTTAAGATATTTAAGAGAATGAGTAGATACATTAACCTACTATCTAGATATCTAGGGAGAGCTGGTACCTTCACATGTCCTGCTGTCAGGCCAACTTCAACACAATGTTGTATATGTTCACAGTGTACTGATGGTGTCACTCAGGCGGGTGAAGTGGTCTGGAAGAGCTTTTTAGCTGGACAATCTGTCTGAACAAGGGATCTGGCCTTGCTGTGAGTATGACCAGGAAATAATGTCAAGCATGTGACCGGCTGGGTGGTTATTACATTACGCATTGTGTAACACATTTTTGTTGAATAACGTCATATCCTCAACAAATGCAATAACTTACCAATTTCATGATGCATTGTTCAATTCACATTAAATGTCATACTCACCCACACTGACACACAAGAACACACAAATGATTCCTGCATAGAAGAGCCAAATTACTCATACGCACAGAGCATACACACTATCTTATTGTTTTTTTTTATTCTACAAATTCAGTCTCTCAAAATAATTCCAACTTTACAACAAAATGAACAAGCCATATTCCAAGCGCAATGCAACCCTTGCAAGTCATTGGCGCTGTGTTTCTTGATCTAGCCATCTCAAGAAAATGTAATCTGATGTGTTTAATATGTACAATCTTCACTAGTGTCAGCAGAACGCTTCTGTTATTAAAGCCTTTGTTTGTGAAAGTGTAAAAAATTTTTTTAGTTATACACTTCGGTAGTTTGTATAGCTTTTCCTGATAAAGCACTCTGTAAAAAGTGAAATTGAGAAGACAGGAGGTCAGTGACTTTGCAGAAGGAGTGTTTGCTGGGGCACGGTTGGCAGGAGCTTATCAGCTCAACGCGCTGATGCTTCCTGTGAAACTGTGTCTGAGGTGATTTCAGCAAAGAGCTCAGAGGGAAAGACATCCTCAACAAAAGGGCAGCAGTGTCTGGAAGTGTTTAATCCCGATGCCCCTGCATCAGTTCAAGGTGCAAGGCTAAATAGGCGAGCAACCCTAAATCAATTGAGAGAAAATTTCAATCAAGGGCTTGACACACATTTTCATCAAGGATGGCCTGTAGAGAACTCCATAGAGCTGGGTATCAGTGTGCATAGATTTAGGAAATCCAAAAAGAAAGAAAGAAAGAAAGTTGGCTAGAGGTTGTTTCATCACATCCAACTGTCACACCAAGCATCTTCTTGGTCTGGAGAACAGTGTCCAAAACTGTTCTTCACGATGCTGCTCGCCCACTGATCTCACGACCCCTGCAGGGGTGATGAGACTCGACCCTGTTACTGCAGGCAGCCGCCAGCTGTGGCCTCTCTGGGCCTCTGCGTGCTCCGACTCAGCTCCTCCCTCTCTGCACAGCTGTCAGCCCCTATATTGTGTCCGAACACGCTCCGGCGGAACGGTCCGCAGGGAAGGCCTCACGCGCACAGCCACCACACCTCCCGATCCCCCCCGCACGGTGACTCCATCCTCTTGAGCTGATTGCGAACGAAAGGCAGCAAATTGCCCTTTCGCGGCGCGGGGTGAGAAACGTTGAGGACAGTACGGATGTACAAATGCTGCCGTCGGTGTGTTAATTTCAATGTAAATACAGCATGTTGCACGTGTGTGTTCGGACACGCACAAGGTATTTACATACACAATGTATGCACATGCATCTGCAAAACAATCCATAAAGATTATTACAAACATCTTTCTTTTTGAGCAAAGTGTAGATATAGAAATATTTATTAAAAACTTTGAGAAACATGATTGTTCAAGAGCTGAAAAAGTGCAAGAAAAGTGTTCCAGCAGAAGCTGGAGAATAAAGATGAGCCCATATTTCCTCTCAACAAGAACACAAAAGAAACTAAATTAAAGGAGATCACACAGATGGGGGGAATGAACACCTTGACTGGGGACCGCGTGTTTACCTTCTATAAGCAGGATGTTAACACATGATTTTATTCATTTCTTTTGCTGCGAATTCGAATCAGCAAATATTTGCAGCGGCTCATAAATACGGCCTCCCGTGGCTCCGACAGACACGGACGGTTTCAGCGAGACAGATTAGTCAGTAATGCGGACTGAGCGGCCCTCTCTCCCACTCTCACTGAGCTGTGATTGAACTCAGCAGCCCTGCGCACTTTCATTTTGAAATAGAGGTGCGCCCGGTACAGTCACCCGGCAGCGAGCAGCCATCCCTCCGTCGTTTTTATTCCGGATTTTTCTCCAAGATTAATTCCTTGCTTCCCTTCTCCTGCCTGTCAATTCAGGGATTGGAGTCATTTTTTAAAAAAGCGCTCCTGGGGAACGGTGGCTGGGTGGAAAACAGATTGAGTTCCGCCATTTTTCTGAGAGGTTAAAGAACAGGATTAATGTATAACCCCAGAACTATCAACGCAGGCCTGTGAGTACAGAGTGGAGAAAATTGGTACACTCCAAATCCCTACGGGGGAAACAGCAAAATAATAAAAGTTAATGAACAGAAACCAATTATATTGGGCCAGTAGTCTGAAAGCTTTGTAAACATCTACAGTAGAAATATTTCTGTGGACAGGAGGAGCACATGACTCCATTAAACATGAGATCCCAGCATCTCTGATTGGGTATGTCCAAATAGTTGAACGTCTCCTTGAAAGCTTCATGAATGTCCATTCATTGTACCACACTGACAATGGTGACTTGATAGGTATGTACAGAATGTGAATGCTAATATATCCTCTGGGCTAGGTACCCTCTTAAAGTATAACAAGGAATATAATTAGATTATTTTGTGAATGACTCTCATGATTAGCCCTTGTAAGAAAAGTAGAAGCTTTTAACATGGCGCTACATGAACGGATAGGCAGGGCCCAGGTCAGAAGCAGCAGTGGGGGGAGGTCACTGCCTCTTTTCAGGGGGCATTGTCCGTTAGCTCATAAACAAAGAGAATATTCCTGAAGGAGTAGAAGAAAAAAAATAAACAAGACCAAATAAAACTGGGAGAAACAAAGAGGCTGGGAGAGTGAACCATGGGCCAAATCTGCAGTTTCTCACGGCACTGTTACCTCTCCAGGCCCGGCTGCTTGCCAGCTGCAGTGCACATTGAATGGCTGATTAAGCACAAATTGATTAGCGGGCGCTCATTAGCATCCCGTTAGCGATGACCTATACCTCCTGAGCCCCATCGTGCTCCGACTCAAATGGATTAACAAGCACGATATTTCTGCCAGGGACAGAAAATCAGTGAACACTTGTCAGAAAGCCCGAAATCGATGGGATTCACATCATTGACCCCCCACGGACCCACGGTAGCACTTTCTTGTCGAAGGACCAATACCCACAACAGATTTCATATTTGCATTTTATTTACATTTACAATCAGCCCCCTTTTCCCTCGCTCTGACTCGCTGAAATGCCCTTGTCCCACTCTGCCTCCAAGTCCTCAAGGTGCATTCTCGGCCAGTGAGGAAAGCCACAACCCCCCCAACCCCCCCCCCGCCCCCCCCCTCCTCCCCCACCTACCCACTCCTCCCAGCTTTTAATCTACCACCCAGAGTATCGATAGCAGCCGTTCCTCCAAGGGCCTCTCCTCCCCCAGATGAGAGCAGAGAACACAGGCCTCATCAATGCCAGCGTCCTTTTCCGGGGCGGTTGAAATGGCGTACGGCTCTGAGGTTAAATTAATACATTACACTCTGCGACTACTCGACGATGAGCTAGGAACACTTTCCAGCCTTCCAGACTAACAATATATGGGATTTGTTGTTCTTGAAGGGCTGATATTTTTTTTTTATATCTCTTTTGTCTTTGTTCTTACATGCATTTACTGTATGTGTTTTTACATGTGGGGAATGTGTGATACAGGAAATATTCCCCCTTTCCATAATTCTCAGAGAAAAGAAAAAGTAACCTTTCTCTTTTGTTCAGAATTTTAATATTACCCAGAAAATGCTATAAGTGGATGAATTTATCTTAGTCTGTGGAAAAAGCTTTTACCAGAAGGCAAAACCTAAATAAATAAATAAGTATAATGTGTCGCTCATGTTTCTCTGAGCCATCTGTTGCATATCAGAAAATTGTGCCAATGCCTAAACTACAGATGAAAAAATAAATAATGGATGGGAAACAAACACGAAGAAAAATTTTAGTTGGTGTCTATGTCTGTGTGTGTGCGTGTGTGTATGTGTGCGTGTGCGTGTGTGTGCTTGTGTGTGTCTGTACGTGTGTGCGTGTTAAACAAATCATCATCAAATCACATCAACTTCACTTAAAAGCCAAGCTTTCCTCTCTCTAAATAAGAAATGACCTAATCATTCCACATAAATTTCGAATCCGTGCATCTGATGTAACATTATCATTGGAATAACTCAGTCACCCATGTTAATAGGAAATGCTGCCTTTAAACTTGTCTACGCAATAAAGAGAATCAGTATGCGGAAACAGGTACTCTGGAATATAATTTCAGCTGATTTGCATAGATTTAATAAAAGTAAAGCAGTGCAGAAGCAATGCATTGTGGATGACATTTCATTTGCTTCATGTCATAAAGATTTTAATATGGAATGGTCCAGAAGGTCATCATCTTTCATTGTTTACTTTATTGCAAAGTTCATCCTGAGTAGTCCAAATATTCTCATGAAAGGAAGTCAGTGACTGTGGAAGCAGAGTTAGAATGAGCTTTGATTAATTATTTGTGCCTCAGATTTTGTCATTTACTACATTTATATGTTTATATTATATTTTTGTAAAACCAAAAATAAATAAATATATACATTTATTACTTCTGAAAGTATACAATAAAGTATGGCATACAGACCTATTGATGCATTTAAGCACTTGGATTGAAAAACCAAAGTACCTGAAACAGAGGATTGAAGTTCTAATAATGTGAATTTGAGCAAACCTCAAACTCTTTAGATTTATGAACCTATCTGTCCAAGGACACTTATACGGCCGGGTAAAAGTTTCTCTGTCCACTCGATCACTGTTGGGATGTCAATAAAATGAGACATGATTCCAATAGAAAGGTCTGCTGATGCTCTCACAAAAGGGCTAGAATTGCGGACGCCCCATCATTTCGCTCTGCGACATCGCCGTTGACATGGCAACAAAAACCTCCCCCCCTCCACATATTGGCATGTGCAGAGTTAACACAACACAGAGCCTTGCAAGTTTCTGGAGTGTGAAAAAATTCCACCAGGAGCTGGTAAGTACAGCTCAGTGAGCCTTCCAACAATGCCATATTAAACCATTAATATTTAAACCTTAATGTTTCTTTAACTCGCATTTAGACAGCAGGGAAAGGATCATTTTAAAAACATGTTAGAGTCAAAGATTGGAACCTGCAGAACTGTGGCTGACAGCAGGCCTAGGGATGAATGTGGCCAGAAAGGCGAAGGCGTAGCCCTTTATGTAACACGACGCGTAACGCATGGACGCAATTACAGCGTTTCAGGTTACGTTACGCCTCACAAAATTCTCACCGCACAGGTAGCGCTGAAATGTGTGCGCTATGTGTGGCTTTCGTATAATACCATTCATAAAATAAGACTTTTCGGTATTCTCTACACAAGATGTTTATTTTGTCACTTTCTGTTTTCTTGTGAAAAAGTTTCACCATCTGTGATGGAGATGGGTCTGGGCTCTATTTCTGTCCAAGAGCCTGCCGAGTATATGAATCAGAACATTGTTCAGACTGCCACGTCACCAGTCCTGGTGAACGTCCATTTACTAGAGCTAAGGGTTATCGCGAGGTTGCCACACTATTGTGAAATTCACCGTGAGCAGGTTGCACGAAGCTTGGTGTTGACAACAAATGAATAGTCAAAAATAAATAAAATAAACCAGATAGTTAGCTGGGGTCAGGGGGAAGACATTTCAGGCTTTGTGCCTTCATCTTAGGGCAAAACATTTACGCCACAGAAATTAAGATTGAAGTCAGTATCTCAAATAACAGGGAAGTAAATTTTTTACGATATCGAGGGATGCAAACTGAAAGCGATTGTAAATACACAGGGTTCTGTACCCCCCCCTCTTCCCACCCCAGCAAGAGACAGGCACAGTATGGGTTTGAAAAGAAGGCTACGCTGGCCCTGGGTGACGTCTGGGTGGCGGTGTTCAGAAATCCACCACTGAGGACAAGTCTTGTTAGGGATTTGGTAGAGTAGCTGTGAACAGATGGGACGTGGATATAGTCTCCTCTGCCGAAGACGATACCAATGTAAGCACCTCCTACATACGCCCTGGGCCGTGTTGGATGGAGCTGGTCCAGACTGTTCCTGGCATGACATAGAACTCATCACCATCTGTCTCCCAGGACAGCAACCTCCCAACACAGCCAATCCTGCGCCCCCTCCTATCCCTGCAGGAAAGAGATGAAGGCACATATACTTCTGATTAGACAAACACCTGCTTTTATATACAGGAATGCAGAAAGCATTGAAATCCAGCCTTTTCAGCTGTATCACTGTACTGCACACTTTTATCTTCTGTAAATACATGAAATATTACAATCTTCATTTCAGTCAAGAGAATCTGCCACATTTTAGCAACATTAATATATTCTTTTTTAGCAGCAAATATATTATGAAGACCAGTATGTTTTCAATTACAAATAGGGGAGTAGATTAAAGCACCTTTAAGGCATGACATGTAGAATTAGGACTTATTCTGCATTGACTCTTGCACTAACATTCTGACTCAGAGTTCACTGAGAAGATATTTCAAAGACAATTATTTAAAAAATGTTTCTTTTAAAGACTGCCTGGCAATGGCAGCTGATGGCCATTTACCTGGGTGGGGCATCATACACACACACAAACACACACGCATGTGCGCACACAGACACACACTAGTAACCTCCAACCTCTATAATTACAAAGAAAAGGATGTTTTATAGTGTATTGGTTATATCCTAGGCTAAGCTGCATGAAGCTACAACAACTCCAATTTAAAAAAAAATAGCTAGCAATCAAACTAAAATGTGAAACTGGTTAAATATTCGCAGCCCACAGTAATCAGCATCTTGCTTTTTATAATCCAATTAGCCAGCTACGTTGCTGTAGCTACAAACATTATGCTCTATAAGCTAACATTGAAGGCAGGCAAAATCCAGCCATTTCAGATGGCTTAACTAAATAATACAATAGGTAATTTCAGACTACTAATGGTCAGGATAGGAATTGCAACAACAAACAACCTCAAACCACAACACTATTTATGCTTCTATGAATATATGTATCGACTAATATAACACATAATATAAAGCGTTATTATACGGTTCAGTGTTCTCGGGCACTGTATTGGATAGCCGACAGTGAAAAATGCAACAGAGTCTGCCGTCTTTTCGTAGTGTTCTAGTAAGGAAATGTTTGCCGAACAGGTGACTTTATGAAATCTTGACTTTGGTGTGCGACACTACACCATTTATATTTTTGGTCTTTTTGAAGTTTTCACTTTAGCTAATCAACTATATTGTGAGCAAGAAAGTTATTTGACTACGTAACTTGCTGGCTATAAAACTAAGATATGAAAGTCTACCACAAACGATGCAACTGTAGCTTACAGTTTGAGAGAAATAAAGGTTTAGATAAACACGGATGATTGAACATGTATAGAGATAAAAGGAACGTGTAGATGCCCAAATTGCACTCCAGACAAGCGATCACTGAAACTCTGTATACTATTGGTTGTTATCCAAGCAAAGGATACATATCTAGTTATAAAACAATACTACCAGTTCGTTATCGGTAGGAACAAGCAAAATAGCTATTAGTTAGCTTGCCAAATTTACAAATATCCACCTGGGGCACAATGCTTTTGCAACTATGCTCACAAAGCTCGCTACTATGTTCATATTGCTTCAGGAGGATATTTGTAAATTTGCCGTGCTAACTATGGATAATTTGCTTGTTGCTACCAATAGCGAACTGGTATTGTTTTATAACTAGATATGTAGTCTTTTACATTACATTACATTATTGGCATTTGGCAGACGCTCTTATCCAGAGCGACGTACAACAAAGTGCATATCCATAACCAGGGATAAGTTCGCTGAAAGACCCTAGAGGGAAGTACAATTTGAACTGCTACCTGTACAACAAAGATAAGGACGAGGGCCAATTTTTTTTTTTTTTTTTTTTGAACAAGAAACAAAGAGCAAAAGTGACCAAAGTTAACTATCAAAACACTGCTTACCTAGCCAACTAAAAAATACCGATACACAAAGCAAGTCACAGAGACAACAATTAAGGTTCACAGGGAGGTAGGGAGGGATGGGGAGAGGTGCTGCTTGAAGAGGTGTGTCTTCAGCTTGCGTTTGAAGGTGGGGAGAGATTCTACAGTAGTCTTCACTTGGATACTAAGCAATAGTATACAGAGTTTCAGTGATTGTTTGTCTGGAGTGCAATTTGGGCAGCTACTAGCTATTTTAAACCAACGAGCTTAAATAGTTGTACAGCTGTACAATGTTTTGATACAGAGTGACGGCATAACAAATGTACACTTAGAAATCCGAATTTAAGGACTATAAACACAGGCAGAAGGTGAGTCAACATGTCAGTGAGCCTTTTTCAATGATAGGAATGGATTTACAATGGTCTTGTAACAATGTTTTAACACAAAAATCTTATCGTACCTTTAAACGTGAAATAAATAAATGACACCTTGTTATTTATTTATTTTATTTTTTTATGCACTGACATATCGAGAGTGGGGCTCTGTGATTCTTCACCAGACTTCTCACCAGTTTGTACTGAACACCTTGAACAAAAACACACCTCCTGCGCACAAAAAAATGAACTGTAGTCTTGGATAGTAACAGCAGCAATATTAAACATAAATATTTGTAAAAAGAAATTGGCACATATTTTTTTTAAGTCCATTCATGCCAATTAGTGAATGTGTTTAGTATGCAATTAAGCTAATCACATATTTTAGCACATTTAATTAGCATTAAAATAGAATCATAATTTACACTGGAAATTAAAACTACAAAGAAAATGTCAATAGTGACAAAGTAGAAAACTGAATAAATATTTTGCTGGCTGTAAACACGCTTGAATATGTTTAGTAACTATGCTCTGGCAGCTATTGTACTAATTCAAGTTCTTATTTCCCCATCCCAAATTATACACATGCTCTGCATATTTGACATGTTTTTCGACGTTAAACTCATTCACTGAGCAGATATTTTTTACCTCATTAAAATAATTGAGGGGCCGTGCACTGACAGAGAAAATGAGGTGCAGCCATTGATACCGTTTCCATTCACACTCAGTATTTAGTTACCAACAGAACTGTGGGGGTTTAGTAGGAGCCTCTCCATATGCGTGTGGAATGCAGTAAACTGTAGCTGGTGGTCTGTAGCTGGCCAAGCCACGCCTTTATTAAAATGCACCCCAAGGAATATAGGTTCTTCTCGTTACAACAGCAGATAGAGGATGTATGACTAGAACGCGTTGCCGTATATTTGTTTTAGATAACAGTGCCTGTCACGATGCGTCAAAAGATTAGACGAGCATCTCATCCCAGAGAGAGCCCCAGAATCCCGCTGTTTCCTGACTGCCAACGTGAACCCGAGACTAAGTATGACTCAGTCTTCCAGATTCAAGGCTGGGCACAATCAACACAAATTTGTCACAGCTGCCATTCAGACAAACGAATGGTATTTAAAAAAAATAGTATTTGCCATGACATTGTTTATAGCACCCCCTTGATATAATGTGAGACATTTCACTCCATTATTATTATTATGATAATGATGATGATGATGATGATGATTATAGTTATTATTATTGTTGTTATTGTTGTTGTTTAATGTATGCCTTTGTAGGGACAGATCTCTAATCAATGCTGCGATTCTCATGTTGAATTTCCCGCTCCACAGAACTGCACTGTACTCAGTGGCCCTTCTCCTGTGGCCCCAGACTGGCCGATGTACCCGCACGGTTCCCTCACACGCGTCCAAGCTCAGGTTTTCATGTCAGCGATCTGACATCAATAATGCGACAGGCAGAATGGAGACCGGGGGGGGGGGGGTGTTTATTACCTGATGTGTTTGTTTCCGTCTCCCAGCAGTCGGTCCGCTGGAACAAAGGGTGCGCTTCCTAGGTTCCCCAATATCTATCATTAGTGCTGGTCAGGAGCAATAATGAGGCATTCAGATGAGAATGAACGCTGGCCGGGGTGGGGGAGGGTGATGGGGGGAGGGCGTGGTGCTGGTGGATAATGAGGCCCAAACACTGAGCGGGGTGAAAGGGGCACAGCGGGGAGGTTCACACACGGAGAGATGAGAGCAGGGCAAGAGGAAGACAGGGGGAAAGAACAAAGGGAGACAACAAAAATAAGAGAAGTCAAAGCAACCTGAGTATGGAGAAAAAGCAGAAGGGGGAGAAAAAAAAATCAATACGCCGTGATACAGAGCTGAGAGATAATGAGACAATTAAGAGCAGGGCTGTCAATATTAATGCATTAACATGTGTGCAAAATTAAAAAAGATAAGCAACATTCCCTTTCTTTTTGTTATAATCAATCATAGATGACTTCCCTGTTTAAAATGCTGGTTAAATGCAGTACTGTTCATTTCTGCTCGGATGGATTGATTTTGTCAGATAAGTTATGCGGTTGATAGTGAAAAGCTTATGAATGTTTATATCCAGCCTTTTCTCTTGGGATGCCTGCTCCAGCAGTGGCTTTGCTTCAAACTCTCTGTGAACATTTTTATAGAAGAGGTTAGCAACACTGTACACTCAAAGTGTCTCATTGTTGTTGTGCAATGCATAACAAAGGGGAAAACATGCTTCAGCTGGTGTCAGAATCAGACATTTTGTCAAATTATTGATAAACACAATAATTTGTGTGAGTGTGTGTGTGTGTGTTTCAATATAGAATATGGATTTGGAAATTTGCATTCAAATTCGACATATTAAGTTATTCATGCCACATTGCCCCTAAATTGTAAACATATTTTTAGAACCATTTCAAAAATGTAAATGTCTCAGGGAGTTTTTATCTTGACAAAATCCGGTAATGAAGATTAGCTGTTCTAATAAGAAAACGTGGTTCACTGTTTTTATCCATACTGGTTCTGTTGACTGTAAAATAACTATTATATAACTATGACATTATCATTGTCTCATATGAAAAGAAGAACAAAGTGCCTGTCTTTTCAAAGGCTCGTAAACGAGAATGCCCTTTCCATTGGCTGATATATTGTCGTCTTCTTCCTAATGGCTAATATACCGATGATAACTTTCTCCTAAGCTGATTTAATGTGACTGCCTTTTCATTATATACTATGACCCCTTTCTACTGGCTGATATATTTTCAGCACCTTTCTATTGGTATATATACTATGACAGGTTTTCTGTTGGCTTTTGAACTATGGTACACCTTGCCACAGGCACAATGTTCATAGCTCAGAAGGAACTTGTACTAAATGTTTTTTTAAGTCCAATACGCAGTTCTGTAAGACGTAAATAAGCACCCTTTAATCCAATAAAATACTGGTTGTAGAAACTAAGAAAGAGAGAAAGTGTCAATAAGGATTACTACCATTTCTGTAAAATATATACATATAGAATTTAGAGCAGTTTAAGTTAGTTAAAAAATACATTTTCAACCAGAAACCGACGACAGGCTGAACGTATCCAATTCCCACCCCAATTTGGACTGGCCAATCGTCTGCAACCGTCACCACGTGCGCAAACCCCGCCGCTGATCTGGGAGAGTGTAGATATCCACGGTTCTCCAAAACCCGTGGTGGCACCAGCTGCTTCTTTTCACACCGCAGACTACAGCTAAGCTGGCACGGAGCAGCTCGAGAGGAAGGCCTTCTGCAATCTACAGGTGCTCGGTGGTGATCAACACAGAACGCTATCTGAGTGAATACTCCTATTCCCTGGGCTACACAATCCGCATTTAAACTTTGCCCGACGGAGTTACTGGCCACAGTCAAACACTGGGGCATAGTCTGGGTTCGGTCCGAGGCTGTGAGGTTCTTTCTGCCTTAAGAAAGAGCCACCCGGCGATCCACACTTACAAATAACGGTTTAGTAACAAATTAGTTAAGATACCGTATTGTCTGCTGACATAAAACTGATGTAATACATAATATATAATTTAATATCATTGGACACTCCAGTGGTTGGCAAAGGGACTCATCCCAAGTTAAAGTAGGGCCCTACAGTATATTTGCATGTCTTATGTTTGGTATGACCAGCAGTCCACAGCAGTGGGATATAACTGACCATGGCCCATCAAGTTAAGGATAGATTTCTTTGACCAGTATATACTGGCTAACCGCTACTGGTTCTTCCCAATGACACACACTAGGCACATACTGACAAGCAGTTTTCAATAAGAGATATGTCTCTCATCCTACAGGTGCTACAGTAGCTCTCTCCTGAAGTACTGCCTGACCTTTTGAGTGTAAAGCAATCACTGGCTCACAAGAGGATGTACTGGAGAAGAGCATGTGCTTCAGCTGCTGTTCTTCTGCTGTGTGGGTACAGGTGGTATAGTGGTGGTTTGTGTCACAGTTAGCAGTACCAAATTTGAGAGAGAAAAGGGGGAAAATTCATTTTTTATCTGTATCCGATTATTGATGTGTGTGTGTACATAGATACTGTATATGATTAACTATCATTAAAATGACATCTAATACCACCAGAATGCTGTAATGTACTTGCAAGTTGAATATACCCATAACTTTGCTTGAGGCTGTGAGGCTATATGGCTAGGAGGAAATAACGTATGGTCTGTGGTCTTGTTCACAAATAGAGGAGTGACTTCCTGTGAATAGAGGTGTGACTTCCTGTGAAAATTACTTCCGTCAACACAGCACAAGCAAAGTTTAAACGGTGTCACGGTTCCTAAATACTCTCTGGCTACAGATAGCAAAAGACATGACAAAAACATGAAGCAGTTTGAAGAGAGACTAGCAGAGGAGGTTCACCATTACCAAAATGTTTATGACTCCTCATCTCCCGACTGGAAAAAACTCTGGGGTACGTTTATGGACCTCTTTCAACATCGCCACCTAGTAGACAGACGTGTATGACATTTATGCTCAACGTGTTTGACAGTGTTGCACAGTATTGCACACACAGGAACCACATTGTTTTTGAATAACCATAAAACGGCCTTCTGGTTGTGTGGATATCACACACACAAAAGCCACACTTTCTTGGTGATTGAGATGGAAACCTTGGCATCAGTGCTAGTTGAATCCCAACCCTTTGTATCTTATAGCACACCCAGGCTCCTGTTCCGTCACGGTTGTTCTTAAACTGTAGGGAAAAATAAACTTCTCACTTTTATGACTCTAAACATAATGTAACTCTTGCATGCAGGTCCTAGCTACTTTATCAAAATGCTGCCTTTCCAAATACATAAAGATTGAAAACATTCACACATTTCATTTTCACATATGAAAAAGGAACACCTCTTGGGCTCTTAAAAATCTTCAAAATACAACAGAGCCATTATTATTCAATAAATAAGTAAAACAGAAGATAAACAAACCTAACTTCTCAGTTGTATTTATATATCTGTGAATAACATCCCATGGGGACCACAGAGATGTTTATATGACTGCCTGCTTCTTGAATCTCTGTATGCCTGCCTTTTGGAGAACTGTGAATTAAAAAAGCAGCTTGTCTGCTCTTGGGGTAAATATGAGAAGTTCAGCTTCAGTCTCTGTGCTGGAATGCAGGAGCAGGACGCAGGGAAGTCCCTTTGGGTCCGTGCGTTACAGCAGGCTGAGGATAAACCCTTGAAGTTGATGCGAGTTTGTTTTACATGGATCACCCACAGCAGACTCCTGTGGAGCGGAGGCCGATCCCACAGAAACATCAGCTACTGCGAAGACAGCAAGTGCCACGTTTTCAAACTCCACAATGAACTCCACCTATCAAAGAATGGATTCTCAATCATTTCACATAGAGAATGAAATTAAAAGAAATTCGGGATCACCGTCAGGACATTTCCTGACACAGTCCTGAACAAAACAGAACAAAACAGTTAGATTGCTGGGGTGGCATCTCAATGTTTGTCTACGTGCTTCCTGGAGGCCAGACCAAACTTGCTTGTTATAGCAGATATTTGTGGATCAAGCAGAGAAAACAGGATCAAGTACTAAAAAGAAGGAACACTGATATGGATTGTGGCTGGGGAAGTCCAGCCCACTGCTGTCGACGTTCCACATTTCTGACCATTTTTCCTTTGCTCAATGTCCACCCCCACCCCCACCTGAGAACATTTGTCCCATGCCTACAACCATTATTTTGGCCCCTGTGGAATCAAAGTCATTTTACAGGGCTCAAGATCAAAAGGGATGCGACTCAGCAGGGATTAGCAATAAGGCGCACAAAAACAAACATAGATAGAAACTCTGGAGGTCTTAAAATGTGCCATGAGGGAAAGGAAACAAAGACAAGATGGTTCCTGAGGAAAGAAAACTTTTCACATGAAGGGAACCTTGTCTGCCAGCACTCGCTGCTGAAAAGGACTGAACCGCATAAATATTTTACCCTGCCTTCAAATCAATTTTTCAGCATGAATTCATTTGAGAGATCAGAGGCAAACAGAACAAGATGCTGAAGGTCATCTCGCCAAACAAAATGATTTGAAAAACGAAAACACATGGGGGGGAAAATGCTTAGATATAAAGATATCTTAATATCTTTTCTATTTATATATCCATCCCAGTCTGCCAAGGATTGAACCAACAACTGAACTTCTTGGGACATACTGCAGCGATCACCCGACCCGTCTTGGTATCAGAAGAAACTGCCTTATCCAAGAGGCCGCGACGTTCAAGTCTGCACTGTTGCAACACCTTGTTACCTATCAGCCTGCATTACGGCCATTTCTATTTCAACTGCCCCAGCACGCAGCTGCATGCCTGGTCGTTATCCAATCCAAATTCCTGCGTGCCACACCACTTAACACCCTGGACTAGTTTGCAGCATCCAATTCAAATCACTTATGCTGGCTTAGCAAGCTGTGAGAGGTATTGCTGCCGCCTACCTTTGGACTCACGATCACACCATTCACTCCAAAAAAGATCTCTCCACTCAGCCGTCTCAGGCCAGCTGGCTGTCCAATCTCTCTGGGCACCCAGCAGCCTCTTCTCCTTGCTGCAGCTCTTCTCGTACCCTTGGGGTGGGACAACCTTCCCACTCAGTCAGGGGGGCAGAATCAATGGCTATTCTCCACAAGACAAAAGAAAAGCCCACCTCAACGGAACACTCCTAAATCAATGTTATGTTGTTCTGTTTAAAAGAGCGAAACCTAACCCGATTTCCATATGCTATCATAATACCTGAGCCAACAGGATAGGAGATTGTGGATGGAAAAACAATCAGTTTCTTCCCCTACCCCACCTGACATTTTGCACCCTTCCTTGGCGCTGGGGGAGTAAAGCTTTGCAGAGATGAACATAAACCGTTTTGGATGCACTAGCAGCGCTTACCGTATAGCATCCCCTAGATCTGACAAGGCGTTCCATGGTTCTCCGGCGCCACCTGTGTTTGGATCGGCCTGATGGGAGCAACCCAGCCGAGGACAGCTCCAACAGATTAGCCGTAGCCTGGAGCTCACGACTGCTGTCTGTCCTGGTCCCACGGTGGTGGAATGACCTCCCGGTGAATGTCAGAACGGCAGAGTCTCTGACCTCCTTCAAGCGCAGACTGAAGACCCATCTCTTCAGGCTACACCTTTCCCTCCCCAACTCACAATCACTGTGATTAGCCTTAGACCGTAATGGCACTCATGTATAGATATCGTTACTTGTATAGGTATTGTTGTTTTTATTGGCTGTTGTATTCTAGCTGCCAACAGTGGTATGCTAGTTTGAATGTTGATTGTACTCTTCAAGGGTTCTGAATTTCTGCATGTTTACACTAGGACTCGGAACTGTACTGTCCTCTCAGGTCTACTTTTGCACTTGTTCTTGTGATTGATTTGCACTTTGTTGTACGTCGCTCTGGATAAGAGCGTCTGCTAAATGCCACGTAATGTAATGTAATGTAATGTAATGGAGCCACAGAGCCTGCAGGGCAGGGATACCCACCTGTCCCACACACTTCTGTCCCCTCAACATGGACATTGTACAACCTGCTCCTTGTTTCATGGCGTGTCTCCTTAAGTGGTCTCGGTGACAGTTGAGCGATGATACCTCAGGGGCAATGTTTTTTTGGGCTGTTTGTAAAAGTAACAAGGCACAAAGTGAGGTACGGGACGGAATAGATAGAAGCATTCACTGTTTCGCACAGTAAACGGTAAAGCCACACTAATCCTCCAGACCCTCAAGGGGGATTTATTGATCTGCTATCAATCGGGTTTGTCAGGGGCGATTATCCAAGACCCAATGCAATTCAGGCGTAATAAAAGAGGTTTGTTCACCATAAAAAAAAAACTCTGGAGGAGAAACAAGGATCATGAATGGCTGAGCTATTATTACAATACATTTAAAGCTCAATTGTATGCCCCTACTATAATTACAACAGGATGGCCAAAGTTCAATAATAATTGCCTCAACCCACATATTTATAGTTATTTAAATTGACTAGATTAATCAGCACCAGAGCTGGTACTGAAATGTTAAGGCAGAGTAAATGGTGTGGGGCCTTCCAATCACACCTGCATACCTTTATAAAAAAAGCATACAGTATTACATTGTGGCAACTGTAATTACATGTTCCACAGTTCATTGGAGAAATCAAGCATTCCTCTTGCAGCCTTCATCCGTTTCACTATTAATCATCCCTAAATGCAGAGTCTTGTCTTGGCCTTTCTTTCTGCCGCAGCTCAGGTGCAGGTAATTAACGAGGAGACAAAGACGTCTGAGTGTGCCCTGAGTCACACCGCTGTGGGACGCCTGCTCTTACTCAAGGTTAACTGGATGTGTCCGAGTTCAGCCAACACAGGCCTGAAGCCCGCGGTGACTGCCGGCTTCCGCAGCTCAGACCCGGCTTCTCCATCACAGCCAGGTCACACGACTGCATACGACGTAAGCAAAATTAAACAGCCAGAGGTGGGGAAAGGAAGCACGGCGTTGTACTGTTAGCCTGATGGGAGTCCAGGTTAATGTTCTGCTCATATTCAGGATGACCACAATTTCAGATAAAGGCCCACATGCTGATCCTTGTCTGTTTTGAGGAGCAGGGGCCAACTTCGACCCCAGCCTCTTCACCCACCATCCATCTCCCGGTTGCCAGGACATACGTTCTTCTCTGCTTGGAAGCTGAGGTGTGAGAGGACAGCGGTGGGGCCTGGAGGCCTTTCTCGGGCTGCAGAAGTACTACGGCTCAGGCCATTCTCACCTCTCTAGCATCTTCGAGCCGTAAATAGAGCCACTTATTCATGCGCGGGTGACCTATACAGAGTGCAAAGTGACACCACAGAAATCAGCCGGCGTTCTCCGATGAAAATGGCAAGTTCAATGACTTTGAAATTTTGATAACGGTCGCTTGATCGCCATTCACAGAGCCGAGCTTTTAACAACATTTTAGTGGCAATAAATGTGAAAATATGAACTGCAAAATGTAAGGAAGCTGAAGCTTGGCCAGTTGCATACATTTAGATGGCCTTCTGGGCCATATTACTGATAATCATATATGATTTAACCCCTTAAGTGTCACCCCTTTTCTTGACACAAGCTTGAAAATGATGTGCCCAAAATAAAATGAACCTTTTTGACAGGCATAATCCTGGTCTCTTCTGAAAGGTAACCCTTTTGGGTTTGTTTACTTACTCCAAATAATGAATAATAAAATAAAGTTACAGACACGGTGAAAGCAGAGCTTTTTAATCTCACTTTTTAGTTTTTAAATGGATACAGATTATTGTGGTTGTGGCTCTTAGAAACACAATAGAGCCACAGCCACAACACTGGTCAAATCCCCCCCTCAACGAGCGACCCCAATACCCTCTATTGTGGAGTCAAGGGAGTTTCTACTGTCTTCCTCAGAAATATTCTCACAGACGAGAGCGCAACAATCTCAGTGTGCATATTATAAAAATTGCTACGGTTTTCTTACACTGGCAAAAAATGCTGTGTTGCTTTATCCAAGCCTAACAAACTAGACACCATTAGAAACCTAATGTCATTAGCTAAAATGCTTTTCACTCGCTACTTCAATAACATGTAGTAGTCTCCTACAGTCGGTTCTTTAGAAGTAGAAGTTATGCTGTATTTTCGTACACATGGATGGGGGTAACACATTTTCTTTGCAACTACATTAGCAATACTGGTCAGAGAAGCTTATACGTGACCGCATCGTATTCCAGAGAGCCTATACAAAACCTAGATAATAGCATGCACATGTAAAAGTACTTTTGTTGAAGTATGCAACAGCATACAATGATCATTCCTGCAGAGAAATTCTAAGTAAACAATGGACATTCTATCAACGTTTCTCCAAGTTAGCACGTTTTTAGAATTGGAAACGATTATGGATGTGGTTCGCAGGACCCTTTGTGTGAAAACCTTTGGTGTGACACTGACATTATGTTATTGAAACTGTTGTCGCTAAAGCAATGGCATCTTAAAATAGGTTATCCAGATAGAGTTTTAACGCGTTCAAACGATGTATCATGCTACCATGGTGAAAAAAGGATAAAATTGGACTTCCAACTTTTGTATACACAGTATAAATTATAATAATACATTTGCTGATTGTCCGAGTTATTAAGTATTACATCTTCATATATAATATCACGTGTTTATATTTCAGTAATACGGTGATCGTTGGAGGCAAACCAATATTTTCTCAGTTGGATGAATAGGATGAAGGGAAATGCGACTGGGAAAGCAGTGAGTGCTTGTTAACTGATTTGAACACTGGTGCAGTGGCGTGCCTGACAGGGACAACAGTAGCAGGTAATGAGGCTGTCACTGGCTGTAGCTCTTTCTGTGTGGCTTGGCATCCAAGGCAGGCTGGGGGAGCTGAGGTAGGGGGGGGGGGGGGGGGGGGGAGGAGTGGTCCAAACGTCCTGTGGTATAAATTGACCAAAACATTTAAAGTTAAGGGATAAAATGTATTTCCTTCCGCTTGATTGAGTGTGATGATTCTTAGGGCCAGATGCACCAAGCCCTTCGCCATTTTCAGGCGCACATACGACGCCTTCGGCCCGGGAAAGATGCGTCTTATGTATGAAACTGGCGCACGAGGCTGAAACCGCAGTATGCGTGTGATCTCGGCAAGTCATCGCAAGATGCGCTTCTGTCCTTAGTGCATATGTAAGTAAGGGTGGATTGTGCAAATAAAGGGCGGAGATATTATAAGTGTGGCTGACAATGTATTCCGTTGAATTTACTAAAATGAGGATCCATTTATATGTGAAATTTCTCCGCCTCTAAGGAGCAGGCGTAAACCGAGCTGCAAGCCAGACAGAGACACAGGCTCTGAATCTTGAAATAGCTTTGCACTGCAATAATCACGTGATTTCAACTACCAAGAAGTCATCAATCAGATGAATGATATAAAATTAAATCATTCATTAAATTCATTAATTATTGCAGCTAAGCAATTATTAAGGCTGGGTGTTTGTCACAGACAATACTTAGAAAATAATTTATACAATTATTCAATGTCTCATGCGAAGCAGTGGGCTGAAATAATGTGACAGTAACAAGTGTTTGAAGTTTCAAAATAGTAAAAAATATGAGTAGGCTGAATGCATCGATATGCTGATTTTAATCGCTTTTGCCCATCATAGACAGACATGATTTTTGCATTTTGCAGAACATTGTTAGCAAGCTCAACTGACATTGCTAAAATAAAATAAATAAATAAATAAAATAACCGAGTCATGTGTTTGAAACGTTACAGCGTGCATTTTGGATTAGTTAAAACAACAATAGTGAGAGCTGGAATATGTACACATTTAGTCCTGTGCTGTATATGCTTTTACGTGGCACCTGATACTTGGATATCGCCCCCAAACAGTGAAGATATTCAATGCACTCACACAGCCAGGGCGTTACCCGTGTACTAAACACGTGTTTTGACTGCACTGTTTAAGATCTGCCTCTTTTGTAAAATGCAGTTCGTAGGCAGTCCCATTTGGTCATTGTGTAATGAGCTGGAGCCTTCGTAAATAAGATGTTAATATCAGGCAGACTGTGACCGCAACAACACACTCTCGTCAGGCTGCATTTTAGCGCTGCGAGCTTCGTGTACGTAAATCAGGCCCTTAAATCTTATTCCTGTTTCACACGTCCTCATTTATTTTCATAAGCTACACAGACGCCCCATAAACATTATTTGCCACGGTCTGCTATATTGATGCCGTAATACAATCAGGTTTCCTTGTTAAAGTCAACTACTTTAAGAAACGGCAGTAGTTTCCAGCCTTTAGTTGTTCTGAGCACGGTTAAGCGTATGGCATTTCATCACAAGCCTGAAAGCAAGGGGATCCCCTTAGTGTTGTTCGCTATGTATGCCAAACCCTTGCTGGGTGACATCCTTACACAAAGAGCAATAAGGAGAAAACATTGCTGGGGATGTCCCACTTGGGGCTTTCAGACAACAATGAAACCCCCCCACCCCCACACTCACCCTTCCTCCACTGAAGCCGGCAGCCAGGAGCACAACCTCAGCCACAAAGTGAGGAAAAAAAGCCTTGCACAGACCATGCTTCCCGTTATGAAACATTCATACATGACCCTGAAAAAAAGCGAAAGAGGAAAACGTTGAAACAATAAGAGTGAAATGTTAATGTGGAAAAAAAGAGAAAACACTTTAAAATATTAAACTCTTTATGGCAGTTTGATGGCTTAATCACGCAATCAATAGCATTGTGCGGCCGGGGGGAGCGGGGGACCTGAGCTGCTGATGAAAAATACATGAGGGCAGAGCTGCACTGGGGTCCGCAAAATTAAAACCCGCTTGGCTACATTTGTTCAGTGGCCACAAGAAATGCAAGCAAGACTCTTTTTCTTCTCTCTGTGGAGGGCTGGAGTGGAAATAAAGCATTCGAAGGGCAAACCAAAAGAAAAAAACGTACATATCAGAACCTTAAATACAATATTCCTGATTCTCTGTGCTCGCATAAGTGGGAGTAGAGGAAATAATGAGTAAGAAATCCAAAACGAACAACAGGCACAGCGGAGAATAATGATAGAAAATACGAGCAAAATCATGTCAGGGGGCCCAGTCTTAATTTTGTATGAAGGTGCTACCGCAACCTGAGCGAAAGGCATGATCAGCAAGGGTCAGCTGCGGTTATACACACCTGGAACGTGACGTCTGTGCATTAGGCCTCGTCTACGAACGGTGGCTGAACGAATTTGACCGTAAATCGTTCGGAAATGCATTTACACAAATAATGTGGGTGTCGGGAATCCGAACGGACTTCACGGGTGCTCTCAGCTGTTCGTACTGTTTGCGGAAATGAAAACGCACGGTTGCAAAGCTTTTTTTTTGTGCTTTTAGTATTCTATTCATTCATGTTTTATTTCGATTTAGAGTGGCAAAATATTTTTAATAAGCCAATTGAATATATTAATCGCTGGTTTTCCTCTTTCCACATGATAGTGGTTGTTTATTGATCTCAAGAGGCCCAGGGGAAATGTAGGTCTAGAATCAGACCTAAAATTCTATTTAATGATTGTCCATTAAGTGTTATGTGTTTTATAGTCTAGACTGAAATAATTCAATGTTCATGTTAAACATTCAGTCGGTATCAAACAAGCCATTAGGGTAGAATGTTATGGAAGAAATTCCTTATCTCAACACAATAATAAATGTTTTATGGCATCATATGCTGCCAAACTGTACAAGGCCCTCATTTTCAGTTTACGGACCCTTCATTTAACTATAATAACCTAACTGAGAGAGAAACAACAAGGCATATACAGTGGGCTCCAGAATTATTGGCACCCCTGACTGGCAATGCACAAAAAAAGTAAAAAAAAAAAAAAAAAACAATATGATTAATGAGATAAACACAAAATGCTGAATACATGATACGTGTGATCCTGTACTTGCCAATAATTATGGAACCTTGATTTTGGTGGAATCTATTTTTTATTAAATTAATGCTTGGTTGGTTCCACTGAAACACTAATAATTCTGGAGCCCACTGTGGACTGTATTTTATGTTACATATGCTGCATTGTTAACACAAAACAAGAATAAAGAATAAAGTGTGTGTTTTGTTGGAGTACAGGTTTTTTTTGCATGCTGTTAGATGGACAGTAGAACAAGGTGCATCACATTCAATTACATTACAAGCAATAAGCAGATGCTCTCATCCAGAGGAACTTACAAAAGTGGAAAGCAGTGTTGTCTCAGGTTTCGGAAAAGGGCACCAAGAAGGTACTGAAGGCCCATTTACACTCTATAGGTGTAAAGTTAACTGAACATACACAAGGACAAATGTACAGGACAAATGGAGGGTGCAAATGTGCACCTTAATAAGATGTGTTCTGTGGATATAATTATCATAACACCAGAGCAGCGAGATGAATAAACCCCGGGAACCTGTCAGAGAGTAAGGCTTTAAATGGAGCCCTCTTTCGCTCCAGCGCGAGAAAACGCTCTGGAGCTCCGACATGTTGAACTGAGCCGGCCGGAGCTCCTAGGAGTAGCACAATAAGGCATTCTCCATGGGGCTGCAAAAAGAGTGCTTTCTGTTCACATCCTGTAGTGGGTGTCAAGCTAGGACATAACAAATAAAAAGTGCAGAATAGCAAATCAACGGAATTGCATCCAAGTCCTCACCTAAGGCTATTAAAAAGTGTGAATTCAATTTAAACCTTAAGTACAGTGGGAACCGAATGCGCCCCAGTGGAGTGAAACCATGAACTTAAAAGCATTGAGTTCCATGGGGTTCTTTGTGTAGCCTTTGACTGTATTTTGGTTTCTTGTGGAGAGACTAATGCAATTGTGCGTGTGTGTGTGTGTGTGTGTGTGTGTGTGTGTGTGTGTGTGCATGTGCATGCATGTGTGTGCGTTTGCATATGTGAGTGGCTTTTGAAAAGGATCACTACTTGTTTTTTGTGTTGTTTAATTGTATGAATAAAACTATAAAATATATGTATTAATGTTAATTTAACGTAAATGTAAATAATTAATTAACATAATTATATTAAACAGTAAAGCTCATTAGGTAGACCTGTACACAAGCTTGTTTATGCAAATATTTAATCAGCCAATCATGTGGCAGCAACTAAATGCCTAAAAGCATGCAGACATGGTCAAGAGGTTCGGCTGTTTTTCAGACCAAATGTCAGAATAGGGAACAAATGTGATCGAAGTAATTTCGACCGTGGAATGATTGTTGGTGGCAGACAGGGTGGTTTGAGTATCTCAAGAAACTGCTGATCTCCTGGGATTTTCACGCACACTACTCTCTAGAGTTTGCAAAGAATGGTGCAAAAAAAGAGAAAAAAAATCCAATGAGCAGCAGTTCTGCAGACAGTTGTTGTTAACTTGTTAATGAGAGAGGTCAGAGGAGAACGACCAGACTGGTCAAAGCTGAGGTGGCAGTCATGCAAATAACCACACATTACTATAGTGATATGCAGAAGAGAATCTCTGAACACACAGTGAATCATAACTCCCAAGTGGACAGGCTACAGCAGTTAAAGTCTAAAGAACAAGTTTAATACATACCTAATAAAGTGCTCACTGAGTGTATATATAATATATACTGTATATTATAATTTGTTGACATTACTGGCAGATATTGTCATTTGCATTTTTTGGGTTTGTTTACCGGGCACCGGGCTGAAGCAAGCCGCAGTGTGGTGAGAACGCGGTATTAATGACCTGGTGAGGCGATTCTGCCAGTGATGGAGCAGCGCGGGAAAAACTGTGGACTTCATTGAGGCAGCAGTTGGCGTGAGATGAATCACTCTTCTCCTTAGCCCCTGGTTATAGCGCCATTCGTCTCCGCGCCTCATTACTCTCTGTCTATCAGTCACACGTCCTGCGTACGGATTAGCGCCGGGGCCCGCTACAGGAGCCTGCGAGGGGAGCCAGGAAGGCTAGGAAGCGGGCGCCTGTGCACCTGCGCTTAAATTACGGCACCCTCGCGCCACACCTGAAGTCATCCGTTGTGCAGGATATTGCGTGTGAGGGGTGCGTCAGCGCAGGTGACGCATGGCGTGTTCTGCCTTTTATTCTGCCCCGGCGGACCGGCTCCTCGCCGAGGAATCTCCATTTCAAATCCAATTAGGCCCAACGCATTGCAGTACAACAGACCTTTTTCCCCACTTCTGCTGAGTTTCACTCGAAAGAACTCAGTCTCATCAAGTCAGACAAAAGGTCATCCAAATCTGTTTTTATTTTTGCAAATGTGGAAAAATAAATAAATAATCAATGCCATTTTTAAAAGTAGTGGTAACAGTAAGACTGGACTTATTTATTGAGATGTGGGATTACTCTACAGCTGATCTGATGAGCATCCTATTTTGGCAATGATTAATTGAACATAATCACCATCATGGTTCAGATTACAGCACAGCCAAATAGAGTGAGAGAGTCCCAACTCCAGTCTGAGAATCTTAAGATCTTGGGTCTATTTATAGAGTTGCTCTTAATTCTTGCAAAATGAAAAATTCTAGGGTCATAAAAAATTAAAAGCCCTTTCCTTTTCCTGAGGATCGCAGCACACTTTAAAAATACGTTTGGTGTATAGATCTGTAGGTTGCACATTTCTGCTGCATTAAGTGCAAAGTGCTTTGTATTCAAAAAGTGTATGAATGGATGTGAGGAAACAAGCCGTACTAAAAGTATTGCAGTATCTGGTTCTCTATATGTCCACCCGATACTATAACTAAAAGTATTCATTTCACTGATATAAATTGCAGGTTTTTCCAGAAATCCCAGAAGGACTGGCAGTCAGGACCCAATACCCAGTCTAACTGTACCTTCCATTCCATGAAAAGATGTGAGGTGCAGTAATTCCCCTGGGTTTGGTTGGAACGGTGTCCAAAGTCATGCCAAGTGGGAACAAAGACACATTTCTGGAAGTATCTGTTCATAAATGTATGCATTTGCGTAATGTCTACGGGTATCACAGGTAGATGCTGTTGCTATTGCATGACGAGTTGATATGAAATTCGGGATTTATTTATTTTATTTATTTGTCCTTTATTTAACCAGGAAATGTCACCATTGAGATACAAGATCTCTTCTTCCAGGGAGTCCTGGTCAAGACGGCACACATAAAGTTACAACATGAGAAACAATAAGACATATACAATATACGTGACAATGCGATGCGATGCGATATATAAGTGCATTCTTCTTTTCTTCAAGCCACCATTCACTGCTTGGTCTCAGTAGTCTTTACCACTAGGGTCCGGCTCCCAAGGGAATCACACGAGGCACAGGTAACGCCCTGGCTGTGTGAGCTTAAATATCACCAGTGAGGGAGTCATCGTATCGACATATCGGGTCAGCGCCCACTGTGGAGCTGGCAGGTATGCACAGTTGTTCAGCAGACATCGATTGGACACACGGGCAGATTTGAGGCGTGTTCCTCCCTCCTGTAATCACATGATGCTACCTGCTGCCGATCCAGACTGCGAGGCTATAATCACGCCTGTCTGAACGCATTTTCTGCCTGATGGGTTCATTATCCACCTACAGGCATTAACCTCATTTTACGCTTCATCTGCTAGCTTTGGCACAACGTGTGAATACCTACATTGTGACCTACTGTAATTGCGTAATAGAGGAAAGCCACTGAAGAACAACAAATGTGTTTTTTATGGTTGCCTAATACTCTTTCATCCTGCTATGCGCAACGACTTCCAATCTCAAGGCACACATTTTGGGTGCCAAAGGATCATTAATAATTATGACATATGAGTAATGGGCAACTTCTTATATTCTTCCAAAAGAAAGCAGTGTATGATGCACATATTAACTTTCATATTACATCATTCGTTTTTAACAGCCCCTTTTATGGTACCTTGTGATTTACCGGTACTTTCTGTGGCGATATAGTTGGTTTTAGCCCGATGGAAGAAACGCAGACAGAAAAGGCAGATCTGACAGAGACACTCTGGAGCGAGCTGGCCTCGAATCAGAGCGGTTCATCTGCCAGGTTTAAATCGGGCTATGCCCTCGCATTCAGGCATGATCAAAATAGCTTCCCATTGATCTTAAATGCAATGTTAATCAATCTCTCTCTCCTCAGCGCCGGGAACAGAGTCCGGCTGAGGAATGAGGCTATTTAAAGATAAAGCTGGTGGAACCCTGGCCTTGACACCAGATATAAATACATAACCCCACCGCAATACTTCAGAGAGTGGTGCAGAAGAGATTTGCACACGTTCACAACGACAATCCCCGACCGCTAACTTATAGCGGTCCATTAATGTGAAGCGTTTTTACAGCAATTAGAGATACTTCGAAGATAGTGGATACAAAATGGCATTTAACTGATTTCCCGAACACTGCTTCCAAGATGGCTGTTGACAAATTCACCCGCTGTAAAGCTGTAAAGTCTATTGATGCAGTGATTTGCCCGCAAATCTTTGGCCTCCGGCGGTTAGAGCAGTTGTCTGGCAGTCGGAGGGTTGCCGGTTCGATCCCACCCTGGGTGTGTCAAAGTGTCCCTGAGCAAGACACCTAACCCCAAAATGCTGCTGATGAGCTGGTCGGTGCCTTGGCTGCCAATCGCCATTGGTGTGTGAGTGTGTGTATGAATGGATGAATGAGAAGCATCAATTGTACAGCGCTTTGGATTGAACCGGCAACCCTCCGACTGCCAGACGACTGCTCTTACCGCCTGAGCCAATGTCACCCCAAGTGTGTGAATGTGCTCTGGTGCAACTGCTTGGCAATAGTCGGGGGGACATGGCTCTGGCAGTAAGAGGGTTGCCGGTTCGATCCCCCGCCCGGGCTGTGTCAAAGTGTCCCTGAGCAAGACACCTAACCCCTAAATGCTCCTGACGAGCTGGTCGGTACCTTGCATGGCAGCCAATCGCCGTCGGTGTGTGAGTGTGTGTATGAATGGGTGAATGAGAAGCATCAATTGTACAGCGCTTTGGATAAAGGCACAATATAAATGCCAACCATTTACCATTTAATACCAGCTTACTGGTCTCTTAGCATCTCTTAATACCAGCTTACTGGTCTCTTAGCATCTTAGCAGAGTTTTTACACTATATAGCAACTTCTCCAGCATTCATTTCTTCTACGCTGTGTAAATTATTCATTTACACAGCGTGATATATTTCAAACCGCATTAATGGAGCTACGAGGTGCAATGACAGTGCCCGTGCTCGAAAGTGAACTTTGCAACCTTTAGGTTTAGAGGCCAGCTCTGCTTTATTTCAGGGCTACCCTCCCCACTCAGAAGTTCCACTGATGGCGTCCCATTTCATATGCAGGTAGTTGTGCAGCCATTTTGTTCAGAAGGGGTCTGGCACTATAATGGACTCAACAAGCACACATTCGGGGCTTACGTGTCCTTTTCATCTCCATTAGGAAAGTGTGTCAGGAATCTGATTAACAGCACTGAGAATGCTGAACCTCAAACTGATAGGTCAACTTCTGCCCAGTGGTACCGAACCAGGTAGTCAAGTTAATTAAAGAGTTTTCCTTATTCATCAGGAAGGCTGTGCCCAATAAGTAAAACTTAGCATTCACTGCCTACAATTAACATTTAAAATCTGAGTTTAAATGGCCATAATTATGGCATTTATGCTGCTGTACTGGGGCTGGAGATCATCACACCGTTCAGGATGGTTCAAGTTAAAAAGTGTAGGCCAGGTTCGGGGCTCACAGCGAGGGCTAACTTAGGGTTACAGAATGCCCTACAAATCAATCTAATCCATATCTCTCAAATGTGGCAGAAACATTACCACAGTCTGAACGACCGTTGTTTATAAGGATATAAAAAAGTGCCTGGGATAATATACAGTTACAGTATTTGATCTAACCTAGTATAGTATTAGTATGAAGTATTATTTATATAGCACCTTTATCCAAAGCGCTGTACAATTGATGCTTCTCATTCACCCATTCATACACACACACACTCACACACCAACGGCGATTGGCTGCCATGCAAGGCACCGACCAGCTCATCAGGAGCATTTGGGGGTTAGGTGTCTTGCTCAGGGACACTCCGACACAGCCCGGGCGGGGGATCAAACCGGCAACCTTCCGACTGCCAGACGACTGCTCTTACTGCCTGAGCCATGTCACCCCCATTAGAGAGCACAGCTCAGGCAAACAGCTGATTTAGTTCCTTAAAAGGAGTGGGGTTTTTGTGCATCACTGGACAAAACCTGTGTTTTGGTTTCTGCAGAACCACAGTAATCAGTTTTTTGTTTGTTTGTTTGTTTGTTGGTTTTTGGACCATGGGCAGTGTAATTTCTCATCAATGCAGATGTCCAGCATCTCCAACAACAGGGCCTGCAGCGGTGGGAAAGGCTGAGGGGAAGCTGAGCTGAATGTGCTCTGTGCATATCGTACAGCACAGTGCCCAGACCCACCCCTAGCCTCCTGCCACCGCGGTCATCAAGAGCACAGTCCCATGAGCTGGGTGTGTCCCAGTGGTGACTACATTACATTACATTATTGGCATTTGGCAGACGCTCTTATCCAGAGCGACGTACAGTTGATTAGACTAAGCAGGAGACAATCCTCCCCTGGAGCAGTGCAGAGTTAAGGGCCTTGCTCAAGGGCCCAACGGCTGTGCAGATCTTATTGTGGCTACACCGGGAATTGAACCACCGACCTTCCGTGTCCCAGTCATTTACCTTAACCACTACACTACAGGGTGTGTCCCAATGGTGACTACAGTCATCAAGAGCACAGTCCCATCAGCAGGGTGCGTCCCAGTGCTTACAGTTTGGGAAAGTGAGGTGCATGCAGGATCAGACCCTTGGAAATGTAGAGGATTAATGCAGAAAGCAGCTGTGAGAGTCTGGGAGCCTCACCAAGTATCGGCTGTGGTTGAGGCAACTTAGTGTCAGATTGCCCACCTTCACTCTCAGCAATTCCTGAACTCACTGCCAAGAGGTGTCACTCCCAAGACCGTCTACTAATTCAGTATAATCTCCCTTGTTTCCCCCGCCCCTCTGCCCACCCACATGCTTTAGCCCACAAGAGGATTATCCTTGGGAAGATAAAAGTCTGGGACAGATTGTGACAGCGAGCATGGAGAGATCATAGCCGGTTCTGCTCCTCGAACACAGCCCTCGCACATCATGAATGAAACTACGCGTGTGCCTGATCACAACAGGCGGGATCTAGCCCACAATCCCAGCATTAAGACTAAAATAAGACTCCGAAAACAGCTGATTAATGCAGAACTCTGGCTATTGTGTAACAGTGACTGAATTTCAGAATGTTCTGTGGGCGAATATGGGCAGGAAGAACAACATCAAACATCTGGCGCAGTAGACAGTGAACACAGTTCCACACACATATTACAAACAACGATTCACCTGCCAGTCTATAATTGAACGGGGCAAACAAAGTGAAAACAAATGCATTTTATCTCACATTTGAAACCACATTTATTATGGCCGTGAAGCTGAGTAGAAAAAAATAGCTGCAGGTAAGAAGGAAAAAAAGGTGAGGAAAAAAAACACAAGGAAAAATGAAGAAAGTGTGTCAGGAGTAAAAAGGTCAATCTGCAGTGTGTGGGACGTGCACTTGGAGTGCAACGCTAGGGAGTGATGGGGAGGCTAAGAGGGGACCCTAGCCCAGCGTAGCACGCTTGTACAGTTGTTGAGAGGTGTGAAATAAAGAATACACACATCGTCCTTTGATCTTCCGAGGTAGATGTGAAGAGACACTTGAAAAGCAATCTGTTTTTTTTTTGTTGTCGTGTTTTTTTTAAAGAAATGGTGCAGGAATGGCGGGTTGCAGCACCCCTGTGCTTCCACTGTGGTGCCGCCATTCTAACGAGAGTGGGGAAGCTGGAGGTGGTGAAAAGGGCACGCCGTGAAGCTGAAGAAAGGCAGACGCGGCGGTAACAAATTAGCAGCATTAAAGTTGTGTGGGATGGGAAGTTTAATTTTAGAAACTACTCTGCCATTTGGGAAATAACAGCTTGAGAGATGTGTTTCATTGTCCGGTGCAACAGACCTTGGCAAAGATAATTTTTTTCTTTACTCAAGAGTAGTGTCTCCACATGCACTGTAGGTGCTTAACAATACGAAACCATTCCTTGCTGAAAAAGTGCAAGAAATTGCCATTCAGATTTACAGAAATCTACAGTCGCCTGACAGTTAATAATTAGAAGCACTGTCAAAGCTGACCAGATGTCCAGTTGCAGAACACGACTGTGAATATTTCTTCATTGTTTTACAGATGCATACTAAAAACTATTTAAAATGTAAAATTTATGCTCTCAACCATTTTCATTTCATTTCCTGATGGTTGTGATCTCTCTCTTAATTGAAACTAATGTCATTACCCAATGCAGTGGACCTTTCCTGCAGACCATGAATTTCAATTATCGTTCAGGACCCCAGACACAACATGCAATTTAACATAACAAATTATTGTAACAGCTGCCTGTCAATATAGATGAAAATGCGATCCCCATTGCTATGAAAGTATGTATAAATCATTCCTCCACAATGTCACCTGTTCAAAATGTGTTAATTGTGATAATGATTATAGTGGGATGGGCTAATTTAAATGAGCAAATGTTAGTCACATTAAAACATTTATAAATGCAGTAATTATGAATAATGTGTTACTTGTTTGCTAAATGTTTGTAAACAAGTTGCACATATCTTTCAAATGAAAGTTCAGAATTGTTTTCTGGATTAATGTGTGGTACTAAAATGTCAAAAGTTGTATACTTAAACGTATTTCCTGCAGTTATATTACGCATAAATCAATGGTTTTCGTCACTGTCGTGTTTATTAACATGATGCATTTCAGAATAACAAAAAAAAAAAAAAAAACAGCATAGCTACAAATGTTGTTAGTGAAAGGGTTGTACAATTTATAGATAAAAACTATGAATCTTATTTTATTCTTTCCTCTTTTGGAGAAGGGAGAGATAAGGTATCATGGGAATTTGGCATGGGAGAAGCTACTGGACCATGATTGCGATAAAGTCTTTGGCATACAAGATAAGAAATTTGGCCTTGACTGCTGAACATTTAAAGGTAAACTGTACACTCCTTAAATACTGTACTTTACTCATTAGTGAAATTGAGAAAGAGAAATGTAGGCAGTTAAATATAAAACTTGTTTTTTGCAAAATGCATTTAATGAGCTATGCATTAGATATTCAAAACTATTTTGGTTGCTTATGCTTATAGTATTCATATATGCAATGTTTCACATGTAAAGCATAACGCTGGTCCCAACAGACCCAGATACTGTATACCAGTGTGTGTGTGTGTGTGTGTGTGTGTGTGTGTGTGTGTGCGTGTGTGTGTGTATGTGTATGTGTGTGTGTGTGTGTGTGATTTCATTCACTATTGGCACTAAGGGACAATATTTTCATATTTGCACTGGCCAGCATTGCCATGTAAATGACAGGAATGTCAGGATTATTAAAGCATGTGACCTTAAACAATGTGGTTCAGCAGAGTACAGTAAGCAGTGCTCAAGTGTCCCCGTACTGAGAAAAGCATGAGAAGCATGAACGGGCTAAACAATGTTCAGGGACTCAATCTGCACTGACCTTGGACTCCCTCAGGTACATGTGCACTGACCTTGGACTGCCTGAGGTACACGAGTCCACTGGGATCTCACTCCACTGGTCAGTGCTTCTCCAGGCTGGTCTTGCTTCAGTTGCCATGGGGCGTGTCTGCGCCCATCCCATAGAAACAGCAGGAGGCTTTTGTGGAGCCTTTTTTATTTTTTTTAATGACATTTACAAAAATGCACACTAACATTCACAATACCTCTGGCTCAGTCTATGAACCGATACAAGTCTTTGAGGAAAGCCAGAGAAGGGAAACAGCTGTTTGTTTGTGATCAGTTTCCAGTGCATTCTTTCTTTTCCAAAGGAGAAGCAGCTGGTGTGTGCTTGGTGTTTCCAGTGCAGTGAACTTTTGATTATAACAACGGAAAAAACATGTAATGCCGTAGGGGGAAGAGATGTTGAAAATACATGATTTGGGAATGCCCTTCTCCAAACTAAACTGCTATTTCTTACTAGGCTTTGTTTTTTGTCTTTTTTTTTTTTCCAGAGTTCCAGCTCTGGAATTATACCGGTTCTTTTCTCCTTGCTCCTTGTATTCCTGCATTGGGGAGAGGTAATCAGGCAGCGGCATGAAGGACGTCCGAACAGTTTCAAAGGCGATAACAAATCAAAATGTTCCCTGAATCTAATATCAAACAGGCCTGGTGTCAGCATTTATTAGAGAAATCAGATTCAGCCCCCCTCTGCCCCCCCCCTCCCTCCCTCTCTGACACACTGCGGCCCTTTGAAGTCTGAAGAATGCAGGATCGCAAATTACCCAAGAGACGCTTCTGATAGTCTTTGAAGCCCTCCTTTGATAGTGCTGTTTTCTCTTCCCTCTCTCTCTCCCTCTCTCTCTCCCTCCCTCTCTCCATACGCTCGGAGGCTCTGTTTCTCGCACTTGCGCACTCTGCGAATGGTAATCAGTCGAGGAACTGCATAAACATGAGCTGGGAGTCCAGAGCTCCCGTGAGGTAGAACTCCTGAACCGGTCCGTGACACGGTGTTAAACTCATACCCGGGCCCGGGCTTCAGGGGGTTCTGCTCTCGGCCCGCTACGCGGGAGTTCAGAGGAAGAGGGAGATATGTTCACGCCACTCCGGAACAGCTTGTCATAAGCTACGCATCTTGTATTAAAACAACAGCCCTCTTTCTCCATATCCCCCTGTTCCCGGCTTCCTCTTGTCTCTAAGCTATTCTTACTCCCTCCTCATTTGCTCATGTATTTTATTCATCACATCACTCCATCTGCATTTATATCTTGCACTTGACTGGTTTGTTTCTACCTCTGTGATTTAGTCGGCATTGCCTAATTATACTTTTTCCCCTTTTTTTTTTTTTACATTTTTGCTAAAGGAGCTGGGGAGATTCCTGAAAAAGCAAGTCATCTTCTATTTCAAACCCTGCCAGGCAGTTAAAAGGAGAGACAGTTAATGAAGTCTTGAGCAGGAAGGATGGGTTGAGCAGAAAAATTGCTAGCCAAGCATTACCTGCTCTGGTAGCACACAGATCTACTCTTCTGATGGAAGAAAGAAAAGTTGAGAGCTTTGTGAGTCTACTACAAATATCAAAGATATACACAGTAACACTCACTATTTCTTTTAAAGTGACTGGAAAATGGCTGGAAATTTTTGAAATAACCATTAATTATCAGAGATTTATCCACTAAGTAATGTAAATAACTATAATAACACACATTTCAATTCATATATAAATAGCGTACTAAAAATAATGTCAGGATTGTATAGGCGTGGTCTCGACTGCCTAACCACCCCACCTCCCTCTTCAACTCCTCCCAAAATGTACCACCCACAAGTAAACTCTATTAAAGCCTGGCAGGTTGTTGTGGTGAGGTGACAGTGTTATCCACATAACTCATTCTACAATCTCTATAAAAAAAATCGATGTATATACAAATCTCATGAATCTATGGGCGGAGATATGCAATGAGACAAATGTATGGGCCATAAGGTCTGTCTGGTAATACATTTAACTCCACCCATTTAATCCCCACATAGGAATAGATGGAAATGTTTAGACTGAAATAAGATTTGATTTGGTTTGATTTCAAATCAATCAGTTTTGCCGTATATCCGTAATAAAGCCCTTCAATAAAGCCATTCACAGATTGACCTTTACAGTCATTTTAAATGAAGCAAATCTTTAATTTACTGGAATGCGCCTCCAGTTAGTTGTAAAGATGTATTTATAATCAAGCAATTTGATATCTCATCTTGTATCACTTCCAAATCCTGCTATTTCAATATGTACTCAAGTCTTCCATGGAAAACATATTAAGGACAGCTAAGGCACTGTATTGTGTCATTCTATCACTTCCGGTTTCACAAGAGTCTAAAAATGAGGTAACAAGCATGCAAAATCTGTCAGCATGGGAAATGCCAAACAATTGTCCATTCAGAAGATATAGATGGTAATTATTAAGTCTGGTAATGGGTATAAAAAATACATGAACAGTTAAACATACCATTTAGCACTGTAAGGGCATAACATTAAAACAACACAACAATTAACAAAACCAATCATCTGGAGTTTACCAAACCTCAATGGATTTATGTTTTGAAGAGAACGCTATGGTCAGATGAGACCAGAATTTAACTTTTTGGCCATACACACCAACAACATGTTTGTAGGCAAAACAAGGAAAAGCACCTCATTCTGTACCTACTGTCAAATATGGCAGCGGGCCATTGATGTTTTGCAGCCAGTGGTCCAGGGGCACTATTTCAGATCAATGGCACAACAAATTCAACAAAGGAGCAGGAAATCAGGTTGACTCCAAACATACATTGAAATCCACAAAGAAATTGTTACGTGAAAACAACATCTATGTTCATCAATGGCCGTCTCAGTCTCCAGACTTAAATCCCATCAAAAACCTGTAGTCTTAGCTGAGGGGGGGGGGGGGTCTATAAGCACAAACCCAGGGATATCAATGCATAAAGTAAAAAAAAAAAAAATCCCTCCAAATGTATTCTCTAATAATAGAAAAATGCTGATGGCTGTCTTCATTGCCAGGGGTGTTTCGACAAAGTATTAAACCACCGGTGCCAGCCCCTTTTCTTTATTTTTAATAAGGCTGCCAATAATTATTGAAGCCACTCTATATGAACATGCTCTTAGATGTAAACATGCCATTACTTTGCAGCTGGGTGAAAACTGAAGTTCTGGAAATATGATGACAATGGAACAGAGAAAGAAATGGCAATCAACTTTGACGTGTTTTGTTCACCGCAAAAAAGGCACATTTGTGTGTCTCCCATATGGGTTTCAAATCATATGGGATAACTTGTATTTTCCTTTTTGTAATAAATCACAGAGGAGGCAGCTATTTGCTCATCAAACAATACAAATTAAAACGAATTCAGATCCACATGCAAAAACAATGACAACTGATATTCAGAAGGGCGTACGAAGATCATAAAATTGCATATCAGTCCAGCACCATTGTTATTTCACACATAAACTCGTCGTTGAGAACATCAGTGGCATTGTTCTGGCAGTAACTTTAGAGGTTTCTTGTCCATTGACATAATTAACAGCGATCAGGAGTCCCACTGGCGTTGACAACTTTCACATATTAATGTCTGTTCAAAGCATTCAACCCCATTGGACTAATTGTCTTGGAAAGTCAGGCATGGATTTATATTGATGTTGAATGAGGAAAAAACTGCAAATATGACGTGGTGAAAATTGTGGGGGAAAGATCAAGCGTGCCTCCGATCCCTTGAACATTTGTCAGATGAGAGAGGATGCAAACGCTTTATTTGAGCTCCGTACCTCTCTCAGTCTTCCACACACGCATCATCAGATATTGGCCATGACACAAAACAACCACAACGAGCTTTGTCCTTAACATTGAGTAACAAAGTTTACTTTCTTCCACTTTTTTTACTCCGTTCCATGCGTTTGACATACCCCAAAAATACACAAACCGTACATAGCAGATGAACAGCATTCGGTAGCACTTAAGCCCTTGCTCAGTGCTCAGTACTCAGTACATCATTCCTTGCAGCTAGGTTGAATCTGTGGTGATTACCAGACAAATGCATTTAAGGAAGCAGTGAAATGAGAGCAGAGAAATGCAGGCAGTGCTCTGAACCCCTAGATTGAACTCTGGTTTCGATAGCTTTATAAAGAGATAATGTGTAACAGTTTAAAGGAACCTCTACTGGAATTAACATGAATTTAGAATGCAGAAAATAGTAATATATAAAATAAGGATATCTCTCATTTGTTTATAAAGCAGAGGCTATGGGATGGGAGACCACGGTAGAATCACTTTCTTTAAAGTCTCCCTTTTTGAAGGGACATTGATTGCTTTCTGTATCTAGGGCAGTGGTGTTAACTATAGCTCTTATAAATTATTGCGTTTATAAATCAGGTGAATGCCCTTATGTTCTTATAAAGTGTAAGTTGCCCCAGATAAGTGCATCTGCTAAATGAATGTAATCTAATGTAATGTTGATGGATGCTGATTTGCATTAATGCATTCACATTCATTATGCTCACTTTGTATCAAGCGAGGGGTGTTCCGAGGTAGTATCTCGCTGCTGAAGAGGGGAGGAGAGGAATGACGTGTGAATACTGAGAATAGAATCAATGGGCCTTGTTCATGAGATACGTATGTCTACAATCAGATTTGATTAACTGTCCTTTCCACTAATATTTTGGCATTCATAATTTCTTTTCTTCATTTAAGTTCACGAAAATATTTCATGCCTTGCTCCCTTGATGCCTTACAGCTATTTAGCCAACACGTGTGTTCCATACTGTATCAGCATAATTTAGTCCCACCCCCCAATTCATATTGAGATCCATTCAATGCAAATAGTTTTAGCATAGCTTGTTGGACAACCTGAAAATAAGATATCCAGACTCTGATCATATTGATGGGTCACAGACATCTGGAAGTCATGGCATGCAAAGGATATGCAACCAAAGACAAAACATGACTCTTTTATTTGACATTATGTTAATTTCTGTCAAACTTTGAAATGGGGGTCTACACATAAAAAGTGCTGTAATTAATCAGTCTGCACTTTGACCATGTCAGAATTGTTTGATTTCAAACAGATAATAAATAAAATATTAATTCAGAAAAAGCAGAAAAAGACAAGGTGACCCCAAACTTTTGAACGGTAGCGTACGTGTGCTTTCATCAAATCAAAGGGGCACATTAGGCACCCAGAGCACACCCCCCACCCCCAACCCCCCGCCCCTGCCAGTTCACTAGGTTATGGGTTCGCGAATAAGAACCCTGGGAGCTAGATAGTGTTTGTTTGTCATGACAGCCTCAAGTTAGTTGGCTGAACACAAGCATTTTACCAAGAACATTGGACTATTTCTTTGTGCAATAAGGACATCTTCCAATCTGTGAGAATTACAATACTTGCCATGACTGTGGAAAAATCAATCATGCCACGATTATGGCCAAATCAATCAAAATCTTCACTTCCTTCTTCTGTTAAAGAAGCTATGAAACAAAGTCCTTCAACTGCTGAACTGAAAACTGATGATTCTATCGTGTATTCATGAGCTGTTTCTCACTTCAGACAGATTTAGTAGTGAAGGACACTATCTGTACGCACTGCCCTTACTTGATACAAAGGCAAATGCAAACACATTAATGCAAATCCGTGATCATTAACACCTCAGTTCAAGATAGAGAACGCTTAATGCCCCTTCAGAAAGGAAGATCTGAGAACCAGAGAGAGATGGCAATCTTAAATTGGTCTATGGTGTTTGTAATCATCGACGAAACATGTTTTTTCCCCAGTGGATGATCCCTTTAAATGGGTAAGCTCTTTTATAATCAATGAGTATATAATTAGCAGAAAGTGACAGTTACATTAAAGTCAGCAGTGGGAGTAATACTCAATATATGTGATATTAGCAGGCTACACACCCACGGCCAGCCCTGCAGTGCTGGCACCCCGGTGAAATCGTATATTTCCTTCCCCAGTGTGAATATTTCTGTTGGATGCCCTCACCCTCCCCCGGTCAATAAACAGGTTCCTAAACGCCGCAGTTGCTTTTAGCACTTTTGCTAGTGTCAACGGGAAGCTGTGCGCCAGAAGAGAGGGGTAAGAAGGAGAGTAGAAACGATGTCTTTCAAACCCACTGGCCATTGCAGCCTGGTGAACCATCGGCCTTATCCTGCCTCACTGAAATTAGTTCTTCATCTAAGACAAAGGGGCGGCACAGATGGTGCAGTGGGTAGCACTGCCGCCTCACAGCAAGGAGGACCTGGGTTGGAATCCCCGTCGGCCGGGGCCTCTCTGTGCGGAGTTTGCATGTTCTCCCCGTGTCTGCGTGGGTTTCCTCCGGGTACTCCGGTTTCCTCCCACAGCCCCCCCTGCGACCCTGTTCAGGATAAGCAGGTTATGAATGAATGAATGAATGACTGAATCTAAGACAAAGGGACATACAGTGAAGTACTTTCTCTCTTTCCAAACGACCCTTTCCCTTTTTTATCAGTTGATCTTTTGACCTTTGAAGCTCTTTAACCCATATGCTGGGAAAGAATTTCACTTCTATGTATTTTCAGGCATGCTACAGTAACTCAAGATGACTTTACAACCAGTCATGAGTGCATACAGATAGCTGCTATAGTGAAATAAGCAAACATAGTTTAGATTTACTGTATTGTTAGCACAGCCAGGCAGAATTTACAGGGATATTCAAACTGGCTTGCCACAACACTCACATATTACATATGACCCTCAAAAGATTGCAAAGTATAAAAACCCTGTTTTATACTATGCAACCAATCCATACTTGCAACAATTCAAAGGACAGCGTTGTTTGGTATGCAACATCTCTGGCGCCCTGCAACAGTTTTGGCAGAAATATAAGTTTGCGGAACTGCCACTATGTGTTCTAAGAGAAGGGAGACAGAGGAGAAAACTGGGAAGAAAAAAAACAGAGAAAAGGAAATAATTCAGAATTTCTTCCTTTAATTGTCAAAGCTCTTCAAAGATCAGTGCCGTTCCCGGAAGAAAACAATGGTGTTTATCCTGCGCAGGTGTGTGAATAATTCATGCCTTGGCTCAGTGATGTGGGCTGGCTCAGCGAGGATATGACAGTGCCCTGCATTCACGGAACATTCCGGTCCCCCATGTCACCGCGCGGTTGGACACCTGCAGGAGCACACTTTTACACTGAGCCCGGTGGTCCGGGGAGACCACACAGATTCAACTGGAAACAAACCAGAGAGAGGCACGTGGGGGGGGGGGGGGGGGTTAATCTAAAGCCCTGACAGGAAGTAACTTGCATCCAGACTTTGTCAGTGCCCTCACCAGCAGTGGCGCCCTCATCTGTACACAAAGTACGCAAGCTGCGTACCTCAACTGCATTGACATTCGGATATTAAGCCCACATTTTTATTCAAGTGCCATTTATTCCCGCGACTTAATCGCGGTCAATGTGCAAAGGCCTTAAGAATTAAACTGCCTGTAAATATGGAAAAAGTCTGTGTTTCAGAATGTCAACCAACACAAACTCAAATGCCTTCATTTCATTGGTTATGAATTTCACCCTTATTTCACCATTTCGTTAAAGTGATTGGCGGATGGGTGATCACCTAATTTTGCCTTTTCCCACGCTTGTTGGTGGTGATTGATTGATTTGATATCACAAAATATTAAGCGTTTATAGACAAGTCTATTCAGTTTAAAGCATTTTTGATCATGAAAAAACTGGTTTAAGCCGGTGGTTTTAATGTTTTGGCTGATCGGTGTATGCGTGTGTAGTATACGCAAAAGGTAGGTTGATTGCAATGTTATTTAGAAATACTGCCATGGTGGTCCATATCTACACTCAGTAATGGACACTGATAATTACCAAAAAATAGTGACATTGAATTATAAAAAAAAGATAAAAACCACAGGAAAGTGAAGCTGGATGAAAGGGTCTGCTACCTGTGATGGTGTTTGTTGAGAAGGGAGAGTTATGAGGTGACCAGGAGTAGGAGCACTACAGTATCACTTCGTTTGACCCTTAATCAAAATATACCAGCTAAAATAATGCCACTGTACCGTTGGATATTTTTATGGAACAGCCATGCAGGTCCCAAATAGTATTCCTCAGTGTGGGTAATCACTATTTGTTTTATATGAAATACAATAAAAAGCATGAAAAAATGAAGCAAAAGATAGAGGAGCTTAGTGAATGAATGGCAACATTAACAGTAATGCATTATTTCTGAAGAGATAAGCTACAAAAACATCATTAGACAGTTAAGCTCAACACCCAAATGACTCATTTCAAAGTAATAACACTGTTGCAAATTGGCAAATCTGACAAATTGCCCGTGAGATTGTACATCTTTTATCTTTGGTCCCTGTTCAATGCACTCCAGGAAGAAAGCTTCCTCGTCAGAGTATAGTTGCTCTTAAAACATTTTATAAAATACATATTTTTCAAATCTAATATCTATGAATGACTTCTGGGATGCGCGTATAGACTTCAATCTGATATTGTTGCAAGGGTACACATAATATTCATTGCAAGCTTTGCTCCCGATTAGTTATTGAAATACAGGTCATATTCCTTATTCTTTAGACTGATTGGTCTTCTGCTGCTGTAGCCTATCCACTTAAAGTTTTGATGTGTTGTGTGTTCAGAGATGCTCTTCTGCATACCACTGTTGTAATGTGCACTGGATGTTTTTTTGTTTTTTTTCGCACCATTCTCTGCAAAAAAATATATAAAAATGTGTGTAAAATCCAAACAGTCTTTCTGAAATATCCTTTCTGGCGCCAATAATCATTCCATGGTCAAAGTCACTTAGATCACATTTCTTCCCCATCCTGACATTTGGTCTGAAAAACATGGCATTTGTGAAACTGGGGGATGCAATATTCTGGAGAGAAACTGATTTCAATCTGGCCTATGTGAATAAAAACTAAATAAAAATTATTACAGTTTATGGTTTATGTTAGTTTTCTAACATATGTTAGTATATGTTAGTATTCAATCTGTGTTAAAAGCTGATTGATTATTAGTTATTAATGTTATGATTCTGAAAAATTTGTATGGCTTTATTTACCAAAACTGATACGATGTTAGTTGAAATAATTGCTGACAGAAAATATGTGTGATATATTGAAGACCACTGAATGTGGAAGTATCAGGAGAAAATTGAGTACAGTCTAATGCTAAAGTCCCCATTATAAGCAAGGCATATTGTACTCTATAATCTATGACCATTTCCAGAATAAGATGGCGCCTTGATGTTTGTCCACAATGCATGTTTTTGGTTTGGTGATATACTTCCACCAAGGAAGTTGGCTGGAAATTCCCTTTTCTAATAAGTGCATTGCCTATTATAATTACTGCCTTACTAACAGTTTACTAATGGTAAAAAACGGTTTATTAATTGTTTATAAGCAGACCCTAAGCTAAGGTTTTACCAGAGCCTGTAACTAAGAAAAGGACCACTGCCATGTCTGGTCTTCATGATTTCCTAAACAATTATTCCGTATTATTATTCTAAATATTCCAGAATAGTTCATTCCAAACAGCGGCACTGATTTTTTCATTGTTGTGCTTTGTGCTTTGGGCACCTGGTATACTTGGAGGATTTAATTGGTTTAAGCAAAAATGAATATTGGATAACACTATTTAAACAAAATTGTTGCATAATTATTGAAGGGCCTTGCAATAAAGGGGTTTGCAATAAACAACAAATATACTGTACATTCCAATATTTTTCCCTGTTTGGCTTCGACTACTTTTATTTCAGTGTGTCATTTATTACAAGGTAGACTGCTGGAATGAATACCAACAGTGGTCTCCTGCGACATTAAGCATTGTGTTACAGACATACAGTATTTTGAATGGGGAATTCTGCATCATGTGGATCTAACTGACAGCAGTGGAGCAGTCCAAGATTGCAACAGGAGATCATTAGCTGTTCCACCATATTCAAAGGGAGAAAGCCAATAGACAAGTGATGTCCAGAAATGTAACAGATCTAATGATCCCTCTTGCATAAATGAATAAATGCATAAATACAAAAAATAATTGAATAGAAAATGCTGGAAATTGCCTGTTATTTAGACAAAATGCCTCTTGAAAGGCCTGTCCTTTCCAAAATGCCTAGAAGCACAATAATTGGAAAGGCGATCGCTAAACACATTTTAAAGAGAACATGCACAGAGCTGACTGGCATAAGATTGCAGAAAAATGTACAACTCGTTCTCCGAGAGGCGTTCGACTCCAGCAAGTAGGGCCAATATGTAACCGTGACTCAGTCCCAATGCGTGGGCTACTATGGCTGGTGTTCAAAGCGCCAGAGCCCCAGTTTCAGCTCATTAACTCCAGTTTAAAACTTTGGAATCTCAACTAATCGGCTTCATAGCATGCTGTCTCCATAATAACCCCTTAAGCAATAGTAACAGAACCTGTGTACAGTATTGTGTGTGTGTGCGCGCGCGCTCGCTTGCACGTGTGCGTGTGTGCATGCGTGCGAAGGGGGTACAATTGCTCATCTCTCCGAAGTTTAAACATTTCTTCTGAATGGAACAAACATAAGTTCCACATGTGAAGCAATTAGCGTGAAGGAAAAGGATTCCTGGCGCGGCGGAGGCATACGTTCTCCCGGTGGAAAAAATGCCACATGCATGGAGACTGACACTGAAAACCAGCCTAACAGTCTTAAGTGACAGAGCTCCTTAATCTTGCTACAAATTGGGTTCAGTTTTGGAAAAGCACTGGGAAAAAAGCAGCTGACTGTTGAAAATTTGTTTTCCACGGTATTGCCCTTCCGATTAGAACGTTGCGCCAGCCGCTCGGAAAACTAAATTAAATTGTCAATTGTTGTTTGAACCATGTATTATTTGAGAGGAGAGGACATGAAAAAGTAATAACCTCTTTAAATATTGTTCTACCTAAAACATTAAGGGCTCTTTCTTCTTCATCACTGACAGGCTGCCAGAACTAATTCATCTTCCTTAACATATTTCCTTGGTTTTATCATTACCAAACACCTAGAGGAAGTACATCGACACAGTATATAGACACAGACACACACAGGCATAAGTACAGTATATATGTATGCATACATTAGATACTCTTCACCAGGCTCCAGAATTATTGGTACCCTTGATAAAAAAATAAAGAAAGAATTCTGCATATTAAACAGCACTGATAATAATCTATATGTTATGTTAAAATATATGGGAAAACAATATAATTTCATTTCAATACATTTATTCTCATGTTTAAATGTGTTCTAAGTAATCAAATTTTTTTATGAAAACCGTAATCAACATTATTGGCACCCCTATTTCTTGTGATAAATAAAATCAAACAAAGTTAAATTGGCAATGCAATTTCAATTTTGTTGGTCTCAGTCTAAAGAAAAATATATTTTGTCATTCCATCACTTCCTTTTTCAGTAGAGTGTAAAAATGAGGTAACATACATGCAAAATCCCTTTGTCATCCATCACCATTGGAAAAGACAAAGAACTGTCGACAGATAGTAATTCGCAAGTCTGGTAGTGGGTACAAATTATAGATAAATGGTTAAACATACCACTTAGCACTGTGAGGGCAAAAATAAAAATAGAAATGAAAGCACATGGGGCGGCATGGGTGGTGCAGTGGGTAGCACTGCCACCTCACAGCAAGGAGGTCCTGGGTTCGAATCCTCGTCGGCTGGGGCCTCTCTGTGTGGAGTTTGCATGTTCTCCCCGTGTCTGCGTGGGTTTCCTCTGGGTACTCCGGTTTCCTCCCACAGTCCGAAGACATGCAGGTTAGGCTGATTGGAGAGTCAAAATTGCCCGTAGGTATGAGTGTGTGAGTGTATGAGTGTGTGAGTAAATGGAGTGTGTGCCCTGCGATGGACTGGTGACCTGTCCAGGGTGTATTTCTGCCTTTTCGCCCAATGTATGCTGGGATAGGCTCCAGCCCCCCTGCGACCCTGTTCAGGATAAGCGGGTTAGGATAATGAATGAATGAATGAAGCATATGTCCAAGAGAACATTTCCTGTGGGTAGGTGGAATGCCCGTAGTCTATACAAATGAAGTGGAGATGATGTCATTTTGTCCCAGCCCTTGCAACTTGCTGTATTCACACCATAGGAAGGCCAAATTCAATCTGGTTCCCCACAAATGTATTGGGTTTGCATATACACCCGACCATCAACAGCATGCAGATAAAACGTGACTGTTTATCTAGAGGTAGGCTAATAGATCCGCTTCTATAAGCTAGATCAGGGGTCACCAACCCTGGTCCTGGAGAGCTACTGGGTCTGCTGGTTTTTGTTTTCACCCTAAAATCAGCACCCTGTTAAGACCCAGGTAACCAGGTGAGGTGAGTTAGCTGTGTAATCATCTGCTCTAATTGATTAATTAAGTGCAGAGTAACAGCAAAAACCAGCAGACCCAGTAGCTCTCCAGGACCAGGGTTGGTTACCTCTGAGCTAGATGAATGCGGCATGGTTTCAAGATAGCTAAAAGCACCTTTACATGCACTACCTTTAATAGAGATCCCCTTCGAAGGAATTGGCATTGAGAAGAACAGAGCGCAAAAAGGCTATGACTTTGTGTTAGTCCAAGTGGATCATGCAATTCGATACCTAGAGGCAGTGCCACCATATTTCAGCTAAGACTATTGCGGAGGAAGTTTTTATCCTGGGTGGGAATCCTGGAAGAGATTCTCACAGATCAAACCACCTCCTGTACGTATGTCAGAGACACTAAAAGAACTATACAAATTGTTGGACGTCCAGTTCATTCAAACTTTGTCAAAGTGAACGTTTGCTCCAACATTTTAACTGGAAGACAAAGTCCTGGTATTACTCTCTTCAGCATCATCCAAATTACTCACCAAGTTGCAAAGGACCCTTTGAGATCACACAACGTATGGGGGATGTACTGTAGACTACGAGGTTGTTCAATCTGATAGGGGAGGGGCACATCAGATCTACCAGCATCCTTGGAAAAATCAGCTTCCTACACTCCGTTGGGATTACACCAACGTGACACTCTCCCGTTTGGGTTACATGGGGATCTGGCCACCTTCCAGTGTCTTATGGACAGGCTGCTAAGACTGCATACGGCATACGCTGCTGCCTATCTAGATTCACATCATCCACAGTAATGATTGGCAGCGACATATGCAGCATTTGCGGGTCTTCCTGAAGACGATGTGCGGGGTGGGTTCAGTGCAAACCCAGGGAGGTGTGCATTTGGGCAGAAGGACGTACGGCATCTCTTTGGGGCGGGGACAAATCAGTCCTTCGGTAGATAAAACAGCGGCCATTTTGGTGTGTCCCCAAGCCAAGTGCAAAAAAACAATTCCTGGGGCTAGTAGACTACTATCAATGGTTTATTCTAGTCTTGCTAGTCCCTTAACTGATCTCAGCGAGCCTCAGATTCAGGTCCAGTGGACAGAGCAGTGCCAGGTAGCATTTCTAAATATGAAAGTGTGCTTGTGGTTGGAGGTCTTCTTTTGGTTATCCCTGATTTTACCATGCCTTTTCTCCTGCAGCTCGATGCCTCGGATAGGAGCTACGGTAATATACTGTCTGTGCAGTGCTACCAAGCCATAAAATGGCCTCTGTTGACTCTCCAACGCTGCCTCCAAAGGAAACCCTTTGTCCTCTATTCCGATCATGCCCTCCCTCCAGTGGTTCCACCGGATGACAGACACCGGTGGCAGGATTACCTGGTGGTGTCTGGCACTCCTGGTGGTGTCTGGCACTCCAGGCATTTAGTTTCCAGGTAATCCATCGGCCAGGAGTCTGCTAACATTTGTGCTGATTTCCTCTCGGGGGTGGGGTCAGGGGTCGGCCGAGCCAAAGACCTCTCTCATTAACAAGGCATTCTCTGGACTCTCTGAAAATCCCAGGAGATCAGCAGTTTCTGAGATACTCAAACCACCCTGTCTGGCACCAACACTCACTTAGATTACGTTTCTTCCCCATTCTGACATTTAGTCTAAAAAACATCTGAACCTCTTGACTATGTCGGCATGCTTTTGTGCTTTTCGCTGCTGATTAAATATTTGCAATAACACGCTGGTGTACAGGTTTACCTAATAAAGCGCTCAGTGAGTGTAGTTTCCCCTATATGTTTGAACATAACATCTAGATTATTATCTGTGTTGCTTATTTCATGCAGCCTTTTTTTTTTTATTTAGGGTGCCAATAATTCTGGACTACACTGTATATACTCTATAACCCAAAAACAGCAAGACGGTATTTTCGGGCCTCTCCGAGGCACGTGGATTAGAAGCTCTGAAACATTATTAAGCGCGTTGAGAAAATGTAGAAACAGTCATTTATATTTCATGAGTGAGGCCCCACACACATTTTTTTACGCCTTTAACGTTTGCTTATTAAATTCACAGCTGTCAGCCCTGCTCAAAGCCCACCATACATCTGCAGTATTGCAGCGTTAGCCGCTGAGACAGGTGCTCAGAGTTAAAATCCATTACCGTAGACAGGCTTTTAATAGAGGCAAGACCCCCGGCTCCCCCCCATGTGCGAGGACGGGACAGGACTAGGAGTTTCGCAGCTCTGGGCAGACAAGCGGGGGAATAAATAAGTGGAGTCACTGGCAGTTCCGGTAGAGGCTTGACAGAAACAGGGGTTAAGTTATGTGTAGGGCATACAATCTGAAATGATTGATTAAAATATATTCTGGATTACTTCCTGAAGATAAAAAAAAAAAAAAAAAAACACTTCATTTTTATCTTACACAAGGAGAGGAATAGATTCAGTGCAGACAGCGATTCATTTTCTTAACACCATACACATAGTGTAGCTATCTGGGCGGCGTATCCTATTGACCTATGGGCTCTCATGCCTAATGAACATTGACAGAACAAGACCCCCTGTGTTTAATAACTTTCACATGGCACCCATCGGGGCACTAAATGACAGCAAGCTAAGAAAGACAGAAAAGAAAGTAATGACAGACCAATTTCAAATCAATATATCCCTGCAAGGTAATCAAAAAGGTTTGTGATTAACAACAACAAATCAATCATCCTTAACCTCTAGAAGGGTGACTCAAGTGACATACTGGAACTAATTTGTCAGAATTATCCAAGAGTTAGAGCAGAAAAAAAATTAACGCTCGACTACCAAGTTTCCTGCTGCTTCGTAATTAACGTGACCAACACTGATTAATGTCTCACAAACAAACGTCAAACAGTCCTGGGCCAGTTCACAGATTTCATTCAAAAAAAGACTTCATAAAGTCATTCTTACCACTACTCTTTGATTGTTTTGGTTCACAACACAGGTTATCTGTGTAGGAGTAGCAACAGATGAAACAATCCTGTCCTCAAGGAGCAAACAAGAAACACATCCTCCTTTATCACTGACATCCTGGCTACCGTCAGCAAAAACTCATTCAGGGATATCAAAAGCCTCCAGCCACTGATGGTCTTGTAGGACATTTTTTCAAACAACATGGGGTCCATCAACATTCTAAATGTACCAATTTGCTGAACTCTCTAGATCTATGACTCAGTAAGATGTAAAGTATACCTACTTTCCTCCACAATAGCTTCCCCTTGAAGATTATGTGCATATACAGAACATTGCAAAATGCAATTTACAGTATAAATGCATGTTATAGTACCAAGCTTTATTAGGTTAACCTAGCACAAATCAGCCAAGATTAAGTTTTATTTTTTTTAAGTTAATTCCACTTAATTGGTTTAACCTCTATTAATTTAAAAATTCCCATACAAATTATCATTTCACATCCCGTGCATCCATGTGTTTGTTATGGTCCCAGTTATTTCCTGATTTCCCCGCTCCGTTTCACGCCCCACTCACATGGTACGTGTTTCCTCATGTTTCATTGCGCTCACCTGATCCTTATTGTGTCTCGTTACCTGTGAATATAAGCCTGTCTGTTTCTTTGTTCTGGGTCAGATTGTCTTGCTCCTTGCTTGCTTCCATTTGATTTCCCAGTGCCTGTTCCCATGTTTTCCTGCTTCCATGCCTGCTCCTACATTAACGGCATTTGGCAGACGCTCTTATCCAGAGCGACGTACAGTTGATTAGACTAGTCCCTAGCCTCTACCACCATTGTCCAGTTCCAGTCCTCTTCGCCCAGACCTGGGTCCTAATCCCTTCTCCACATCCAAGCCCCATCCTCGTACCCGCCATTCCCCTTGGACTGATCTCCTGGTTTTGACCTTCGACTGCGTTTGCCTTTGTCTCGCCTGCTCTCCAGTAGCCTGTCCGCCTCGATGATTCTGACCGTTGTTAAGGTTACTGTCGTTAGATTAAAGCACTCTCAATTATTGCCATTTTATAAACATACACATTTAATAGCGTGCGTGCCTGTCGTTGTCTTCCGCCTTCTCCCCATGCCCATCTCATTAAAGCACTACTGCGCACCGATTGTTTTGAAGGGGCTGACCAACAAGCTCTCATTTCGTTTTTTTAAATTGGGACACTGACAGGGGCTCGACACCTTCTGCAGAGGCTGACCTCGGGCGGTGACACACACACGTCAGGCGGACTGCACCCTGATGCTCGGCTGACACATCTGCCGGCTGACCGTCAGCTCCCTGTATTCCCTGCATTACCCACAAGCATTATCCCAGGCTTCCCGAAATAAATGCAGTTATCTAAGAGTGTGGACAGTGTGCCCTGCTTATGTATTTTATTACTTTAGTTAGAGGAGGAAAGCAGAGAGGGTCGTAGATGAGGCCAGTGGGGATTTGTATACGGGTTTCAGAATTGGCTACCCCACAGTCTGTGCTACATAATTTACAAACATTTCCATTTTGTGAATATCTGAAGCCCTGATATGGCAGTCACAGTTACCTTTTATTTTTTCATTTTCACCATCAATCCATTAAAATCGCATTCAATACATACAACACCTTTCATTGCATCAGTACATTTAATGGAAATGGCTTCAAATACTTTGGTGGCCAGGTAACATTTGTCTAATTTATAAATTCCATGTCAAAATGACACATAGTCCTATATAAATCCTGTATAATACAAATTAATTCAAAGCAGCGAGCAATCATACACCAAGTTTAAAGATCTAAAATGGAATGATGTGGCAATTACAGCAGATTATCATTTTAAATATATTATTTCCTTCCTTTGAATCCATTTTTCTATCTAAGTGGAGGAAGAATCTATACGAGTCAAACGCCCCACCTTCTCTAAGAAAGGGAGCATATGATTACTTCATTAATATCAATAAGATTGAAGAATAAGCTGAGATGCTCCCCCCCCCACGTTTCTTGTTCAGAGATAGGTGTGAATTGGCCCTCCTCCAGCACTGCACAAATCAAAAGTGATGACAGGCCCTTCAAACATGCCATTCTGACAATATCCCTCCTTGGCTGCAAGGTTGCTGTCAGTGTCAAATAGCACACATGCATGAACGCCAGTTCCCTGACACCTCAGCCCTACTCACCTGCTGTTCCTCACTGTCTATCTCTCTCTCCATCTCCACTAGAGAGTTTAGAAGGAACAGAAAAACGTTTAAGGACATGGCATGGCATTATTACAAGTTATGGTTGTTAAGAGCCAATATTTATATGTGTTGGATACTTTAGGTTCTACCATGAAAACGCAGCTATTATGTCCTGGAGGGCTGTTTTTTTCTGCCAGACTGATTCAGTAGGCAGCAGAGACATGGAAAGTGATGATTTCTTCAAGTTAAACTTTTGTTTTATTTTCTATATAATGTATTACAGTAATTTAAAACTGCCTATGAACCCAGCCCTCGCTTTACTTCCTAAATTTAAATCGTGGGTTGAAAGGTTTGAGTCTACTTCACTTTTGAAGCGACCGATGAAAGCTCCTGTTTGCGTTTCCAGCTGAAGCGGTGTATGTCTAACATGCAGAATCCGGTTCCACTGGGACAGCTCCAAACGTTATGCAGCCCAGCATCCTCCCTTTGGGAAGCTCCATCAGACCTTCCATCCCGCGACACTGCTTTGAGACTCCATCTCATTTCACAACCGTGGTCCCCCTGGGGATGTCCACGGTTCACAAACTCACGGTAAACCGCAGCTTGTGCCGGACATTTTAGATTCATAGAGGAGCGCTCTGGTCACATTATAACATTGGATGACAGACGGTTGAACCAATTGCATAATAAACACCAGAACAATGATGTCATCTGGCATTCCGCACAAAGTGGGGGTACTGTATCAGTTGTAATAACTTTCTTTGGTGAAATGTTCCTATCAGCCAAGGTTTTGCTATAACAGCAGCGTTTGCATTGTCAAAATGGGACCCTTAGTGGACATTTACTTTTTTTGGTATATCACATAGGCTAGGCAATGACTTAGTGGCCTTTAAGAAACATCACACACTATATGGCACTAAAGCATTTCATAAGTTATTGAATAACATTATGATTAAAAATAAATATTTCAATGCCACAACAATTCTGAAATTCTGAATTTTTCATTTGCTCCACCAGTGGTAGATATTAATTATTCTGGTGAATTGCATATAGCAGCAGGCTTCCTCTTCAGACTGACTGCCTTGTAAAATCATTCAAAGTGATGAATCTCCAAACTAAATTTATAAACGATATGTTTCTTACCTTGTCAGTAAAGTGACACACTGATGTGATAAATTCCCTTTAGTCATGTCAGTGCCGTGATTTATTATTATAATTTATTTTTGTACAAATGACGGTGATCATGAAGGAAAATGTCAGGTCTGTCACGTTGTCTGGCTCCTGTATGTATTGTGTACCAGGTTCTGAATAACAGCAGGGATGAGACTCTAATAACTGCATGAAGCAGTTTGCACATTGTTTATATAACCGATTAAACTGTTCTTCATTTTAAAAGTTATAAATATGTGCCTAATTGTACTTTAATTGGACTGTTTTATTTCTGTGAAGTTCGATGGATGAGAATGACAAGCGTGACCCGTTTCATTTCACACAAAGCATAAAATCACAGCAATTTCACCGAAATCTTCCAATGGTTGTGTCGCTGGCAGAAAGATTAAATGTGCGACTGAGTAAAAACCTGTCTCGGAGCCAAATCCGCCCAGCAAGTATGCGGAAACTTCGCAGAGTGCATGTTAAACTTCTGAAAGGCCTGATGAAACTAATTAGGAGAGCGGCAGAACGCTTCCTGCCACAGCGAAAGCGTCACACACACAGATGGCGTGTTTTTTATTTAGAGAAACTGTGGGTTGAGAGGAGGGAGGCGCAGGGAAAGCAGAGTCACGGTGAAACCAAGCTGTTTCTTAGCAACCGCATTGGTAGGGTCTGTCATCCCCCCCCTCCGGTTTCAGAGTCGGGAGTAGAAGTGCCAGGACGAGGAGGAGGAGGAGGAGAATGAGGAAGAGAATGGAACAACAGTCATATGAGGGAGATGGGGTGGTCGTGCGAGTCGGTCCACACTGATTCATTACTAGCTTGTGGGAAAATAAATAAAAAGTCAAACTGTGGGATGCGACCATTGGAATAGGGCTTGAAGAAACGACATAAATATGGAATAAAAGCACTGAAATCTGTTTCTACCACTCGTCGTACTGTAAACAGATCAAGTGCGCACGAAGTAGACTTTAAAATAGGTGCTGTATGTATCTTTTCAAAATTGCGATCACTTCAATCTTTGGATTTGACACCCGACGTCCAAATTCAGGTAATGTGAGGACAGGAAAAAAAGCTTGCAGTGGATCTGTTCTTAGTGAATTGCTGGAACTATGGGGGTGCAATGTCAGTGTGGAACACCAGAGGGCACTGCACTGTGTGAGCGAAACTATCACAACCCATTTCTGTCCCATCCTGCTGGGGAGATAAATAGGTCACATATAAGCAAGACATCAGAGCTCTGTTAACTACCTGGAAGTTCCCTGTCAGGATCTCCCTGATCCTGTTTTTTGTTTCTCTCAAATCTCTTAAAACATCCTCCTGGGCTCACCATCACTCATCTTCCCAACAACGAACCCTGACAGTTACTTTCCAGCTTCGCTGTGACCTCAGCGTCTGCGAAATCCACCCTCCTCAGCACAAGCAGAACTTTTCAGACTGTTACAGAGCACTGTCAATACTCCACACGCTGAAAAACAGTGGTCCAGCACTCTGCTCGAGGGTCGAACGTACCCACAGCGACCTTGAGATGGGGAAAATGTTTTTAACTCGGATCAATAACACCACAAGGTCACTTTAAAATTCAATTAATAAGAAACTGCACAACGCTCCGTGCACTGCTTCTCTTGGCAGTGTAACGAGAGTGGACGACTAACAGCTGCAGGCTTCGTATCGGGAAAAAAAAAAGGAAAGGGGAAGATAAATTGATATTTGTATTATTAACGAGCAAGGTGTGTTTGCAATAGTGTCATTATAAAATGAATGTTTTTTTCAAAACTGTTTTTCCAAAAAAGAGGAGGAGGGGGACGTTATGTATGTGTGTGTGTGTGTGTGGGGGGGGGGGGGGGGGGGAGAGAGACAGAGAGAGAGCAAAAGGGAGAGAGAGAGAGCAAAATGGCGAGAGAGAGAGCAATATGGAGAGAGAGAGAAAGAGAGAGAGCGAAAGGGAGAGAGACAATATTTTGTTTGTGTGTGAAGCTGCTCCATATTGATCAATTCTAAAATTAAAAACAATATTCTGGGGGAATTTTGCACTCATTTACGAGTGTGAGGGTGAGGTAGATTACCATGTGCCTGCGATGGGGCTGTGTGCTACATTCCGGACTGCAAGGATTACATTAATATATGTATGCAGTGCCACTACGCAGTTTTAATTTTTAAAGTTACCTAGAGCTAAGACCAAGTTGAGCTCGGCACAATTATGTCTGTGTTTCAAGAGTTTGGCCCGTTCTATCTCCCCCACACACACACACGCACACACACACACACACACACACACATACACATGCACACACACACTAACAAAAAAATACGAACAAACAAATGTACATACTCACATATGGTACATACACAAACACACGCGCCTCCCTGTTCACGCATCATGAATGCCCTCATTACCTCAGCATTTTACACGATGGGAATCACATAAACAATGAATTTGGACACACGTACTGAGGGAGGGCGGATGCAGGATGGCAAGCACGCCCAAGGAATCCAAGTGTTCTGGGCTCTAATTAACAGTTGCTAATTATGAGAGAGATGCATCGTTAGCCACGGTACGCCACTGGAGGGAAGGATGTGCCTGTCCTCTCACCTGACCCCAATATTCCACCCCAATTAAGGCCATATCACTTTTACATTCACTGCTGTTTGCAAACATCCATCTATAAAAACGATGTGACACAGGCGATTAGTTTCGCTCCTTCCTGATGACAATTAAGTAAAACCTTTGATGCTTCCCTGGCCGTTCCTTCCACCGGCATTAATGAATGAAAAATGTGCTTCCGCCCGCTGTCTCACAATGTCTCCAGCTCACTCTCATAGGCACTCTCACCAGAGTTAGAAACACTTTAGCAGGATCAGAGTGTTACCAAACAGTATGCTAAGAGGCTAGCTAGCTTGCCTCTTATGCCCATTGGCTCATTCATTGTTGAGCTCATTGAAAGTCAGTAGTCTAGTAATAGGATCACCTCGGGAAGCCACGACAAACCAACCTAGTGACATCATAGCCTAGCTTGTTCCAAGATGGCTACCCCCGACTGCTAGGAGCTGCAAAGAAAGTAAACTTTATTATTCTGGTAAATACAGGTCAATTTCAGATTTGAATGCAAGGCCATGTCTTCACTAAGATAAAAAGCAAATGAACCAGATTCATATTACTGAGTGTTTCATATCCCCTTTAAAGACACTATGTGTCACTCTATGATGCACATGTCAATGTATTTTTGCTGCAGTTTTCAAAAGATGGGAATTGTAAGTTAATAAGCAAATAAATAAAATGACTTTTAGCTGGGTTTTCAGGTCTCCACAGCTGAAAATTTGAGACAAATTTAGTTGAAATATGCATGTTGTGAGCTGGCCTTTGAGCTGGCCATAGATGAATTTAAGGAGAAATTAATGGAAGCAAAGTTCAAGCTAATTTTTTTTTTACAAAAGAGTACATAAATCTTAAATCTACGGATACATATTCATTTTAGAGTTCACACCAACCTTTAAAAATAAAAGTGATTAAAAAATAATTGGTCACCTTTCATGGAAATTGAAGCCAGCTCCAAGATCCAAGACGCCAACCCCCCCATACCCCCCCCCCCCCCCCCCAGTCCCCCCCCCCCCCCTCCCGTCCCGTCCCTCAGACTTGCTGTAGAATCAGTCCAGCATGTTCTTTCTTCACGGGGGCTGTGATTCTGGCCTCCGCTGGGGAGACTGCGGAGCGGAGATCAGCTGTTTGGTGCAGGATCCAGCCAGCCCGCTAACCGGGCCATCTGGAGCCAGTGCCCCGTGGGCCCCACGCCGCTGAACTCTCCTCGCCGGGGCGGGAGGTGCAGCGCTCCTCGGTGCACATCTGCCGAGTGTTTTTTTTTTTCTGTTTCTCTCTCCTCTCGTCTCCAGGAACAGCCAGCCGAAGGAGCGGGGGCCTCCGTAAAACGCTCCGCATCGTTCCCCCGAAAAACGCTCCGCCTTGGCTCCTGAATGAGGGAAATCGATGGTGAAGCTGCAAGGCTTCGCATCAGAGTCCTCGCCCTGTTGTGCGAGGCCGCAACTGCATTTCTGGCTCACGCTAGTCGGGGGGCGAGGTCTGCTCGAGAGCACATTCCGAGTCTTATTTCAGGATTTTTGAGGATTTGCCGGAAGGACATTTAAGGATTTTCAGGATTCAATGCAATGTCCATCTGAATGAGTATATGTCTTAATTGAACACCAGCATTTAGGTTATCGAATAACAAAGGTGGGATGTATCCAGATCACCTCGTAGCTTTTCTCAACGTGATAAAAAGTGAACTAATAGGTGACATGGGGCTGTTTCTTTTTGTTTATCTCCTGTCCAGATATACAATAACACACATTCATTGAGTGCCATTATATTGGATGTGTTTTATTTCTTATTAGCGCAGTTGAAGTGTGTATTTATTTCATTGGGTACCACTCAGAAATAGTGGCCCTGATTAGCAATGCCTCTCTCCCTTGCAGGGGCGGGTCTGTGCACACTGGTCAGAGCTCCGTGCCTTTCTTGTGCCTCTCGTAAATGTCTGTATGCATGATGCTTCTGTTGTGTGACACGTTTGACTGACTGCACTATCTGCTGTATCAATGGCAACTAGCGCTGAAGTAAACTATTTTTGTCCTGGCGCTTATTTGCAAAAATATAACTCTTCCTTCCTGGAAGAGTGTTCAAAGTTTTATGGTATTAGCTTCCAAACTATGTTGTGAAGTAAGGTGAGGTAGTGAGAAGAAACGCTATCAGAGAGGACAAGAACCAGTTTAGTATTTCACTACGTGCCACCCTCTAAAAATCCCTTGACCCCTCTTTGGCCACCCCATTCCGAATGTTCTGCTGGTGCCCCTGCTTCCCTGTACATCTGTGGTGATATTTTTGGGTCAACAATAAAATACTTTTCTGAATTGTTTAAATGTATTAATTTTGGCCAATCAGCCTTTTCAGTTAAAGCGATATCAATAGGAATTAAATTCCAAGCGACATTAGAGACTGCACTGGCTTCAGTTGTTTTTCTGTTCAACTGAAAAAATGGCTCAAGGCAAATCAGACATATAACCATTAGTATTGAGTCAGTGCCTAACTACTATGATCCTATCAGATTAATTGTTGTGGTGTATTTTTTGTAACATATTAATTTTTTATTGTCAAGAATTTTATATGAGTTTTGTGATTCATATTTTAATGTTTTTAGATTTTAACGGGCATGGTCCCTATCAAATAAAATAATAATAAAAATAATAAAGTAAAGTAGTTTTGGAATTCTGGTATAAAAACATTGGCACCAGCATACTCGATAATTTCACTAATGAAGGCAGCATGCTGAAATGTTTAGTTTAACATTTCAGTCAGTGTACTGTTTAAGTTGTTTAATTATTCCCTCCAGGCAGCACGGATGGTGCTGTGGGTAGCACTGCCGCCTCACAGCAAGGAGGTCCTGGGTTCAAATCCCCGTCGGCCGGGGCCTCTCTGTGTGGAGTTTGCTTGTTCTCCCCGTGTCTGCGTGGGTTTCCTCTGGGTACTCTGGTTTCCTCCCACAGTCCAAAGACATGCAGGTTAGGCTGATTGGAGAGTCTAAATTGCCCATAGGTATGAGTGTGTGAGTGAATGGTGTGTGTGTGTGCCCTGCGATGGACTGGCGACCTGTCCAGGGTGTATTCCTGCCTTTCGCCCAATGTATGCTGGGATAGGCTCCAGCCCCCCTGCGACCCTGTTCAGGATGAGTGGGTTAAGATAATGGATGGATGGATGGATGGATGGATGGATGGATGGAATTTTTCCCTCCCTCTTAATTGCAACAGTGGGGAGTGTTCTGGTGAAAAAAACACTGTTGCACATGGTCCTACACATCTGTAAGGTGAGTTTCTCCCATTCACTAGGAGGGGCTGGGGGGCGTCATTGGCTCAGGTGGTCAGAGCAGTCGTCCGGCAGTCGGAGGGTTGCCAGTTCAATCCCGCCCTGGGTGTGCCCTGAGCAAGACACCGAACCCCCAAATGCTCCTGACGGTGGTGCCTTGCTTGGCACCCAATCGTCGTTGGTGTGTGAGTGTGTATGAATTGGTGAATGAGAACCATCAACTGTACAGCACTTTTGATAAAGGCGCTATATAAATGCCAACCATTTATTGTAAAGCACGTTGAGATCATGAGATGAATGGTGCTATATAAATACGGTAAGTTATTATTATTATTTTAGCTTTTAACCTTATCATAACTGAAAACTGATGTCCACCACCATGCCCCGGCACAGAGACTCCATTCATAGGCTGCTGAGCCCCGTCATTCTCTATTCATGAAACGCTGACTCAGAGCGGGGCCAAAGGCAGCAGGGCTTCCATCACGCGGACAGTCTCTGATGATGATGTCCTGATGCCAGAGAAGAGAAAACAAAGAGTCAAAAAATACAGTATATTGACTAACCGGGATAAAATCTCTTCATCTGACTTTCTTTTTCCCTGGGATCATTGGCTTTCTTCATCAAAGAGTCTCTTCTCACTCTGCATAAGCAAACACTGCCATAGCACTGGGGGGGGTTACCGTATGAAAGCCCCTGCCCAGTCAATACATTGCGCAACTCGATATTATTTTTGACAACACTTTATAATTGCATCGCCATTGTGACCCGCATCTTAGTATTTTTCATTAACGGCGGGCAAGATAAAATGGAAAATTTCACACCGACTGTTAAAAAACACAAAACGAAGCCTTACAATCCAATCAGTGTCAAGCGTCGCCGTGCGACCGAGCCACCGAGCAAAGTTCCTTTTTCATCTAGTCATACAAAAGAAAGAGGTGTCAGTCAAGTCGAGTCCTTGAACCCCTGTTAGCTGACGTGGGCCTCCCTGGGGATTCTGCTCGAGGGCAAATTTCTCTTGAAGGACAGGCAGCTGTCAACGTTCCAGGCGTCAAGACTTCAGCCTCATCCAGGGGCCCCAACCGTCACGGCCCAACGTGCCGCTGCTGCCAAAGGGAGGCCCGGACGGAGTGGATCTTCGCAGAGATGCGTTCCAGTCACCGGTGACTCCTCAATGCTTTGTAGATTTACGTCTCCCTCATCGAGATCAAGAAGCACTCCGCGTACCCCGGCCGCTGCATGCGCTAAAGGGGACGCGAGCTGCATGATTAATTCAGACGAACATTTTTCGAGAATTTATTGTTGGTTCGAATCCGATCTGTGCCGTGAGTTTTGTTCATTTTGCCACTGTGAGAAGATGAACGGCGTATTGCAGGACTGAACAGTAACGGAGACAACCTGGTGAAGAAATAAGGAACTGAATGAAATGAATCCATGTGCAATTCATCCATAGCCAATTTATCCATTGGGTAAATCTCGTGTTGTCATATTACAGCTATTGCATGAGTAGCTCAATTGCGGAATGAACACTGTGCGGAATAAAATGAGATGAATGGAATTTCACCACCTCAGGTTTGGATACCATTTTTCAGAACTTACCGATCGTGTACAAATAAAAAAATGAATGCAGATACTTTGCAAACGGTATTATTTGGGACAACCTCAAAACAAAAAGAAAGGATGAAGGCTGAGCTCTCCGCAGTTCGCGTCTGTCTTCCTCTGCGATGAAGGCAACGGAAACATCCGGGCTGTGAAGGTGCAGTTAAAATTTTCTGACACGAGCAAATCATTCCCTGATGGAGGGAAGACACAAATACCGTGATAATGAAGATGGGATGACTGCTCCTCTCCACAGGTTGTCATACTACTTGTTTGCAGTAAATCGATGGAGACGTCACCCCCGACAAACAGTAATAAGAGGTGATAGATGATAATGCTCTGCCCGTGTGTCCGATCACGACCAGGCCACATGTCTGCAGTACAGAGCTCCCTGGCTTTGTATTAAATGAATATTAAATAGTACCTTGTTTTTAGGATGTGTGGGGCGTGAACCAACTGCTAATGAAATCACGACTTGTGAGAAGACACGCAGAGATAGGAAACAAGAGACTGATATTCATAGGGCACTGTATTGTGCAATACTGTACTACGGACCAATTCAGACAATTTAATATTTAATAGGAATGAATGCGCAATTGTGCGTGTCTCTGCATGATCGGACTTGAGCCACGGTGTCAAAGAAGGATGAACCGACATTATATTGATAAACTCTTTGTTTTGGTCACAACTTCGCAGCATGCTAAATCCAAGTCAGTGTTTACACATAATACTTTCCTGTTCAGCACAGTCATAGGAGATGTCACACTGCGAAAATAACGATGATTCTTACCTCAAAACAACCTTCTAATGTGGAATGAATTAAATAAAAAAGAAACATTATTCATTATTATTCATGAATCAAGGGGTTAGGTTTCACCCAGTTCGCATAGCTCATCAGGCTCCCGTAGCACACGGAAATGTGATTTTGTAAATGTTTCAAATTCATCTCAGTCCCTTAAACCACTCAATACTGTAGATAGACTTTCAGCTTGATTGATGGTCATTTGTCGTTAATTTGGGGCATACAGAAATTGACTGGACTTTGGATAACTAAACTGAAGCTGAAGTGACACAGCTGCCTTAATGTATATGATGGGCCGGTATTAAGAAAGTACGTTGAATAACTACTGTCTATTCTTTTATGAGCGTAATCACATTAAAATCAATGTATTTCTTTCAAAGACATTTACAGAAGATTAAATGAGCATATTTAGAATAAATATTCAAAGTAATGAACCAAATGAGCTGTAATGGATGTCAGCATATACACAGGCCCCAGGTCTCGGACTGGGAAACCCTGCTGTAGCTAATGCAGGCAATGCAGTATGTGCCATGTTCATGCTTGGAACTATTGATTTTAATCTTTTGGACATGTTGTGACTCTGTGTGAGGGCTTTAGGTTTGTATTTTATAACACAGCGGACTTATTCATGCTTTCGGTGAGACAATTTGTCCGGGTCAAACAACTTTCAACATTCTGTTGCGCTCACTGTATTTTTTTTTAGACCGTTATACGCATGTTGAAGGTTGGGATCAGAGACGTGGGCTGATTTCTGTGCCTTTTCGAGAGACAAAGAGATCAACAGTGAATATTTGATCTCGCTCACAAACAAACAAAGTGCTTGACCTCCAGGCCATCACCTATTGGCACGTTATTATAGTGCCTGGAAGCTTCAAAGACTCAGCTGTGAAGCTTTGATGGACCCGGTGGTATCAGGGCTGTGATAGCGTACTGACTGTGGACTGGGGTGCTGTAAGGACCATTCCATAGGCCCTAACTGACAGGGGCCTGAAAATAAGGTTAGAGGTAGGGAGCTCCTGCAGTGGAAGGCTCAGTTAGTTGTCGATGGGGCCTGGTGTTGCCACTGACCGTGGACCACGGACACATATCTGCACATTTATGTTCAGATCACTGAACAGAGGCAATGCCGAAATGTCTGAAAAAGTCTTAATATTTAGGAAGCATTTGACCGATCCGCGAAATGACATTGTCAACCTGCACACAGGACATCAGAGAAATGTTTCTCCTTTACTACGGCTGACATTTCAATTTGTTACAAAGCCTACGGCGGTCAATACAGAGTCGATGAACTTGAATACATGCCCATAGCATTAGGGTGCAAATACTTCTGTGTTTTCAATATTTATCGACGCCAGTAAATGATTAAGGTCTTTCGCTTCGATATGGCCTGTCCTCATTATCGCGGGTGACTCGGGGGATATCTGAGCTTCCTGCCTCTCGGTCCCTGCCGATGCTAATGGGCCTATCTGGGCACATAGGTCAGTGCGTGGAGGATGAGGCGGGACATGCGATGTTCTCCGGCCCTCCCCGCCCATCAGTGCGGCTCGGAATGCCGACAGGGCCGTCATTAAGCGCTGACAAGCCTGTCCGTCACCGCCTCTCAACACCTCCCGAACATCGATAGTCTTGGCACGAGGTGCCCGAGCCCCAGAGACCCTGCCTCCGCCCGCGTCAGCAGAAAAGCAGGTGTCAGGTGGCTGTCACCCAACATGGCCTGGAGGTCAATTCTAATTGTATGCTAATCAGGACATAATGTATATCTCCTTAACCGCTGACAATCAATGGCTATCATCAAGGTATCGTACTCCATGCAAAGGAGACAATTATAGGAGAAGGATTTGGGGGTTGGGGGGAAGGTGGTCCTTAAGGAACGCGTGACCAGTAAAGACGTAACTGATGACGTAAGCCAATACTCTTTCCAATTCACCTGAAGTGTGCATGATGGCAAATCCTGTTGTCTCAAGAAGCCATTTGAAATCATATTGAATGGTGAGAGGCGTGGCCTAATCTGAATCTGTAGGGTCCTAATTTCAAGCCATGCGTGAGTCCATGCACGCAGGCAGGCAGGGCTTGGATCTCAGCCATAGCATCTTTTGAAGTCCCCTCTCTCTCTCTGTTAAGCGCACTGCTTCGTACCAGTCTCACTAAAGCAAAAAAATAAAACTTTTAATAAATAATATAGGTGGACTTCCCCCACTCCTGTTTATATATATCCAAATAAATGCTGGATATATTTTCATACATTTCCACAGGCTCCCGTGCCCAGATCCCGCCCAGAATTTAGTGGCCAATGTTTCTCACACGAGCACAATGGAACAAAATGTGAACACATTTCGCAACTGGACAGTGAGGTGTAAGCGAATGGAAACCGGCTGGCCTTATTCAACAAAGTATTAAAAAAAAAAAAACACAGTCACACATTTTTCTCCCCATTTGGACAGGTCTGGCAACGCAGAGAGGCAGAAATGAGCCACAGGGACTGGATCAGGAGCAGCTGAGCCCAGGCTAACGTAAACACGACAAGTGACTGAGCAGCTTGTCTGGTCCCCAGCCATGTTTCAGATGTGTACTGAACACGCAAAGCAAATTCACCGTGTTTGTACTGCACTGTATCGGCTGAAGAAGAAGATACTCCTTCTCTGCTGCATTTCCAGAATCTTCCAGCTCATTTATTTCCAACCCACTGCCATGGCTAGCACTGACATCACCCCGCTTCAACAATATATAAAAGTGTTGTTCACAACAGAAAAGATGGAAAAATAAAAGTACATTTAGTATGTTAACCATTATGCATAAGAGCAATGTGCCAGAGCAATGGGTTTCTTTCATTGAATCTTGATGCATATTAGCTGGGCCAATGGAACTCGCCATGAGAAAATCTATACATTTACCCCTACAACATGATGAAAAAAGCTCTCTTCAGGTACACCAAAAGCTTTAATGTGCACTTTAATGTGCATAAAAATAATAATAACAATAATAATAATAATAATAATAATAATAATAATAATAATAATAATAGTAATAATCATGTATACAGTCTGTCTTAAGTCTGCACCCTGTCTCCCTGAGCCATTCTCAATATCGTTTTAATTACTCATCACAGAATAACTTCTCAGAATCTAAGCAAAGATAACAAGACTGAACTTGCTCAAGCATGCACTTGCCTGTTGGCACAACTCTACAAATACAATTAGGCCAGGATCACCTTTTCTTCTGTGGCCAAAACATCTGAGCAATAACCGGGAAGCTATCTAAAACAAATAAACAATTATTTACATACAAGTTTATAATCTCGTAATTATTGCCCGAATTGTAATAAGTAGTATATTCATTTTTTATTTTATTTTATTATTTACCTAGATAATGTAGGTTAACATCCATTTGTCTCTTCATTTGTGAGTTCTTTCCCCACGGTGACTAAAAACGAATTTTCCATATATGTGACCTCATTTTTACACCCCAGTGAAACAAAAAGTCATGGAGTACCTTAGGACAGAGCTGAACTTTAAAAAGTAGAATGTTAATGCAGATTTAATTTCATTTGATTTTATTTATTTGGGGTGCCAGTAATTTGTATATGTACCTTTCTGGGAAATTTTATTATAGTTTTATTATACTGAAATTATATAGTTTCTCATATCTTTGAACATAAAATTTTGTTTATATTGTTTATACATTGTTTTTTGATAATTCCGATCAAGGGTGCTAATAATTTTCCTGGTCACTGTGGATTCTGCCGCCCTATTAAGTCATATAATACGTATGTAATAAACTATGATTATAATGATTGAGAAATAATACATTTAAGCATAAAAATGGCACATAAAATAGAAATGAAAAAAGAATACGAAAACGAATGGGTATGAAATCTCATGAGGAATTATGTTGCATATCCTGAGATATTCTGTTATATTTAATAAAATTAGAAGCCTAACCTAAGCATTTGGGAGGTACAGATCTCTGCCGAGATGGGCATGCACTGCTGGTTGTGTAACAATTATTCTGTGCAGCAGGGGGGACTTGGCTAGCTGGTTACTTTATTTTCCAAAAACTTTTGAAGAGAGACTAGGGCAACTGACCTAAATGACTCTTCACTGACTCCAAGGACTGAACAAATGCCTTCTGATTTAGCAATTAAAAATAGTCAAACAGAGATATTTCCTGCACGGCATTATAAATGACAGTGGAAAAAAATCAGGTTTTGTGTAGGCTAGTAACCATTTTCTCTTGTCCAATTATCTCTTATAGGCACTGAAGAAATGCAATAATCCACAGAAAGGGCCTTTTTCATGTCCACTGCTTTGCTGTCGACAAGGTATTTATCGTGAAGTTGAAGTGTATGAAATAAATGTTTTTATTATGACATTTCAATTTCTTTCTTATATCTCCTCCATTCCATGATCTGTCAAAGCTACTTAATGGAGTTATATTAAAATGATTTGATGTCATATTAGCTTCACTTCACAAGATATATTTTTTAAAATTGAATGACAGGTAGTTTTTTTTAAATAATTTGTTCATTTTCTATATCAGATATATTTCACTATTTGCCAAGTGTTTCAGAAAGATTTAGTCAACTGCCATTTCTTGCATATCATATTGATGAACCTGTATTTTAACCTCAAACACCTCGACAGTATTACCGTACAGAAGGTGAAGAGGCTGGTAATTATTTCTCAGATTGAAACAGGACAGGAGTATAAAAACACTGAAGCCAATATCTGAGAAAATGCTTGCTGTCCTCAAGAGCCACACTGACAGATATTTGCGATGCCTATATCCAGTCCAACATCATATTCATATAAAATATGCAACCTTAAAAGCAGGCCCAAGAACCCCAAGCACATACTCAAGGTAGACTTGTGCCCAAACCCTTGAGCTCCAGTGTAAGGGGGAGCCGTTGAAATAGAGATCGCAGCACATCAATCGGCCTGAAAACCTTCAGAGGAATAGACCTCTCCTTGGCAGTGCCTGTCTATATCCTGATAGTGGTGTATTGTTGTTTAACAAGAGCTAAATGGCCTGGCAGCAAGTGCTCTCCTAATGGATGAGAGAAGGCATTTTTAATTATCCATGAGGACCAGGACCCTTTCCTTCGCATGCATTGCAATATGCTTGCCGATTCATAGTGCTGAGTATTCAACCCTTTGAATAATTATTCGCTTTGCATTCTTGGGAGAATCCTTTTAATGAGAAATTTACTTGGATCAATTGGGGAAAGCATGTGAAAAATTCATTGGAATACATCAGAAGTCTATGCTGGAGATACTGGACACTATAAAGGCATCATAGCTAAAGGGAAAATGGATGTACATGTGACGTATGAATACTTCTGCATGCAAATCCTGTTTTACCATAAAAATCATTACGGCTTTTTCCCCCAACCAGCCTTGTCATTTGAATGCAGAGTTAATGAATGCTCTAAGGAAGCTTAGGCATGGGGCTCTGGTACAGCACAAATTACAGCTTCCAAAGAACTGCATTGCAAGGGTGCCTCGAATGATGATGCCAAGGCTTACCCTGATTAGAGGGTGAGACAATGGAAGTTACACTAAGTGAAAACAGTGTTAAGATTATAAACATGCATAAACAAGACAAAAAAAATGGCAAGCGGTGCAGTACAAACACCGCACCTCAATTACCATGAGCATAAAAGAGGGACGGCATATGTTTAGCCGACAGATGGGGCAAGGAGGGAGGGGGGGAGTTGTTTTTTTCTATTTAATATATCCAGGCCAAAAGACGAGCAATGCAAAAGTGCAGTACGCTGGGCCTTCAGAGGATGTCTCCTTTATGAGGGCTGGGCGTGCGGCATTAACAGTCCCCTGGTGCCGTGTCCACACATCGGCTAATTATGACTCCGTGCCTCCAGGTGTAAAGTCAGAGAAAGGCACAAATTAAATGGCACTTAATATAGCACTATTTGAAATGTAAAACTGAGAAATGCCTTTTAAAATGTAGCTTCTAATTTTGCTCCAGGTATATAAAAAAAAATATATGCATACTGCCAGACAATGGAGATGGCAGGTCTTACAATGAGCTCTCCAAATGCCTTCGGTATGAGCTCCAGACATGGGTGAATTCATCCTTAATTTCTCACACTTTCACCTTGGTAAGGGCATGACTGGGACCCAAGGTTGGTGGTTCAAGCCCTGGTGTAGCTGTGATAAGATCCACGATGAGCTGTTGGGCCCTTGAGCAAGGCCCTTAGACCCACATTGCTCCGGGAGAGATTGTCCGCTGCTTAGTCTAATCAACGGTCAGTCGCTTTGGATAAAAGCATCAGCTAAATAACTGTAATGTAATGTCTACTCCCTGATCAGACATGTGTGCAACGGTACCTACTGTATTGCCTACTATACACTCAGTCCAGTGGACATAACCATTGAGCTAATCACAGAGGCTAGTCACATGTTTTTTTATCACATAGAAATATTTGGGTCAGTGTAATCCCGCTGTATATAATCACAGCCTTAATCCTCCCATCTCGTGTGATTAAACACATAAAAGATGTTAGCGCTACAGTGCAGCGAGGCCTGTGCAGGCCTCCATCCTCGGCTGCCTCTCGGAGGACCGGAGAAAGCCACAGGACTCAAAAACTACCCTACAGGAAACAGGTGAACAAACTGTAGCGTGTCATCATCGCTACAATCACTCCATTCCAGAAAACAGGAAGAGGAAAAAAACATCTGCGGCAAGTTTTATCTTTCAGAGTGCACCACTTAAATACACATTCAACTGATTAAAGGAGCACTTCAGCAAAAAGCCACAATTTGCTATATTGGCAATAAAACGCCGCCCATCCTCCCTCCCAAGTGCCCCAAGCCTGGCTATAAGATCAGAGGCTGCGGGCACTTGAGCAGCGATGTCCTTCCCTGACAATAAAGCCTCCGGAGACGCCACGGCAGTACCCCAACCCGAAAGTGACCCGGCTTCTTTGTAGAGTCATTTGATTTTGAGGCAGACAAGTCGTCCATTGTGTCAAAAAACCTACAGGTGTCGAGAGGAAAATAAAAAGACTGAAGCGGAAAACATCGTCGCTGTTGTTGGTGCCTGGGAGGTGGAGAGTGTCCGCCAGTGAGAGGTTTGTGTCAGCGGGCGGGTGGGTTGGACCTAATCGTGTTTCTGTAAGGCAGACTGACTGTGATACCCTTTAATAATTGCACTCTCTCATTCTATCTGTGAGAGGGTGAAGTTGCCTTCCTCTGGTGGTGGTGCCATAAAGTTTACAACTTTCTGCAACACGTTCCCGATTCCCGCGGGCCACAGCCCCTTCTTGGGATGAGGGAAGGGTTGACGAGGGAAGACGTCTGTTCTCTTGACGATTTCTCTCAGGGTTCAGTCACTAAAATGCATAAAGCATGGGATGTTTCATGACAAAGCAAGTTGAGATTGTATTAATGTTCCATGTCATTTTGCTTGTCTCAGTGCGATTGTTGCGATAATCTCATTTCTACACAAGTATACACCTCTATATAGGATTGAATAACCATCCAGGAATCTGGGGAGAACTGTGGAAACCTGCCCCTGTGAAGCCACCTGGCCCTACCCCTGGGGAGCTATGTCTCTAAATACCAAGTGGCTAATTTTGGATTTTGGACCTTTTGGAGTTTGGACCTTTTTTGGATTGAGATCAAAGGCCTAGTTTGTGCTCTTCAGGATGGGGAAGTAAGAATATTGGGGTTCCTGCAGCCAGATTCCCATGCTCGTAGTGCGTGGAGTATTTTGTTGCCAGGTATGACTTTGTAATGTAATTTAGTTAATATTTTCTTCTATTTTGTAATACTTTTATTTATGTTTTATTGGAATGTAATTGGCTTGCTACAGTGCAGGATTCCTTAGCAATCAAGTCTAAATTATAAATAACAAATGTACTATATTTAGATATTATTGACTAAAAGTCGATATGAATTAAATTGGAGTCAGATATATAGGTTAATATATAGGCACTATTTTACAGATTCTTGGTCAGCCAAAGCAGAAGTCCTACAGGTGGTACTACTGTCTTCGTAAGTTGGTTTATTTATTGGCTGATCTAGTCTCTCCACATAGCGGTCATGATTATTTCAGCATGCTAACTTCTTCTCACCAACATCAGAAGGACAAGCACGTAGATACCTTCGCCCAAGCGAAATTCAGGCCTTGTGTCAGCGCAGGGCTTACATTACATTACATTATTGGCATTTTGGCAGACGCTCTTATCCAGAGCGACGTACAGTTGATTAGACTAAGCAGGAGACAATCCTCCCCTGGAGCAATGCAGGGTTAAGGGCCTTGCTCAAGGGCCCAACGGCTGTGCGGATCTTATTGTGGCTACACCGGGATTAGAACCACCGACCTTGCGTGTCCCAGTCCTTTACCTTAACCACTATGCTACAGGCCACTTCCATTTCTCTCTGCGAGAGGACTCCCAGTGGCGCCCGGGGTCCCATCGCATCGACGAGGCGCTGTGTTTGTGCGGCGGCGTGCGTGCGTGGAACCACACCGCGGAAAGCACGGGCAGGTTGAAATTGGACCTGAACGTGTGCAGATGTGCTCCTGTTAGCGATGGCTCACTTCTTTGGTGATGGGAATGGGCAGGACAGACCTGACAAGCCGGCGGTGGATCGATCCAACAAGGACAAGGACGGCAGCCTGTTGTGCCGGAGTCCCCTTGAGCGACACAATCCCTGTCACTGGCCAACTGATGACACTCCCAGCATGCCTCAGGGAGAGGTGACCTTGTTTACCTTGGCTTTTTGGTGAATTTCCAGCCACGTCACACATACAGCGTAGTGTGCGCGCGTGTGTGTGTGTGTGTGTGTGTGTGTGTGTGTGTGTGTGAGTAGGAGAATGTCTTTACTGTAAGCAGATGGCAATGTTGAGCTTTCAAACTGTCCCACCCAGCTTCAGACTCTCACTCACGTAATCCATTTCCACTAAAGCTGTTAGCTAGATGCCAAATGTCATAGCTTGACCTGTGTGTGACCTCTCACACTGTGTACATTTAGCTTTTAAAAATGGCTGCCAGGGACCAACAGTATAGAAAATGTGAGCTTACAGTTGATTGTGAAGTGACGATCTGAGCTACGCTATCCTCATGTAGACTAGCAGGAAATCATCTCAGGTGACGTTACAGTATTCTGCTCCATTATAAGAGATTCAGAAAGGTGTGCGTGTGTGTGTGTGTGTGTGTGTGTGTGATACCCCTCCTGCCCTCATCCCAATACTTGCCCCTACAGTTGGAGCAATAACGTAAGTATTATATAACGACTAATCATATGCTGGGTAGTTCTAATTGCTCCTATTAATTTTGCCTGAGTAATAACTATATAAATGGACAGACATGGCACTGCTGGCTATTGCTGAACTCACTACCAGTTCTTCATAGATACCAGTTTGCTCCTCCTCACAAAGGTGTGAGTTGAACGAGGGGTGTGATGAATGATAAAACTTTTTATACTATTACTGCTATCAAAACTTTCATTGTGTGGCCATTATCATTCTTATTATGGCTGTACCCACCTTTTTATCATAGTGTGCTTATCCTAGGCAGAAGCAGATTGTAATCCACACCTCTCAGGACACTCAACGTTGTTTTTAGCCTTACTGGCGTACGACTAATTTGCTGTTAAAAACTGTTGTCTCGTTAAAAAGCAGTGGCTTTTGGCTCCCGCATCTCCTCCCAAGGGGTTCGGATATGCTGAGCCTCAACATTTGCATTCAAAAACAAATCATGAAAATAAATCTTTAAAAAGTTGAAACTTCAGGACACCCAGAGGATTCGTATCTGCAATTCATTACACTATAAAATATGAACGTGTACTGAAATATATATAAAGAAGAAGACATCACAGCAAAATATTTGAATTGGTCTTTTTTAAAATGGAAAACCAGTATATCTAAACGTTTGCTCTGACGTGGACTGGCCCTTTATAATTACCTTAGTTGAGACTAATTACTAAGTCTGTCTGTGGAAAGAAAACAATAATCATGTTTGATAAATAGACATTAATTCCATATAAAGTGATGCTGTTGTTGCATACTTGTACGGTAAAGTTCACCTCCCAACGTCTGCATTCATACCCAGCCTGAAGTTTAGTAAAAAGCAGCACATTTTCATTTTTCCTCTGCTCAGCACTATACAGCCAGTGCTGAATGAACTGTAATAGAAAAACAGCTGGGAGAGAGGAATGCAGAAACTTACAAGCCACATGAAGGTTGTGCTGCATAATTCATGCACTGCTCCTTTTAGAAACGGCAGATTCATCAGGACAATGTTGTTTGACGGAAGAGCCGGTCGTTGCCTTCACCTTGCTCTGCTCTTCACCCTCTCTCCTCCCCCACTGTACGGAACCATTAGAGATCCCTCAGGTCCATGGCGGCCAGAGAGCATCATGGGGAAGGAGCCTTGTGCTGGCGTGTGGGAGACATGACAGCGCTGCCACGTTATCAATACTTGTTTAAGCGCGCATGTATACCCAGCGAGCGCTTTATAAGGCAGAGCTGCACAGCAGCTTGGTTAATGCAAGTATTTAATCAGCCGACCACGTGGCGGCAACTAAATGCGTAAAAGCATGCGGACGTGGTCAAGAGGTTCAGCTGCTAATCGAAAAACACTTTTGTGAAAGGACATTACTTTCATGGTGCTAAAACACGGATTTGTTAATAACTCCTGATGAAGTTTTCACATCATCCTGCCACCCGCATATGAAAAGCGGGCTGCTATAATACACAGGTGAAAACAAACCCATCATCCTTGCGCAAATGCAACTATGCAAAATCCCCATGTTTCAACATGCCCCGTGTTATTTTGCGCCCCAGCCTCCCCTACATATAGTGTATATAATATATATATTCAGATTTGGTAAATCAGAATACCAAACGTTTGCTGAATCTTGCAAATGAAACAATTACATCATTAAAAAAAATGTAATTACAGGGCAAAAGGAGGACTGGGGCAGTTATTATCCTCTTTGCTCGCAGGCAAACCCAGACAAGTTTTAGCAAAGGCTCCAGTCTAATTGGTTGAGTGCCTGGGGGGCTGTTTGTTGAGCAGCCTGTACTCTCGCAGTGCCGGCATCGTATTGCAGAAGGTGAGAGAAATGAATGATCAGAAGAGAGGGCTTCTTTAATCATCTTCTTCTGTACCCTGCTACAACCATGGCTCACCAGACAAGCGGTACACGGTTTTGACCCAAAAACGGGTGTGTCCTTTGCGAAAATGTTAATAGTAATAAATGTATTTATATTCGTACAAAATTTAATGCGATGCGCATGGACAACTAATTCATTGAGGCTGCATACTATGCCTACTGTATGAGATAAAAGTAAAAACTTAGATCAATATTTCAAATAGATAAGCAAAAAGAACTATAGCCAGGTGTGGTGTGTACTGACTAATAAAAACTGCTGCACTATACCTCCACTATATATATATAGAGCTGTGCACCAGCTTGTTAATGCAAATATATCTATATATATATATTGGTATTATGTAACATCATTGCAGCTTTTCACGTGTTTGTAGAGTACTGCATGTAAGCTGGAGCCCACAGAGTGGGATATTCTGATTGAATGCTGAACTAGCTGAGGTTCTTATGTGAACCGGAAAACAGCACTGACTCATTCTTAAAATATAAGAGTATGACTACAGTGAGATGACTGTAGTGACTTGTGACTTCTCATTTGTGTTCATGTCCATGTTCCCAGAGAAGTCTCTGGTGCAGAACCACAGCAGACCTATCCGCATTACATTTTTTGTAAGCATATACAAACATATACAAACATATTAATTAATTAATAAATATATACACATATTAACGAATATATTTTTCATGGAGACTGAACATGTCTTTGCGATGACTATAGACCGTCGTTACAGTTGTAGGACATTCCTGGCGATTACAGGTCAGTCGAAAGTAGCTGGAACTCAGATAGGGTACAATTGGGTTTGGCTACCAAATTGGGAGAAAATGGGAAGAATTTTTTTTTAAGAAACTAGTGGGAACTGAATCAGAGGATATTTCCAGAATATCTGAAGTGCCAATGGTCCCCATGTTGCAGTGGAAAATATACACCCCTATCCTTCCCTCCACACACACACACACACACACACACACACACCTTTCTCGCTCTCTCTCTCACACACACACACACTCCTCCCTCTCTCTCACACACACACACACTCCTCCCTCTCTCACACACACATACACACACACACACACACACACACCTTTCTCGCTCTCTCTCTCACACACACACACTCCTCCCTCTCTCTCTATCTCTCTCACACACACACACACACACACACACACACACACACACACACACATACACAAACACACACACACACACCAGTGCATGGATGGGTCCCACAGTCTGGCAGGTCATCCAATGCTGTTTGGGGCAAGCGGAGCGGTGGGCAGTGCATAGGTAGCACAGGCACCGCCCAGGGAGGGAGCTGTCAGCTGACCGGGATGACAGCATCACATCAGCCATCCATGCGGCTTGTAGCGTAGTGGTTAAGGTAAAGGACTGGGACATGCAAGGTCGGTGGTTCTAATCTCGGTGTAGCCACAATAAGATCCGCACAGCCGTTGGGCCCTTGAGCAAGGCCCTTAACCCTGCATTGCTCCAGGGGAAGATTGTCTCCTGCTTAGTCTAATCAACTGTATGTCGCTCTGGATAAGAGCGTCTGCCAAATGCCAATAATGTAATGTAATGTAATGGATGATCAGGGGCTCACAGTTTCCCTGTTGACCTATACATGAAGTACCTTCCTCTGATTCATGTCTGTGCTAGCTAGCCCAACCCTGAAAAGAAGTTGCAGGGGCATTGCTTTGAGGAAGAGCCCATCCGTTCTTCCTGAATCTGCAATGGGTGTTACTTTACATTACAGTTATTTAGCTGACGCTTTTATCCAAAGCAACTCACAGTTGATTAAACTAAGCAAGGGGCAATATCCCCCTGGAACAATGTGAGTTTAAGGGCCTTGCTCAAGAGCCCAACAGCCGTGCCGATCTTATATTGTGGCTTCATATACAGTAGTATAAATTTGCAAATGAGGTTAATATGCAAATGTTTTATTAACTGCATATAGAAACACAGAGAAAAAGGTAAAAATACTGCATATTTATAGTCTCAAGGCTTGGCGAAGTTATGATTTTGATGAGTTGCAATGTTGGCTTCAGGTTCAGGAATAATGCTCATTAAGAGAATCATTTATTACTAGAATTGGCATTTTAAGAACTCTGACTGTTTAATGTTGTAGCTCTGAATTTCTACTTAAATTCGATGTTGAGAGAATATAAACTGCTGTTTATATAACCTCACAAATCATGGATTGTAGAGAATATAGGCATGTATGTTTAATACAGGCCTAGAACCGTTAAGGACAGAGACATGTGCCAAAGCATTCCTCAACCTCCAACATGTACGTATGTTCAATGTACAGACTTGAGTGTGAGTGACCCTGGGCACGCACCCTTTCAGTTATTAATTGTGTGTTTACCTCATAACTGTTTTCACTGTAAATATTATTCTAGTATTTCATGTTTCAGCATTAGCATGTTTTGTTCCTCTGACTTCAACTTGACTGCAACTGCACGGCACTTTGCATATTAACTTAAAATGTGCCCTTAATATACTTTTCATCATCATTATTCAACAATTAATCCTTAACCGCATAAATTACAACATTTGCTAATAAGCACTGGTTAATGTATGAGCTGTGCCTGTCTAATTAAAGCTTTTAGATTAAAGTTTTATTAACATGCATTATTCCACATAAGTTCTACTATGTAACTACTACGTTTGATTTACATTTCTACAGAACTGGAGAAGTGGTGCTTGATTGCTATATCTGGAAGAATAAAAACAGAAGAAAAGAACATGTTTGCAGTATCTACCATGCACACCACGCTGGATATGTAAAACTACATTTATTCCGTCTTTTGATCTTTCTTATTGTTTCACTGAATAAAGGAGGCAAATGTATTTTGTAAATATTTCAATAACAGTTTCCATATGTTATGTGATCTCAGCCCGAGATACAAGAAATTCAATATGCTGTCGGCATCAGCTTGTGCCACTCAAAGTCCAACAAAAAACAGTTAAATGCAGAGTGACAAAGACTGCAGTAATTGTTTGGTTCCACTCCTGCTATGTAATTGCCAAGGTACCAATGTCTGTTTTCTCCGCTAAAAAGCAGAAATGTGATCTAAGTGACTTTGACAGTGGAATGATTGTTGGTGCCAGACAGAGTGGTTTGAGTATCTCAGAAACTGCTGATCTCCTCAGATTTTCACGCACGACAGTCTCCAGAGTTTGCAGAGTATGGTCGAAAAACAAAAAAACGTCCAGTGGGCAGCATTTCTGCAGGCAAAAATGTGTTATTAATGAGAAAGCCCAGACTGGTCAAAGTTGACAGGAAGGTGACAGTAACACAGATAACCACACATTACAACAGTGGTACGTAGAAGAGCATCTCTGAACACACAAGGCGTCAAACCTCTAAGTGGATAGGCTCCAGCAGCAGAAGACTCAATGTGTAATTATGTAAGGACTTTGCCGACATTATACCGTATGGAGCTATACTTCAAATATTATGCCGTGCTGCAAATATACAGTATACTATGGAAAAATGAAGAAATGTCTTTAATGTGACCTTTAGTAGAAAATAAAATAAACAGAATTTGAGTGTGAACAGAATTCACTATCACAGAATTAATATTCTTGAGGCTTGCTGGACTGCAAACATGAGGCAGGTTTTGATACCTGCTAATTATGAAATGGTAAAGCATTCTAAGCCATCTTCCTGCTGTCTAATTCACCAGTCCTGTCTCAGGGCGCGTCTCTATGCTCTTGCATAAATGGAGCCCTTCAATTAAAGCTCAGATAAACCCATAGCTTGTTAATTTCCATTAAAATATTCCTCCTCTTGTACTAATTAGGTGAGATCCTCGGCTGTAGAGTGCCGATCGCCAAGCAAGACAGAGACTGTTCAGCACTCCCCCAGCGTAATTTGGCTGACCAAAGCAGCCATGGTAGCGGGGAATTATTTTAATTAACTGCATCTACTTTCTGTGGTTAATGATGGTCGGTTACTTAGCGTAGCTCTTCCATAACTGGGCATTTTAGCAACCACAAAAATGCCAAGATATACTGCCAAACAAATAAATGAAATAAATAAAAACACAGGAAAACCAACAGTCATGGTCGGGTGTTTTTCACAGAAGAAATATGTCTCTGAGTTGTGTCATACAGCGATGGACAGGACCCAATCAGCGGATGTTTATTTTTGTTCAGCAATGAACGGTTGCCAGTTTACATTAAAAGAAGAAATTCAGACCTTGTGTTTCCCACAGAATGGTGGGAATGAGATAATGACAAATACAGTATGATATTATCTGTCTGAGGCCCTTAGAAATCCCTGACTTTAAAGTCCCTTGTTTAACGATCATTCAACTGAATCATTATCTCAATGACTCATCTAATAACCCCAAAGTGATAATAACCACAAATCCATAAATAACTTTTCTCTAAGCTGTCATTCTCCTTTAGATTTTTTTTAAAAGGATGAACTAAAAACTTTTGTCAAATTCTGGTTTTTGCTATGAATGTTTTTTATTTGAAATGTATACATATATATAAAATATATATAAACATTTTTTTTTAATTATTTTAGTTGTGCATTTTTGATAAAATCCCTATTGTGTAAAATAAATCTGTGTGTCCAGTTAACCAGGTGTATATTGTTCTGCTGTATTCTTGCTGCCTTCTTGTTTCACTTTACTGGCCTTTCCATTGATACAGGCCATTTTATTATTAATCCTTAATGGTATAACGGGTCACACTGTAGCTTTAAGAAATTATTTTTGAGATTATAGCAGCGGAAGTGTATCTTGAGACCAAGCATTGAAACCCTAGATCTGCGCCTCGGAAGTCATTTCTATGGGCCCTAGCCATTTGTGAACTCCAACTTACTGTAAGACAGGGGAGTCAAACTAAATTCCCAGGGGGCCACAGTGTCTGCAGGTTTTTGTGGTTGCCTTTCAATCAGCTGTCAATTAAGGCCTTGAGATCAAGGTGTGTGGATTCTTTAGCCAATCAAAGACTTAAATGAACCACAGGTACTGGGAACAACCCGGAAACCAGCAGACACTGCGGTCCTCCAGGACTGGAGTTTGACACCTGTGCTGTAAGAGAAACCGCCAACTCTTTGGAAAATAATTTACCGCCGTCACAGAAAGAATTATGCATCTTCCACGCGAGCGGGAACTGGAACACCCGGGTTTCCCACTCCGCTATGCCAGGGAGTCGTCATTTCAATCCAGCTGCATTATCATGGCACCGGTTCTGGTCTCCTGCTTCCCATTCAAATCAATTACAGCTAGCTTCCTCCCCACAAAGGTCCTTCTGCGCTGCTATCCCACTCACAGGTACAAATATGATGGGATGTTACCACAGACTGACAGCGCATGCGGTGTTAGGGAGGGCAGGAGACTCCACTGGGAAAAGCATCTTTTATTTCCTGTCTGCGCTGGAAGAGAGACAGGAGGGAGCTGAAAGGATGAGGAGCCAAACACAGATAAAAAAAACTTCCAAAGTAAGAGTAAAAAAAAAAAAAAAGAAATTCCAAAGTGAGATACAGAAGGCAGTCGGAGAGCACAGGAATGCTGACAGTAGGACATGTCCTCTGTCTCCCAGTCATCCGGTGACGGGGTAACACCGGGGTCTAAATGCTGACACAGGACACTGACAGAATAATCACTGCCAGTATCAAACAGAATAGAGAAGACAAGCCCATCCGCGGATGTAGACAGGGGGGAGAGAGGAATACATTCGATTCCATTCTGATTATGCAGTCTGCAACATAAACAAATTAACCAATTCGCGTCTGAATTGTTTTCTGAAAGGAAGCATTTTCCCCTCTAACTTATTCATAGTAAGAAACAAAACAGTTTCACAACTGACGACGGGCATTCTGCAGTACAGAAGTTATAATTTGTCAAGGGAATCTACTAAATGAATGCTTCACTTTGATGTAAAAATTAATGCAAGTGTGTATTTTTCATCACATATATTCTTTGGCAAGTTAATCTGGGTAATTGTTGAAATATGCTTTTTAGGAAAATGAGCACTTGAATATCATACTGAATAGTTCAGATGAGAACCACTGAATTTGGAGCTCACCAAGTGCAATTTGAAACAGCTTTTTTTTTTTTATCATTGACCCCTGGTCAAGATTACAGCCATGACTGTGTTCCTATAATTTGTGATCAGGATAGAGAACACATTTGGAGGGATTTTTGATCATTCCTCCCGGCAAAACTTTTCTGAATCATTTATGTCCTTGGGATACCTCCCTCTTCAGTTCAGACCACAGGTTTCTTATGAGATTTATGTCTGGAGACTGAGATGGCCATTGCAGAACGTGGTTATTGTTTTTACTTAACCATTCTGGTGTGGATTTTGATGCTTGGAGTCATTGTCCTGCTGGGCAATCTACCTACAACCAAGACTCAGGTTCCTAGCAGAGGCGACCAGATTTTCCGCCATGATTTCCTAGTACTTTGTTAAGTTAATCGTGCCATTGATCTTAAATAGTGCCCCTGGACCACTGGCAGCAAAACATCAATGATCCACCGCCATATTGACAGTAGGTATGAGATTGCTGCCAAATATGTTGCTGGCCACAATGTTCAATTTTGGCCTCATCTGACCATAGCAATCTTTGCTAGTCATAATTCCACTGAAGGTTGGCAAACTGAAATGCTTGGTTTTTTTTATTGTGTTCAGTAAGGACTGCCTTCATGCCACCCTTCCAAATAGTTTGCCAGTATGGAGGTGCCATTTTATGTTTTCTTTAGACTTGGTGACCCCTTAGCACTACCAATCTCATGGACTGCAATCCTTGGGTTAATTATGGTCTCCCTACTGGCGACATTGGCTCAGGTGGTGAGAGCAGTCATCTGGCAGTTAGCGGGTTCCCGGTTCGATCCTGCCCGCCATGAGCAATACACCTAACGTCCAATTGCTCCTGGCGAGCTGGTTGGTGCCTTGCAAGACAGTCAATCGTCCTTGGTGTACAGGGGAATGAAAAGCCTAGATTGGCTTTTGGGACCCCTTTGGCTTTTCCCATGCTGATGGATGCTTGATACCTCATTTTTATACTCTAGTGAAACAGGAAGTGATGGAATGACACAATATAGACTTTAGACTGAGAGTAACTGAATTATTGTAAAATTTAATTGCCAATTTCACTTTGTTTGATTTTATTTAATTGCAAAGGTTACCACTAATTTTGGCACCTGTGGCTTTCAGTATAAAATAGATTACTAATTAAAAAACATTAAAATATGAAGATAAATGTATATTGTTTTCCTGTATGTTTTAAGATAAAATATAGATCATTATCCATGTTGTTTAATATTGGGAGCCTTTTTTCTCCATTTTTACATATATATAGCCAGTGTATCTGGTCTGTTTGTCAACAGCTGTCTGTGGTATCATGCTCACCTGCTTCCACATTTTATGTTCTTCATTCTAATTTATGGCAATTTTATGTAACTGATGTTTAGATAGCTGGCACTTCCCCTGTCTCACGTATTACAAAGTGTTGTACCCTTGGCTACGGCAATCACTTGCACACAGGATGTAAAGAAATCTCACTGCACCAACAAGTGTTTCCATACTGACAATGTAAGGCAATCCAATGTCAAGTGAAATTCTGCGCTTGATTATTCGTCTTGCTATCTAGTTAGCTATCACATTCTAGCAAAGGAGAATGAGAACTGACAGCAAGACCAGACATGGGCAAACATACAAATTTCAACATCAAAACAAACTGGCAGTATTGGACAGGTGTTTTTTTTTGTATACGTTTTAAAAACCTCACAAACCAAAAACTATCAAAATAAGTTTCACACAGACTGTACCTCCCATAATTCCAAGGACAATCTAAAGACTTTTCCCTTGTTCAAAGTTTACAGTACTTAAAATGGCACATTGCACAAGACAGTATGTTCTGGGTTACCCTTCACCCTAGAACTCTTGCCTTGCTCTGGAGAGCAGAGTGCGTAGGCAGTTTGGAACACGACCATTGTATTGTGTAGATTTTTGTTTGGTGTAAAATCATTTACATAATGAAATCATGGTTGAAAAGAATTTCAATCACATGTAGTCCTATTTGAAATATACAATCATGATTTACAGCTATTTGTGTCATGATACTTCAGAGGTGATTCTATAATTACAGAATACTCAAAATTCCCCGCTGAATATTTATTAATTTATTTATTTATTTATTTATTTATTTATTTATTTATTTATTTATTTATTTATTTATTTATTTATTTATTTATTAAAATCAGGTGTTCAGTCTTATCTGAAAAGGTTCAGTGTGGGGTGCATGTTTTTGTGTTAGCCCAGCACTATGACATCTGATTAAACTAATTAAATAATCATGGTATTGAATTAAGACTTTGATAAGTAGAATCAGGTGTCTTACAGCAGCCTTTTTTGGATAACATCGGGGACCCCTTAAAATATAAATAAGGCCTTTATAAATATAGCCTTTGCTTATTTATAATGAAAAAACGTATTTATATCCTTTGCCCCCCCCCCCCCCCCATGTTCACATAATCTGTCTGTGTTTTGTAATCAGATACCTGATTCACTCATCGACTTGTCATTTAGGCTATTATTATGCACTCAGAAATGAAACAGTCTCACAGCATTTGTACTTGTCAGATATCATAACATTCAGCAGGCATCAATTTGCCCTGACGTCTAATTGTGAACAAGGCCAGAGTAAACTTGAGGTGGTCGGTGTTTTGCTACCCTGACAAGTTTACCTTAATTGATCACAATATTTCTAATAGGATGATGTTGATTAAAATGTATGATTATGTATCAAATTAATATTAATTGTCATTAAGACACTTGGTCATTAAAATGTATATTTCACCCTTTCCCTTATTATTTTCAGTTCAATGCATTATTATTTATTGGTATTGATACCAGTGAATAATTCTAACTGTTGCAATATTCCCAGGTTCTCCTTAATTCAGAAGGGGGTTTATGTTGTTGTGGGACCAAAATATGGCTCTAGTATAAACAAAATAACATTTAAAATATGTAACTAAAAAAACAATATATGTAACTAACACAAGATGTATACGCTAACTTTCCCAGTGACAAAGAACGGAACAGAAATGAAGAAAAACTGAGATTGAAGGGCAGTTGTGCTGTAGACAGAGGGTTAATTAATTTTTAAATATCAGCTGAGGAGCTTCTGGTATGTGATATTTCCTGGGCTAGGTTCTCATAAATCAGGGTTAGAGGAAATGTGAACGAGATCAGACATGTTCCTTGCAGGAAACTAATTTGGATTTAAACAAGTTTCTACTCCCAATGATTGAACAAGGAGATCCTGGAGTGTGACAGTGTGGCACTGTTTTAATAAGATCCTAAACCAGCTCTGACCAGTTGTGGAATTAGTGTGGAAAACATTTTTTCTTGTTTTTTTTTTTTTTTCCAAGCTCTGTTTATTAAAAATTGGACACGAGAGGCAGGTTTGAAAAATGACCTAACTCATTGTAGAGTTTGATGGAAGCAGTTTGCTTGTTGTGGTGAAGCAGGATGATGGCAAGGAGCAATTAAGGCCTGACAATATGAGCTGTAATTATATGCAGAAATTAGGCCTGAGGCATCAAACCTCTCAATATGTAAAATAAATACACCAATACATACGTATATAAATAAATTAAAAGAAACAGGACCTTATCGGTATTTGTTCAGACAAATGCAACTAGACCACTGACAAGAATCTCCAGGTTTAAATCATCAAAGCACATCAGAACAAATAAATTCATGTGGAGATCAAAATTAATAATTAAAAAACCTTTCGGTGGAATATTAACAAAAAAAAAAAAGAAAACAGCAGATGCATGTGTGGAACGGCAAATATGAAGATGCTGGTATCAAAGGTATCCTGCTGTCTAGAACTTTTTAAATGAGGAATTAGCAGTCCGAAAACAAACCGTGGTCCAGCATGCTTTATGCTATACAGCCCCCTGCCTGAGAACTAACAAGGGATCCCAGTCTGTAAAGTTTTAACATCAAACATCACTAACGCTGCAGAACGGCACATTTTCAAAGAATGCTGGGCTTTTTTTTTTTTCTCCCACATTCCCGGTTTTCGTATTTGATTGACCGACTTATTAGCTTTCCCTCGCACAGCCATTGGTACATGTGCACTCCCTCATTAATGACCGGGCAGCAGCACAGCTCAAAGGGGCTCGGCTGATGGGAGCAGGGGGCGAGACGCGTCGTCCGACAATTTGTGGTGCCGACCGCTTCTTCGTTCAACAGATGATTAAAGCCCATGACCAGCTGCTGTGATTCCATCATGAAACACCGAAACAAAGGCCCACTCGCTCTGTGCAGATCACTGACTTCTGATCATTTACAGGCAAAAGAATAAATGCTGCCCTAAAGGACATTTTGTTTTAAATGTAAAGTAAGGATGGCTTTAACCCCCTTAGAATTGGGTAAAAACAGTTAAGGGCCTTCAGAACAAAAGCCAAAGCGGGAATATCGCAGCACACCTTATTTTCCTCAACGTCTTTAGCAATCCAAAAAAGAGAATGATGATGAAATATCTTTTCGGAATGTCAAACCGAATGTTCTGGCTTTTGGTCTAATTCCGAATGTTATAGCGCAGATCTACTATTTTCCGAGGGAATTGGTCTTCTTAATATGTAAAACAGCACCTGAGAAATTTGAGTTGAGTTGAACTAATTGCTACTCCTTAGTCTCTGAACTCATTAGCCGGCCCACGTACGCATCGTGCAGGTTTTTAAGTGGGCACCGCAGCCGAGCCGCCGGCAATGTGACCTTGTCGAGGCGGGAATGGCCCGAGGAGACACTGCTACTGATCCTTACACACACACACACACACACCGCAGAGATATATGTTAGCCGTTCTTCAAAATGGCCCTTTATGGGCTGAGACAGTTTACTGCACTACTGGGTGAGGCGGTGGGGTAAACGGCCGGGCGCCGTGGCTACGTGCGCACGTGTCTTATTCGCGGGGGGGGGGGGGGGGGCGGTCGTTACACGTCAACCTATTTCTGCAGTGGCTGACTGCTGCGGACACGCATTGTCACGGATGTAACGGATCGTCCGTACGCTTCCGAAACGCAGATCCAGTAAGGATGAGTAGTGTAAATGCGTTGCTGATTTTCTTTTTTTACTCACCTCAGTTCATTTTAAAGATGACACTTAAATAAAGGCCTTTATAGGCTCAACTGGAAACATGCTATCAAAGGGCTCACCAATGTACCTTAGTAGTGTTCCCATCTGCTGTTTTTGTACAAAGGAGGGTACACTATTCATACGTATGTCAGATATTTTATTTTATCATTTTTTAATGAATCACAATCTAAACTGGTATAGCTGAAAGTAAAATAATGCTATTTCACAGTGAAATAATCTTGAAATGTTTTTGTTCTCACGTTATGATTGACTTGGCTATTAACTGTAATGCACTTTACTAGTAATCGAATGAAGTATAGCAGGAAAGAGAAATATCTTCTTTCAAGGGGTCATTTTCTAAACAATTTGCTCTCTTATTCAGCGAAGGATCATTATTTTAGCGGAAGAACACAATTATCATTAACCAATAAACTCTGGAGGATGAATTATAGGCTTATTCCAGACATTACCTGTACCTGGTTCTTCTGCCCCTCATTAACTGCATGAGTCAAATTGGTCGCAGTACAATCACACTGATTAGCAGTGTACCAGCTGGCTGTGGGGGAGTTTTTGAAAAAGGTGGGTGGCAAATGATAGACTTCAGCGTGCCAAAAATGTATTGGATCACTACAGATTGCATTAGGGCCATTAGTCAGTGTTAGAACTGTGGCTCCACTTGTTGAACCACAGTTGTCTGATACTCGCCTTTATTCAGTCAGCTGAGGATGTCCTTAACACCATAATCAGCTGAAACAATGCAACAGACAGTGCTAACCTTTTAATGCCACCATTAAGCATTGCATCACAAAGCATGTTAATTTTAAGTTAATTTATCAACCATTTCAAATCCACCCTGCTTATATCTTTGGAACTGAATAATTATCTCGTTACACGATTAAATATTTTGTAAAAGACATTTAAAAAAACCAAACTTTCTGTTCAAGAATTTGCACCTCAAACGATTTCATTACCAAATGTTTTGCCATCTGTTTTCTGTCACTGCTGTGAATATTTTTGAAGAACACAGGGGGCAGATGTTTCCAGATGAACATTTGTCCCATTATAAAGACTTTAAGGTTCTCTTTAATCTAATTAGGGGTTAGTCCATGAGGAAAAGAGCAATCTTAGGTGATGAAAAATGCATCTTTCTCAACTATTTGATGTTGCCTTTGGCTCAAGCACGCTGAGCCTGCGCGATGAGCCAAATGTTTATGAGCACAGAATGGGTCCTGGTCGCTCACACACCGAGTTCATATGGTACTGTCCCAGCTCCCGGCCCAGATAAACATAATTCTCAGTGCGGGTTTGTGATGGCTCTGAGTGATATCGCTCGGAAAGTCCCGCGTGTTTGTTTGGCATAGTCCCAGCTCCAGTCACACGCTCCAGTCACATGCAGTCCAGGCCCAGCCTGTGTGGAACTGGAATCCCCGGCCTTGGTAATAGCTGTCGGGTTCCACCTGACGTCTTCACCGCCGGCTCACGGGGAGATAAGCAGGTACTCACACGACTCACTGCTCACAGACTTCCGCTAACCGAGGACATAAAGCGGGGGGGGGAAGTTAATCACGTTATCTGCCATTAAACGGACAAGACGCCCGCGCAGGGCCCCGCACAATTAAGCTGACAACGTTCCGGCGGCTACATTGTTAAGGCGGCAAGAGTGAGAATGCCATTGTTGTGTGAATGAAAGTAGAATGGAACAGGGCTGCAGGCAAACTGCTTTCTTTTTTGTCTCCTGAGCCACAAGGAGGTCCATGGCGTGTAACATTATGTATTGGGTCACAAGACAATCTTTTAATTGGCATAAATGGTAGGCATTTATACAGTGCCTTTATCCAAAGTGCTGTACAATTAATGCTTCTTCATACACACACTCACACCAACAGCGATTGGCTGCCATGCAAGGCACCAATCAGCTCGTCAGGAGCATTTAGGGGTTAGTGCTCAGGGACCCTTTGACACGCACAGGGCGGGATTCAACCAGCAACCCTCTGACCACCAGACGACTGCTCTTACCGCCTGAGCTAATGTTGCCCCAGGAGTATCTCAGACTTATATTCTATTATATTGTATTACTAAAATGGGGGAAGGGTTTAACAGATACACAGTTGAAAGTAAATATTTGAGGTTCATCCCAAAAAGGGTCTGTACCTTTTAGGGAAAGAGTAAAAGTATAGCTAGCTGTAAATGCTAATAGAGAGACAGAAGGACAGTTGCACTCTAGTTATAACTATGTGTAGGTCTCCAGAGAAAAATTTTGTTTGTAATTTAAATTTCACAGGATGAACATTTCAGGGGATAAAAGTCACCCAGTGCAGACATCAGGCATTCAATCAGTCTGCTAAGTTCTATTGTTGGAATCAAATCCCCAAGACACAAGGGAGAGAGGCGGCACAACCTTTACAAATGCTTCCCTGGTGCTACAGCAGTGTACTGCTGTAAGTGACACCATACTGTCACCTTGAAGGACATAGAGAAGCTCGACTTCAGCTTAATACCGTGTGTTCAAGACTGGAAACAGCTCGATGGGGCTGGTGACCTCCCGGAGGTTTGCATGTGGATCAGTCATTCTCAAAATTGCGATGGAGGGGCTGGGAGGTTGCAGGTGTTTTTTCTTCGGTTTCATTAGGAAGAAAGCCCGGGGAAGGGATGGTCCTTGAGAATCGAGAGGTTGCATTCTGATGTGTGAGAAGTAGAAATGGAATGGGCAAGTTTCCCTATAATTAAAAGATTACCTGCAGTATGTGTGCCAATCAGATCAGGTTTCAAAGTGTAGTTTTGATCACAGCCTTCTTTTGATCTAGTTTTCATAGCCCATCTTGCGCTGTTGACTCTCACGCCCTTGAAGAATGAGAATGACCTTGGCCTGGCTTTTTTTGTTTTTCTTCTAGAGGATTTCAGCATTGAATACAACAATACACTCTCACATTCGATAAATATGCATGTACAATAAAATAAAAATAAAACAATAAAAATGGTTCCTTCTTGTAAATCATAAAATAAGCTATATTTTATTCAGGAGGATGGTAAAGCATCTACAGCAACTCTACGGTATATACAAGGAATATTTTTGCAGCACACACAGTTGTAGGTATGTAGGTCACAATGCTTTCCAAAGAGGCAAACTGTGGACAAGTAAAAAAAAAAAAACATTGAGCATTTAAATTAATCATACCTCAGACAAGATTCAAGGTAAATGTTTGGAAATCATCACTGTAAGGTCAACATACTAAACTTATAAACTCTGAATAAATCCTCAGTGGGCTGCAGTAAAAGTAATTGATTCTACTCAGAGTGACCAAACTTGTAACGGCTTTTCATAATGAACAAAGAACACACTCTTCACTTTGTGGTAAAAAATTTTCCGACTGTTCTCCCCACCACACAGTAGGAGGCAACATGGTTCTGTTGGTATCCAGTGATACCGAAGCCACGAAAACAACAAACATGTTGGGGCACATTATCAACAAACTCAATTAGTGTCTGAAGTTGTTAATTGATCCCTCCATGGAGACGGCGGCAGTCCTTTCACGTCTGAATTATCAACGCCGCGTCGCTCCGACCAAGGCCGCGGTCTTAACCAGCGTCTGCCTCCACGTTGGCGGCAAGAGTCAAGAGGGGTGAAGAAGAAAAAAAACCACTCAGAAAACAAACGCGGATCTGCAGCAGCAGACTCCCTGACTTCCACCTCCGAAAGGTCCTTGGCGCTCGGAACAAACACATTGATTGTGTTTACATTAGCGCTGCGTCTCCGGTGGGAATTCTGCTGCTGCAGTCCAGGGGAGGCTGCAGGAGGGGCGTCGATATTCCAGAGCCGGAACGCCGGCCCCTTTTCCCTCCCCGCTGGAGTCAAGGCGGAGTTAATCCCACCTTAAGACTCCATCTCCTCTGGCCAACAGCCTGCAGAGTGTGGGAAAATACATACTAAAAAAAAAAAATAAATAAATACAGTACTGTGGCCACCGTAATATGCGTCAGTTTATGTGAATGAGTAATATGCAAGTCATTCGGTGACCATTTAAAAGACATGCAGGTGTTTGTCAGTTATTTTTCACTGTCCAATAATTATAATCGTGGCAGAAAATATAGATTTTTTTTTTTTTTAACCTTATGCTCCATTACTTTATGCAAATAGTTTGAAGTGGCCTTCATTAAAATGCTGTTCATTAGAATTCCTAATAAGCACACAGCACTAACTGTTCCACTGCATAAAGGAATAAAGGAGAAAATGTAATGGTTGCCGCACAACAAACTATAATTGCATGTCAGATAATTACATACTGCCCACTGTAGTAATTGCACTGAATGCAGTGGGGCCATTTCATTGTCACTGAATTGCTATTATCGGCATACTGTATGCAGGTTAAGTATACTGTCACCTTTATGCATTTATTGGTGAGTCTGCCAGAGGAGGAGAGAGCTGAGAGGGCATGTCTGGCAATAGTTCCATGTTTTAAAAGGTAGATTGTAATGAGAAAATATTAACACAGCATTGGACATTTCCTGTATGGCACCTCTCACGTTTCCTCGCATGCATCTGATCATGATCATTCCGCACACACTCCACTGACGTCACTCGCTAATGCAGTTTGCGAGAGACTGCAGACACGGTTTGTAGTCTTCACCTCTCGATCAAACAGTGGGACCGCGTAGGTTCCCCGACAACCACCCGCAGGAGTAATACCGCAGACCTCTTCATTTGGGTAGACCCGAGCTGGAGATCTGTGGATCATTTCAGATGTTCCAGAACCTGCATCCCATCCCATGCTCTTTATACAATTGTTTTGCAGGGCATCCCATTTGAAGTGAGCTTTTGAAGAAAGCATTCCTAGTAGTGAATGGCTGCTGATATTATCATTAAATCACACAACATCAAGAGGTTCAGCTCTAGTGATATACACAGTAAGTGCTGTTCCTTGAAAACAAAGTCCATTATCTGGTTACTGGAGCTCAAAGGAGACATACAAGGGTAAACAGAAGCCTTTATATAAGGAAAGAAGGCTGTGTGCATCTTCCTTTACTTCATAGAATGCATAAAATTTATATCCATATGATCATTTTTATCTTGTCCACTTCATTGCTTACATGAAATAAAACTTACACCTTGAAACGTGTCGGGCTCTTCTCCTTGCATCATTTAGAACTACTATACTTTCCTTCATCTGCTCCTTGGATTTCTGAGGCTACCCTACATTTAGCCACGTAAGGACAGACTGCAATTAATTTACATAGACCAATAAGCCCTGGCGTGCAAACCTGATATTCTTTTTTATTTTATTTTTTAAAGACTTAACCAGATGACCCTAGCAGAGGAGTGTTCGGTAGACTTCGGTAGATCTTCTCGAAGGTCGAGCAACAGCAGAGCGAAGAGGTGACCAGCAGATCGGAAGCAGGCTGAAGGGAGGCAAGGCCATGGCCTGGCGGACCGATCGATAGGAGGAAGACTGCTATTGATCTCACACTTTTATCTTCGCTGCGTCAACAAGAGCTTCAGTTTTTAAGTGGAGGCTTGATAACCGTTCCCATTCATTCCTGAAAGACACTGACAGGAGGACTGGTCATGAAGATGAAGAAAAATGCATCTACATGAAAAGGTTTTGTCCAGCACGTTATACACTGACAAGGGGTTGTTGAAATTGAAAGTCACCTGATAGTTTTCATTGCCAGTCAATAGTGAGTGTGAATATTTTATAGCTCCACAAATTACATAATAATAGGCTCCCAGAAGTATGTGCTGTTTGTATGATATATTTTTGCCCAATTCTATCTAAGTCATGTTCTATTGTTCATGAAAGAACATTGGGGGAAATGTATTGAGATGTCTAAGTACTAGACCACTTCAGATAAAAACTTGATTGAGGCTGTCTGGGATTATTGTACCTGGAGAGCCAGATGCAAGTCTGCAGAAGAACTGTGCCAAGTTCTCCAATATATTTGAAAAAACGTACCAGATGATTTTCTGATCTGGAGGACAGTGTATCCTCGAGAGCTGATGCAGTTTTAAAGGTGGAGGGTGGTGACATGAAATATTGATCTCAGTTAGTTTGTGTGTTCAGTCCTGTGTGTATTTTATTCAATATTTAGAAACTGTTAATTTCATTATTTGAGCATGTTCATTTTGAGGAATTTTATATGTGCCTAAGACTACATATTATATACGGTAGGCTCCAGAATTATTGGCACCCTTGATAAATATTCACAAAAAATATTGTAAACTAAAAAATTTTTGACTTAAGCTTTATTTCCCAACATGTGTAATGCAGTGTGCTTTATGATTCAATGGAATCAACCAAAGTCTTCCAATTTTTCAGGTTTCACAATTATTGGCACCCCTGTTCTCATACTTTGTGCAAACACTCCTGGCAAAGATGAAAAACATGAGACTTTTCCTATAATTTGTGAGGTTAAAGAACACATTTGGATAAATTTTTGACCATTCCTCCATGCAGAACCTTTCAGAATCATTGATATCCCTGGACCACTGGCAGCAAAAAATCATCAAAACTTCAATAACCCACCTCCATATTTGACTCTTTTTGAGACTTGATGACCCCAAGAAAAATCTTAAACAATCTCTGCAATTCTTAAACTGTGATCCTTGGGGTCTTTTTGGCCTTCCTCACCATCTTCCTCACCATCTTCCTCAGCGTCCGTGGGGACAATATGCACCTGTATCGTCTTCCTGGCAAGTTTGCAACTATTCCATATGTTTACATTTTTTTTATTATTGCCCTTACAGTGCTAAGTTGTTTCATTGTTAAATGAAATTAATTAAAATGTTATTGGAAATTTTACTTTGTTTGATTTATTTTATTTAATTGTTTGGGGTGCCCATAATTTGGACAGCTATGGTTTTTATAAAAAATCTTAATGTATTGAAATAAAAGTATATAGTTTCCCTATATGTTTGAACATAACAAATGATCTGTGCGGTTTATTATATGCAACCTTTTTTATTCGTTTTATCAAGGGCGGCAGTAATCATTCTGAAGCCCACTGTATGTGCATATATACACACTTGTATAACTGTCTTCTGAGAAATGCTGTTTTGAATTCAAAGTATAGCATTTGATGAAAACACAAAGCCTGCAGTAATGCCTGCACTTCCACCTTCTGTACAATGCCTGCAAGAAGGATAGGAAGCTGAATAGGAGCTCCAGATGTTCCCATTGATCACAGGCTACAGAGGGACTTCACTCTGGGTGCTCAAAGCAGTACAAGAGCATGTGGGAAAACATTCCTGTAATGGAATACACGCAGAGTTACCGTTACCTGGCTAGATATCACTCATAAACATCAATCAGCAATGAGGAAACATACTGCATTTGTATATTTATATTCCATTTTAAGAATTTTGCAAGTACTCCAGTACATTCAAGCTTACACTTTTTATGCTCAAACCTGTTTATACGGCTGGATAGTTTTACTGAAGAAATTGAGGTTAAGTATGTTGTTCAAGGATACAACTGCAGAACCCCACCTGGAAATCAAACATACAGCCTTGGAGTCACAAGGCCAGCTACCTACCAGGATTCAGCACTGCCACCCCTGCTTTGTATGCTATTGATGATTGATACTAATAGTTTTCATCGTCTCATTATTTATGTATTAACTACACATTCCATAAATTGTGCACTGAGAAACAGAAATGTTATTAGCAACTGCTGTAAGAAGTACAGTCGTCCATACCATCATCCACAAGGATGACTCACCTTTCCCTCAAAACTTTTTTTACAAAGTTGCAATCAAGGTATAGATACAGCACTTAGGATATGGAAACTATAGACAGCAATTACAGCTATATCTCATACATAATTCTGCTACAGCCTTACTGTATAAATTGATTATTAATGTTTAACTGAGTCTTTGTTTATAAACCTCCGGTGGGTCAAAATTGCTCTTTATAATTCATATTCAGCTTAACAGGCCTATGTTTGGGGCTCCAGCACTGGTTTGGTTATTGCACTCAGTTTTTTTTTTTTTTTTTTTGGGGGGGGGGGGTTTGTGTTTGTTTACTGGGGAAAACTTTTACAGACCTTGGTTTCCCATACAAGCAAAAACAAAGTAAGGCAAAGTGCCAGCTTATTAATTTAATTATCGGACAAGCTGAAATGGCAGTTTATACAAGCCAAAAACAGATGATTAGTGAAGGGGATAACCTAGATGTGGTTGATGTTTTCAAGGGTATGTAGAGTTGTAAGGGTGCTGTATGTTCAGTGGAGGGAGGTGAGACTTCTTTTGCACATGGAATATGTTGAGAGAATAAAAATGAGTTTTTTCCATTTTTTTTTATATGCTTTTTTGTTCCATTGTCTCTTTTTTGTTTATGTACAGTCATTGGTATTTCGGGAGTGTAAATACAGGATGGTTAAAAAAAAAAATCTATAAAATCTCTCTCAGATTCCCAGCACAGTGATTATGATAAATCTGCTCAAAATAGCAAATATAGCATGTCTAGCAAATGAAAAATGTCACATTACAAGATTATACTCATTTGTGGCCTCTCAGATCAAGCAGCATTACATCTCCAGAGGTCTACTTAATTCTGCACTATTTTCTTGAAGTTTCAATAATTAAAATTGTAAGCTACGAAATTCAAGGTTCTTAACTTAACAAACATGGAGGTAAAAAAATTCCATAGACACGCAGCTTGTTTAATTCAACAGCAACATATACCGATGTCCGGGCTCCACAACTACGGGTCAATCATCCGGCACATTCCGCTGCAAGACTACAGCAACGGTCATTCGGGCTCTGGACTCTGTGGACGAAAGCCTCGCTCTCTGTGACACCTGCAGTCCCCTCTTTAAATCACATATTGGATTTTGGGTTCGCCGAGTGTTATTATGTAAACCGCGAGGACCCTTCCCAAACTCTTCGCAGCGGTTGCAGGGAAAGGGCTTGGAGTCGAGCGAATAACCCCTCTGGCTCCGTACACTCCTAATTACCGCTCTGTTTGCAGGGGTCAGATGGATGACCTTTCATTCCTCACTAAGCTGAAGGGAAACAAAAATCAATCTGGGAGAAATTATGCTTGACAACATGTACCGCAACTGAATGAGAACAGAACAGACAGAAAAAAAAAAAGGAGAAAGATAAATGACTACGCAGCTAAATCAGATGACGTGACATGGCTTCCTAAACATGACTGAAACTAAAGGTCGATGCCGATTTTCCGTTTAAGGGGCGGAGAGCTTGTTTGCATCAAAAAGTGCATCCCTCAGGTTGCACCACTTGCCAGCGGTTGGCAAGGCACCCTGCGGGGTGTTGCCAGGGTTGGGCACAGTTGTCATCCAAGGGACAATGTGCTTTGTTCCACAGGAGCACCCTTCAACAGGGTTTGGTAAGCATGCCTATAAAAGTAGTTTGCACAAGTGAAATTCAAAAGAAGTCAGTTTTCAGAACAAGCTCTGATCTTGGCCACTGAGGTTGGCCACAGATCATTTTCATAGCTGCGTGACATAATAACTCAAGGCCTATTCAATTTTGACTTTTTGTGAAAAAACAAATGATGGATGAAACAGCAACAATGTACTCCTGCATGTATTTCTGACTGACTGCTGCTAAGTAAGAAATACTTTAGCGGCATTTTCAAAGTGACTGTTTAACATTTAATGACATTTTACTGCCTTTTACTCCATATTCCTTACCAATCGATACCACATAGCAATGCACTAGGAAGAGACAGAGGGTTTCTTCAACCTCCTAGTCCTGATGAAAATTGATTTCTTCTTCTGATCTTCAGAATCTGCACTAAACTCCTTCTCTTGAAACCTAAATGCTTTTTCAAATAACTACCCAAAATTAGGGACTCCAGTCAAATATATCCTGGATGGCTGTCCCACAGTGTCCAGCTAGTTTCCAGTGCTTTATAGTTTTAAGATGATGCACATATGCACTAGTGAGCTTGTAAGAATCATCCATCCATCCATCCATTGTCTTAACCCGCTTATCCTGAACAGGGTCGCAGGGGGGCTGGAGCCTATGCCAGCATACATTGGGCGAAAGGCAGGAATACACCCTGGACAGGTCGCCAGTCCATCACAGGACACACACACCATTCACTCACACACTCATACACTCATACCTATGGGCAATTTAGACTCTCCAATCAGCCTAACCTGCATGTCTTTGGACTGTGGGAGGAAACCGGAGTACCCGGAGGGTACCCACACAAACACGGGGAGAACATGCAAACTCCGCACAGAGAGGCCCGGGCCGAACCCAGGACCTCCTTGCTGTGAGGCGGCAGTTCTACCCACTGCACCATCCTTGCCGCTTGTAAGAATCAGTTTTTCCTAAAAAAAAAAGAAAAAACAGCTTGACTGAATCAGGCCCATTGCTTGTTAGCTTGTAACATTTCCCAAAGGTGGAAGTATCTTTTGCTGCTTTTTTTACAGTTTATTTGCAGTTGTTTTCAAGGATGTTACCACTGTTTCAAAGAAGCACAACTGTGACATTATATTTAGAACAGTCACCAAACGGGTATTTTTTCTATGTCCAAACCACAATTTATGCAATTTTTCTTTCAAGTATAGCTATCATTTCCAAGGTCAAAGAAGTATTGTAAGAATAGGTGTTTGATAATGCAGTCGGTCTGTTCCCATACCATTTCGCTCTGGATAAGAGTGTCTGCTAAATCCCTTGTAATGTAATTTGTCATTGTTACAGTAAAAGCAGTGATCGTTGTCTCAAGATCATTCATACATATACAAGCGTAAACTAGAGGACAGAGAAATAAGTCTTGAGAGCTGAATGGTGAACGAAGATTTCAAGTAGATGTGAAAAGCCATCAAACCGCTGTCTATTGCATCAGACTAATGTGGTGTATCACCACACGCAAGACAGGTGGAAATATCAAATATGTTGGGAAGTGTGTGTGTGTGTGTGTGTGTGTGTGTGTGTGCAATGAAACATCCAGCCCAAACCTGCCATCGCCCCCTGCCACGTACCCCCCTTCCCCACCCCCAAAGTCCCCCACCTGCCCATCACACTCTAATAACCCCACGCTGGAAGGACGCAGTCCACGGAGACACTTAAGCTTGCTTTAGAATATGTCAGAACCGTTTAGCAAACAGAGCAGCCGCGGCCCGAACGCGCCGTCCCCCCCCCCCCGAAGCCGAGGACGAAATTGCGGCGGGATGCGAGGCATTTGAGGTCACGCTCGGCTCCTCTGGGCTCCTCCGGCTCCCGAGCTGATTTATGCAAACGTGCGCCTCTTCTCCTTCTGCCTCCTCTTCCTCCGGCACGCCGGGGCGCTCGGCTAGCTCCGTCTCTCTGTCAAAAAACTTCCACTGCGGATACCCCCGCTCCGCGCCGACGTCGGCTTTCATGTGTGTTTCCAGACGAGAGCGAGCCACTTCAAACGCGCGCAGGAAAAAAACAGACTGAAACACCGCGTGAAATCTGCATGAATGCGGCTTCAGTCTGTGTGGGAGCAGTCGGGTCAATCTTTACTGTGTGTAACACGATGATTAGGATGAGGAAACGTCGAAATACCGAAAGCACTATTTCATAGTTCGTTTCACTTTACGGACTGTTGATTCACTTCACTACACATTGTTCGAGGTATACAAAAATTGAGCAGTTTATTAGGTATTTATTAGACTTATTTTTTTGACTTATTAAGTCTTCTGCTGCTGTAGCCTGTCTGTCTGGCCCTGCTCCTCTGACCTCTCTCATTAACAACACATTTTTGCCCGCAGAACTGCTGCTTACTGAATACATTTTGTTTTTCGCATCATTCTCTGCAAACTCTAGACTGTTGGGGCGTGAAAATGAGAGAAGATCAGTTTCTGAGATACTCAAACCACCCGGTCAGGCACCAACAATCATTCCACGGTCAAAGTCACTTAGATCATATTTCTTCCCCATTCTGACATTTGGTCTGAACAACAGCTGAAAGTCCTGACCACATCTGCATGCTTTTATGAATTTAGTTGCTGCCACATGATTGGCTGATTAAATATTTGCATTAACTAGCTGGTGTACAGGTCTACCTAATAAATTGCTCACCGAGTGTATATCGTTCCGAGCGGATGGGTGGGAAAGCACAGCAGATTCCTCCTCCAATGATTTCATCTGATCATATTTGTCTGATTTTATTTATCTCACACTGGATACTGCCTGATATTAACTATTTCAGGGGCCATGACTAATTTAATTATTATTAAACTATTATTAATTTATAATAATAGCATTCTTTCTCTGAATGCTCAAATGACCTTTGGTCAAAACACAACACAGAAGTTACGTTTTTGGTCATGATTGCTCAATATGACTGCTATGCAAAATGCCCCAGCTGCACTGACCATGTTGACTATTCATGACAATTGCATGTTCAGCATAATAAGCAAATGGTAGAAATGTATTCCCCCACTCCCGCGCACTGTCGCAACCTCTGATTTCATTGGGCGGGGGTCAATTGCTTGATGCCTGATGTCGCTATGGAGCTTTTTAACGGATAACTTGGACTAACATGAAGTAGTTGCCTAAAATACACTACAGTACACTGTTCCTAGAAAGTGGAACAGCAACATTTGCTGTTGACGAATGCCATGTAGGAGAGTGCAGAACCGACAAAGTCATCATGCTGTCAGAACGGAGGGCTGAGGAACCAATCGCAACTAGAGAATGTGTGGAATTGAAGCCTTTATTAACTTCAGGGGTGGTGAAACAAGCAGGGGTTGATAGTCAGCAGACAGATGTAACACAGAAAATCTAAAACAGAGTCGATGTCAGAGGCAAGAGTTTGTACATAGTCCATCCATTTCATGATGGTTAAACTAAATAAATTAATATTTAAACATTCCATAAATTATTACATCACATGCTAGTCCTGTGACGGAGGTTCTGTGGCCTACTGAAAACCGTTCTTTTTTTGTTTTGTAATACACCAGTCAGTAGGTTGATCATACAGTTTCTGAACTTCATCATCAAGCAAATAAAAACTCCTTGCTGGGCAGTAGCCTCAATGTGCAGTGGGTAACAGAAAGCAGGTGAACACAAGGGGACAGGATGTTCTGTTCAGGGCACCACTGGGGTATCGTCAAAAGATTTACATTGCAGCCTTGAATACACCATCACCTACTCTGTCTGCTTCGCCTCAGGGCTGGAATCGCGCAAAGAAGAGACTTTTGTATTTTTCTTCTTGATGCCAAAGAACTTGCCCTAAAAACAGCACTGGTCACATGTGCTTTTTTCACAGTAGGCAGAAAAGGGAGGATGTTACTGTAAGGAACAACAGAGAACACAGCCTAGTTAATGAGGCACAATGCTGCAGGCTGCACAGACTACACATAAGCACAGTTGTAGGCTCACTTTTTTTAACTGCTTCATTTGCAGTAGTTGGCTGTATGACGGGAGTCTTGTCCTGAATTGGGTCCAAGCTCAGCATGCTGCTGTTGTGAAGGGGATAACTTTCTGAAGGTCTGCCAGCAAGGTGGCTCCAAGTATGAGAAATTGATCTTCTGTGCTAACTAGTATTCCAGCTCATGGTATCCCAGGGACAGTCAACAACTAAATCTATTGTCTATTTGCCACCTTCCTGATTTCCTCTATTTCTTATTTTTCCCATGCAGAATGGTTTAAGACCCTTAGACAAAATGCAATATTAGAAAACAGGAACCTGAGTAAACACAAAACACATTTTTTAATTACTGTGTAATTTCTTTCCTTAAAAATGTTGTCAAGCATCCAAATCACCTCTGTGAAAAAGTTGCCCCCTTAATCTTAAAAAACTGGTTCCACCGCCTTTAGCAGCAATACAGTTACTGCAATCGAACATTCCTAGAATTGTATATTAGTCTTTCGCATTGCTGTGGAGATGAATTTTAGCCCAATTTTCTAATTCAGACATAGTCATAGGTTTGGTATGCCATGATCAAAGAAAACTCCAGAAGAGATGAGTTTAAATATATCAAAAAGGGTTACGAAGCCATTTCTAGGATCTGGGACTACACCAAACCATAGTGAGAGCCATTTTCCATAAAAGCAAGTCAGCATCTAATTAATTGAAAAGTATCTGCCATCTTTACAAAACAGTCATGACTTCACTGTGCATGATGTACATTGCATACATCTGGAGACACTTCCACATCCGTATCATTGGGAAGAAACTATGGTGAGATTCAAAGCCTATCAGAAACGGTACATGCAATGGCAGATATGTCATGTCCATATGCGGTAATTATACTGTATCCTGCCTGGCTTGTAAGTAGGTAACACTAGCTAGCTAGCATACACAACAATGACTGGTCTCACACATGTTTTCGATGGCTAGTGGCCACAGAACAAACACAATATAGCAATATTCGCATTGTCCCCCTTAACGGAAAGGAAAGGGAGTCAATTAAAAAATATGATAGCTTAAAATGTAATGTATGCTCTGATTAACAATATATTGTTTTTTTAATGCATATAATAGACAATATTAGTTGTCACCATTGATCAACAATGTGTGGCAGAGAATTAAACAGACCCTACTGGAGAACAGCACTGGTGGCCCACAAACTCAGCAGGTACAACGTGGACACTCAGTGAGATCCATTTCCATGGGGAAGACTCTCTCACAGAGGTTGGAGAGGGCTACACCTTCTTCTGGAAAAGTGTCCCAGAAGATACCAGGTGCCTTCATGGAGTCGGCTTTGCTGTAAGAACAACTCCGCTCAAACAAATACCGGAGTCTCCCACGAGCATCAGCGAGAGACTAATGACTTGGTGCGTCCATCTTGCCAAAGGTTGTCAAGTTGCTCATGATCATCACACACGTCCCCACAATGGATGCTGAAAGTGATGCCAAGGAGGCCTTCTCCTGCTCCCTTCATTCTCTCCTCAACAAAGTTCCATAGCAAGACAAAATTCTGCTCCCGGGAGATTTCAAACCTTGTGTGGGTTCAGAACACCGTTGGATGGAACGAGGTGATCGGTCGACATGGAACTGGAAAGGTTCCATGCTACGGGCTCAGGCTTTTAACACTCTGTGCTGAGCACCACCTGTCAGTCACCAACACAATGTTGCGGCTGAAAGAGAAGCATAAGACATCTTGGAAACACCCACGCTCTATGCATTGGCATCTCCTGGATTACATAACTGTCTGTCAGGTGGCTCTCAAGGAAGTTCTAATCACAAATTACATGCATTGTGCCAACTGCTGGACCGATCAATGCATGATAAGAGCTAAGCTCAGACTGGAGAGGAGACTTCCCACCCTAAACAAGTGCCCATCAAGAGGCTTAACTGTTCTGCCTTCAATTCACAAGACTCACAAGTCAAAGTATTTTTGCAAAGAATCACTCTCCTATCTCTGAAAACCTGAGACTGAATAGTAACAGTTGCATTCAGCTATTCACAAGGCTGCTGAAGAAGCCCTCAGTTCACCTAAAGCTCTGTCTCTCACAGATTCCACCTCACCAACATCAGAGCAGAGAAGCAATGTGCACTCCATCCAGTGGAAGACAACTGGTGGCTTGGAAAGGCAAACAAAATTCAAAACCTTGCAGACTCCAACAACTCTCAAGCATTCAATGATGCAGTCGAATCCCTATATGGCCCAAGAAGACGAAGCATGACCCCTGTAAGATCAGCAGATGGCAACATCCTGTTCAAGGACCATCAAAAGATCATTGAGAGATGGGTCGAACACTTCACCTGCCTCCTTAATCACTCAAATCCCATCGATGCCTCCTTATTTGACTGTTTACCCAATCTCCCTCCTCCAGTCATCTGAGGTCCTCCAGGAAATCAGAGGACTAAAGAACAATGCGGGTGCCGGCCCTGATGGCGTACCTGCTGAAATGGAGGATATCTATTAATTTGTCAACTCAAGCACTTAATCACCACTGTCTGGACCTCAGAATCCATCACACAGCAGTGGAAAGATGCAAATATTGCTGCCCTGTATAAAAGAAAGGGCAGTCTGTGCCAACAGTAGAGAAATTTCTCTCCTGTCTGTGGCTGGAAAAGCACTTGTCCCGATAATGCTTCAGAGACTTTCTGAGCAAATTCCTCAAGACATCCTCCCTCGCAAACAATGCAGCTTTTGGTAAGGACAGAGCACCCCAGACCTCCGATCTTTGTGGCAAAGTGAATCCAGGAAAAATCATGCAAACATAACATAGACCTCTGCATGGCCTTCATTGATGTGGTGAAGCCGGTTTACACTATGAATTGAGACCTAAAGTGGCCAAACTGGGTGTCCCACCAAAGATTCTTCAAAAGCAGTTCCACACAGGTATGAATACTTGTGTAGTGATGAGTGATCTTAAGTCAAACCCCTTCAGTGCAGAGGTCAGAGTTAAGCAGGGCCGTGTGCTTGCTCTAGTAATTTTTAACATGTTCCTGGCCATGTTCCAGCTCCTTCATTGCAACCTCGGAAGGAAGCGCAAACACTTTTTTTCAGGATAAAATACTTCCACTGTATTTGAGCTTCTGTAACTTCGTTTTAGTGACACTTAAACATTTTATTTTGGGTATGTAATTTATATAAGGTAATTATACACTATATTATAATCATAATTATATACATACTGTATATATGTGGTAAAAGGTGTCAAGAATAAAATGTATATCAATAACTTATTATACCTTTAAACTAACATTTCTCAAAGAATACAATAATATAAAGTATTGGATTTTGTCCCTATACAGCATTGATGACTGGTATTCTTTATGAAAAGTGCTGTTTTTTGTGTCTATACATCATAGAGGACTGGAGTGGCCACAGGGGCACGGAGGTGTCTCGGCTGAACTTTGAGTTGCAAAATGTTGATCCCAGTGACGTCTCAATCGGATATGCAGCTCTTGCACAGGACTGGTGATGCGTAGCCCTTCTGGCCATCGCCAGTCAAGAGCTGAACCTGTCTGAATGTGTCATGACTTCACTGCAGACATGATATTTTGACTGGTGCACACCATAGTGTCTGCCAGCCCTGAACATTGTGATGCCCACAGAATCCAAATGGCTTCCTAGTATCTGTCTTTGCAGGAGCTGTGGTATTTTGTCGGTTGTTCTTTGTGCTTCTTACACTTTTCGGACACACAATCCAGGTGCACACAAATATGACAACATTTTTAAGTTTCAGGCACGGATGCAGTGCCCACTTTCATAAGTCGCTGTAAACCTGTGTAAATTCCCAAGTCCCACATTTATTCATTTCAGCAACCAAAGGGACATCCACAAGACAGCATTAAACACTCAGCATGGTCACATATATACTACATGCACAGCAACCACTCACAGAATGCAATGCCCATGCTTAGACAGGAGACCAATATCACACAATACAGATTTTACTCACATAATGTCAGGAATGAGTATGATAATTCTCAGCATGACCTCATCTTTCCTGAATTTTCCAATGTTTTCCCCCCATTTTTTATCTTCAGAAAATATGGTCTGTGTTTAATGTAAGGTGAGTGAGAGAGTTTCCCAAGTTACTCTACCACATAAAATACACCAGTTTGTGTCTCTACCATGACTTTTGACGCAGTGCATATTAAATAAAATAACTTGCTAAAGTCATTGTATCCAAAGAGAACATTACTGTACATCTTAGAAATTTGATCCTTGAAGAACCGGCACTAGTGCAGGTGGCCCTTTTGATTTGGGCATACCTTTGCCCTATATCTGTGAGTGCTCTGGATATATAGGCGATGGGTTTGAGTTGGTAGTCATTCAGCTATTCAGCTGCATTCAGCTATTCACAAGGCTGCTGAAGAAGCCTTCAGTTCTCCTAAAACCTGCCTAGGCCAAGCCAGGCTCTGTCTCTCACAGATTCCACCACACCAACATCAGAGCAGAGACGCAATGTGCACACTCACTGATAATATAGTCAGCATAATCCAGCTCATTTTCCACCTGGGCCACACACCTTGATCGGTGCCTGCCACGCACCTCTCTTCACCTGCCAACATTCCATCGCCACGCCCAGTACTCTGGCAGATAACATGAGGTGGGAGCTGGCCAAAGGCACCACAGTGCCTGCAATGTGTGAGAGAGGGAAAGAGTGAAACACACACACACATACAGACACTTGCATGCAATATTTCTAACTTCATGTTGTCAGTGGGAGACTGATGTCCAGAGTACAGGAGAGATAGGGAGAGGCCTTGAGGCCTTGTTTGGAAAGTTTGGGATTTATTGGTACACCTGTTTCTTGAGAGGCCTAACACGATGCTTGAGAATTTAGTGGAGCAGGCCTAAGAATTGAGTGGTTATATATACGAAGCCTAAGAATTTAGTGGTTCTAATATACTCTTCCCTTCAGGAGGATGGGACACAGAAAGTGAAACAGGCAAATGAGCAAATGCAACTTAATATAACATTGTGTCAAAAGTTGATTGATCAATCTTTTTTTTACTTTTTTGGTTCTTAACAGACCGTATGGGGGGTGGGTGGATAGTGCAGGGTGGGGTTTAAAAAAATAAATATATATATATATATATATGTGTGTATATATATATATATATATACAGTACTGTGCAAAAGTATTAGGCAGGTGTGAAACAATGCTGTAAAGTAAGAATGCTTTCAATAATAGAAATGTTAATAGTTTATTTTTATCAATTCACAAAATGCAATGTGAGTGAACAAAAGAAAAATCTAAATCAAATCAATATTTGGTGTGGTTTGCCTTCAAAGCAGCATAAATTCTTCTCGGTACATTTGCACAAAGTCAGGGATTTTGTAGGCATATATTCATGCGTGATTAACCAATTATATCAAACAGGAGCTAATGGTCATCAATTTAATATGTAGGTTGAAACACAATCACGATGACAATAACTGAAACAGAAACAGCTGTGTAGGAGGGTTAAAATTGGGTGAGGAACAGCCAAACTCTGCTTCCAAGGTGAGGTTGCTGAAGAAAATTTTATGTCAGAAGTCATACACTATGGCAAGACTGAGCACAGCAACAAGCATCAGCAAAGTCTCTCCCAGGCAGACAGGGGTTTCCAGATGTGCTGTCCAAGCTTAAAGAAGCACAAAGAAACAGGCAGCATTGAGGACCGTAGATGCAGTGGTTGGCCAAGGAAACTTAGTGCAGCAGATGAACGACACATCATGCTTACTTTCCTTCACAATCGGAAGATGTCCAGCAGTGCCATCAGCTCAGAATTGGCAGAAACCAGTGGGACCCAGAAGCATTTGAGGTTGCCTAAATCCACAGAAGAACTGTGGCTCCAAGATGTTTGGAACAACCTACCTGCCGAGTTCCTTCAAAAACTGTGTGCAAGTATACCTAGAAGAATTGATGCTGTTTTGAAGGCAAAGGGTGGTCACACCAAATATTGATTTGATTTAGATTTTTCTTCTGCTCATTCACTTCTTCTGGTCATGCAATTTGTATAAGAATAAACTATTAACATTTCTATTTTTGAAAGCATTCTTATTTTACAGCATTTTTTCACACCTGCCTAAAACTTTTGCACAGAACTGTATATGCTTGGTGTGTGATGAAAAAGCCTTTGGGAAATAAGGATTTGAACTACATGTAATATGAGAGAATGTCTAAGTAAATGAAATGTTGGCTTGTAGCTGAAGATTAAAGAAGTCGTAGCTTATTAGGAAAGGTTTCAAACGTGCCATACAGAAGTTACGCATGAATACAAATGGAATAATGTTAAAACAAGTAAGCAATGATTTAATGATTTATGTTTATGAGAAAAGACATGCGGTAACTTAGCTAAGAAAGAAACAATGTACCCAGTACAATAATGTGTAGTAAAACAAGTTTTAAAAAAAAGAATGTTTTAAAAGTGCTATATTACTTTTCTATTAAAAGCAAGACAGCATTAAGTCTGTGAAGCGACAAAGTCTTAACGAATGTTTTAAAGTAGACTATGGAACAAACAAGGCGGAATGCCTTCCACAAATTTGATAGTTTTTATTTTACAAAGCAATTCGTCATACAGTGGCTGCCAGCAAGTAACACCAAACAATATTTTGAGGCACAGAGGACCACACATTATGGGCATTTTCCAGCAGTCTTCTGATGGTCCTGAAGTGATGCGGCAAAATGTGTGTTGGAGATGGTTGTCAAAGCTCTCACCTCCTGACACTGATTTAGTATCCATAAGGCAAAGTTTGGAAGTCTGGGAGCAAAACTCTATTGAAACTATTTGTTGCATGGTTATGGTGATTTTCTTGGCTGGACCACTTTTACATCCAAATCACTGAGGGATGAAAAATTAATCGATCGTGTGTTAGTACGTAGGTAGGGTTATACTTTTCACCTTCGCGCACATTTTACCTGCCCGTGTCTTGTAGGAGGCCGCCCCAAAACAAACTCTGTGATTACAACCCATTAATTTCTGAGCCCCTCTGGAAAAAGTCCCCAAGCGGAGGAATCCAATCACCTGGCCAATTCACAAAGACGGCAGAATCACGCTCAAGATACTGGAGCCTGTCAGGCGTTTTGTCCCTCTGCCGACTAGATTTGCCTGCTGGCCAAATTTACCCCATAACCTATTTCAAGTTTTAAAATTTGTCTTTTGGCTTCATTAACACAAATGTTGCTGGGGTCTAAGCGTATACCCCCCCTTTTTGATGTACCAATCTTTATCCGAATCATTAGACACCCATGATTGATACCAGGTCCTGCGTGTTGTTATTGTCATTGTTAAAGTAGTTAACAAGCTGTAGCAGATGGGAGCTCATATACTCGTTGTCTACGTTTTCATCAGGTTGTGGGTTGTGAACTTGGTTCATTACATTCATTTCCTGTAAAGGTTGGGGGTTAATGTTTTGTGGGTTGTGTGCCTCGCATGCCTCATTCTGGTTGCTACCTCTGAGCCATTCCTAATATTTTCAATTCATTGGCGCAACGCTGCAAGGTGTTGTACAACAGCCCGTGATACAGACCGAAGGATTTGTATCACTCCTTAGAGATGGCGTCTTCTGGCTACTGGAAAATTTCTTGGACGGCTCGCTCTGGGGTATGTGGTCGACCTTCTTCCCTGGTACGGGTGTCCTCTTGGGGTTGCACTGCTTCCTCAGTAAGGCTGCCCTCTCGGAGTTTTACTGCTTCCTTGTTAAGGTTGTCCTCGCTTATAAGCCAAATATTTAATATTAGTTTCAAATCATACATTATCACAAGTTCTTGACAGACTTACCCCGCTGCTTTGCGCTCTGACCTCTCTACCTCTGGGTGTCTGCTCTACCTCTGGCTCTCAGGAATCGCCCCTGTAGGAATTATTTTCATACAGTCTGAAATGTGTGCAAAAACAAACAGTCTTGTTACAAACAGACTTGAAATAATACCGTCACAATGTTTCTTCTTATGGCTAGATCTTCTTCCCTCTTCAGAATGAGTTAACTGGTTTATTCGGACCTGCATAAAACATAGTATCTGTAAATAACTGTATACATTTCGGCCAGACGAATGAGCAATTTAAAGAAAATATATCAGCTCCAATCTGTACTTGATAAATTCTGAAATTCTGGTTCTTGTGTGTCCGTCAGCCCTCTCAGATCATTAGCATTTGGCAGTGTATATATGACTGGAAAAGCTGATATTGATTATTCACAGACTCAAAAAGGTGGGCCTGTTATATTAGATAATTATGTACCTACCTTCATTCATGACTTCATGAGTGCTGGGCTTATCTGTTCAGTGGATATATTACAACATCAAAACACATCAAATAAATGTAGATACTAACAACTTTCATTGCAAAAGTCAAACCCGGGTATTGTTGGTTGTAGTTTGATAATATACTTATTGAAACAAACTGTTTGGACCTTCATTAAGAATATGTTTGGGGTCATTGCTTTGCTGTGGTATGAAGCACCGTCCAATGAGTTTGGAGGCATTTCATTGAACTTGAGCAGAAAATATGATTATGCATAAGATGCATATGTACACTTCAGAATTAAGTCTGCTGCTTCTATGAGCAGAAGACTGTTTAAGATATCCTCTTCTTGATGTTTTAATGAGTTAACATTGAGGCTAAAAAAAAGTTATATTTCAGTCCAATTAATTTTACATTTGCCACAAATGATGTTAGATTTAGATTCAGCATAAGTTTACCATCTCAGAAAAGCTGCTAAATTCAGGCACTTAAGCAAACCTTGTGCTTTCATTCTGAAAGATCACAGAAAAGTTCTCATGATTGATCTTAGCTGACTAACAACACCTCTTTCCCATAACAACACATAAAGGAGATTTCCATCTCCATATGGTCCTGAGGAGCCTCTAAAACCCATCATTAATTTGGTTGCCATTTTGGGAACCTGCCTGGACATAGCTTAGAAAAAGAAACAATGCAAAATGCTCATATTTGTTGGTATTGTCTTTTTTGAGCCAATTAAATTTGTCCAGCACTGTGGTTGTAGTTCCATTGTGTTTCTAAGCCAACTGAGCACAACCACAAGCATCTGTAGCCACTCCACAGATAGAAACAAGATATTTTAAGCAAGAGCAAATCTTCCACTGTATAGCTTCAGCTTCTTTTTTTCAGTAATATTTTGAGTAATTCTGACCCTTGGAAAGGAAACTCCCAAGGGTCGCCTCTCATATTATGCCTGCAGTCAAAAGGGGTTTGAGAATAGGAACCATACTATTTGGGGTACAGTATTTCATTTCCAGGCTTGTGTTAAAAAAAGGGGGCACTGCAGAAGGTGTTAGCACTGAACATTTTACTGTGCCAATTTTTCTCAGGAATTCCTTTTGGAAAATGTCATGCAAATATCTGTGGAAAGATGTATATCTGTCTCATGGTACCTTCTTTTGTAGGTTTTTTCAATACAAATAATTTGCTAGGCTAACGGTACACTTAAATTTACTTCTTTATCATTCTGCATTTTTTGGATTCTGTATTACTTATGTTCTCCACGACTGTATGCTGCTTTGGATAAGAGTATTTGAAGTGAAATGCAGTGGAATGAAATTTCAGGAATCTGAAGAAAAGAGAGCCGGTTCAATCAATCCAAACCAAACCAATGTTTGTTGCAATCCAATAAACATCATCCTTCAGCATTACCCAAATATCCTCCTTCCTGTCACAACCAATTATTATGAACATACATGCAATTCTCCACAGATATACATCATGGATTAATGTGTTTAAACAATTAGACAATTAAACATTTGTTACGTGTACTATGTCTGGAATACATACAATATTTGCAACATTAGCAATAACTTGCTAAATATCTCAAAACACACACTAAATGTATACAATCAAAACCATATTGAATTAAACTTCAGCCTCTTTAATTGGAAATAGTTAGCAAGATATTGAAATACTTAGGCATTTTTCAATCAATCATTTACTAAACCAAAACAGTTATGTGATCAAACATATTCAAATCTGATACTCAGCCTTACAGGGGAGAGCCATCACAGCAGTGTATAAAGTACCCTGGTCCCGCCCCCAAGCCTAAGCCCAGCACTCTATGCAGATCAGCCTCTGTGTGAGAGTCTGTGTGTGTGTGTGTGTGTGTGTGTGTGTGTGAGAGAGAGAGAGAGAGAGAGAGAGAGAGAGAGAGTTTGTGTGTGTGTAGGTGTGTGGGTGTGTGTGTGTGTGCTTGCATGTGTGTGCGTGTTTGCGTGTGTGTCTGTGTGTGTCTGTGTGTGTGTGTGTGAGAGAGAGAGAGAGAGAGAGAGAGTCTGTGTGTGTGTGTGTGTGTGTGTGTGTGTGTGTGTGTGTGTGTGTGTGTGTGTGTGGATAAGAGTATTGGTTAATTGGTTTAAATATATCTTTTTGGAATAGATTTTGTAAACAAGATGGCTTCATTGAAAATAGTGTCAAAGTCTAGAGGTGCTCATTGTGAGGTGAGGTTCATATCTATATCAAAGAAAATAGTTTAAGAGCCTTTATTATGTAGCTAAATCAAGCTAAATTAGCTAACTTATTGAAAAGAGCCTTTTATGATGAAAAGTAGTAGGTCGACACACTACAAAACTCCAAGGCAGTAACTATTCACAGAAAAAAAAATTTAAGCCTGTCAGACATTCTCAAACTCAAACCTTGGAGACCCCTGTGTTTGGTGTCTTGTTGCAGCCAATCTGCTTGTTCAGCACATGTGTTTAAGTTCTTTTATATTTTTTCCCCATGAACTTATTAACACAATGCAGCATTGTCTCATTATTATTTGCTTTGTCTTTGAATTTCTCATTATCTATTTTATAGTTTCAGAGGCCATGTGCCCACAGTTTCAGTAATTAGGAGCCGATTGTATTGACCAATATTTTTACAGCTCTTTATGTAATCATTTGTAACATAGCATAATGTGAATATGGAACTTTTTTTTTTTCATGGTATGCATGACTTAATGTGGCTTAACAGGGTATCAACATTAGAAACATTAAGAGCTTGCTAAAATTAGGATTTCAATTGTGGTTGAAAATAAACAAGGTCTCCAAGGATTGGTTTAGAGAACCACTGTTCTATATAAACATTAAAAGTTTAAAAATAACATTTTGACCTGGAATTATTAAGTTTTAAGCATAATATAAAGTGAAATTAAACTTTTATTTATTGAAAGAATGTTTAAGATGTCCTCTTTTTGGTATTTAAATATGTTAACGTTGAGGCCGTTGCAACAAATTATATATGTATTATTAGGTATTTATGTATTTATTAGACTTCATGCGTTGTGTGTTCCACTGTCAATGCGTGGTTATTTGCGTTACTGTCACCTTCCTGTCAGCTTAGATCAGTCTGGCCCATTGCCAGATGTTGAGAGACTATTCCAGGAGATCAGCGGTTTCTGAGATAGTCAAACCACCCTGTCTGGCACCAACAATCATTCCATGGTCAAAGTCACTTAGGTCACATTTCGTCCCTATTCTGACAATTTGTCTGAAAAACAGCTGAACCTCTTGACTACATTCGCAGTCTTTTATGCACTTAGTCGCTGCCACATGATTGGCGGATGAAATATTTACAATGACAAACTGGTGTACATATCTACCTAATAACGTGGTCTGCGAGTGTAGATTCGGCATAAGATAACCTTCGCAGAAAAGCTGCTTACTTCAGGCACTTAAGCAAACCTTGCGCTTTCATTCTGAAAGATCGCAGACAATGGGACCAGAGCAGGTGTGGGCCTTGTTTCCTGTACGTCAGGCTTATGATTGATCTTAGCTGAGTAGGCTCTATCTGATTTTTACGAGTCTTTCCCGTAACAACACGTGAACAAGTGCTCCATGAAGGATGCCAAACTGATGTCACTGTCCCGTCCTCTCCTCTAGAAAAATGACAAATCACCTGGAAACAATACTGAAATTCATGCAGTTGGCAGAATCATAAAAGTATGTTCAATTGCTTTCAATGGCACAGTTGAATGTAGGTATGTATGTATGTATGTATGTATGTGTGTCTGCATGTACAGTTGTTTTATTACTTTGATTGTTGATTATGTTTGATACGGAAATAGGTCTGTTGCGTCAGTGGTCATGCAGTGATAGATAGGGGAGATGGGGGAACAACCAAACACGTTTAGGTTTCCGCTTAATTTAAAAATATATACATATGAGAGTAAATCATTTTCACCCAGAAAGAAAAAACATGTCTATACTATGACTACAGACCATCAGTACAGTCCTAGGACATTCCTGCCGATTACAAAAGTAGCAAGAGTGAAACTGTTGCAACATGCCCTGACTACGGGGCAGTGGGGCAGGTTGAAACAGTGTCAGAAATATCCAAAAACAGACTAGAAAAAAATGTTTTGTCTTAATATAAGCCAAAAGTTGGTGAATCCAACATTTCTTAGCGTTTACATTTTGATCTGACGTTTGTCCTGTAGAAATGGTCTATATGTTGTCTATATTAACTGCATAAGGCAACATTAATATGTAATTAATGACTGGGAAGAAATGGAGAAGAGTGCTAAATATGACTGAAAAAGTGCATGGTATACATGGAATATATAATGTGAATTTAAATGGTATTGTGGCACATTTATAATAGGCGGGAATGTTGAAACACAGCGTTGAAACAGGCTCTGCTGCTTGTGCTCCTGCATGACTCAGAGTGTTTGCTTGCTAGTGACTTGTGACAAAATGATACTGCTTTATAACCATAATAACTCTTGATTAGGTTTTCAAATTGTCCTGCCACTCACTCATGAGAAGCGTGTTGCTATAAATGACATTACATTAATGGCATTTGGCAGACGCTCTTATCCAAAGCGATGTACAGTTGATTAGACTAAGCAGGAGACAATCCTGCCCGGGAGTAATGCAGGGTTAAGGGCCTTGCTCAAGGGCCCAATGGCTGTGCGGATCTTATTTTTGGCTACACCGGGGATTGAACCAACGGCCTTGCGGGTCCCAGTCATGTACCTCAACCACTACACACACAGTGAACACAAACCCATCATTCTTGCACAAATGCAACTATGCAAAATGTTTCATGGTTTTTTTTTCCTGTGCTTTCCCTTTGGAAGTACCTGAAGAACGATGGAATTCCATATAGGCCTACTTAACGACGCCAGCTACTTTCATAGGAAAGGTCTGGATCACTCCCAAAATTAACAATGCTTTTTACTTACCACTTAAGGTTTTGGCGGACGCCTCAGCCATTACATTTGCAGTGTAGGTTACGCTGGGAGTGATCAACTGCATGTAGCGCTATCCTGTCGGCGTCAGGTTTGACAGGCCCTAGTGCGTTATATTTATTTCTGCTGAGGTACTGCAGTAGCTTATAGCTATTGTTTTTTTAACATTAGTCCCCGCCGAATTAGTTATTCTGCTTAGCAATAGCACTTTCCTACAGAAGGACGCATATGAACTGTCCTGTAGTTGTGCTTAATTGAAATAAACACGTATTTTATCATCTGCATAAATTTCGCTCCTGGTGTTACCTAATGGAGTTTTTTTTACGAGCAGGCTACGCCTAAAGTCTGCATGGAACAAATTGCAGTCGTCGATTGCGGCCGAAAGTCAGGTTATGCATACAGTACGTTAGTTAATAGCTTCTAAACGTTTTGTAAATTGCATATATCGTACTTATCCCACGAGCAAAACAACACTACATAAAATGTATGCTGTAGGTGTGTGATTGGATGTGGGAATATGGGAATATACAGTTTGCTTGTATATGTTTGTTTTTGTGGCTGTCTTGAGACCTACGAGAGACCATATTACGAGAAGCTACTGCAGCTGTCATTGTCTTGTCTGTCTGTTCTCTAGTGAAATCGACGTCATTTAATGTCCTCATGTTGCTTCTTCATTTTTTAAAGGTACTAAAATAAATATTGAGAACAACCTGAGAGTGGCTATGTCGTGTTCTTTTATTTCCCTTTATCAACGACAAACAGTAGCACCACTTCAGTGATTTACATATATCTGACATTTTATTGATCTATAAAAATCATTTTCGTGATTACTATTTTGACTCCTGATTCGTGGACATATAATGCCTAATCCTAATTGCAAACCGCAGACCTATCTCACCTCCGCAAAGTCAAATAGCTATTGCGGGCACATACCAATGTAGGCTACCCTCCTAGAAGTTGATATGATTGCAGCACCCTTTCTTGATCTTGTGTCAATTATATTGATCTGTCATTTGATCTGAGGTGGGAGGGCTGGACAATACCACGTTGGAGGTTTATGGATTTATAGATCTCTAACAGTCAACCACTGATTTCGGATAAGACAATATTATTTACATGCACATGTCTCCCCAATGATTTTAGCTTACCCTGTGCTGAAACACAGCCAGTCCTGTAACTGCCTGTCTGAATACTGTATTTTTAAAACACACCTGTTCTCCTACATTTTGTGAATTCAAACCATATTTGACTAATATAAAAAGGTTTATTGGCACAGTGGACACCGGTGGATTCAGCAATGTCTGTATAGGCCACTACCTACAGCAAATCAGAAGCTGCATGTCTAAATAAATTAAGCATACTTCAATGTTTTTACTTCAGGCTATTGTCTCTTTGAGCGAGAAATTATTTTTTATTTCAAATCGATAAATGGTTTTACTGGAAGAAAATACGGGACTTTTCGGGTGACGGTTAAACAGTATTTGGGATAAAGAGCAGGCGCGCGCCAATGAGGAGGCTGCTCCTTTACTTCACAGCTCGATATTCCACCATCGAGACAGTGACGTCTTTGGCGTCTTGATTCATTGAGAACAAAAAGGCTTGGGAGGAGACTACATCGAAGCCAAAAGAAACACATGGATGCCCAAGCTGTTTTGAAATGAACTCCCAGATGTCAACTAATGCCGCTGATTCATTAATAGGCCTTTTAGAAAAGACGTCAATGGAAATATTCAGTTGGAAATCTACGTCTTGATTTTGACAGCTATTTAACTTTGATTAATGACAATAGTAGGGAACTGGCCGTTTTTATGTAGTTAATTCATCTTCTCGGGGTGTAAAAGGCCTGCAATAAGTGTTCCGTGCTCTGCGTGGCTCAACACTTGTTTATATAATATGATGTGTCGTGTATTTTGAAGTCTATAGTAATAATGAAAGGACGATGGAAGGCAAAAAGATTAGCATCTTGGTGTTTCTTCCAAATCATTTAATTAGTGTGCGTTTAAAAGTTATGTTAAATTGCAAATATGTTCATAATACGTCGATTTCGGATACGGAGATTTCGAACAAATTGTGTAGGCTAGTACATTTGATTTTGCAGATTGCTAACAAACGATGAAATGTATTTCATATTATAAAACAGACCAGTTATTTACCCTACCTAAATTAATCTCATTGCCCTTTACCCATCTTCCTGTTATAATGGATACTTAATATACTTTTTTGTTGGTAATATTAAATAGCCTATCTCGTATTGAGTGGAGGCCCATATTTTCGACAGTAGCGAATACATTATTTATCATTAGCCTGTAAAAAGATATATCCGGCATATGCTACACAATTTAAAAACGTGTTTGAATTTGTTTTTTTACCCAAAGAAAGTGTAACACGGCAAAAATATATATCTAACGGAAATGATTTGAATAATCACGTTTATGTAGGCTAGTTATTTTTATTTACACTTGGTGAGACATTCACCCCTGGTTATTTAATAACTAATTAGTGTACAAGTGTATTTTAACTGTGTGAGAGTTATGTTAGCCTACAGAAACCCTAGTAGATATTTTACTTATAGTCGTGTTTTTCCACAGCAAATGAAAAACAAAATCACCTAACAACATAAACATACACAGAAAAACACGTGTTCGCATATAGGCAAAGCATTAAAGCTTTTCAAAAGCAAAACTCTATAAACAGAATTTTAGACTACTATTAACCATTTTAAAATCTGTATATGAAAATTGCCTAATTTTGTACAGAGGCTGCCCTAAAATGGGTCGGTGGGGGCACAATTGCATTCTGTTATCACACGTTTAACATAGATGCGTAGGCTACGTGGGTTTCGTAGGGATACACCAAAACATATTGCACATGGGCTGCGAGCCCAGAACCCGCAGGTCAAAAGTAATACTACAGGCTGTCAACTTCATGCTGCAGTGAGGTGAGAATTAATTAATACACTGTATTAATACAACCCCATTTACGTATACTGGAGCAAATGCTAAAGAGAGCATCAGAGAGACTACTAGAATCTCATTACAACGCCTAATCAAGTTGAGAGAAACGTGTGAACGTTATAAACTGGGTTTGGAACTCAACAAGATGTCTTAAGTCACAAAATGTAATAAAACTATATGGAGACTTAACTAAAACGCATGGCTGTTATTCGCATATATCATGTGTTTAAGTAATTCCATAATTGTATTAGTGTTTGTTTTGTTGTGTTTGAGGCGTTATATTGCAATTAATAAGCAAGAGGGGCCTGTAGTTTGTCAAATGTAGGTATACAATTACAAATTCGCCATTGATTTCAACGTATCGCTTTTGCATCGATTTATTAGTCACTGAGACAGAAACAAAGCGAGTTTGCAGGTCGACACAAGGGTAGCCTATTTCAAGCATTTCCGTAGCGCAATGTTCAGAAATCTTATTAATAGTCAGTACTCCGGAACAAAAGTCAACCCGAATAAGCAAAATAATAAATGTTCACGTATTAGGGAGAAAAGCAACTACAGCACCACGGACAGTGCCATTCCTCAGTCCCGCGTGGCACGGGATGGAGGCTTCTGGCTCTTTCCCTAGTATAAGCTCAATTCGCGCTTACAAAGCAGTCTCTGCTCTCCTTATATTGTCACAAACTTCGGCTATAGTGTGAGTAGCCTACATTGGCTGCAGGTGTGAGCTAGTTATGCATTTTAGGCGAGAGGACATCATATGAATAGCCTACTTGTTGCTGTGTCAAACGTCAGTTTATATGCAGCCTAAATCACTAGTAATTCCATTCGTTTTCGTATTTCCCTTTATTTTTTTTATTATTATTATTTTTTTTACAATCACGGGGCTGCCGTGTGATTGGATGTAATGCATTTATATTTGGTCATACGTTATGGTACATTTTGAAATCTCCCTTGTTTAATCTAACTGAGGGATCGTCAAGCAATGGCAAAATCCCTGAGGAAGATTCAAAAGGGTATTGAATACGATGCATCGCCTTTGAAAACACGTCTTTTCTGAAAGAAGAGAAAACCCCGCTTTATATATGGAATTTGATTAATTATGCGAATGCGACGGCTACTCATAAAATCTAACATTTGCTCTCGTAACTGTTTTTCTTTCTTTTCAAATAATTTAAACATCGGAGAAACAGAAGCGGAAACTCCTCGCGCTGCTCCCGGACTCTCAGTTTCACTCCAAGGAATAGAACTACTTCCTTCTTTCGGATTTTTCCTCCAAGAGCTGCTCCTTTAAGCAGCGCATCCCGGTCGGTTAGTGGGATGGTTCAGTTTCAAGCTAGCGAGAGGAAGTTGCGCAGCCCGGATCAGGCAGAGAGATAAAAGCTCAGATAGTGATTGAAAGTGATGGCAAAAAGGATTTACCATTAGTATTAAGTTGGAGAGAGGGAGAGAGAGGGAGAGGGAGAGAGAGAGGGAGAGAGAGAGCGAGAGAGAGAAGCTGAGGGAGGAGGAGGGAGAGAAGGGGGGAGGGGAGGGATATTTTCCATGAAGCTTTTTCTATCTGCCCTTGAGCGTACAGGGCAAACCCGATCTGATAAAGTAAGAGGAGAGGAGGAAGGGTGGGCAGTAGCCCTCGTTTAAAGTCAACATATTTATACTTCATACTCTTTCGCGCTGGAATTTGCTTTTTTGTTACTAGATCTAGGGCAACGTCCTGTCGCGCAGGACCGCCATCCTCAGTATTATTAAAAAGTACCGAGCAAAAGAGAAAACAAACGCATCCAAAGGGAGTAGAGTAAGCTCCGGCGCAATAGTGGGTGCGTCGGTGCGGTTGCGGAACGGCTGGGACGTTGCAAAGGGATGCATATATGACGGAATACAACTCGTTTTGCTCTGAGCCGACTATTTGGTGAGTACTTCGGCTGTCAGTTTACATGTCTAATGGTCGATGGTCTTCTATCTGAAATGACGGACAACCGTGTGGTCTGTAGCCTATACCTGGCCAATTGAAGTAGCTACCTTGCGTTCTGGTACTTTGCGATTGTGTGTCAATTCACGAGTGTTTATCTTCATATTTACGTTTAGATGGATCCAACTTTTTCTCTAATTTATGGTCTATGAACTCAGAAAAAAGTTACATGCTGAACTCTCCTCACGTGTCTCTCAAAAAAGTGTTACAATTCGAAGCTATGTTAACCTAACTTGACACACCCAGTAGCCTACTCATGGAAGTACCTACGAACTCTGCTAGACTACTTTCTTTTCAAATGCATTAATCGTAGACATTTTCAGAAAGAAAAAAAAAAATCCTAGTTATATGGAACTAAGATGAGTGTTGGTTAATATTTCAGGTTGGATAGATTTATTAGGATTGTCAGATAAAAATGAAATAAGGTAGGCCTACTATGTAACTGTATGCGTTCCATGTCTGATCCACCAGGTAAGTGAGCCAGTCACTATGTATTTCTTTATTTTATACGTTGACTGCCATCTATATATATATAGGACATGTATACATAGTGTCGCCGAAAGTAATTCTTTGTACAGGTATTAGCTATCGTTAATACGCCGGCTTCTCACAATACTTGCTTAGGTGTACCATAATACTAGATACTCCTGCAGTTATATATCAATGATAAAATATCGAAATCGTTGCAGTAACACACAAGTAAATGCAATTAAGTTTTTCAATTTCTACTCTCCACCGCTGCACGCATAAGCTACACATCAACCTCACAACGTTGGTTCAGCGCTGACCCTGTAAAATTATCTTCGTTGGGTCGCAGGTGAATGACTCTACATTTTAGACATTCACACTTAGAATGGAACTTTATATAATATGTAAATTTTGGATTGTTCAGTGAAATGTGAAGCTGAATAATGTGTTAATCAAATATGTTAAATTAAATGCTAGATTTAAAACGTATATAATATCAGTTCAATAATTATGACGTTTCTTCTGTATTAATACGATAGCCTTCTTAAATTGTTCCTCCAAATGCCATATTACAAAACTATTAGCACATTACGCTGTGCCCACTGGGGAAGCGTGCGCGCGCGCGTGCGCGCGTGTATGTCTGTCTGTGCTGTGTGCCCGCGAACTGCATATGCGTATTGTTTTACTTATCTTGCTATAAAAATTAACGATTAATTGTAGCTAATTATTGTTGTTTTTTTCTTCTTTTTTGCCAGTTTCTCGAAGCGGAGGAGGTGAGGCGCACTTAACCCATGGATCAGCCTGGAGAAGTTAGTCTCACCAAGACCTTCATCGGACACCTTTCTTTCCCGACTTCTTGAAAAGAACATTAGGCTTCGCGTGCTCACATCCCTGTGTTATATCAGCATTCACTACATCTCCGAGCTGGCAGAGATATGGGCACATCAGATAAAATTAAGTCTACAGTCAACTTTAACCATGATCCCGACAATTGGTTTTAACCACACAATATCGTAGCAAATATCACAAAATAGCTAGCCTACAAAAACAGTGTACAGAATATCTATTGACTGCAAGCTCAAGTTTACCTCATATTTAACTCTCTATCTCTCTGTATGTGTTGGCACATTTAACCTTTCTTCAAAGTTTGAAACTTTATGTTTGTATTTCGAGGAGGCGGATTAAGACGGATTGTCGCAATGAATTAACTGGGTGATTCAATATGATTACAAATCGGGTTCCATGCTGATCTCTTCAGCGCGTGCTGACCTTGCGGTGGCACCCTTCACCCTTCTCCGGACACTCAGTCTCGGACCATGCGCGTGGCGCCAGCGAATGCCATGCTCCTACGGGTCGCGTTGCTTTTCCTGTGCATTGCTTTGACTCTGGGCCAGTACGACATATGCAAGTCCCTAGTGAGCACGGATGATGGCCCGATATGGGAGTTCTACGCCTGCCAACCCAAGCCCGCCTCCATGAAGGACTTCATGCGGATAAGGGTGGATCCCCCCGGCATAACCTGTGGAGACCCCCCTGAGAGGTTCTGCACTCTGGTAAGTGAATTGGCCTGGTTTGGTTTGCATTGTAGTATACCGCTTCAGACACTACAGTAACTAGGCGTAGTATGATTATATTTTCATCGCAAATCAGAAAATGATGGACGATTCGGTCTTCATGAGGACAAAAGTCTCATGATGCGTAGACTTAACGGTGGTTTATTTTCACGATCACAAGTAATAATATGAAAACCCAACAACTGACCCGCATAGCGCAAGGCCTTATGTAGGTCTGATTTAGTCGACGCATTAAATGTCTCTCTAAAAAGCATAACATAACCGGAACGGCTTGGTCTCATCAACAGAAAAGCCATTACGGACCGGTAGCTGGTTTTGTTCAAGGCTTGTATTGCTTCGGCCTTCTTTGAAAGTGGTGTAGAATGAAATTTCAATTTCCTATTTCCCAAACAAAATGGGAAACATTTTTTTTTAAATAATAATGTGGTCCTAAGTGTAATAATTGCGTTTGCTATGTTGCCACACAAGATGGTCACTGAGCACTTACCTCCTAAGGGGGTGTTGAGAAACACAACATGTTGAGAAGCATTACTCATTTATTTTGCCATCGGACGTTTCTGGCCAGGGAGAGGACTGGTGTTGGAAAGGTTATCCCTCACTAAATCGGTTGGCAAGCCATTGTGCTGTGGCAGCAGGCCAAGGAGCTGATTGTGAAGTAATCGGATGAAGTAATTCTCACATGTCCTGGACAAAGGGAGCCCCTGTCTCTGACAGTTGTGGGGTGTTGGATTTTTGTTTTTATGGTTTTCTTTTTTTTGGGGGGGGGGGGGTTGAGTCGGATGTTTGCACGAGACAAAACTACGCTGAGTATACTCTGTCCCATAGTGTTTTGTGCCATGTGTGGCATGAGGCTTACCGGATTGGCGGCCATGTTCCATCCAGGGAGGGTGAGAGGGTGGACTTAACTGGCATAAGCAGTGAGAACACCCCCCACTGCCCTGTTCCTCAAAGCTGCCCTCAGATAGAGCAGCCGAAAGAAGCTTGCATGCCCCAGCTGCGTTAGCCTATTGTTCACTTCATCTTCATGAAACTCTCATGGTAACGATAGCAGTCATTTACAGTGATACTTCCTTAAGCGACGGTCTTGTAGTATGAAGCACACAATGACACATGTTTGACCTTGTATTTATTTATTCTGTTGAGGTCGTCAATCGTTTTCATTCACACTTTGTGGCTATTGTCCGCATGTCTTCCAAACCAATGAGGCAAGTATACAGTATAACTTTGCATAATGTGAATTTAACAAAAGGTATGCATTAGAAATTGATAATCATGCTCATGGCTCCTATTCTGAAACAGGAATGTCTTGAGGCTTGCTGATTATGCTAGTAGATCTGAATTTTTTTTCTCATTTGAATTTGTGCTAGATTTTGGATCTCTGCCCTGCTTTCATTAAAGACAGAGTGGGTGTCAGAACTGTCCCTCTTCAATCTGAATCAAAGGCTAATTAATTCAGGAATTCAGAAAGTTTCTCTGTGGGGTGAGGGCATGTAGAGTTTGAAATAAGCAATAATACCAATAAAAACCTATAAAGCAAAAGCAAAAATTAGTTCACACTTAAGAAAGAAATTCTTGTAGATTGTTTGTTATCCAAAGGCAAAAGACACAATGCTGATGCTTGTAAAAGTCCTTTGACAGCTCCTGAAAAAAATACAGTCTTGGCCATCGACAGCTGGCCTCTTACAGCCCGACCGAGAAAGTTCCTCAAGTATTTCTAGACTATGAAATATTAATGGACGGGATAATGGCTTTCCTAACAAAGGCTTGCTGTAGTGTTCCGAAGACACCGACAATGCTCCGAAGGAGAGGGGCGATTGGCGTGTTCTTCCGTGTAAGCACTTTTGAAAGTTGGATCAATAACGCTGACTGTTCCTTCAGTGATCCGGCCGTCTCCGGAAGGGCCGATTACCGGGAGGAGAGGTTAAACAGTTAAGCCGCAGGCCGGCAATCAGTCACGCTAATATTTGCACTGCATTGGTTAAAGAACCCAAATCCCCCTGCTTCCTCGGGTGATGCAGGACCCCTTTCTGGCCCCAGTTTTATTTGTGCAGAAAAGGTCCCTTTCATCAAAGAATCACCATAACGAAAATTGCTTTCGCTTTACTTGTATCATTCAGTACCTTCTGGTGGTTCACACGGAGAGGAACAACAAATCCAGCAGTGGCCGTTCTTTGGCGAGGGGGTTTTGTTGTTCCCAAAGACTACAGTTTAATTCAATGGCAAACAGATTGGGATTGGCCCTGCTTCTTCCCTGTTCCCGATTTAGTAACTCCACTCTCCTGGGAAATGGCTTCCATCTCATCAATGATTTAGAGGAGTGTAGAGTCCCTCCCGTGCTTGCACAGGAGATCATGTGGCATTTTTGTGCAGCGCTTTCTCGTTTTATTTTCCATGGATGGTGGTGTTGGCCGCTGCCGGCAGTGTAGAGGGAGGTAGCTAATGATGGAGAAAGGGAGGGGGGAGATCACAGCTTAGCTAAGCAGAAAGACCAAACCGGGCGCGCGCCGTCGTGCTCTCAGCCGACAGCTGCCGTGCTCCGCGTGCCCCCCGTTCACACCCCACCCGGTCGGCGCGTGCGAACGCGGGAGCGCACTCTCTCTTCCATTGTGTTCAGCAGTCTTCCCGTTTCCACAGCGGAGTCGCTCGTTTTAGAAAGCGAAAGGCTGCCTGCGCTAAAAATAGCCGGGAGAGTAGCGGCGCAGCAGAGGAGTGGCGCGCTGGAGAAAAGAGCAGCTGCTACGCTGTCTGTGTGTGTACGCTGTCGTAGATACGCCGCTGATAACCTGAGCCGCGCCGGCACGGAGAACCGTGCCGTACCTGCCCGTAGAGCGCTCTGATGGGAGCCCTGGACCATCGCAGGCAAGGCCACTGGGAGCTCGGCTCCTTAAGTACTTGGCAGGGGCACAGATCGCGGGAGTGTAAAGATGTGCGAGGTGGGTTTAACCAGTTAATGGGATACAACAGGCCCAAATTAGCTTTCCCTCACGTTTGCCGGTGAGTCTACCAGAGCTCTGTCCTGAGAGCAGGGTGAGCAGTGCTTTGGAGCTCCTGCCCACGTTGGACGGCCTTTTTTTTGTGGTTAGAGGAAATTTGAATGAGCCCACCCAACCACTGCAGGTGGCGTGGTCCCATTAGACTCTGCCCACGCACGGTAATCTCCATCTGCTCGATTTTTCACGCCTCACCATTCTCAGGGGATTCTTCAAATGAAAGCACTCTTGTAATCTTCTGTGTCATCCCACCCCGGCATTACTGCCCCATAGGAATGGGTTCTAAAACAGGAAGGAGGTTGTGTTTTTGAACGTGCACCACATAAACTACTGTACCAAACCGGAAGAGGCTAGTGTCTTTAAACAAGCGCCATACAAACGGCCAAACAGGACAAAGCTGATGTTTGTAAACGTGCACTGCATAAACTACCAAACTGAAAGATACTAATGATTTCAAAAACCGTCCAGTGCCAGTCATGGAAATAAATGTGAATTGCTGATATGACAGGTTCTGCCTCATGAACCTTAGAAATTTGTCACAGATCCCAGAAAGGAAGAATAATTATAACAATGGCAGTAGACTACCACCTGGGGAATATAATGGTCTTTAATAGATTAAACTGGATGGTAATTTTACTCTACTGCTATTCTTAGCAAATATTCAAAGCACAGCTGTAAATTTAAGTTGGATACAATGACAGTCTAAAACAAGTGAGGTGCTTTCCCCTCTGTATACTCATGGGTGCTGTAATTATTGGATTTTTATTTGTTCATTTGTTACGAGATGAATTGCCATTCCTCGTGGCTATGTGCGGAGGTAACGAGGCGTTTAGAGAAGGGAGGCCTTTGTGGAAATGCGATAATGCGTTTACTTGTTGAAGTCCAGCAGGTCAGGCAGCCCATGGAGGAAGTCAGGCTCTCTCCTCAGTATAGCAACTCAGGACTGCAGTGTGTCTCCTGGTGCCCCCAATGTAATAAGCCCGCTGTTTCATGCTGAATGTGTTCAGTGCCAGCTGCTCTGTCACTGCGCCTCTTGGGGGAGCTGCCTTCAGTGTAATTAACTGAACACGAAGAACAGAGAGAGAGAGAGAGATGCCTCATCAGGGGAACCACCATGCAAAAAAAAAAAAAAAACCCTCTCCGGCAAGAGAAACAATATCACGCATCCCAAATCGGTGCGTTTTAAGAGCATATAACTCTGCTTATGGGTGTTATTCTTTCAGAATCTCTATCAAACTTCCCCTGTTGGCATCAATTGTGGCTGATCTTATTCTGCTTTCAAAGAGTAAAAGAATGCAAAAAATAGAATATTTATGGACGGATTTTCAGTCATTACTCTCTTGTCGCAACTGCCATCATTCGTCATTATTAGCATTGCTGTTTCTGTCAGTATAGTTGTGTTATAGTTATTGCAGGTATTGTTAATAAATTAGTGTATTTAATCTGATTGTAGTAATAATCAGTTCTTAGGCAGTAATGTTGTATCATCACACATAAAAGCCATGTTGAAAGTGAAGGACAGAGATACAGGCTACAGCAGGCAGGGGCAGGAGGGCATCAGCCGTGACTGCGTCCTGTGAGGTCGTAAGGTTTACATTGTTTTTCGGGAAGCGCTAGTGGTCAGTTTGTTTCCGTCCTCGTCGTTTCCGTTTCCACTCCTCTCTGCGCCGGTACCCTCTCTCTCTCATTTCTCTCTGCTTTTCACTATCCTGACCCTTGCACTCCTCCTCTCCATTACGCTGTCCTCGTTTCTCCTCCTCTCCTCTCTCCCGGTTTGGTCTGCGATGCCTCTCCTCTCTTTCCTGTACGGACCTGAAACATCCTCTCCCCTCGCTCTCTCACTCTCCACCAGACTAGACCAGATACACCAGATACAATCATTCTTGCACTTGTCTAAAAGCATAAAATAATGTCTGTTAGCTTTATGATGGATTTTCAATAACAGTATTTTGTTGCAACGGTACTCTTAGTAGAGATAATGATGTGGTGACCTCGACCACTCTGACAGGTTTTACATTCTACTCCCCCAATTGCATTTATGTTCTTAATATAGAAAAAAAAAAAAACACCACAGTACACAGGTGGATATGGTTTCACATGAGGGACTGGGAAGGTCAGGTCAGTGAGCACTGCTTGTGCTGTATGAGTCCTTGACATCGCTATGTGAAAATAGTTTTAAGTATTGAGGGCAAAGAAATGCTTAAGTTGGGAGCTTGCAAAAGTGTTGGTAATCAGTATTCATAGACTCCCAAGTGGTGAATATTCAGGATGAATGGGGAAAATGAAAGAGGCTTGTTGACTCAATTCTCCAACAGCATGGTTTACAAAGGGTTTATTGTTCTGTGCCATAAAGGACTATTAAATGGTTGAAAGAGTGCGATAACATGTCACATCATGGTGCTGCTTATTGCCAGAGCGCCATGACAGTAATTTAATGGAAACGGCAATGATTTATCACGCTGATTGCGGTGTCACATGTGAGTAAGCTTTGTTACTGAGAACGTATACGCCAGAGGCAATTGTCCTTACATCGCTTCTCCGGCAGAACTCAGCGTGGAGCTCATCTCATGCCACAACAGCCAGTTTTTAATTTGGGCTATAGAATTGCTGGAGAAGTATTTACATAATACATCAATATCGTCTGCGAAAAACGGTACATTTTGTGTCGAGAGAATTTCCACGAGTCTTATACATCTCCGCGAACTTGAAGAAATCGCGGTCGCCTTTCTCTTTGAGTCCTCGTCCCAGGTACACCCGGCGAGTTGTTTAAAAAAAAGGAAGGCGTTAAACGCGCGGCGGTCGCTCCGTCGTGAGGCGGAAATTACCCGACTTCCCTTCGCGCGGACGCGTTCCCCGCCGCTGAGCAGTGGGCAAACGGGGAATCTACTTATCACCGCGCTATGCTTTAGCGGTGACAGGATTCCAGCACAGATAATTGCTGGAGGGGCTTAGTGTTGTAGGCCACCTGGCGTAGCAGTTGGCTGGGAGCTCGGCGAGCTTCGCCGAGGTATGTGGGACACGGGGGGGGAAGGATGCCGGGGCTACCACGCTCTCCTCAGCCCACACAAACACTGCTCCAGTTTCCCGGGGTTCAGCCAGGCAGACGCACCTGACTGGCAAACGCAGGAGGGTGCTCAGCTAGAGCGTATTTCTGACAGCCCGACTGACTAAGACCAGACAGTGAAACGAGGAGAAAAAAAAGCTAATTGGGTAGTGCAGGGACACTTGAGCAGGACAGAAGCTCGGCGTATCCAGTTTGTGCAGACCTTGCAGAATCTCCCTGTAGTCTCATTTATAATAAACTTGAACAACATATGAATCAACCCTGTAGTGGCAACCTGGATGTCCAAATACAACACCTTGTTTTTGGTTACGTTGTTCAATTCCATACTGTTTGCGCACGTCGTTTTTGAAATCACATTATAAGGCCGTACTTTCGTTGCTATTGCACGTTTAAACAGCAGCATTTAATGGAAGTAATCGTTCACATCATTTTCAGATGAAATGTGGCGTATCCACAAATGTAAAAAAATGATGTTTTGGGAATATATCTTGTGGCAGTGGAGAGACCTGTGGTGATTTGAAGGCCGGAGGCACAGCGTGTGAGTGTGTGTTCCCAGGGATGTGCACAGAGCAGACTGTCCTCAGTTCATCCCACAGATTCAGGTTAATGACAGCATTTGACTGGATCACGCTCATCCCAGGGAATTCAGGGAACAGGTCATCCTGACACGTTCAGACAGTCTGTGTGTGTATGCGCACACACACACACACACACACACACACACACACAGGCCACGCATGCACACACCCAATCATACACAGACCAATATATGCACACACACACACACAAACACATACAGACCCACACATGCACATACACACAAACACACACACACAAACCCACACAGACCCATGCATGCACACTCACACAGATCCACGCATGTACACACACACAAACACACACACACAAACCCACACAGACCCATGCATGCACACTCACACAGATCCACGCAAGTACACACACACAAACAAACACACACAGACCCACACACGCACACACACACACAAGCGCGCTCACAGACACATGCCCACACACATGTAGGTGCACTTCGTACACACACACACAAACATGCAAATAAACACACGTGCACACGTGCACACATGCTCAGCATGCACTCACACACACATGCACAAGCACAAGCACACAGACACCATGTGCAAATAAACACACGTACATGCGCATGCACAAGCGCGCACACGCAACCGCGCTAGCACATACACAATGTGCAAATGAACACACACACACTGCACAGTATGCATCTCCCTTCCCACCAGTGGTGCTGGGAAGGCTCCAAGCCCTCTGGGATGCAGACAGCCCCCTCTGCAGTGGGGCGGTAACTGTGCTGACTTATCTTCAGAGGGGATTTAGACGTCAGGAAGATGACGCCCAACAATCCCTCTGTTAATCCATTCCAACATGTGTGTCACAGGGTCGTAGGTCGGTTAAGGGTGGGGGTGCAGGGGTGAGGGGGGATGGGGCAAATTGTCAGTGCGGGTGGATTAGGGGAATATGGAGATCCATGACAGTTAGAACAATTGCCGGCAGAAAGTGAATACTAACAGGGAAAATAAATCTCAGTCACTCTTTATTATGGATTTTATGAGATTTAAATATTGAGGTTGTATTAGATTTGTCTGGTGTGACATCTTAGAAAATGAATCTGTTGCTGCTGAAAATGAAAATATCGACATGAATAATTAGGTTATCAGCAGAAAACAATGCTTTGTAGTGTCTGGTACTGTGTGAAACAGACTGTCGAAATGTTTGCGGAGGGAGCCCCTCCTACCACCCACCAGCTATTCCAGTGCTTCTGCTGCCCATAGTCTTATAGCATGTCAGAATACATTTCTGCCCACCCTGTCAGTTCTCATGTGTTGTGTCCATTTGGAATACCTCCTCCCCTGTTCACTAATTTAAGAAAGTGGTTCTGTTTGGTCATGCGTCACACCCAATGCATGCTGGGATAGTCCCCCATGACCATGGCCAAGGAATAAGCGGGTTAGATAAAGGATGGATGGATGGATGGATGGTCTCTTACCTGCTCATCACACATAACCGAACTATTGCTTTTCCAGTTTGTGGGGTTTTTTTTTGTTTTTTTTTAAAGATATTTTTTAGGCCTTTTTCAGCTTTATTGGACAGTATATAGAGACAGGAAGAATGGGGGCGAGAGAGAGGGATTCGAACCGTTGACGTGGCGGCTCACAATGAGCATGCGGTCAGTGCTCTGCAGGCTGCGCCACCGAGACACCCCTGTTTGTGGGTTTTAAACAAGTGTTCTCAAAGCTCTAGAAGTTGCCAGATGCTGTTAAAAGCCCCGCTCTTTCACACCGCCTCAGGTACTAGCAGTAAACGCAACTCATCGCTCAATTACTCACAGCGCTTGCGATTGTATGTCCTCCGTCCACATGCAGAACGACGGCTAACGTCCCCGTCCCCCTCCCCCTCCCCTTCCTCCCCCTCGCTCCACACCTCCTCCCCCCCTCTCCAGGAGAACCCGTACCTGTGCAGCGATGAGTGCGACGCCTCGAACCCCGACCTGGCTCACCCGCCGCAGCTGATGCAGGACCGGGAGCGCAGCGGCCTGATCACCTACTGGCAGACGGTGACGTGGAGCCGCTACCCGGACCCCCTGCTGGCCAACATCTCGCTGGCCTGGAACAAGAGCCTGGAGCTGACGGACGACGTCCAGGTCACCTTCGAGTACGGCCGGCCCACCATGATGGTGCTGGACAAGTCGCTGGACTACGGCCGCACGTGGCAGCCCTTCCAGTTCTACGCCGACGACTGCATGGAGGCGTTCAAGATGGCCCCCAAGAAGGTGCAGGACCTGGCCGCCGCCAACGTGACGCGGGTGATCTGCACCGAGGAGTACTCGCGCTGGGTGGGCTCCAAGAACGACAAGAACGTGCGCTTCGAGGTGCGGGCGCGCTTCGCCATTTTCGCCGGGCCCAAGCTGCTCAACATGAACAGCCTGTACACGCGCATGGAGAGCATGAAGGGCCTGCGGGACTTCTTCACCTTCACCAACCTGAGGCTGCGCCTCCTCCAGCCCGCGCTGGGGGGCACCTACATCCAGAGGGACAATCTCTTCAAGTACTTCTACGCCATCTCCAACATCGACGTCCCTGCCAGGTGAGCGCTCTTTCGGCAAATTGCCGTCAAACACCCCTGTGGTGGTCCGGGGTGGTTAGTGGGTATGAACTCCAAAATGACATGTTCACTGTAGTCGTGATCACATCAAAATCTTTCTAAATATCCCCTGAAAGCAAAGTATTCACAGTTTAAAATCTTCCAAGAGTGAATTTTCAATTTGCCTAAATGACATTCCTCAAGAGACATCGTTACTGTTAATCCAAATACAATTGCGTTTCTAAACATTATCTCTGATTATGACATTGCATTCAAATTTCCTTTTAATTAAATGGTTTTACAAGTGTAATGTATACTGCCAAATACTGGCATAGCATTACAACACTAATGATACTATTCACTAAGTATTCACTGAGTAGATTTGAGAAAAAGGCATGCATGTTACAGGTGATTTCATTCGTCAGTGTTAGACGCTGTAATTACATCAGTAACAAGTGACCTTGTATCCTGCCTGTCAAAAAAGTGTTTTATATTTTTATATTATGAACCAAAGTGAATGGCCTTGTAGTCCCGATCCTTCATAAAGCAGCATCTTTACACCGTATACCTTTAATGGTATAAAGCTTGATGATTGCTGAGATAAGTGTGTCGCCATGCCTGTCTAATGCAACCCTATCCGAAGAGCCGCAGCCCTGACATGGCCTGTTTCTGACAGTGAGGAATGGGGCTATGGTTCAACAACTATTTAGCATCAACAAGCCTTTTTTTTTTTTTCTTCTGAATTATTATTCCAATCAATAAGGCACGGTGACATTTGAATGGTATTTAACATCCGCAGAGAGGGTGGGGTGGAAGGGCAAGGGAGGGACCAAAAAATGCCAAGCAAGTATTTACGGTAAGAAGGTGTTAGTTGATGTCATCTGAGAAGCAGGGGGAGGCGTATTTGATGAAGCCTTAAGCTCCTGCTGACCGTGCACATTCTGCAGAGTAAAGCCCCGCTGCCTTTTGTTTCTCAATAAGTGTCCTGTAAGTATCGATCAAAAGAGCACCAGAGACGGATCAAGGCAAGGCAGAGACAATACTCTCCCGGCCGCACGGACCGCTGCCGCAGAGATGAAGGAGCAGGGCCGCGTTTCTGCTGACATCTAAATCCAGAGCAATTCTCCCTTTTCTCCTCGATTTAGTAACACCCGGGCAAATATAAACTGTGATAAAATGAATGAGGTTAGTCCACCCACTCATCACCCACCCACTGGTAATGTAATCCCCTAATCAATAGTTATTCCGGGATGTAGAGGAGGGGAAAAAAATGGCGGAGGGTGACATGGTCCGGTGGACAACGTGTTAAGGAAAATGCATGCTTGGTGCTTTCCGTTTTTAATTCCCTAGGGATATAATGCTAATGTTTTGCTGCTGAATGTTCTTCCTCGGGCTGGGATTTTTGTATCTGCCCCACCACAGTGGGAAATGCCCCTGTCAGGTTTGAGTGATAAAAATAGGAGTAATTTTTCTGACACCTATCTGCCCAATGAGCTCTGACAGAAACAGAATGGGCCCATCACGGTGGTAATAGGACCTGCCTGAGCAATCGACGGCCGGCGGTACATCCTCAATGGCTCATTTCCTCCTGTCCTTAACAGCCATAATAATCAGTAATTGAACTTAATGAAGTATAAAAACAAGGACAGAAGCTTCCTAATTGAGAGAGATGTAATGTAACCTGCTGATGGGAATCCGGAGCGCGGTTTCATTTCCAGATTTGCTCATTTAATTTGTTGATTGTTTTTCCTATTCGGTTACTGGCTACGTGGCGTTTGCTCTTTTAAGTATCCCTTACTTGAATACAGAATAATGAATGCATTAATGAATGAATGGTGAATGTGTGAATAAGTGAATGAATACTTTAAAATACATTCTGAAGTAACTAAGCATTATTGTAGCACTCACCAGAGATCAGACTTTCCAGCTTGAGAGGCACTAGACAGAGGAAAGGGTTTTTTTTATGGTTTTACCGGGCATATGGGAGTATCAGTAGCTGTGTCATCCTGTACACATCCCTGGTCTCATGGCTAACTGCTGAAGCTAAGCAGATGTGGGCTTGGTTAATGGAGGATGGAGGACTTGGTTCCTGCCGGAATTGGGGTGGCCTGTAGCATAGTGGTCAGACACGTAAGGTCGGTGGTTCTAATCCCGGTGTAGCCACAATAAGATCCGCACAGCCGTTGGGCCCTTGAGCAAGGCCCTTAACCCTGCATTGCTCCAGGGGAGGATTGTCTCCTGCTTAGTCTAATCAACTGTACGTTGCTCTGGATAAGAGCGTCTGCCAAATGCCAATAATGTAATGTAATGTCATTGGTGGAGCAGTAAGGACCATTCTTTCCTATGTCTGGAGTCTGGAGTGTCCCTGCATGCTTCTCTGTAGGAGGTGCTGTCCTTTGGCTGAGATGGCAAATCGAGGTCCCGACACACTGTGGTCATCAATGATATTGGTGGCACTTTTTCATAGTTTAGATTAACCCTGCAGCCCTTGCCAAATTTCCGCAAAAACTGGCTCTAAATTTGGCCAACTAATCACCCCTCCTATCCAGTTTGATTCCCCAGGTCACTGGCTGCAAATTAAAATTGAGTTCTAAGATGACCTACTTAAATGAAAGAGACTAAATACATTAAATAAAATAATGAATTGTATTAACCCTTGACATTCATTAAATTAAATAAATACATTTTATGGTCTGTTTTATTGTCATATGTTCCACATCTATAATTTGGTTACACTTTAAGTTCAACGTGTGTTGTTAACACTCTGGTTAAGACTGAAGGTTATGGCGGTCTGGTTATGACTGCAAATAATGATAATAACCATCGTAATCATTGTTGTTATTATTGTAATTGTTGTTGTTATTGTTATTATTGTGTATTGTGAGCTGATCGGTTGACAGGGGATACCATGAATGCATGTGAAGGGGAGCCGCCTGAGTCTAGGAAATGAGACGGGTCTGGGATCGCGTTTATCCGGGAAAGTCCCCGGCACAACCCCACCCCTGTCCTTCCCCCTCCCTTTTCTCCATCACCTAAGATCAGCTGAATCTACATGTATTCAGGCTGGAGGTAAAGTGCAGGAGCCTCCATGCTGTATCATCAAAATAAACCTCCTCTAAAGAGCTTGCACAGGTAGTCAGGGGCCAGGGACCCAACAAATAATGCTGTTTTATCAATAATCCTGGAACCTGATAGCCCATTAAGTGCAACTGCAGGAGCGCGAGGGCGGAAGAGATGGGTAAATTTAGCCCAGTCGATGTGCTGAAGTAGCCCGGCGGACCCGGTTTCAGATGGGCAGGCTTATAGAGGTCAGGTGGGGCGGGGAGAGGAGGGCTGGGAACTCGCCGGGTGTGTGGAAGGCGGGGACGGGGACGGGGACGGTAACGGTAACGGCACCGAAGCCGTCGGCGTCCTCGGTCCGCGTTTAGCCATTCCCACATGTGGGAGTGATGTCATGTCTTCTGCATACCACTGTTGTAATGTGTAGTTACATTACATTACATTATTGGCATTTGGCAGACGCTCTTATCCAGAGCGACGTACAGTTGATTAGACTAAGCTGGAGACAGTCCTCCCCTGGAGCAATGCAGGGTTAAGGGCCTTGCTCAACGGCTGTGCGGATCTTATTGTGGCTACACCGGGATTAGAACCACTGACCAGTTATTTGCGTTACTGTCACCTTCCTGTCAGCTTTGACCAGTCTGGCCATTCTCCTCTGACCTCCTCTCATTAAGAAGGAAATTCTGCCCACAGAACTGCTGCTCACTGGATGTTTTTTTGTTTTTCGCATTATTCTCTGCAAACTCCAGAGACAGTTGTGTGTGAATATCCCAGGAGATCAGCAGTTTCTGAGATACTCAAACCACCCTGGCTCCAACATTCATTCCACGATCAAAGTCACTTAACCAGAGGACTGGGACGGTAACGGCACCGGAGCCGTCGGCGTCTTCGGTCCGCGTTCAGCCATTCCCACATGTGGGAGTGATGTCACGGGACGAGAACGGACGCGGCCACAGCCGGTTCTGCTGCAGTGCTGTCCTTTTTACGAAATGGCTGAATTTAGCGACGGCCAACTGGTTCAGTCACCCCACCCGTGTCCCTGCACTACCGTTTAGTTGTGGATGGTGGTGGGTGGTGTTTTTTTTTTTTTTTTTGGTCAGCTCAGGGGCCTAGAGACCAAAGCACTTGTCAGTCCCTTTGATAGAGCACGGTCTATCCTGACCCGTGACAGATCCGCAAATGGAGTATTCTTCCGCCCTCCCCTTATGGATGCAATCAGGGGGGACACGTCAAAGTGTCGGGGCATGTGAGCGCCTTGATTGGCGTGTAACAGGCCCTTGTCACTGGCTGTCACCCTTCTCCAGTGTTTCACTCCGGTCTCTAACTCTACATGACCAGGTTCACGCTCTTGCTAAAAAGGGTATCTTGAAGGGCTTGACTCTCCATCAAGATTTGCCTTCAAGAATGCGGAATTTAGAGTGTGTAAACAGCAGACTACTAATGTATTTTCAATGGAGAACTTTACTCTTTCTGTCGCAGTTATTTATGCGCATCATTTTCCATGCAGAACTGATGCAAGGGAAAACTGATCCAGGAAATACACTGTAGCTTTTTTAATTAATTGTCAAAAAGTTTGAAGACTCTAGAAAAAGCTTCAGGTCTATAATCATGGCTATCATAAAGTTATGAAACAAACTGCTTGGTCTCCAGTGAGGATCTAACCATTATGCTGAATAACAGTAAGTTATACACTCAGTGAGCACTTTATTAGGTATTTATTGGTCTTCTGCTGCTGTAGCCTATCCACTTCGGGGTTTGTGTGCTCAGAGATGCTCTTCTGCATACCACTGTTGTAAAGTGCAGTTACTTTACATTACATTATTGGCATTTGGCAGACGCTCTTATCCAGAGCGACGTACAGTTGATTAGACAATCCTCCCCTGGAGCAATGCAGGGTTAAGGGCCTTGCTCAACGGCTGTGCGGATCTTATTGTGGCTACACCGGGATTAGAACCACTGACCAGTTATTTGTGTTACTGTCACCTTCCTGTCAGCTTTGACCAGTCTGGCCATTCTCCTCTGACCTCTCTCATTAAGAAGGAAATTCTGCCCACAGAACTGCTGCTCACTGGATGTTTTTTGTTTTTCGCATTATTCTCTGCAAACTCTAGAGACTGTTGTGTGTGAATATCCCAGGAGATCAGCAGTTTCTGAGATACTCAAACCACCCTGGCTCCAACATTCATTCCACGATCAAAGTCACTTAGATCACATTTTCCCCCATTCTGATGGTTGATGTGAACATTATCTGAAGCTCCTGACCCGTATCTGCATGATTTTATGCATTGCACTGCTGCCACACAATTGGCTGATTAGATAATCGCATGAAAGTAGGTATAGAGGTGTTCCTAATAAAGTGCTTAGCGATTGTATATTCAAACTCCAAATCTTATATTCTAATTATTATTATGCATTATTCTGCACATTTTACAAACGTGTGTGACGTCTTCATTTCACGTCAGTTTCACTAAACTTCCAAATGTCTAAAGTGTTTTTAATATTTTCTATATTATTATGATATATGATATAATAAAATATATATATTATCTTATACTGTATTATACTATATTATATGATATTGATACATTCCTCCAGAGTGTAGTTGGGCTCTTCCCACGTGGTCAGATTCAGAGGAGGGGTTTTTCGTCGTCTCCCTGTGACACAGACAGTCTTGTTACGTAAGTGCCGAGGAATACCTCTGTGCTCACATGATTTATAGGCGTGAAATGTTTCACAATGAGCATCCCATGACTGGCGTTGACTGGAGTTTTCCGGCCTCTCTCCCTTTAGCCTCAATCCCATCTGTCTCTCGCTCCCCAGATCATAAAGTCGGCCTCAATAATGAAATAAAAAGCAGGCCGTAAGCCTTGGCTGAAGAACTAAGTGGATTAGTTGTAGATTGAGAGCTGTCTGAGACAAATGTGGATGGGAAAGAGCTCCACATTTGTCTCCCTTAATCCGCAGCGCAGGGTCATTTCAGAGCATTAACCCTTCACAATTTAATTTTCTCCTGGATCTCTGAGAGTTTGCTAAGGTTGGCTGTGATGGGAGGTGAAGCGATTGGTTTTCAGATCGCTGCTTATTACTGCGCCTTAATGACGGGAAGTCCCTATCTTGTTCATTTAGGATGTGGCCATTCCTGATGCTATATTTGCTTCTCTCATTATCTCATTTAGAGAGATAAAGTGCTTAAATGTATCAAAATTAGGACTGATGATTTAATATCGGAGTTTAGTTTAGTTGTAATGAAACTGTAAGCAAACCAAACCTTTAAAGCGCTATACACCGTTTGAATATTTAGCTCCTCATATACACCATGTGGGTATCCGTGTTTTTGAATATGTTTTTACCGACGTTCAGTATTCTGCTTAAATAATGAAGGAATTAAATGATCAAACAGTTATCCCTTTAAATATGAGTCACACATTTTGGATGTGTCCAAAAAATACGTCCTTTGTTCCAAGTAATCATCCATAATTTCAGCGATGTCTAATATGGGTATCGGTGTTTACAATACAAAATGTGATACCGTAAAATGTGCTTAAACGCGCCATTCATAATTATGACAAATCCGCTGACATTTGATTGTGGCGAAGTCACTCGGGCTGCCTGATTTCATGGTGTTCTCCTCACTGCATTTTAGCAGGTTTTTTTTTTGTGTGTGTTTGCGCATAGTTGTGCTCTACACACAGCCTGTGTGAAGTTAGGTGTTGAAAGCTTTCTTTTCTCACAGCTCAGCTGTGCAGCATGCGTAGTAGGAGCCCCAGGGGGGCGGGCGCGCTCCCCCTTGCTCTCTGATACAGTCCGTCACACCTGCGGCTGACAGTGAAGGGCCGGCTGTGAGTTATCCCCCGGTCTCAAGGCCCTGTCCGTTCGGCCCGCCACGCCGGTTGAAGGATTACAGAGCTGTGTCTTTTGTTCACGGATCTTCCCTCCACTGTTGTTGCAGCGTGGCTTCGGTAGCTGCCAGCGCGCTTTGAATTATTCCAACATTTTGTGTCCCTTGCCTTCCGGAGGGCAGGCAGGCGGAGAACATGGAGTCTTGGGTGAGATTGTGACATCACAATTATCAATATTCCTCTCTCAAAATCAGAGCATCACGAGAGTGATTTAAACCTTTTTTATGCAGTGGACTGTAACTACTGTTATCAAATAGGCCTACTACCTTTACCATATATACCTGCCACATAACTATATTCCGTATTAATTTTATAGTATACATTTCATTGTGTAATCGCTTGTGTATATTGTGCTCTCAAATAATGCTGCAAAATTGTAAAGGTGCTGGTTGAAAAAAACATAATGTATGATTAGCAGGAATAGAAAAATGACACAAAACTACAAAAAGGAATATATGAAATATCAGATATCAGATGACATACAAATCAGGAGACCTGTAGAGTCCTTAGCACAAAGTCATGGTTAACACTTGAATAATCCGTGCAGAGTGTACGTGTGTGTGTGTGTGTGTGTGTGCGTGAGTGTATGCATGTGTGCGCGTGTGTTTCTGTATTTGTATATGTGAAAGAGAGAGAGAGAGAGAGAGAGAGAGAGAGGGAGAGAGAGAGAGAGAGAGAGATAATAGCTTACACATGAAATTTTACTTCAAATTGACTCTGTAATTACACATTTGCACAAAATATTCAAGTGCAGTGATTGAGATATTCTCTTTATCAGTCTACTTACTAGACAAATGATGGAGGAATACATTTCCCACTGTACAATCCTCCTGTTTAGTCTTTGGCCAGATTTATTTCTGGATCTAAGAAACAATTGACACTGCCATCTATGTTATCTTTTCAGACATTTAGAAGTGTGAACTTCTCGTCAGTGCGAGCTAGCAACATTTTTACCAGTTAGGATTATAAGAGCATTCCAAATCACTCTTGGCCCATTTGATAACAGCTTCTCCCAATGCCTGCAAAATAGAATGGAAATATTGTCTACAAAATAGGACTGGCTACTTGCTAATTATTGAATATGTTTGAGTACAAGAATAACAATATCTTATATATTAAAAATGTTTTTATAGCTACCATCTGATGTACAAAAACACACAACATGATCACGTGGAAGCTGTACGACCTTGCTGCTGTGGTATCAACATCCGATAGATTTTTTTCCGGAAGCATTTTAGTTGGGATATTTCATACCACACCAGGAAAACCAATGGAATGGAAGGCAATGCATCATTATTGTGCTCAAAACATATTTCATAATTATCTAACCAGTGTATCGCCCAGTCCTTTTTTCTAGACCATGCTTTATAAACACTGGAGAGGTACAATACAGTTTTGTCCTATTGAATACTCTGCCCTCAGAACACCTCATATGAATTTATTTTAAAAATACCAGTTCCCTGCCCATGCATTGCTCGGAAGTTTCCAAAAAGCTGTGTTCCCCGCAAGATTCAGGTAGCAGGCCTTGGGAGTAACCAAGGTCTGGGAGGGGTGTTTGAAAGAGCAGTTCTCAGGAGACCTGTGTCAGGGGCATTTTTAAAAGCCTTATACTGTCAAATCTGCACTTCTGAGAGCTGGCCTAAGAAACACTTGCACTTTACCACTGACTGTGTTAACTACCAGCTCATCACATGAAGCTCGTGGTGATTAACTCTGAATATGCTGCGTGTGTGAGTGCGGTGGCACAATCCAAGCCTCCTCACAGTGGCCTCAGGGCCGTGGTTTGGATGAAGAGTTTCATATAGAGTATAAACAGATTGTCCCTTTAATTATTCATGCCCCTTTGACTATGCAAAAGGACACAATGGTAAAATGCGTGTGGAATGATAAATCAATCACGGTTTTCTTTCGGTTTTGTGTTTTTGATCTGCGCGTTTTGTCAAAAGTTGAGTTATGAAAGTGATGATTTTTTGGCGATTCTTCCCTTCGACAGAACAAATACCTGTCCGTAAATATCTATTTAAATCCTCAGAGACAGTAGAGGAAGCTTACTCTCAGCACCTAGCATTAGTTGGGAACGTAATTTCTTGATATGCATGTTCAAACGCTGAAAAACACTGTGGGAATTTAAGCTGATCTGCACAGGAGGCATTCGTCCTTGAGAAGACAGTTTGTTCTCACTGAGCTACATTAATTAGCATAATATTATTACAGAGTTAGCTCACATGCAAATAGCCTTACTACAAGGCTCTAGCACCGCGGGTGCATGGAAGAAACTTTCAACACATCCCAAAAAACACTGAGCCAGAGACACAGAATGTGAGAGTAACGCTTTCACACTTACTTACTAGTCTAGATACAAATTCAGCATGCAGCACCACGGCACTAGTTTTTCACAAGCTCAATTTTTTTCCCGGATTAAAAAAAAGTTATATTTCAGCTAATTTGCCTTCATGACGCTTCACCCCCCCCCCCCCCCCCCCAACTGTTCCCACACAAGGGTCTCAGTGGTGATTCCTCATTGGCAGATAAGGTTTATACAGAGGTATTGTAGACGACAGTGGGATGCTGTCCCAGGTTGCCTCAGGTCAGTGCTGTCAGTAGGTAATGTGTGCAGATCCCTATTCCAAACAACTGATAGCTCCACCATTGTGGAGTGGATGAAACTCACCCTCCCTTGCCTAAGGAATTCCTCTCACTGGCATGTGTTTCCAGAGTTGACTTCGTATTTTGTTCGCTTGAAGGGATTGTTGCAACGTTGGGCTAGGACCGTTAGCATCTAAGCAAGAGCAGACTGATGGTAAGCTTGCCTCATCTCGATATTCTCAAAGGTGTGGGAATAGCCAAGATCTCAGTGATTTCCTCTCCTGCCAGTCAGACATTTCACAGAATCCAAGGTGCCTTTGGTCGGAGAATCACCATTAATTCATCACAATTAATGCATGTGCTGAGATGCAAGAAAGCTGCTATTCCACTTCACCCTCGAACGTCAGTAAATATACTTTGGATTAAAGGCTATCGTTTTTCTTTGTGCATATGTTTACAAATGTATCGATTGCAGCCATGGTCTAGGAAGCATTTTGAACCATTTCCCATACTCAGTCGCCTGAAAGAAAGTAGCGTGTGACTAATGGTGTACTCTCAGTCTCAAGGTTTATGGGGACAATTATATTAACCTGTGCTGTCTGGGAAAAGACTTCTTTGCTGCTAATTTATGAAGCAAATCAACCAGCCCAGGCCCCTGGCTCCTAACAGTGCTGAACTAATGATCCCAGTGGAGCTGACAAGAGGAATCTGAGGGGGGTCAGGGACAATGAAGTAGCGGTGTCATATTTGGACCATTTGTGATTATATAATGCTATGAGTATTTCCCTCATTGTGAGAAGAGAAAACGGCATATGGTCAAGCTGCTGGCTTTCTTGTATCAATTAGTGCGGCAAATTCATCTGTTGTCCGTTCCTGCATTCATGCTTGGCAGATGAGGTCTAATTTTAGTGAGATTTTTTTTATGTGTTGCCTGTTTGGAACACCATTCTATTATACTGAATCCTGAAAAGGATATTGTAAACGTTGGGAGAAAGAACATTGAAGAGTGTCATATTGGTCATATGCAAATGATAGGATTGGGCCATTGTTCAATCTACGAACAAGAGTGTTTTGCACAATTCATGCAATGGCCAAAGTAGGCACACAACAAAAGCAGGATAATTGGTAGAATGACTGGCCTTGTTCAGGTGGAGATGCAGTCCATTTGGCTGTAGTTATTCCAGCGTATGCAAAGGTTATTGGGCGGGCACATTGTCTCAGAGGGAAAGCCCAAGTTTCTGCAGTTTGCTCCACACAATCGCAGGGGGGAGATCTTTGAAATTCTCCCCAGACACTGGCACCTCAGGCATAAATATCTCCTCAGCCCAGATCCATGCCCAGGGGGCCCAAACAAAAAGAGGCATCCCATGAAGCCAAACAGAATCTTTCATCAACACTCTGTCCCTCATCATTTTTTCATTTTCCGTTTCTCTACCAGGCTTATTTTTGGAGCTGCTCCATCTCCGTAGGAGGCCCCTGCCATTCTGAGGACAGCCAGCCTGTCCCCACTGTTCATTAAAACACAGCCACGCCGACTCTAAATTTCAGACATTCCTCTTTGAAACATAAAAAACGCTCAGATTCGGCGGTGACACAGACATATTAAATGGATGGACAGACAGTTGCATAAAATATGCCTGTTTGGCCCTGCCGGCTGCTATTTGGAGGGCAGGAGAGAAAGGGAGCGAGTTAAAGAGTCTGCTTGGAAATTTCCAATTATAATGTGGCCTCTGCCCGTTGAGTCGCCCCCCTGTCATTCCAGTCCGCTCTCCAGCGGAGTCCCAGAGCAGGAGGAGGGGAGAGGGGGGCTGTGAATCCCCCCCCTAAAAAGAAAATAGCATGGGATGGAAAAACTAAGAATTTTGGGGCATCACCATGGTGTGCACATGTTTGTTTGCGATTTTTGGAAGTTGTCATGCACGACTGTCATCTATGGTTTGTCATGTTACATTCGCCTGGTGTAGTCCCAGCTGGGCACATGCAAACCCCTGTTCTCATCCGTTAGTGAATACAAATTCGCGGATTGTACTCGCTTGCATGTACTCTGGCCGAAATAAATGTCATTTATTTCATATTTTGTTTTATCGTATGCGTTGAACATCAGAATAGGGGAATGTTCTACAATGGTTTGCATATGACACGCTGTTTAAATCTGGGAGATGATCCATTTGAAAATGCCGTAAATCGCTGTGACTTCGTGTCACTCTAGTCTTCCTGTATGGATGAGATGGCGGTGTGTTGGAAAACAAAGGCATAATCCACGCAGCTGCAGTAGCACATGTCAGTGCATCATGTCTGGAGAGCTGTGCTGTTCCCCATCGTTAGAGTTGCTGAAAATACCCACAATGCACTGCAACACGCACATTTGAGCAAGCAGTACGTCTGAACAATCATAAAACTAACAATATTTTTCGTGCATGCTTTGAGACTTCTTAAGTCACTGCCTTTTAAAAATGTGGAATTTATTCTGTTTTTTTTCTTTTTTTTTTTTACGTACTGTAAACCCCCTTACATATACCCATGAAGAGCAGGACTCTTTTCTACATAGGGTTTCCACCCTGCTGGTTTGGAGCTCACAAGAAGCCATTTTCTGTATCCTGTGTGAATAATTTACAGGAGCTGCCTGTGCCAAGGCTCTCAAGGTCATTGGCAATTCTGTGAGTAAAGCAGTCAGCATCTCGGTGCAGCATAAGCTGTTCCCCACCCTGGGCTTTTTCTCCAGGCTGGACCTACTTTCATCAACCCCCGCACCCCCCACCGAGGCGGAGGGCTTCTCCTAAACTGCCCCCATCACCTCTGAAAACCCCTGATTTACTCTGCTGCTCCAGGGTGGTCCTGGTCAGAAGCTGTGTCCTTCTCATTAGAAGATCTCCTAAAAGCTGATGAAGAAAGGGGGAAAGAAACAAGGCTGCACTTTGCAGTGAACTTTCAATGACTGTGAATCTCATAACCTTTCTTTCATAGAAAAAGCATCGCTTTTATATCGACACAGTTCAAAGCAGAGAAGACAGTAGCGCGGTAAAGAAAAAAGATGAATGAAAAAATCACAACAATGGGAGATGGAAAACTTTCAGATCTATTTTCCCGAGGAATATTCCTCTTGAAAACCTGAATGAGGTAGATCAGCAGGGGGTCAGGCTGATCCTGGCTTGATCCCATGGAGAGAGGACCAGTTGGGAGAGGAAAAGAGCACTTGAAGAGACTTACACTCCCACTCGCAGGCAGAACAAGAGAGGCGCCCACTCTTTAGAAAATCAATAGCCTCCTTTAAAGCAACAAATTTATGAAGGCTGGACTTAAGCACAGTCGTGTACAATTTGCTGCTTCCGAATTTACAATCGCGAGGGAGCAAGCGGTGCTCTGTGAAGGTGTGTGAAAATAAAATAAAGCGCACTGACATGCGAAGCTCCTGGCCTGTTTCTGTGAGCTCAGCGAGGATTGAACGGTCAGAGTTATAGTGAGGTTAGACTGTCCTTTTTGAAAGCTAATCGAACAGATGGGAGAAGTAAATCTCCCTGCCTTTGTTAAATAGTAGCACAGCGGATGGGCCTCCCTGGTGCTTGCCTGGAGATAGAGCTGTGATTGGCAGCTCTTTGATGCGGTGATTCCACTTGCTATAAGGACTTCCCCTTTCTCGTGTTTCGGTTGTTCCACGAGGAGGCAATTAGCTACTTTTTACAGAGGTAATTATGACAACCATCATGTGCACGCAGACACAGAGCTTCCTTAGAGGGGAAATTCTCTGGGCTTTGCCACTCCGCACCTTCACGTCTTCACTCAATATATCTTTATTCATATGTTAGTGTCTCTTCCTGTGGAGGGGGCCTCTCAAATTGAAATAAATAGCGCTGGAATCTCCTGAGAAAAAGCGGGAGAAATAAATAAAGCCCCCATTAGTGGAAGCTCCCAGCTGCCCCTGGGTCTGAGGCTATGAGAGCCTTTTATCTATCTATCTCTGTTTGTTTATCTGCATTTTTATTTAGTCATCTAAATGCCCTGCTTTTCATCAGCCGAGCGACAATGCTTTCCCTTAATATCTTAAAAGGGTGACAGGAACACTCCCACAGCCAGTAACCCAACGGTACATTATTATTTCTCCCCCTGAGAGCTGGGCGATAGTCCGGCAGGGCCAGGCCCCGTTGGCACCCGTTCCCCTCGCACATGTAGGCCCTTGTTCCGCGGGCGAGAGGGGGCCAGAAACGGGCCGTATGGTCCAGCTCCTTCCAGATGGCCCACCGCGCTGGTCAGGGTTCGATCCTGGTCCAGCAGCGGGGCCTGGCACGCGACCCAAACGGGAGCGGTGCCTCTGCCGGTCCGGCCCAGCTGGACCCCGTGCCCTCTCCAGCCTCCAGACACGACCTGGCCTCGGCAGGACGCCGGGGCGGTATTTATAGTGAGGGGCGCGGGCCGCACTCTTTCGCCCAGTTTCTGTAAACGTGCCCTGCCCCCCTCCCGCCGCGAGGAGGAGAAGGCCTCCTGAAGAGAGGCAAGCTGCAATGCGAAAGGGAAGAAGAAAAAAAAGCATTCTCTGCAGCTAACGGCATCCCTGGTATACCCCCAACACTGTGACACACACCTTTTAATAAAGGTGCGATTGCTCTGCCTTCAGTGTCCTTTACCGCGTACAGCAAAATGATTCATTCTGCCCTTGGTTTGCTCTCCCTTTTTAATCAAGAGCCTGTATTGTCCACTTTGCATTTTCGGCTGTTTCTGCGAGGCGTCAATAATTTAGAATATTAATGGCGATAGAGGGGCATATTCTTCCTGGGCTGGATGTTCCAGGACAGCTCCCACCCCCTTTTCAGCCAGCCGTCAGACGGCTCTCCAGCTGTCAGAACATCGCTTCTCATCAGGCTCTGTTTTTAAGTGCAGAGCTTCACCATCACTCAAGAAAGTGGTGTGAGACATGCATTAACATGTCCAGAAACTTTTTTTTCCGCTTGTTTGTTAGACTGGGCTTCTTTGTTGTTTTGGGGGGGAGGGGGGGGAGCAGCAGGAGGAAACTGACTTCCCCAGGCAAGACTGTCCCCAGCAAGATAAAGATGGAGAGAGCTCTTCTGAAACCCATGTCATAATCTGTCATATGCACTGAATGCATAAATTTAGATGGCTCAGCAAGTATCTTGATTCTCAGTTGCTCAACAAACAACCAGCAAGTCTTGTGTACAACATTTATTTTTTATGTGTCTTCATCAGATGAGCCGCATTAGACTATTTTTGCACACAGTGATAGAAAATGGAGAGTTTTGGCATTGCCAGCTAAATAATAGATTTCAGCTCTATGAACTCCGGTATGTGTTGCTCCTTGAGCCAGAAAATGAAGGCTGCCGATTGCTATTGAGTTCTAATTGTCCCCTGAAGGTCTAAAGAGGATTGAAGAGGAATTGCCATATCTATATGCTTCTGAAGCAAGAGGTAATTACGGAAGATTGATTCAAATGAAAAGGCCGCCCTGCGAGTGAGGACTCTCCCTCGGTGCCTGTTGAGTTCAAGTGTGAAATGATAAGGATCCTTTCTCTCGCTCCGAGCGCCCCAGTGTCTCCCACCAGCCCCACACCGCTGGAGCCATCTTCACCTGCGCAAATGTGGAAGTAAATTGGAGCTGTGCCTCGGATGGTATCTGCACAGGGTGGGCGTGTTCAGCTGGTACCGGTGCAGACTTTTCATTCTGATAAAGCGTAATCTTAACTTCACTTTCAGTCGTCTAACTGAGGGTTAAATGTGGTTTGTGCGCTGCTGATTTCATCCCCAGAGACAAATCACATTTTTAGCTCTAGTAATACCTTCATAAGTTTTCAAAAATAGTTGAATCTCAGTTCTAGTGTGCTGGCGTGATACTCGTGCGTAAGAATATGGATCTTGCATTGTGTTGGGGCGCATATAACCAAAAATAATACCTTTTTGAGAACCTACTGTATGAGTTGCAATTCGATTCCTGGCAAATTAAGAGCACTGACTCAAATTTGTACTGTAAGTGTTGCTCCTGAGGGAGAACGAGCCAATGAAGAATGACCATTCAACAGCACAATGTGCCAGCTGCCAGCAGCTATTCTGAGCTATCTATTTCCTGTGAAACCGTAACAACAAAAGGCGGTGACAAAGACGTGAAAACAAAAAGACAACATCAACAATTGCATAATACATACACTCCACATGAGCAGCAAAAGGTGAGTTATTGAGCTGTGGTAAAATAACAAGTGCTGATTTGATCCGCGGCGCAGAGACGGATCACAACAAACATTGTATGCAAGCATTGTAATTGGAAAGAGCTGAGTGCCTTGCTAGAGAACACTGCATATTAAAACCTTACCTGCAGTAGCAATACAACCTTCAGGGTTAATAGTATTTAAAGAAATAATCATAGCTACATCCAGGCACGGTGACCCCAGTTTTAAAACTTGAGAGGTATGTTTGCAATGATTCTACAAAAGTGGACTCATATACTGTGGTGTAAGCAATACTCACCACAAGTAGCATACTGCTTTTAAAAATAATTTGGCTTGGGGTTTTCTTTGTGGAAGCAGGTCTGAGAAAAGCAGTCATTGTATGGAACAGTAGAAAAACAAGCCATGCTCATTTGCTTTTGCAGCTAGTCATATCAATTTACCAAAACCATTAGCTACATTTAAAATTGTACTGTAAAAATAACTGGAACCTTTGTGTAATACAGGTATCATACATACATACAAAACAAAGCAGATATCGGCATGGTTATGTTTTTTAAAAGTTATGTTCAATAATGTACTTATATAGATTTTTTTAAACTTTTTTTGGCTGAATTTGCTGAAATTATTTAATGCAGTAATTTGTAAATGCATACATTGCTCTCCAAAAGTGTGGTAACGGTGGAGTGAAATTAGTTGAAAAAGATACAAGACAAAGGTATGAACAATCAACTTTTATTTCATGGTATGTGCGGGCTGGTTTCACAGACAGAAATTAAGTTCTGGACTAAATTGAGTTTCGTATCGAATTTAGTCTAGGACTAGACTTAATCTGTGTTTGTGAAACAGGCCCTGTATGGTTTTTCTCTTCCATTTTTCAGATACAGCGGTGAATACCATGAAGTGAAAGCTGATTATCTGTACCTTTTTCTCATAATCATCATTTTGTCTCAAATCCAAATGCCTACACTCTCAGAAAAAAGGGTTATTTGGCTTGTCTCATTACATTATTGGCATTTCTCCATAGAGGAATCATTTTGAGTTATTTATGAAACTCTCTATCATAGGTTTAAAGAGTGAAACCTCCCACACTAGGAGCCATTTTGCCCAACAAAGAACCCTTGAAGTAGACAGGGTTCTTTTATGGAATCACAGGGTTCCCTTTGGAACAATTTTTCTGAGAGAGCAAAAATAACTAATTTCACTCTACCGTTTACTCTACTGTACTTTTGGAGGGCACTGTGTACTATATGTATGGATACCAGAAAACATTTGCTTTTCTAAGTACTGTATATTTTTAGGTCATGATTTGTCATTTTAAAATGTCTATTTTCTTTTTACGTTAAGATAACCACACTTTGGTGTGAATGCGTATACTGCACATAGAGTTATCAGTGTATTCACTTCAGTTCAGCAGCATAAAGCTGTTATTTAATTCCAACCCTTCAGTCTCCTATTTATGTTGTCTCTCATTTTTGGGTCTTATTCAAAGCCCTGGTACATCTTTGGTCTGTCAGTTGATATTTGACAAATGTATCAGTTTGAAATGTATTTATGTGCAAAATTCGACCAAAATGGAAGTTTAACATTCATTGCGAGTTGGACATTGAATGTCTTTCTGAACACTCTGTGAGTAATTCACAGCGTCTTGGCAAGAAGCTGGATGTATTATACCCTGGTGCTCCTGACTTGTTTTCTGGGCGATTAAGGAGAATGGTTTGCCATCACGAACGAGTACATAATGAAGGCCCCAAAATCATATTCCAAAACTCATCCCCACCATTTTTCAAGTGACATTTCTGTGACAGGTTTTTGTTTTTCCCAAGACATATTCCACAGCCCACCCCCGTGCTACATTTTCAAACATTAAGATGCATAAAATATAAAGAGGAAGAGTGCGGATGAAGAGGTGCACTCAGTCCCGGAGTGACTGACTGTGCTGAGAAAGATGGAGCCATTTTGGAGGCGAGCAGATCCAGCCTTTGAATATTTGATGCAGATGGATAGCTGTTCACTCCAGCGGAACAAACTGTATTGGAATTCACTCACTCATCTGGAAAGGTTATAATTTAAAAGTCATGGGAGCCTCCCATTAGAGAAATCATCATTCCTGCATCAACCCAGGCATTCCTGCCAGGCCACCTTGACTCTCCTTAATCCGTTTCTCACCGTCCACTGTATATTTACTGTATGTCTCTGTCTAGACAGGGGTACATCTCATTCTCTCAGCCTGGGGTGTGTGTGGGAACGACTCTTTCATTTCCTGTGAAAGTGTGCATAAATCCATTGGTCTGGCATTTTATGAAATAACACAGCCCACTTATATGGAGTAATGTAATACTTCAGTTCCCTGCTGAAAAAAAAAACAGCTCAAGCTAGGCTTTGAAATAGCTGGTAGCTGGTTGACCTGCTCATACCCAGCTCATGGCCAGCTTGTCCTGCAGGGTTCAGTTTCCATTATATTTCATTTGTATGCTTTACACTCCCCCACACGAAATGGCCATGTAAAACATTAAAGTGACCTGCAAAAAATTACATACCTACAGAAGATGGTTATGTGTGAAATACTTATACGTAGTAGATTTCCGCTGGTATACACAGGAGACACACCTTTAAAATGAAACATGTACGGTTATAGGTTATATAAAGCTATGCTGATAATTCCCCAAATCTCTGACCAGCCAGGATTACAGCAGGCCTTGTTTACACATCCTGTCCGAGTGACATAAGTCAGCTTTCACGTGCAAGTAGTCTTACTATCCACACATAAGTCTATGCTTATTCCATAAATAGGAGCAGAATAAGCTCTTAGACGTGTAGTTAAAATAGGATGACTGTTCTTTTTTTCATTGGTAGCCTGAGTCACTCCTCGCTGTCTTTCTCCCCCCACAGGTGCAAGTGTAACCTCCACGCAGGACAGTGCACTTTTGTGGATGGGAACCTGCAATGCGAATGTGAGCACAACACAACAGGCCAGGACTGCAGCCGCTGCAAAAGGGGTTTCCGAGCCAAGTCCTGGAGACCCGGCTCCTACCTCCCCACACCCAACGGATCACCCAACACCTGTACGTGTGCATGCCTACCCCTCCCACTTCAATGCGCTACAGCAACACCTGTACTTGCTTCCAGCTCTCCATGGTATCTCTACACGTACTGTACTATTCTGTACCATTGTGTTACACGTTTGCTTTCACTGGGGCCATTCACAGATTACAAAGTTTTCGTTATCACATTTAGCACATTCACATGCGTTAATTTGATAACACCCTTTTTAATTACAGCATTATTACATATGTCAGTCACCTTCTTACAGAGTTGCCGCTGTGAAACATATGGTTGTGGCTAATTGGACAGGCCACCTCTAACCCAAAAGCAAACAGTGATGAAACATAATTTTGTCATTAATTATGGAAGTTATGTTAAGTGTTTAACACTATTGATTATGTGTATTAATGCTATGTAACTTTAGAGCAATAATTGACTCTTGAAGTCATATTGTAATTCTACGAAGGCTAGAAAGATACATGTCTATTGAAGTCAGATCTCCATTCATAGTGCCCCACAAAATACCTGAAGTTTCCTCAACAGGTAATGGGGAAATCCACTACGAAGAACTGGAAAGATGATAAAATAATAATCTAGGGCATCTACACCCACAGATGAAGTGCAGTGCCTTTTAGACTGCGCAGATCTGTCAGCTCTTGATAAAATCAAGCTGACTTGTGTGCCTTGCCAATTCCCAGAGAAGTGCGAGTATACACATTGTGCATTCGTCCTATAGACAAGCTCCACTGAGGGAGATGGGGATGTCACTCTCATTCGCATTGCCTGCACACAAAGCGCTAATAAGACTCAAGCGCGGTTCTACAGTTCTGATGTACGATGCATTTTAAATAAATACATAAAGAAACCAATCTCACATGCTCTGTCTCTCTCCCTCTCTCTCACTCTCTCTCTCTCTCTCTCTCTCTCAGGTGCAGCAGCTGGTTCAACACTTGGCAGTAAGTAACATGCTAATCAAAAACGCAGGAAAGCTGGCTTCGCTCCTGCTCCTCTCTTCACTGTCACACGTGGATGCCTGTCGTTATCGTGCTCCCATTTCCTTTGTTGTCATTGTGTTTGTCCTTCCTGTTTCATTGTCAACGAGTTGACTCTCTCTCTCTCTCTCTCTCTCTCTCTCTCTCTCTCTCTCGCTCTCTCTCACTCTCTCTTACTGTGTACCTCATTAATGGCAAAAACCTTGCATGTGAAAATTTTTTCCACAGTTCCTCTCTGCTTCGATTTGTGTAAGAGAGGGGTAGAGGATGAAAGAAAGAAGGGAGGGAGAATAAAAAAAGTGTGTTGTAATCCAATGTGTGGTAGCAGGCAAACGGATCCCTGAGGATTTGTACGAAGGGAAATGTGAACATCACAGACTTTCCCTGCAGAGATGCTCTGTGAGGGAAAATGAAGATTCCATAGTAGGGACAGCCTGCTCTAGAAAATTGAGGCAACATTGCGATTGTCTTGCTGCAGAACTCCTTAGTAATGCATCTGGTAGGTAAAGGCTTTGCCTTGTGCACCATTCGCTGTAGTGAAGTCAGTCATGGCACATACGTAATTTAAAAACTAAAAAAAATGGCATTAATCATTGGCGTACTGTATGTTGCATTAACTGTTCATTAACAGTTCATTATGCATTAAGATTCAGGTGTATGATAGGTAGGGAAAGCAGTTAGGGTGTAGTTCCTTCATAGTGTCTTTAATCATGGCCTTACATTACCATCTAATTAGTTACAAATGATTCTACTCGTCTCTTGACTGTTAAATTCATGAAGAAGGAGGGTCATTTTAGCCAGTTATTTTTATTCTGAACTTGTGGTGACTTTAAGACCTGATGACACTTTGCCATCGATATAGAGATATGTATTGATCACTCATTTGTCCTTTCATTAAAATTATTGGGAACCGCGGTGGTGCAACAGGCTAAGACACAGCAGACTTGCGGTTGCAGTTTGCTGCAGTTGCACACCGGGGACCGGGGTTTGATTCTCGGTCCTGCCAAAAGCCAAGTTTGGCCGGCTCACGTGGAGCAGCATAATTGTCTTGCTGCTCCAGAGGGAGGGACTTGGCAGGGTTAGCCGCACAAAAACAAGCACCTCGAGCGCCTCGGAATCACGGTCATGACTTGGGAGGCGAGGCGGCTTGAAGAAGGCGTGTTGCTCTCCTGCCGGTCGCCAAGGGACGGGGTGTGGGCGGTGTATCTAACACTAACTCTAATTTAATCAGACGGGGTCCAATTGGCTACCAAATTGGGAGAAAAATGGAAAAAAGTCGGATACGAATTTTCTTTTTCTTTTTTTATTGTAATTGAACCCATGAAGAAAATGAGAGGTTTACCACCTTTCAGATAGGTATAGGTTTAGTTTTGGTTTAATTTACCATGTTCTGGAATGACATTACAGAGGTGAATATACAGTATGGTCCAATTTATGGCATTGTGGTAAAATGGTGGAACAGGGGTTTGCTGTTTGGACTCCAAAGCTTGAAGAAAGAAAATGCATTTATATCTGGCGGCTTGTATTTGTGGTGCTTAAATTGGGACCATTGTCGGTTTCCTCTTTCACACCTAACGTTTGTCTTCTCTCAGTACCACTGGTAACGACAGCCGAGCCTGTGCCGGTTACAGCGGCGAACACCGCGAGAACAGCCGCGGGAACGACCGCGGGAACGACCGCGGGAACGACCGCGGGAACGACCGCGGGAACGACCGCGGGAACGACCGCGAGAACAACCACTGCTGCTACCGCTGCTACAGCCCTGCAGGCCAGTGTACTCAGTGTGGCAGGTGGGAGCTGTGGAAGGACACGCTGTGTCAATTGATTTGTCTGGAGAGTGATGACTAACAGTAGTGCAGACGCGCAAGCGGGCTATCAGCTTTCCCCTTTATGTCCCAAGCCTGTAAAATGGCCGTTCTCAAAGAATCTGTATTATACAGTCAGTCTGAATAATGCAAATCAGTCTTTTAATAGCCCGCAGGTTTGCACCGCAATGCAGAAAGGTAATGGTCTTGTGTTGGACCAACAGGTGCACTTAGAGCATCCAGGGCCAATGACCTCTTCTTCCTGTAATTATATGTGGATAATTTATTTAACACATTAGTTTTGCAGACGGGAGTGTTTGCATTAGTAGTGTAATATTGTATAATCTGGCAATGCAATGCCGTGTGCCAGAAAGAAGTCTCATGCATGAATTGAGGTTTCTGTGCTATAGGCAGGTCAACTGTAAAAGCCTATTTTCTATGCCAGCTCTGTGATGGTATCCAATTCTGATAATTTACAGAGTAATTAGTAAGAGCCCACTTTTACAGTTACAGTGGGCTACAGAATAATTGGCACCCTTGATAAATATGTACATAAAATGCTGTAAAGTAAAAAATAATAGTTATTGACATCAGATTTATTTTCTAACACGTGTAAAGCAGTGTGTGTAACAACTAAATTATGAACATTTTTTGGTTCAATACTTTGTGAAAACACCCCTGGAAAAGGTGATTGCCATGAGTCTTTTCCTATAATTTGTGATTAGGTGAAGGTAAAGGTTAGAGAACACATTTGGAGGGATTTCTGACCATCCCTGCATGCAGAACATTGCAGAATCATTGATATCCTTGAGATATCCCCCTCTTCAGTTCAGGCCACCGGTTTTTTTATGGGATTGAAGTCTGGAGACTGAGGTGGCCATTGCAGAACATAGTTGTTATTTTTTACCATTTCTGTGTGGATTGTGATGTATGTTTGGAGTCATTGTCCTGTTGGACAATCTACCTACAGCAAAGTCTCAGCTTCCTAGGAGAGACAACCAGATTTTCTGCCAAGATTTCCTGGTACTTGTTGGCGCTGAATTAATTGTGCTATTGATCTTAAATAGTGCCCCTGGACCACTAGCAGCAAAACACCTCCAAAACATCAATGACCCATCACCATATTTGATAGTAGGGTATGAGGTGCTTCTCCTTGTATGCATTCCATTTTTCCGGCAAACATGTCGATGGTGTACGGCCTAAACATACAATTTTGGTCTCATCTGATCATCTCACTCTCTTCCAGTCACAATTCCTACGAGGGTTCCAGTGAACTCAAGATGCACGGTTTTATTTATTGTGCTCAGTAAGGGCTGTCTTCATGCCAACCTTTCAAAGAGTTTCTTGGTATGGAGGTGGAGTTTTATGTTTTGTTTTTAGACCTTGCAGTCCGTGGGGACAACACTTGCATCCTGTTCCTGGCAATGGCATATGTTATACTCTAGTGAAACAGCAAATGCTGGAATGACTATAGTTCCTTTAGACTGAGATTAGCTAAATTAAGTAAAATTGTATTGCCAATTACAATTTGTTTGATTTTATCGACAATAATTGTTAGGGGTGGCAATAATTTCGGCATTTGTGGTTTTCAGAAAAAATTTGATTACTAAATAAGAAACATTGAAACATGAGAGTAAATGTATTGACCTAAAAGTATATAGTTTTCCCATATGTTTGAACATAAAACATAGATCATCGTTCATGCTGTTTGTTATATGCAGCCTTTTTTCTGCATTTTTATTAAGGGTGCCAATAATTCTGGAGCCCGCTGTACCTGTATATAGTTGTAAATATTACACTGTCATTTGTGAGAGTTTGTTGTGTGAACTGTGGTTTTGATAAAAAGTTTTGATGAAATATAGAATTTCAAATGAAGTATATATCATATATATTCTTTGGAAGTTTTTACCTGTGGCTTCAGTCATCACATTTTTCTCTGTTAAGCCTGTTCTATTATTTTAAGCAAAATTGTTATCAGCCGAAAATTACTCACTGAATGAGTAATGCTATATGTGAGTGCATACATCAGTGAGTGTGTGTTAGCACATATGCGTACATGTGTTTGTGTGTGCACACATACATTCATGGCAAATGAAATATTGATTACGAAACAGAGAACATGAAAATATATTCATCAACACGTGCGAGTGAGTTTAAGAAGTAACAGAGCTGGTAATATGCACAGTAAGAAAGATGAAAAGTAAGCTTCCTGTAAACTTCAGGAAGTGCAGCACGCAGTAATTGAATTCCGTGGAGCCTCTGTGGCCTTTCCTCGTAGTGAGTGAGATGTCAGTTTCCCAGGGTGACTTATATATTACACCGCTTCTCCTGCTCTGGGTTCAATGCGACTACAGAGAGCCTGTGAAGCCTCACAGATCTGCAGAGCTCCTTACAACGCGTCTGGGGACGTCCGTTGAAATATTGTCGGTGTCAGGACAACAACCGTATAATTACCGTTTAATATGCCTAATGATGAAATTTACTCTGGAAGCAACCGAGGATACTGTTTATATGGATGCGCCGATGGACTTTAAAAATACTGTGTGTTGAATGTGTCCATGTTTTATTGTTTCATATAAGCACCATTGGACTTGACACAGTTTCATAGCTCGTTTGCTGTGTCATGTTTGGTCATACGGACACTAACAGTGTTATATAATATAGCACTAGCTTCACATTTTTATAAGACAGTCCTTTCCCCATGTTTACCTCTCAGTTAACACCTATTGACCCTTTACAGAGGTTGTGTTAATGTTATGTGTGTATCATATATTATCGAAGATTAAATGGTTGCTTTTGAATTTATTTTCAACTAAAACTAAAAATAAAAGCACACTTTAAACAATGAAGGAGAATTTGCACATAGCCACAGTGTTTTATGTTGGAATTTTATGAAACTGGCTAAACCTTAAGATGGTCTTCCAAATGCCGTCTTGTTTGATGTGTGATGTGCTAAATTTAATGCACAGTCTTGAACGGTTCCTGCTCCTCAAGAAAGCACTTAGAGGATCTGAAAGACTGGAGAGCAGGGAGTGCTGTGATGTCAGAAATTTATGAAAAACATTAAGTGCTTTTGTTAACAGCGCAGCACTTTTGTTTTGTTTTTTTCATTCCCAGCCTCTTGCTTGCGTCAGGAACTCCCTGCCACAGCTGTACTGCGAAGTGGGGAGGGCTGACTGGTGCTTAAACTTTCACGATCACTCGAAAACCGCTTTAGGCCTCAGGGAAATTTCCTATCCCCGTTTTATACTGTGAGTAACCTACGGGGGGATAGCGGGTGGTGTTGTTTTCTACAATGCCAAAGATTAGACTTAACATTGCACTGACCCCTTCCATAAAACTGCACTACAAAAGATAGAGAGATATATAGGTTGTAATCCCGTCTACCCCCGTTGAGACAATGTCGGGGTTAATAAAAGAGCAGTTACAGGATATGAGCAACAAATTCAGTACAAGAAGTTCCCTTAAAACGAATTATTGCTCGACCGGCTTTCAAATTTGTTAAGGAAGGACAACAGACAACAATTTGTTTTTACATATTTTCATATTCCGTAAATGCATTGCATGAGCACTCCACAGTGAATATAATAACTAGAAAAGTCTATTTGGTTTTTATTTGAAACTGATCTCCAATCTGTTGTTAACATAATTGTTGACATTACTGCAAGTGTATTTTTCGAGTAACTGAATATCCATTTTATAATCAAAAAAATGTATTGCTGAATGCAATCAAATGAAACTGCTGATGGGATTTTCAAAACAGATAAATAAGGGATAATACCTTATGAACAAGTCAGTTATGAGGAAATAATTGCCCGACAGTGTTTGTGTCAGGCCGTTTACAACCCTGAAGGCCAATTATTTCCTCATATCTGACTCGTTCATAGGGTATTATCCTGCTTATACCATGGATAACTCGCCAGAGTAATATAGTTATAATTAATTTTTAGTTTAGAAACAAAGGTATTAATTAAAACGCAATGAGAACAGGAGAAAAAATAGTCCCTGATGCTGAGGAAAAAACCTTCATGCAGCCTAAAATTGCCTGCTGCAGCTACAAGCCAAATGCATCATCGGTGAAAAAAAGTTCACTAGCTCACCCATCGCCGAAAGGAAATAAAACGTTAGGCTATTAACTAATGTTACCTCGCAAAATAATTGGAAGCAATTTGTAAGAATAATTGTAAGAAATTTGACTTGTATTCCAGAGCCATGCAACTGAATGGAGCCCTTCCCATATTGAACTGAAGCATAGAAAGACCTCAATATTTTGTTGAGTTGTACAGCATAGCTGTCAAAATAAGCTGGCATGTATTGTTCTTGTAGTCCTGCTGAACAACCTATTGAATATATGTAGTTTACAGAGAATATCAGTGTAGCTACTGAATATATTTCATGAATGCAGTCAGAATACCGTATTTGTCCTAGATAGTCAGTTATTTTTCAGTTCCGTATTATAAGTGAAAATAACGCTTTTTTTCTCAATACAATTCTCCAAGGTCAGTTTTCATTAGTAAAACTATCTATGGTTTATACAGTATGCGATTATACAGTATATTATAAGATTATACAGTATGTGTGTTCCTGTGTCACACTTGAAAATACCCAGCTTCCATGGTTAAGTACTCCAAACTTCCGATAACAAACCAAGCAGTGCATTAAAAGTAGAATTGTTGCTGTAGAATCAGCTATTTTCTCAACAAGGCGATTTTCTACTCCCTCTTGGGAAAGTGAAGGATGACAGACACAATTAATATCAATAGCAGGCTACAGTACAGGAACGTAATACCAGGAGATCGCTACATCATTCTATTCCTTTTTTAATTTTGTGCGCCGTGTTTTTACACCCCTGGCTGGAGCTTTCCAAGGCGAGAGGGCCCCGCCCTCACGCCCCCGATCGTTTCGGCGCGCGGACGCGAAGATGAATGTTTCAGGAGTGGATGCTCTCCTCTAACAGCTCCGCCTGAGGTCTTTGTCTTTACAAGGTCCCCTCTCCAAGGTCTAATTGGACCACTCACTGACTGAGCTTCCCTCTAGCCTGGGGGGGGTGGGGGGGTGGGGGCCGACTGCACTGTAGACTCGGGAAGAGACGTTTATTTCTGAATCCGAGTCTCCCCGTGAACCTCGAGCTGAGAGGAATGAGTGCTGCCACAAGGACAGGGTCCCCTAATTCTTTATCTAATTTATTGGTGTCCTCTGTGTCATATAGGCTGCACATCTGTGTAACAGCGGCAACAGAGAAGCCCGCTCAGATTCAGTAAGCTATTTGTATTTTTTTTTTTTTTTTACCCATAAAATCTCATCACAACCTGGTGAAATGAGTGTCTCTAAATCAACGTCTGAAGTTTGTGTGGTGATTTATGGGTGACATATGGCATACCAAAGCAAGCTCATGAATCATCTGCCTAGAAATCTGTTCACGGCTCTTCGTGATGGGGGTCCAAGGTCTGAGGCTGTCCTCAGACTCTCCGATAACTCCTGAAATACATCCCCGCGCTTTGTAACCCTGTACTTTAGTCTACTACCTGTGGGTCCAGGTTTCTGCTTGCGAGAGGCTCTCCTAAATGGCAGTTTCAGACGGCTGATAAAGTGGTTGACCAGTCCGCAGATGACCCCCTTTCCCCTCTGCTTACGGTGCATATGTTATGGGAAAGAGCCATCTGTAATGGCTATTCCCCCTCTCTCACCTGGCTCCTCCACCTCTCCCCCCATCCCCACTGTGGGTCCAGCAGCATGTCGCTTTGAGCACACTCTGATCCAGATGAACAAGCCAGGGTTCAGGGAGCCTAATCGACTGTGAGCTGGTTGGTTATTTTAGTAGATGGGCAGGGAGAGGGGTAGGGGGGAGGGGAGGGGGGAGGGAGGGATGGAAGGAGGGGGGTCAGGTCGGCGGGAGTGCTCTAGTTGTGTTGTGATTAAATCACGGTCTCGTCCCTTTGACCGTGCAGTAATTATGAAACACTGGGGAGAGACAATGTAAAATATCCGCTTCCCAGGCTGCAGGAAGCCATTAGCTGTTGTGATCTGACTCTGTTGAATCGTAATACACCACTCAGTGTCAGGAAGATTTCAGCGGATGCCACCGCCTCTTGCAGATGACGGTAACACAATTGCATTTCACGCAGAGGGCATGTTTACACATGAATTAAACAGCGAAAACAAATCCGCTGTACACAGTTTCGTTTGTGTGTGGTTGGTAGTGGATTTGTGTGTGTGTGTGTGTGTGTGTGTGTGTGTGCGGGCGTGTGTGTGTGTGCATGTCTGTGTGTGCGCATGTGTGTCTGCAGGTATCTAGGTTTTGTTAGGACCTGTGCACTCATGGGAATCTCAATGCCAGATTTTGTGGAGGTGAGCCAACCCCTACCTCTGCTTAGGCCTGCTCATTGCTTTTCCCGTTGTTCTCTACTGTGATGCTGTCTATGTAGAGTTGCCTGTAGCATAGTGGTTAAGGTAAATGACTGGGACACGCAAGGTCGGTGTTTCTAATCCCAGTAAAGCCACAATAAGATCCGCACAGCCGTTGGGCCCTTGAGCAAGGCCCTTAACCCTGCATTGCTCCAGGGGAGGATTGTCTCCTGCTTAGTCTAATCAACTGTACGTCGCTCTGGATAAGAGCGTCTGCCAAATGCCAATAATGTAATGTTATGTAAAGATAGATAGACAAATCTTGGCCTTCTCTCAGGACTCACGCGTTTCCTCTGACGATCTTTACCACATAGAGACCGCTGCCGCCAGCAGCACCCTGGCTGAAGCACGAGAGCCAGAACTCCTCAGAGACGCTCCCAGAGACAGCTCTCTCAGTGAGGAGCCAGGTGGGACCTGCCCGGCCAAACTAACACCTGGAACCAACCCTGCCTAAAGTAGAACTAGAGATTTAGCCTTCCAACAGTTTTTGAATGCTCTTCATCACAATTTAAAAGTAAATTTTTCCTCATTTCTAATTGGAGCCTGGTTATTGACTACTCCCGTGATTTTGGTTTCCAATAGATATTTGCTGAGATTGCACATTGCACAAATATCCAGGAGGCATCCGTGTAGTAGTACAGTAAAATGCCTTCTTTGAAAAGACGAATGTGCACAGAGAATTGAAAAAGTATTTGTTTAAAATTAGTGAACACCTATGAACTGTATGATTTAATGAAATAGTATATTGAGATTTTCAATAATACTCTTTGGAGGACAACGATGTGATTTAGAAGAGCCATAAACTGCTGGAATTAGGTCTTGTTGTTAGAGTAGGCGGACACAATCCGACGCATATACAGTAGGGATAGAGATAATTCCATAGTGCAGTTCTCCAATTTAGCACAATATTGTTTGTCTTCAGTAAATTGTGTGAATATACAGTTGTCAGGAAAAGCCATTGAAAACCAATAATCCAAGTATTATGTACTGCAACTGTATTGAATTTGTAGTTGAACTCGATTTCTCACATGAGGGGGAAACATTTTGGCACCACTGGTTTAAATGTACTTGAGGTAAAGCAAACCTGAACTGGAAATGTTACAGCGTTAAACATTTCTGACCTTTCTGCAAATTGTAAGGTAAGATTGCTTTTTATTTTCATTTTTTACTGTTTAAAAATTATTTTTAAAAAAGGAAAAGGCCCTGTGCAAAAGTTTGGGAACCCTTTTGGAAATCACTGCAAAAGAGAGTAGCAAACACAGATCTAGCTGTTCACAGGACAACAATAAAACATACTTTAAACAACAAAGACTGTCATGATTGCCAGAAGGAAGCCTTTACTACGACCTCAATACTAAATGAAGCAGCTGAAGTATGCAAAGGAAAACATTGAGAAGCCTGAAGCCTTGGACTGACAAAACCAAAATGTGAGCCACCACCAAAGATGGTATGTTTGTAGAAAAAAAGCCTTTGTAGAGAAGAACACCTTGCCAACTGTTAAGCATGGAGGTGGATCCATGATACCTTGGGGTTGTGTGGCAGCTGGGGGCACAGGAAATATTGTATGAGTTGAAGGGAAAATGGATTCCGCCAAATTCTAAAGGATAATGTTCGAAGGTAAGTCCAGACATTAAAGTTGAAGAGAGGTTGGGTATTCCAGCAAGACAATGATCCAAAGCATACCTCAAAATCAATCATGAAGTACCTCCAGGAAAGACGGAAGAAGGTTTTGAAATTACAAAATATTAACTGACAGGGTTCCTTTTGCACAGGGCCTCTTCCTTTTTCTCATTATTTTGAAACTGTAATACAATAAATTAAAAAGTGCTTCACAATTTGAAGAAATGTGTCATATTTAACTTTGTACCATTTAGAGGTCCTGTAACGCTGTACGTACTTTAGTAGCAGTGTCCTTTTTAGTATTTAGTACCTAGCGTATAGTGGAGCAATGGCGGCTCTGTGCCTTAACCCCCAGTCTAAAGACCTTGCGTACATATCTGTCTGTATGCATGTGAGGATGTATCTGCATATTGTTCAGGGTGGCTGAAGCAGAGTCAGCTCACATAACTGTAAGCTGAAAATAAGACCTTTCATTCGGGAGGGTGTCGAAAGACCAGTTCATTCCCGGTGTCAGTTTGTCTGTATGTATTTCAACAATATTTGTTGATGATAGAGTCACAGGCAGGTGTCTTGATTATATATTTCCGATCTGGACAAAAGTACCACAGCAGTGCACAGCGTAGCACAGTGTATCCTCTAATTGAGGAAAATTGACCTTGGGATAGCCTACAACTGTTCTGGGTCAGTGATTATCTATAAGATATCAGCTTGTTTATTACAGGCTGACAATGTTTCCTCTTGTAAATGAACATAATTTGGGGTGCAGTCAATTTTTTCTTTAAAATCCTGGCATTTACATCTATATGCTGAAACCATACAACTTCAGCCTTTCAGAGGTTCTCTTGTAGAAATGACGCCACCTTTCTGTGATGAGTGGAAGTTCGGTTGTGGAAGGTTCCTGGTACTGCAGGGGTTAAGGCAGGGTATTTTGAGTTTAGTCAAACTCAGCAATGTGTGTATGTGCGTGCGTGCATGCTTGCAGCTTTAGATCCACGGCAAGAAAACTCCACTGTTCTTGGTAAACAAACTGAGGCAGCAGCACGCATGCAAATTATTCTCCCCCGTCTTTGCTGCAATCCCAGTTAATACTCTCAAATTGTTCCTTCAAGAGTTTCTTGCGGAGCCTACCACGGCACTCTCCACTGTGCCCATCCCGACAGACAGAAGTACTGCCCAGACAGACAGCTCAACCATCCCGACAGACAGCACTACTGCCCAGACAGACAGCTCAACCATCCAGACAGACAGCCTGGTATTCCAGACAGACAGCCTGGTTCTCCAGACAGAAATCCCAAACTTTCAGTCAGACACTCTGGTGCCCCAGACAGAAACCTCAGCCCTCCTGTCAAGCAGCCCGCCTGCTCGGACAGACATCATATCCACCCAGACAGACACACAGCCACTCTCCCAAACCACTCCCCTACCAACAGAGGATGCTGAAGAGGATGAAGACAAGGAAGGTAAGCCTCAGTGAAGCTTTAACCACAGACAAGGCAATTGTGTCGGAATAATTGTGGAATAATTGATATCATATTCTACAGATGTAAATGCAGTTAGTTTAGACACATACATAATACATCCCGTACCGTAATGGGATTTCTTGAGAACTGGGTTTGTCTCCATGCACTATTTTCTCAAAATTGATCACTCATAATTCTGTGATTTATTGTTCAATGAAAGCCTATTGCAGAGTGAAAGAAATTTGATGATTTCTCATGATGCATTGTGATTTAATATGCCAAAAGGTCATGTGCAATTGTGCACAAGCCAACTTTCATTGGCTGGATTGCCAGTTGTTAAATTTGAAGTTGAACTATTTCATAGTTTTCCTTAGTGGTCAAACATTAGACACAAACTTCATGAAACAATATTTGTTGTATTTTTAAAGGATATCTGAGCTTCCATTTATTTCCCTCTCTGGGGTACAAATCCAATTTCTAATTTTCTGTCCTCTGTACCTTCATAAGTCTCCTAACTGCATAGGAAACCTAGTAAATCAATTCAATTTTATTTGTATAGCGGTTTTTACTGAGACACTGTCACAAAAACACTTTATAGAAGAAAAAAAGGCTTTGCCAGCTATCACCAAGAGTACAGAATGTATAGTCCTCCTCTCCTGTAAGTACTGCTGATGAGCTATTATTAACAGCTAAGATGGGGGTAGGGACAAAGTGCTTAATTCCCAATGCCAACAGAATGCTAGTGGCACACTAGACTACTGCTGGCATTCAGCACACACTCCATCTCACATCCAGGAAAAGGTGTGATATGGAGAGGAGCAGAAACTAAATTCACTTCTAGCCATGCTGCCAGGGGAAAGGCAGCGAAAAGCCAGGAAGAAACGGTCGAGGCAGAAGAGGAGAAAAGAGAAGGGGAGGGAGAATTAGCATTACCGGTAATAGAAATGTAAAGTGTCGTCATTCATCTTCCGCGGCGGGCTAGCGCCAGGCCTCGGCCCGGTCTCTGGCGACAGTCTGCCCCGGGCCGGAATTGGGCCCGGAGGACCGGCCCGGACGGCACCCGTGGCTCCCGATCAAGCTTGGGCCGGATGATCTGAGGGGCTCCGTCGCCGGCGCTATCCGCGGGTCAGACCAGAACCCGCCGCGGCGCTTCAAAAACCCGCCCGGCCCCGCTCGTCTGCGGCATGATTAATGGGGCCGGCGCTGGGCCGCGTTCGCTCCCGAGGCGGCGCGAGTCGCAGAGATTAAACACGTTTGCGTTCGCCGCTGTGCTAAATCTGTCGTTAAGGAATATGGGCCACGATGCCAGTGTTAGAGGTGGCGTGCGGTGAGCGGCGCAGACGTCGAGCTTCCCCGAAAAAAAGTTTTCTTAAACGCGGCGGGTTTGAGTTAAACGCCGCGCGGAATTCCGCGGCTCCGCCGCCCCTGTTTGTACTTCCTCGCGCGGAGGCTCGGTGGGGATTGCTAATGCGGATGCCCTCCCAGTCCCTCACACGGGAGACCGATGAATAGTGCATGGAATTAAACAAGCGAGAGCAGCCTCGCTGTCTGAGGCTCACGGGGTTTTGCGGTGCGCGGCGCGCTGATCTTTCACAGTTGTGAAAACAGAGAAGGCGGGGAGGGGAGGGGGGGGTACAGCAGTCGCGGAGAACGAGAGAGAGAGTGGGGCAATGGAGGAGAGAGAAAGGGGTGAAGAGAAAGGGAGAGAGAATGGGAGAGAAAAAAAGGAGGTAAATAGTAGTAAATGGCTCCCTCAAGCAGTACTGTAAATCCCAGCACCAGTGGAGGGTGTGGATGTCCTATGGGGAGAATGGCAGAGGGGAGTTGTTGGATCTCTGGGCTGATGGGGGATGATGGGTAGGATAAGGGAGTGATGGGGAGATTCAGCATGTCCAGGAGAGAAACACGGCTAGCAGGATGGGGAAAGGGATTGGAGCTATTGTGAGCCTTCACAGCAGTAGCATGTGAGTCCAGTGCTGCACTGGGTCTCTCCGTGGTGGGAACAATCAAAAATAAATGGAGCCTCCATCCGTCTGGGATTGGCAGACACTGTATTAACCCGTGGTCCCAGAATTGGCATCCAGAGAATTATCAACCAACACTGATAAATCAAGTAACTCAATTGTCTGGGCACCTCTACCCAAACATTTATTTGTTTATTATGGCTTTTTTTGAGCGGAGGCTCGGTGGGACGGCAGGGTATCGCACGGGGCCCGACACAGAGGGCCAGAGCTCAAGCCTTTCTGATCTATTTTTAAATGCCTGCCAAACGATCATCTGATTAATATTTCACAAGTGGAAGGAAGCCGGCCCTGGTCAGCCGGAAAAACAGGGGAGGGTTATTGAACTAATGCAGATAGATAGACACATGAGACTGTAAGGAGGGCAAGGATGAGCCCTGTCCTTCAGAGGGGAAAAAGCCCCTTTCTGTGGAGAGGAACTGGGGAAGGGGATGCTGTTACACAAAGGGGGCTGTGGGTGGGAGTGAGAATATTAGAGATTATAGCTAAATGGCACAACTCAATTTTAACGGCCTGCATCATCTTACATCATTACCTCCGGAAAAAACAAAGATGATGGGATTAATTATCATTTATTAGATGTATATTGAACTGTAATTGTTCTCTGGTATTCCCAGTAATCATTTTAATAAATGCTTGTGTAAAAGAGGGATGTAGATGTTAAATGTAGATGTAAGTAAAAGTAGCCTTAAAATGATCCGGCGCCACCATTTACATTATGCTGGAATGGACAACGTGGAGACAAACGGAGTGAAGTTCAATGAAAGGGTTTCACATTCTAACGTTTTATAGGAATGAGTGTGCTGATATCTCTTGCCGCGTTCTCACTGCCTCTCGGCGAAAACAGTTACCCCGACGCCTGAAGTTAAGGAAGCTCCGAGCAAAGAGAAGAAGAAATTTCCCTTCTGGAAATGGGCACCGAGAGAGGAAGGAGAGGATAAAAAGCGCACGAGGCAGAATAAAGACAAAGATAAAGAAGCTAAAAAGAAGAGACAAGGTATTGCTGGTGCTGTAGCTAGTGTCAGTACACTCTGTGAGTAGTTACAGTATTTGTTACTGTGTGCTATGTTCGTAAATCAATAAATGGATAAGTGTGGTGCCAGTACGTGCACGGATGATTTAATACATACGACATCTTGTACAATCCCTTTCTTCTCCATCCTATTGATCCCAACTGGTAAAATTACAGCCTGGTATCGACCTTATGAGTCAATTCGGTTTCCTTGGCAAGTTAAAGACTCTGTTAAAAGCACTGTGATTCCGGCACATTAATCAGATACAAATTAACACCACCTTTCTCCGAAATGACAGCACATAGAAAAACTAGGACCATGCTTCTTGGTCTCTAGTTGATCTCATAGTGTTTTTAAAATAACTAGGACCTATCTATGTTGACTATTGTAAGTGTACTCATAATCAAATAAAACACCAACCATAGTGTCCATTTCTCTGATGTTCTCAATTAACCGTTTGGTAACACTTTATAATAACGATCCCTTATTAGTCATTTATAAGCTATTAGCAAATCACAAATGAATGTCAATGATTAATAAGTTGTTGCTATATAGTTAATATGTTGTAAGACATGTCTAAACTTAAACTCTATCATAAAATTTTGATGAAAGAAAGAGTTTTATGTCATTAGATATAACCTGACATCATCTGTCACACCATCTAGTGACAGTTATGTCATGTGCTTGATAGTGTTATATCAGCCTTTTGGCGAGTGATTCAAGTAATGTGTTATCCACTCTTTAATATGTACAAACTAAAATAACAGGAACTTGAATTCAAGCTTTAGGTTGTGAGTGGATATTACATTATACATGTTTCATTATAAGTCAGTTTTCCTCAGTTAATGGTATTTGTAAGTTGTGTAATACATTTGTACGAGTGCAAGGTGTAAAGTAGGTGTAAAGTGTAAGGTTTATGTTATATCTCCATTTGAGTCTTTCTAACTGAACTACACCAAACAGAGGTCTGATGCCTAGCATCTCTTGTTCTCAGAAACAGGAGTGCTACATGCAGAGAAATATTAACCACACAGATAAATTACAGTTAGCCCACCTGCCAGCCTTTGAATAGCATCACTAGCTTGCAAAAATGCATCCTAATGGGCGACTTGTTCTTGACATTGCAAAACTATACAGATAAGTTTATTCTCACTGACACAGTAGTTGCGGGCTTATTCGGTAACAGGATATACAGGGGTGTTCTGTTGAAGGGAATACCATGTTTAGCTGAACAGGTTAGTGTTGCGTGGGGGGCAGCACTCCATTGGCAATATACATAATTTGTTATGTTTAGGAGAAGTTCATGTTTAAGTGCCTATCATGGGAAGGTGCGTGGTTGTGCTTAGAACTTTACCAAAACTTTGGTACAAAAAAAACAGAATTTCATGCCAAGATATATTGAGTTGAATTGTTTTTGCAATTTCATGCAGTAAAAGTTATCATTCCATTTGAGTTTTTTGTGTCTTTGCTTGGTCATGCTCAACAGGTGAGAAACAGAAAAGGGTAGGCCATGCATAACAAAGTTAAGAACAGTTCCTACTTTAGATTAGGGGCTGCAAAAAGCTTTGTAAATGGTTAGTAAATTATTCATTAATACATTTACGGGTCAGGTATAACAGATGAGAAACTGGTAAGTGAGTACTCCACAAATTGCTTAGTCATTTGTACATATTAACTAACATTATTTAATGTTGAACAACTCAACAAACCAATTTTGAGGGTTTAACTATTATGACAAATGTGTTGTCATTTGTACATTATTTGTTGATTATTAAAGTTAATAAAGGCTAGTTTTTTTGCTTTCTTAAAAACAGTTACATATATTTACAGGGACTTGCATTTGTGTATCAAATTTTAGATTGAAAACTGAATTTACAAACACCATGCCACATTACCTGAGGTGGAGAGTGAGAGAATGATTTTTAGGTTATGAAATCAGGAGATGATTAGGTGACAGGTTGGGAGAGCCATGTTGGGAATTCAGCCAGTACATGAGAGAACCATCTAGTCAGTGTTAGTGTCATGGTTTAATGTCGGGGCTTATTTGACCAGAGGGGAGAATGCCACCTCCTTCCAGCAAAAACTGGATGTATTCCATTCATATACTAACGATGCCCATACCTGCTGAGCTTTAACCATTTGGCCATCCCTGCTGGCCACACCACCATTTACAAATATGTTTCAATTAATCATTTAGCAATGTATTTAATTGTCGGTAAGAGTAATCTACAAATAACATTTAAATGTTTAGTTAACATAATAACTAATTGTTTACCAATCATTTACACATTAATCATGTATTTAAATAATTTGATAATGATTCATTAATATCATTAATTAGAAACTTAAAAATGACTTATAAGGGATTGTTATTATAAAGTGTTACCAACCAAAACTGCCAACTCATGCGTTAGATTGACTCTTATAGACTAATGATTCAAAGCTGCTCATTTGGTTTGCCTTGTATTTGAAGTAATACGTGGATACTACTGTTGAGGAGTATGTAATATCAACCACAGTTGCCCCTGTTGGTGACATCTTTCCCTCAGAGTTCCATGTCAGCGTCACCTTAGCCACTGTTCCTGTGAAACCTCAGTCTTTGTCACTGAGGCAACTGCTAACATGTCCCAACAACCACCCTCTTTCAAAGTCTCTGAGACTTTTTCTTCCACCAATCGTTGCCAAAGTAACGGCCTTCTGTGGCTGCACAATCATGAGCATGCTGGGATGTTAATTGCTTAATTAACTTCTGGAAGCACCTGCTTACATCGTATCCCTCACTTATTCATGCGGTTCAAATCATTTGCCGGTTACCTATATATTAAACCCTAAAGAATGTTTTTATAGCCTTTCCTGTTCCTAGTTAGTGTATTATGCTTAAGTAGTGGGAAAACGTTTACTGCCAATAAGTGTCTAATTAACTGGACTCCCTCTGTCTGATGCTGACATGTTGGTTAAATACTGCACCTATATTGGCATTGTTTTGAAGGCTTGTAAAGTCTGATATTAAGTATTGACTGAGACAGAAGACAGGCTGTTCAGTTTGGAACTGGACTACCAATAAAAAGAGATCATTTTATTTCCCAAGGGAGGTTAAGGCTCTTGTTCTCTGGTAAGGGGCAGAAGAGTATGTTAGCAGGAATTGCATACAGCCAATTTGAAGGTAAGAAAAGTGGGAACGTCACCATGACAGTCAAAAATTGTAGACTTGTAGACTTGAATGGACTCATCAAGACACTCAGCATCTGTTTCAAAGCAGAGCAAACAGAAAGCATTTCTGAGCATTTTGTAAATCGATTCATTAAATATGTGCAACAATCTGTGCTTAACAATCTTTGATATTTTGAAATGATATTTTTGGAATCTGTTTTCATTTGTAAATCTTTAGATGTTGGAATGAATTTCTGTAATGGAATATTAAAGAGGGCGTATTTCCCCTTTGGCTGAAGCACTCGGTTTTTGTAGGCAGAGTTGAACTTATTTCAACTTACCACACAGAATGAGGGGGTTTGCTGGTTTGAAGTTGTGGAATTGGAGGGGGTCCAGACTAAGGATCTTTTTCTTGTATGAACTGTGAAGTTTTGCGTTCTGTCTGGAGATATATGCAGTGTCTGGATGCTAGTACAGTCAAGCTCTGACAATGGGTGGTCTTCTAAACATGTTTGCCATTTTACGTTGCAAATGTAATTTTATTTAGATAACTGAAAATAGTAAATGCATTACTGGGGCCTCTTTAAATGATTTCCTACCATAGTGTAAAAATTCCTGGCAGGTATCAAATTGACTTCAGATTGCACCTAGATCTAGAATCATCCAGTGATAACTCAGCATTGAACACAAACATGTAAAAATGAGGATTCTGTGCATACCTTATACAGGGATACACAGATACCCCATTTTAGGAGATATGGTTAGAATACTATCCCTTTAGCACCCTAGTTAAGTCTTGCTGTTAGATCTTGAGAAATAAGGAGATCATTAATTTCATGCCTGAATGAATTAACATTTGTATGAAACTTAGACTGCTCTAACGACTGTGGAAAAAATTGCTGTTTAAACTATCTTTCTTCTTTTCCCATCATTTTTTGATGTTTCTCGCTTTCTCATCCCCCATCTTGGTTTGCATGTTTTGGTTTTGTATGATGTGTAAGGTAAGCATTTTGTAGTTGTTGTCATCAAACTTTGAATAATTGCTGACAGAATTATGCTGTTTTGTGAAATTTGTATTCCATGCTTGCATGCAAATTCCCCCACCCCCTTAAAAAAAATGTTTCTCTTATGACTTGAGCAAATAGGTGATGTTCTTAAATGAACAGCTTTCCCCAACACCTACCCACCACCAGGTTTTTCAGCCTCTATCTTGTCTGACTGTATAGGCTGCTGGAAATTCTGTTTGGACTTTGCAGTAATTTGTGGAACCGTGTCCCATTCCATCACCAATCTGTTGTGTAATTGGGCATTTATATTTAATTATCCTTCCGTTCCCTCCTTCCTTCTCTGCTGAGAGAGGCACTGCAGGTCTTCATACCAGTTTCTCTTAAACATCCCATGAATATTTAATCTCGTGCAACAACCAAACAATTATAAAATAATAATGTGATGGCTGATTAAACATCTAAACTCATTTCTTAATACACATTTAAATGCGTATTTGCATAAACATGGCTCATAAAATGGCCCTTAAAAGGACACGGTTGCCTTGCAGCACATAACAGAGCAGTCTTCTGAAGATTTATAAAAACCCTAATTAGGCCTTATAAACCGCAGCCAACTTAATGATTTGAAAAATAAAAAAAACACATGCCCTGCAACTCACAGAATCTCCACGCGAATTCTGATGGATGGTGTAATTGATAGATTTGTACCATTCTGTGCTTACTTCACCACTGGTTTCTGATCCTCGGTATTCTGACATTCCTTTCTAGGAAAAGTGCCTGTCAAAATACTCAGAATAGTAAAATTTTTCTTAGCCTTATTTAACATTCCTGTCAAGGTATTGCCTTGTGTAGGAAATAAGCCTGGCAGTGCAAATGAACCGAGTAGCAGGCCTAAAAATCTGCTAATAGCAGATTATCAGAACACGACGAAATCTGTGATCATTCGATTGGATCAGTGCAGATGCCGCATGGGACCAGTAGGGGAGGAGATTTCAGCCTTTCATGTCGGCTGAAGTCGTGCCAAAACGGCACAGGAAGCCCAGCCCCCTCGGTTGGGGTGCTAACCTCTCGCGTTCGCCTGCCCTGATCCCCGCACTTCCGCTCCGTGCAGCCGAGCGGCTGAAAAAGCCACGGCAACACGGTCAGCGGTCGAGGGCATCAAAGGGAACAGAGGAATTAGTTTGATCAAGAAAATTGCTGGTGAGGAGCATTTAAGGCGGAGCAAAGAAGCTCTATTGGCTGAGATTAAGGTGATTCTCCCTCAAGCAGCGTTTGTCCTTCCTTCCTTGGGAAGTGTTCAGTGCCTTTGATAGCAAAAACAAGCCCTGGGTCAGGAAGGCTAAAAAGGAGAATCAATTCCTTTGGTGGGGTAAACATATTTGGACTCTTGTAAGCTCTGAGAATTTGGTTCTTATTGTAGATCAAAACCATCTACAGGATAAAGACCCCCCCCAACCCATCCCCCCCCCCCCCCCCCCCCCCACATCGACCATCTTCAATCCACACTACCCTGAAATCCTTACCTAACTCTACAGTGATGCCATTAACACCTCTCTGCTCTCTCCCCTGCCAGACTGTGAGTGCTACGGCCACTCCAACCGCTGCAGTTATATAGATTTTCTCAACATTGTGACCTGTGTCAGCTGCAAGCACAACACCAGGGGGCAGAACTGCCAGCACTGCCGCCTCGGATACTTCCGGAACGCCTCGGCCGAGCTGTACGATGAGAGTGTCTGCATAGGTCAGTCAGGCCCTCCCGCTGCGTGCGTTTCCATGCTTCTGCTGCCTCGCATCTCTCTCTGTCTCTCTTTCTCTCTCTCATCTCTCTCTCCATCTCTCCTCTCTCTCTTCATCTCTCTCCCATCTCTCTCTTCATCTCTCTCTCTCATCTCTCATCTCTCTCTCATCTCTTTCCCTCCCCTCTCTTTCCCTCTCTCTATCTCTCATCTCTCTCCCTCCCCTCTCTCTCTCCATCGCTCTCTCCTATCTCTCTCCATCTCTCTCGCATTCTCTTTCTCTCATCTCTCTCTATCTTGCATTCTCTCTTTCTCTCTCTCATCTCTCTCTCATCTCTCTCTCCATCTCTCCTCTCTCTTCATCTCTCTCCCATCTCTCTCTTCATCTCTCTCTCATCTCTCTTTCTCTCATCTCTTTCCTTCCCCTCTCTTTCCCTCTCTCTATCTCTCATCACTCTCCCTCCCCTCTCTCTCTCTCCATCGCTCTCTCCTATCTCTCTCGCATTCTCTTTCTCTCATCTCTCTCCCTCTCTCTATCTCTCTCTCTGTCTCTCTCCATCTCTCTCTTTCTTCCTCTCTCATCTCTCTTCCCTCTCTCTCTCCATCTCTCTCTCTTATTGCAAGGCCAGATGAGTGGCTGCATCACTCCCTGCAGCAGCTGGTCCCAGTCCTCTCCTCTGGACTCTTTCCTGAGGGGAAGCCAAAGTGAGGAACGATGGGGAGGACACACATATAAACAGTGTGAATTTGACAGAGCCCTAAAAACCAAACTAGACTAATTCAACACTGCATCCAGCCCTGACTTTATTGACCTTTAGCAGGCCTGTGAGTCCTCACTAATCTGTCCTCCCATGGTCTGAGGTTCCATTGTCGTTTCTGAGCATAAGCACTTCCAATTATGTGCATCCAAGAGACAGAAGTTGGGTAACCGTGGTGAATTAGGTCCAAATATCTCCTCAACATTCAATGTACTGGGTACAATACTGAAAGCATTCTGAAAAAATATAAAATATTTTTCAGAATGCTTTTTACAATTTTTACACTTTTTACACGATACTCCTCAACTTAGAATAATTAGGATAACTCATGCATTAACATACAGCAAATTGACTTTCCCTATTCACCCATTTTACATATACGCTTTCATAATGTACACTTTATCTATGAACTGCACATGTTCAGACATGTGAAAGTTGTTAATTAGATGGTAAAAACACGAAAAAGACCTTTGCTGTCACCTAACAATCCCAAGTGATTAATTACAGTGGTGTTTTATAATTCTCAATGATAAAATCATTCATGCCGGTAGTTAAAAATATGTAAATACAGGCGCGGCCCCATTGACTGGCTGACAGGTCCGCAGTAATGAGACTGACTTTGACTTGCCTTGGACAAACCTGCGGAGAGGGGATACTGTGGGGACGTGGGCGTCCGGGGTGGCCTGTAGCGTAGTGGTTCAGGTACTTGACTGGGACACGTAAGGTCGGTAGTTCTAATCCCGGTGTAGCCACAATAAGATCCACACAGTTGGGCCCTTGAGCAAGGCCCTTAACCCTGCATTGCTCCAGGGTTGGATTGTCTCCTGTTTAGTCTAATCAACTGTACGTCGCTCTGGATAAGAGCGTCTGCCTAGTGCCAATAATGTAATGTCTGTGTGAGACCTCAGAGTCCTCTTGCAGCCCGGGTAATGTGGGTCAGGGTTTTGTGTCTTTGTGATTTGCTGTCAGTCTATGTGCAGTGGAGGGAGATTGAGGGATCCTCTCATCTTAGCTTGTTGAATCTTGCTTTTCTCTGACTCACTTTCTGCCTGTCAAATCATTTTTTTTTGCTTTTTGCCGAGCGTTTAATGCTTAGGTGTCTGATGTGGCGGGGTTCTTTGACTGACAGCGTTTCACAGAGCGGCTCTTTCTTCTGGTCCGCTAGCGTTGAACAGTTTTTCAGCGCTTTTCTGTTTTCTGGAAAAATCTAACTTTGTTTTAGGATCCCCACTGATCTAATTCGTACCACGACGACTGCTAGACTTTCGCTTGTTTCCAGGGCATCTCGCAAGGCCTTTAACACATTTATAAATACAGTCAGCTCCAGAATTATTGGCACACTTAATAAAAAATTTCGAAAAAAGGCTGCATGTAATAACAACACAGATAATAATCTATATGCTATGTTCAAACGTGTGGGAAAACTACACTCACCGAGCACATTATTCAATATTTATTACTTATTTTTTTAGACTTAGTCTTCTACTGCTGTAGCCTATCCACTTAGAGTTATGATGCGTTGTGTGTTCAGAGATGCTCTTCTGCATACCAATGTGGTAATGTGTGGTTATTTGCTTTACTGTTAGCTTCCTGTCAGCTTCGAACAACATTCAATCCACAGTCTAAGTAATTTACATTTATTTCCCATTCTGACATTTGGTCTGAAAAACAGCTGAAGCTCTTGACCACGTCTACATGCTTTTATGCAGATTAAATATTTACAGCTCTACAGGTCTACCTAATAAAGTGATCACTGAGTGTATATACGGTATGCGGAACCTATTATACACGTTTCTAGCATCATTATTATTGTGTAATTATTATTTGACAAGTATTTGATATTGTGACTGATATTACAGCTTATGAATATGTAATTGTTTATTGTGTGAGGGATTTGAATGTATCTAGGAGTGTTCCCGCTGGGAAAAATGTTGACGTTGATTTGAATCCATCTGCTCCTGAACACTGGGAGGCTGAAGGGTAAACTCAGCGCAGCAGGTGAACACACAAGGCCAGAAGCCAAGCTGTAAAGTCAGCAAAAAATTGCATTTCTTCCACCATACCTGCCAGGCTTTCCACAAACATAGTATGGCAACATTTCAGGAGACAGCAACGACCTTTTTCTGACACAGGAGCAGGCTCACTTCTGGTACAGATGAAGGTTCCCCTCCTCCCACGGAAAATATAATAGGTTAGATTTGTGAACACACTCCGCAGTATAAAAACCATTTGAAATGTGGTGAACGTTTGTCTTCGTTGAAAGTAAGAACTTGGAATTGTGCCAAATGAAAATAAGCAATGAAGGAAGATGTCTTTTAAAACATCTTCACTGAATGAAGACTGATTAAAAACAAATTCCTACTCATTCAATTAACACTTCAATTATTATTGTACAGTTCATGTTAATTGCTGACTTTCAAACCAGGACTTGATGGAACTATACGCCAGGTTCAAATTACACATCAGACGACCTGACCCACCATCGTTTACTGATAATGGTGGATTTATATGTGTGTGTGTGTGTGTGTGTGTGTGTGTGTGTGTGTGTGAGTGAGAGAGAGAGAGAGAGAGTGAGTGTGTGTGTGAGAGAGAGAGAGAGAGAGAGAGTGAGTGTGTGTGTGTGTGTGTGTGTGTGTGTGTGAGAGAGAGAGAGAGAGAGAGAGAGAGAGAAAGTGTGTGTGTGTGTGTGTGTGCAGGTGCTAGAATGCCTGTGATTGGATGTGGGGCTGGTATCTACACAAGCAGCCTTGTGAGGACTCTTGCGAGAGTGAGAGACGCTCCATCTGTGCCAGAACTGAGACCCACAGCGCTCTTCTTCTCTCCTCAGAGTGTAACTGTAACCAGATTGGCTCAATTCACGACCGCTGCAACGAGACGGGTTACTGCCAGTGTAAAGAGGGCTCCGGTGGGCCCAAGTGCGAAGACTGCATCCCCGGATACTACTGGAAGCAAGGCTGTTTCCGTGAGTATGACAGAAGGGGCGTCGCGGCGGTGGAAAAGGGCCAGTGACAAACGGAGGCGTCTTCAGCCGGGTCGGATATTGCACTACATCCGGCCAGCAATAGAAGCAACCTGAGCTAATGGTGGCGCTGGAGTGTTCTTTGCAGCTGTAAAATCACCGCAGTTAGTATCGTGAAGCCTGCCTAACCTGCGCTGTGTTTGTGAAATAAACGGGGTATCCAGAGAGAAATGGGAGATAGAAGTGCATCAGTCAGTCTGAAATTAGAACTGCCCTGGCCCACATGACTCATCAGTGAATGACCTGAAGGGAATTTATGAATGGGGTCAAGAGCACGAGAGTGTATCTGTGTCACTGGTCACGTCTTCCAGCTGTTGTGAACTTAAATGGGGGGGGGAAGAGGCATATCGAATGACATGTAATTCAGCACACCTTTTTACTGTATTTCCAACTGAAGCACACTTCATTCCACACAGAAAAAATGCCCCACATTTGAATATATTGTAAGTAAAAAATAAGTCAAGTGTTGGTGAATGCCACAAAGTGTAATTAAATGTGCAATACACTCAGAACACCCACTGTACAATTAATTGTATATGAAAAAGGAAATCCTGCAACTGGATGCTTGTTTGAACTAACCCTGAAAATGTATATCCGCAGGAATTGATTATAAGTAACGACAAATAATTTGTATAAGACCTTATTTCTCTGGCATTTAGTGACACTGAGATTAAAACCTTCCGAAGTATGATAAAGTATTCATTTAAATCCGTTTTTGTGCTATTTGGTTTGTTTTTACTTTTACAAAGATCAAAGAGCCCATAATAATCCCTTGAACATTTCATTTAATGAATAAAATCATTACTATTAAAGACAAAACCCAACAATCAAGAAGCCAATTATCTATTAGAGAAATAGTTTAATGTAATACATTTACCTTGTGTAATTTAGTTTTGTATTTATTTTAGAAATCTGAAAAACAAGTAACTCACAGTCACTGCAAAGCAACCCAATCCTATAGCAATGTCAAAACAGAGCAATGCAAAGAACAACGGCATTTAATAATTTCAAGACACAGCACAGGAAAAGAACTGTAACGATCATCGAAATGGCCAGCTGTACCAGACTGCATCTGATGAGTAACAGCACTAACCATCTCTACTGTGGCTAACTCCGTCACCCTAAAAGTCAATACTTTTGGGTTTTAACCTTCGGCATACGCACGGAGTTATCTTACGAAATGTAACTTAAATGCTCAACTACAAATTACCACCACAGTGCAGACGTTTGTTCAGCAAGGCTTTGTTGGCTGCTTGATGCGCTCTAATTCCAAGCTGTGTGTGTGGGTTTTAAATATATCCAGCAAAGATGTTCTGTAGACGGAGTAACATACCAGTGCAGACACTGGTGAAATCTGTGGTCCTGATCATTTAAAGCCTGCCCTATCTGTAGACAGAGTTACATACCAGTGATATCCAGGGCTCTGATTATATAGAACCTGCCCTATCTGTAGACAGAGTTACATACTAGTGATATCCAGGGATCTGGTCATATAAAACCTGCCCTATCTGTAGCTGGAGTAACATACCAGTGCAGACACTGGTGAAATCTGTGGCCCTGATCATACAGAACCTGCCCTATCTGTAGCTGGAGTAACATACCAGTGCAGACACTGGTGAAATCTGTGGCCCTGATCATATAGAACCTGCTCTATCTGTAGCTGGAGTAACATACCAGTGCAGACACTGGTGAAATCTGTGGCCCTGATCATATAGAACCTGCCCTATCTGTAGCTGGAGTAACATACCAGTGCAGACACTGGTGAAATCTGTGGCCCTGATCATGTAAAACCTGCCCTACCCGTCCCTCTGGAAGTCGGACTTGCAAAGCAGGTGCTGTCAGCAGCAAGCAACACAGACGACAGCAACACATCGTTTTGGCATCCCACTGTCTGCAGGGAACAGGGAAACCGCCAGTGCTTATACAAGACATGAGCTCACCCCCTTCTGGGCAATAAAATATTTCATCCACGGCAGGCAACTCCACAAATTGGTATTGCTCACACCACACACTTTTTTTGTTTGAAACTCACTGACATTTTGGGATCACCGGGCTCACTGGATTAACCACAAGTTTGTAATACCGAATTAGCTGAATTAATGAATTCTGCAGGCCCATATATGTGTTCACAAGTGCAGATATCACAAAATCTCCAAATAGCGAATACATTTTCTTTGTGAAATGCTAGCTAGACTTGATCCCTGAATGCCACAGTAGAAATATGTTAATGCTCACAAACTCAGGAGAGGGAAACTAATTTACTCTTAACACAAACCAGGTAGTAGGTATTGTGTTAATTATGTTCTTCTGTGATCATATTTGTGCATCTTCCGCAAATTTAACTGTGGCTTACTGTTTTAATGATTTTTATTAAGGTGTCAAATCATACCCAGTAGAACATAAACCTTAGTTTTTTTGTAAGCACATTAATAAATGGTCTTATCACCATGCTTGTCATAGCTGTCATTATAATTATGTGCCAAATTCCTATGTAATAATGACAGTATGTTATGCTGAAGCATAGCCTATGAAATTTTACCAGTAATTCTAACCATCAATTTTTTGTGTCGGCCCCAAATGTACCAGGCCTGTAGTGGCCTGTAGCGTAGTGGTTAAGGTAAATGACTGGGACACGCAAGGTCAGTGGTTCTAATCCCAGTGTAGCCACAATAAGATCCGCACAGCCGTTGGGCCCTTGAGCAAGGCCCCTTAACCCTGCATTGCTCCAGGGGAGGATTGTCTCCTGCTTAGTCTAATCAACTGTATGTTGCTCTGGATAAGAGCATCTGCCAAATGCCAATAATGTAATGTAATGGGTAAGGACTGAGTACACTACTGCCAAATGCCAATAATGTAATGTAATGTACCAAAGATGGGTTATCAAACTTTTCTGACCCTCCGAGTGACCGGCCTGTCCCCCCCCCCCTCTCTCCCCCGGGACAGCCAACGTTTGCGACGAGGAGCTGCTGCTCTGCCAGAACGGAGGCACGTGCTACCAGAGCCAGAAGTGCATGTGCACGCCGGAGTTCAAGGGCGTGCTGTGCGAACAGGTGCGCTGCCAGGGCGGGGACTGCGACGGCGCCGCGGCCTCCTACCTCAGCGTCGCCACCCTGCTCCTCTGCCTCCTGGCCAATCGGCTGGCCCCGTGAGCCGCGAGCCACACCTGGACGCCGCGCAGGCGAGGGAAACGGGGCGGAGGCACGACCGCAGGGTCACGTTCCACAACTTCCGGTTCGCAGGTGCCATTTCATCCGGGAACGGCCCCCCGGGGCCTGTGCCGAGGCGCCGGGGGGGGGCTTCAGGGGGCGACGGGAGCCGGAGGAACGTCACTTTCTTCTCCTTGAACACCAGTGCTGGAGGAGTTTAAATACCAAAAACGAAATCACTATGTAAGAAAAGACTAGGAGGGGGAACCTGTTGAATATTTAAGACTTTCTTCTTGTTGTAGTTCTGAGTTTACCGGCGACCCCCCCCCCCCTTCCCCCCTCTCAAACCAGTCACTTAAATTCTGCACTTAAACATGTTGTTTCTGAATGGAGATGGGTTATAATCGCTGCTGAGGCCTATTTAAAACTTTAAGCCAGGTTTAGCTTTCCCTGGAAACAGGATTTATTTTTCACATCTCCTTTCTTTGCTGCAATTCTCTCTCCTGTCCATTGTTTCATGAATGTCCACTGACTGAATTAAAAAAAAAAAAAAAAAAAAAAAAAAATGTAATCACTGTTCTCCTGACAGTGACAAAAATGAGTATCTCCACTGTCAGAGGTTCAAATTTCACAAGGTATTCAGGAAGCAGACACAGAATATAACATATCCAAATGAAATCTAAAAAAAAAAAAACATCTAAAGAAATATTACTCTTATATATTACATTGTTTGAATATTTTTTGTAGAAATTATTTTTGTTCCAAGTTAACATTAATTGAAAATAAAAATATATATATAAAGAAGAGAATTTTATTACTCCGTACACCTTACAGTAAATGTGACTGTTACCTGCCCATATTTGTTTCTGCTGAAGTCATTTCCTTCGACAAATGAACAAAAAATGAAGCTCTTTCAAGATTTCTCCACACTCTTTACTCACATACACCCACACAAATGTGTACATGGGAATAAAACTAGCAATAATGTCCACTACCACCATTTGACATTTTACACATTTATCTCAAAACTGTATATTATGATTCAAACATATTGTTCTGCTCATTGAAACTTTGCCAATGAATCACAAAGTAGTTGCAACAAATGTCATGCTGTTTTTAAATTGATGCACCTTCTCTGTTGCAGAAGATCTGATTATCCGAAATGGAGTATACTGAGCAACAATAGGAATTAAAATGCTGTGTGAACATGGACATTTGTTATTTTACTTCAGGGGTGCTTTTCAGTTTGTTTCTTAAAAGTTATTTATTGAAATAAGAACTATTTAACGTTCAATTCAATACAAGACCCATACCATCTGAAAAAGTGTGTATTATTCAAAATGGATTCTGATATCTATATTCATCAATATTTTTTAAAAAGACTGTCGTAGTGTAAAGGTAAGCATTAAAATGAATGAATTCTAAATATTGATGGCACCATATTTTCAATGGCTCATATAGTCACAGCAAGAGAGATCTCGTCATCTGCACGGACATAATTAACGTGCACATTTCTGTTGTAGCTCTTAACCATAATTAGCTACACTGACTACTGTGATGACCTAGGCAACTAGTCTACCTTACAAGCACAACTAGTCTACCTTACAAGCAGGTGTGAGCATGCAGCCAGCATTTTATTTGTTTTAGGCTTTTCGGTTACAATTCACAATCCTGTTATAGGAACATCTCATTTTCTTGTCTGTCAAAATGACGGATGATTTCATTTTTTTTTTCAATCAAAGCATCTGAAATTTGGTAAATGACGGGTAGGTCTAATTGTTGTTGCCGAAAATGAAACTAGCCAATGGAATTGGCCTCCCATTTGCACATATGATCCTTGTGAAAATTGGAAAGGCGATTGTGAGGTGGCAGGAGCAAATAAAGTTTGTAATTGCTTAAAGTTGGCAAACAGTCGTCTTGATTAATAAATACAGCATAGACTACCATATGTTTCCTTCTGACATTACGAATAGCCTACACTTTGACATGTGGTCCTGATCTCTGAGCTAAAGAAATTGCCAAGGATCAGTAGGTATGCTACATGCAGGGTAAACCATTCAGTCCTCCATGTTGTTTTTCAGTAAGAATGTCTGTAAAATCATCATGACCAAGCTAGTTGCTGAGAAGCGGTCCATCATAATTGTAATTAACAGTATTTTGATTGTGCACTTGTGTTGTCAGCTGAAGGTGGTGATGAGGTTGAGGGTTTTAGTGGTGCAGCACCCTCTTAAGGCTACTGAAGGGAAATAATAATGTGACACAGCTAGGCTGTGGCAGCATCTGTCCCAACAAGTATGTATGCGTCTCGAGTACAGATGAGAGTTTTTCCAAGTCACAGCTCAAGGTGCATTTCAGGAGTTTCACACAAATAATATCTAACATAAAAACACAAAAAATACTGCATATGCACACATGTCATTATGACCAATAACATCTATTTGCTTAAAGCAGGGGTCGGCAACCCTGGTCCTGGAGAGCCGCAGGGCGTGCTGGCTTTCGTTGTTACTTGGCATTAATTGATCAATGAAAGCCGTCGATTACACAGTTAACTCACCTCACCTGGTTTCTTGGGTCTGAATCCGTTGCTTATTTTAAGGTGGAGACGAAAGCCAGCACACCCTGCGGCTCTCCAGGACCAGGGTTGCCGACCCCTGGCTTAAAGGAATGATAAATGACAAAACTTCAAAGACATTTAGACTGTACAATACACAGATGAGAAACTGCTTTCAATCAAGTTAAACCATGTGCATTATGGCTGCCAAGCTAAATAAATCTAATAAATTACTACATCTACAATTACATTATCAACCTGGCCGGCAGACACGGCTTTGCATATTTGATGTCATAAACTGTAATGACAAGGGAAACGCAACAACGGGGCCACACCGATTACAACCATTTCATGGTTATGCAAGCCACCAATCATTGGGCTTTGATACACACCCATGTGTGCCCGGATATACAGTAACAAGGTGAACAAACCATGCGAGTGGCCATTGTAAATGCCATATCAAAAGGAATGCAAGGAGAAATTTCAAACAATTGACATACATTCACCCATGATGTAGCATAATGCATGAAGCCCAGGCAACTGACACCTATGTTGGCAATTTCTTTCCACAATTTCTATCCTAACTCTGGGTCCCAATGAGGAATGCTAGTTCCAGTTAAAAATATCCAAAAATGTAAATATGTAATATTTGGACAGTGGTACAGTTTCTGTTCTTTTGGCTCTGTGCTCCAGCCCATTGGATTTGAAATGAAGGAATGAATATTGAGGTTAAATGCAGTCACCTTTAATTTGAGGGCATTTACATCCATATCAGGTCATCCGTGTAGGAATTACATCTACTTTCGTAAATGGTCACTCCATTGGGGGAACAAAAGTAATTGGACAGTTGGCTTCTCAACCATTTCTGATTAGTCTCCTTAGTGCAGGTAAAAGAAAGCTTTCAGTGTCAGGGTTTTGATTCTAGGCTTTTCATTGCTTCTGGATTCTGTGATTGGCATTAGTCAACATGAGGACCAGAGTGGGACCAGTCAAGGACGCCATTATGAGGCAGAGAAATAAGAAAGTGAGTCAGCACCTGTGGCAGCCATACATGCCCAAACTAAAACACCCGCACCAGGTTTCAGATGAGGGAGGGTGCTTTAGTTCTTGGGCAGTTCCTTTTAGCTTTGCCCTTTCTATCACTCTGACAGAAGACAAACTTGGTCTCAGCACCTTTCACTCAAAACGCCTACAAAGTCATTGGAAGGTGCTTCATCAAACACACACCAATGCTCTCTTTCTTCTTAATGACGTTCCAAACTGTTTGTTTCAGAAAGCCTATTGTTTGGTCTGTCTCTGACCTCAGCCTCATAATGGCTTCCTTGACCGTCACTGGTACAACCATTGCCCTCATGTCGACAAGTGCCAATAACAGACTCCAAAGGCAATCAAAAGCCTAGAATCAAGACTAGATACTGAAAGCTTTCTTTTACCTGGAGCCAGGAAGCAATTGGATATACCCAACTAATCAGAAACTGCCAAATTACTTTTGATACCCTAAAATGGAGGTACTATGTACACAAAGGGTATTATTACGTATTAATCATTTCAAGTCCAATGTGCAGAATACAGAGCCCACAGAACATAAATTGTACCAACTGTCCAAATACTTACGGATTGTATAAACATCACTAAAACGGCAAGTGTTGCCGCTCACAATATCCTTAATCAGGAAATGGGAGAAACTGGGATGTCAAACTTTTCTAGAGAATTGCTATGGTTTAAATTACATTTGTCCCAGTTTTTACACATTTCCCACAGGAATTCAGCCAGAATGAACTTAGAAGTTACACATCGAAATAAAAGGTACGTACACTTATGACTCACTTCACAGACCTTTCAACACCGACTTAACCATCGTCTTTACCAGACTGCAATCTGCGTCTTCCTTTCAGGTTACAGGACTCCTCCACAGTAAGCACTCAGAAGTGATGCATGTACAAAAGATGTGGCAAAGATTATTATACATTGTTTATTGTTTGCCAGCAGTAAAAGAATACAAGATCAAGTGGTAACATGTTGCCATTTCAGGTTATTGAAAAAAAAAAAAAAAAAAAAGGTAATCAGCCCCTCACCCAAAAAATGAGAGGCTATTAGGTTAAAAGTTCAATATGGAGCCAAGACCAGAGAAAAACATTCGGACTGCATCTGCAATGGATGTTGCAGACAAAACAATATTTTACAGAGACATATATTAGTCTTAACTAACACAGTTGTTTATAGTCAAAATGCAAAGTTTAAAAAAGTAAATGGTAAAACTCTGAATGGCACCTTTTTTATTTTTTATTATTTTTTTTTTTCATATCCTAATACCCTGGACATAAACAACTCAATTATTAATCTCAATCAGAACAATGCTAGGAGAGTATGTACAGCTAAATAGAATGAAAATACGGACTGGGGTTAAGCAGCCAGGTCCGGCGATGGCAGCGATGTTTCAATCCCTTTTTGTCCCGGCTTGAGTTTTATGGATTATTAAGATTTGAGTATTCACTCAGAATGGTGAAATGCTGATTACCTCCAGCACATGATCACCTGCGTTCAATAAACCTGATAATAAATACACTTATGAAGTTATGGGTTTGGACAAATCAAAAGCCAGGAACATCTCTGACACCCTTGGGCCAGGGTAGTCCACCCCGGACATAAAGCAGACGTACCATTCAAAGCAGATTTCCTTCACAGAAGGACATTGGCAAGAAAAATCAGGGGTTGCCCACAACAAACAGTAGTGATTGCAAGCAATGCCTTCCCTGACCCAGTTCTTTACAGCCATTGCTTATTACAACACAGCTGTAGCCCTTTTACATTAACATAAAAAGTACTTAAATCAAATTATACAGAATTGACTAAATTACTCAAATGACTGGCAACACGCAACACTTAAGGAGTACATATTCATCTTTTTATGAGCCCCTGCTGACATGCCAGCGTCCTCAAGGCACTGCAGCGGTTCTCCATCCTGCAGGAGTCGTGAAGACATTCTCACATAAACAAGGAACACAAGTTAAAGGTCACAATCTATTGTGTAAACGCTCTGGAGGAGGTGCGTAGCACTTTTCCTGTAAGGTGTGACGCGCGATATTTTTCTCCCACAAAGGAAAGCATTAGGAACGCAGTGCGATCATCGTCACGTGAGGCTTATTTCCGTTCGAGAACCCGGGGCAAATATCACAACGGCACTTATAAACAAGACGAGAATAAAAAGTGATTCAGTAAAAAAAAAAAAAAAAAAAACCAAAAAAATAAGAAATTAACCGTAGAAAAACCTTGTCTTGTATGTAGCCAATAGCTGTGCTTGGATGGCTTTGAATGGCTATTTTACTGTTTGGTTTTAGAAATGTGTTTGTTTTTTGTTTTTTTCTACATTTCTAAATAGAAGTATTTCTTAAAAAATAAAAACACTTAAATATTGAAAATGTGTCAGGACTGGGTTTATGTAAAATATACGAAAGAAAGTAGGTAGCAAAATTATGAATTGAGTGATGATATGATTTATGCAAACTTGCGATACAGTCATATGTTCAGTTGGTTACAACATAAGGTTGCTTGTAAAAATTAAACGATGCCATAGATTATGCTACTTTCTTTTACAAGCTACATGCAAGACTACTTTTCAAAGCAGTGTAAAATACTTACTTATATTATGCCATGGCATGCCAAAAAATGCAGTACAAGTCTTACCCAAAAGAAGGGAAAGTTTTAACATGAAACCTGAGTTAGACATGGGGTGAAAGATCTTAGCAAGGTCCTGCATTTCTATTTGAGATTCCCAATTCACCGCATCGCAATCCTTTGTGAACTGAAGTAACCTGCAAATGGGCACTGCGACCTACAAGCAAAGGTGGGCTACAGTCGTCTCCGAGATTCGACGCAGCTGGAAGTGAAGCTGAAAGACGAGCGGTTTAAAAAGTCATCTCCTGGCGGCCTTGCTGGACGCGGAGGAGGAGTAGCCGTCAGAGGGCCGTTTGTGTGGCCCCCGCGGGGCGTGCGGCGGGTAGGGCTGGGCCTGACGGGACCCCCGGTGGGCCGGCTCCCCTTCCTCCCGGCTCACGCTCCTGCTCGGAGCGGATCTGGAGCAGTGCGGCCTCTCCTGGTCGCCGCCCCCCTGTCTGGGGCGGGGCAGGTGGACGGCCAGGCGAGGGTCTCTGGGCCTCTCGGCCGCGGGAGGTCCGGAGGGCGCGGCCCTCTCCCCGGCACGGGCCGAGCCGGGCCCCGAGCAGGGCCTCTCTGAGCTCAGGAAGACGGGGGCCTCAGCGCTGGGCCTGGCCGCGGGGGGAAAGCCGGGCTCTCTGGGGGGGTGGGACAAGCTCCTCATTAAGCCCAGCTCGGGCTTAAAGATGAACCTGGCCTTCTTCTTGAAGTCCTTCTCGCAGGTCGGTATGATGGTTTTCCTCTTGACCGCGTCCTTTACCAGCGCACCCCAATCCCTATGCTCCTGGAGGCGCAAAAACAAACAAAACGGCATCGACGGTGCTTTAAACGCTTTTGTTTATAAGGATAAAAATAAAACACTTAAAACCTTAACACCACATACCTGGAGTGTCCGCAGATGTCCCAAAATGAACAGGCTGTATTTCGCTCTCGTGATCATTACATTCATCCTCTGTCGATTCCCCAGGAACCTGTGGGAGAAAGGCGAGTGAGAACCGACCGGCGCAGCGGTGTTCGGCGCAGAAGCACGGCGCACTGCGATGGGCCAGAGCCGGCTCAGAACCAGCGGTGTGCGCGTCCACCGTCCGCCCCACTCCGCTCCCTCAGGGAAGCCGAGGTCACGGCTGACCTTCCTCACCCGATAGAGCCGGCCTCGTCACTCGCCCGGACGCACGACACGATGACGCAGTCCATCTCTCTGCCCTGAAACCCGTCCACCGTGTCCACCTCCACCCTTAAAAACACAGCACGCAAAACACACAGCGTATCAGCCACACACAAAAAAAGCGCTGAGCATCCCCTCCAAGCGTAAGTGCATTCACACGTGCATTCAAACGGGTCTCTGTCTTAATACTGGAACTAAGGTGGCGGTCTGCAGCGTAGTGGTTAAGGTACATGACTGGGACAGGCAAAGTTGGTGGTTTGAATCCCAGTGTAGCCACAATAAGATCCACACAGCCGTTGGGCCCTTGAGCAAGGCCCTTAACCCTGCCCTGCTCCAGGGAGGATTGTCTCCTGCTTAGTCTAATCAACTGTACGTCGCTCTGGATAAGAGCGTCTGCCAAATGCCATTAATGTAATGTAAGGTGAAAGCCATGTGAACTGGAGCCACTAGAGAATACTACTTCTAGACACTTCTCTGAGAGGTAAACTTGCAAACAAAATCTGTAGCAAATGTGTTCTGGTCAGAGTACTGGAGTAACATTTGTCATGGCATTTTGCAAGCAGCATGAACTTTGCAAATGCACTAGTTATTTTTATGCCATGTAACAATTAAATATTACAACAGCATCTGTAGTAACTAGACTGCAGCTCCAGGCATTAAGCACTGGCTGTGTGGGGTTTTAATGTGACCTATTTCTGCACTGGCCAACACTTATAAAAGCCTAATGTGCTTGAAATTTGAAATTCCACCTTTTTAAATGGTAAAATTCCTAAATGAAATGGCCTGATAGGAATTCTGGGTAACACTTTACGTGAACCCCTTGTCATAGGGTTGACATAACACTGTCATACACGACTTAACAGTGGTCAGAAGATGGCATAACAGATGATATACACTTGTAAGTCGCTTCGGATTAGAAGCGTCTGCCAAATGACTAAAATGTAAAATATGAAACTGTCACACTTTTATCAGTAAATGTTACGACAGATGTCACTAATTTACCAATTCATGTAATTTGACAACCTGACATCATCTGCTATGCCATCTTGTGACAGCAGTTATGTCATGTGCATGACAGTGTTATGCAGCCTTATGGCGAGGGGCTCAAGTAAAGGTTTCCTGAATTCTGCAACTGTAGGCAGCACATCTGTATACTGGGAACTGCAGTTCCATACAGAACCAAACATATCATCCGCCAATTTATGTATGTTAATGTAAAAACCCAAATCTTTTTCCCATTTTTCAAGGTTTCCCACAGAAACGGGTGAGACTAGGCATCCAAGAGCTTAATCTCAGCACAAGTTATGGACGAGCAGCAGCACTGATCTTACTGTAAGCGTTTCCCATCCTCCTTGGCCATCTCACGGTTGATGTATTCCTGGATCCTGTACTTCTGGGCATTGTAGGGGGTGATGACACCAACTTTAATTAATTGTTTGTCCAAGATCATCTTAATGAGAGTTAGCACCAGTTTCACCTCCTTATAGTTGCAGAAAGAGCTGGAATAAATGAAATATATTCAAATTGATTACAATTTCATACAAATGCGTTCAGATTTACAGGCCTCCAGATGACAATCGATGTGTCTGTGCGTTGGCATAAAAAAAGAAAAGAAAAAGTGATTACATGTTTGAATGATAAGGTTGGGGTAGGTTTTTCTCAATAAGATGTGCTTTTAAATACCAAGTCACAACAGCAGCCACAGAGTGGACTTGGAAAAGGAATACGGTTGGCAACATAAGATGTCACAGAAAAGCACCATATGGTGAACGGTAATGGAAAATGGTCAATTTACCATTTTATAATGAGCAGTACAGCACGGGCAACTTCACATGCAACAATAAGTTACTGAATCTTGTAAAATATATAAAATAAAAAGGCTAAATATGATGTACCAAAAAAAAAAAAAAGGCAAGAATGCTTCCCTTAAATAAGAACAGGAACACCACTGGTCACGTTTTTTCCCCTAGTTTAGTGGCATCTTACGAAGTGAAAGGAAGTTTGCAGGATGCCTGGCTCGAGTGGAATACCACGCTGCTAACACAGCCTGCCACGCACAGTCACTATGGAGTGTTTACATCGTCGATTATTTACCATCGTTCCAGTGCTGCTGCAGCATGTTAGCTCAGTGTTGCAAAGTTTACATTTGACTTTATTTTCTGAAATCCGTACAGTCTGCTCTGTTCTTTGCCAAGCATTTGAAGAACGAGCGGCCTGATTTTCGCAAACACATGCAGACCCCTACATTATCACTTGAGGTGATCGAGGAACACATTTCCCTGACCCATGCAACAACCTCACTCAAATTGTCAAAGCAGACACCAGCTCAGCGCTAATACTTAAACCAAGCCACCAGCAACCATACTGACAACAGGAGTGACTCAGTAAAAGGAAATTGTTATTTATTTTTTATAATGTGGTAGCAATGAATCACTTGGAGGCAAAGTAATCCAAAAAAATACACAATCCAAAGACCGGAGTTAGTCTGCAGAGCAACTGACTTTCACAATTACATCAATAGTTTTATATGCAGCGTCGTATGAGGTTTTGTCCAATTACAAAGAAAATGTAAACCCAGCACCCCTGTTTACATCAAACCCTGAAAACATTAATTATTACAATATGCTTATAAGTCATTCAGCAAGAAGATATGAGACAAGATTTAAATATCCTTGTTCATGAATATACATATAAAATTACTACTTATAGATTTCCACCCCAATAATTTTGGTGCTTAAATGTACTCATTTAGAGTAGCCAGCTAGGGGTGCTAGTGGCAGAGAGACAAATTGTTCTGAAGACATAGCAGTCACTAAATTAATTACCAAACCTTAAATACAGTATATGTCTAAAAGTAGCCAGCCAACAGAGGTCTGTAGTTGTGCATTTAGCCAAGAGCTAAAGTAGGGAAATCGCTGCGGTTGTCACATTTGTATAGAACTGGAATAAATTCATCACATTTTGTTTTTTAAACCTTTTATCTTATTAGGTGGTTAAAACGGTTTCAGCCCATCAGAAGCACTAAAACCAAGGTTAGGTTTCCTAAATTAAATGGATAGTTTTAATCTAATTTGTTTTAGTCTTCATATATTTGTGTAATACATTATATGCAAATATAAGAGCATCCAAGCAGAAAGTTTAGATAAGGTTATCCAATGGCATTTTAAATACCCTTATAGAATCAGCAACAGCCATAATATGCAAAAGTGCTACCAGTGTCCAGCAGGTCAAAGAATAAGGTGTGCGTGTGTGGGCCATTATAAAGTCATCAGATCACCTATGTTGGCATAAACACAAAGGTATGATAACCTTCACTGATGTTTTAAAATGTGTATGGCTCATTACATTACATTACATTATTGGCATTTGGTAGACTCTCTTATCCAAAGCGACGTACAGTTTACTAGACTAAGCAGGAGACAATCCTCCCCTGGAGCAATGCAGGGTTAAGGGCCTTGCTCAAGGGCCGAACGGCTGCGCGGATCTTAGAACCACCAACCTTGCGTGTCTCAGTCATTTACCTTAACCACTACGCTACAGGCCGCCCTAAGGTTCATGTGTACTGGATCAATAACATCAACAAGACATCAACATTCGGAAGCGAAAAGCAACGGCGGGCTTACTCGTTGTCCTTGGTTTCACGTCCGTCTAACACATCAAAGAGTAGGTAGGGCTGAAAGGGCCAGGTGAGTGCACACCGGTTCTGCTCTGTATCTCTACGCAGAAAAAAGATGCACACACATACAATCACTTTACCAACAATCATTTAAGAGGACAATAGTGTCAATAGCGTTTTAGAGGGAAGTAGCATCGGTGTCAAAACAGTAATACCGTGACAACACTGCAGTACTGCCAATATACAGACAGGTGACAAATTAAAGGAACAACGAACATAAAGATATTGGTGTTTGGTGTTTTGATGATAGGTGTTCAATTGAGATCTAGCGACTGCTAAGGCCACAGTGTACGAATTCACATCATTTTCGTACTCATCACACCATTCAATGACCCCTCGTGCCCGGTGGATGGGGCCACTGTTATCGTGAAAGGCACCGCTTCTTCCAGAATGGACACGTTTCATCTGTTCATCTAAAAGTGATCACTTTGTATCAGCAGTGACCCTTCCCTCTAAGGGGACAAGTGGACCAAGCCGTGCCAGGAAAATGCCCCGAAAAGCGTAACAGTCACCGGACTCCCTCACTGTAGGGGACAAGCATTCAGGCCTGTACCATCCTCTTGCCGTACGCAACATCTCTGTAGACCAGCGCCTATGGTTTTTGGATCACTGAACTCTCAAATGCGCATTCGTCTTTGCAATGTTTCTGCACTGTAAACCTACCATACCTCCCCATGTAGTTGTGGACAGACTGTTCTTGCTGATAGTCTGGTCACGTCCTGCATTGACATTCTCTGTCACCCGAAGAAGAGTTGCTCTTCTATTTTTCCTTATGATCATCAAATGCGCACATTCGACCACAATTTCCAACCCTATTTGCTGATGTCCTTCCCATAGATCTAAATGCAGGTGTCACTATTCCTACTGAAACACTGGCCAGTTGAGCAGTCTTTGTGACATCAAGCTCCTGCCACCTGTGCGCCAATAATGAACCCTCTTTCAAAGGCAATCAGATCATGATCCAAAATGGAGGTCAAGTGGGATCAGCATTTTTATACCTGCCATTAACTATGTTAATTGCTGAATTGTATCATGCAGTTCATTACATTTCTCCACTCATTTATTCAGGTTTTTCCTTTAATGTGTCACCCATTTGTAGTTTTGTGAGGTCTAAAACTGTCCTCATCAGTGCCAATTTTGCCTTTCCAAAAAAAAAAAAAAAAAAAAAAAAAAGAATTTGGTGCCCCACTTTAACCCACCAACGTACTTGTCAGTTTTGAGTGCCTTCTTGTAGATGTAGTCAGAGGGGAACCTGTTGATGTCGGGATGCATTCGGTACTGCTTGTTGAGGAAAACAACAGGAAAATGGATGTGGGGGTTCTCCTTGGCTGTGCGGTGAAGACACTTCAACAGACGTGCCATGAGGGACTGGTCATATCTCTTCTCCTTTGCAGTCTGAACAGAGGCAAGGGGGGAAAATAAAACCTTTCACACCGGTGAAAAACCACCAAAGCACTACATTTTCTACATATTTATATAAACCTGAGCTATAACTCAGTTTCCTACCTAGCGAGGAACGCAGAGAGGAGCTAAACAGTCATTCATAATATGACTCCTATACAGTTACATGGCGACATCTACAGTTCTAATTGTTATTTTAAACATTTTTTTAATAATCCTTGACCACATAACATCTCTTACATGTAATACGCCTCTACCCGAGGTCCAATGACAGGACGATGTTGTCATGACTGATCCCCAATGCAAACATTACGCATTGTTAAAGGACACATTTACAGACCGCTCAATGGAGGATCATGCATTACCTGGGAAACAACAGTGGGAGGGAGTTGGTCTGGGTCTCCCACCAGGATCAGGGCAGGACAGCGAAACAGCATGGGAATGAGGGTCTCGGGTTCAGTGGCCTGTCCTGCCTTCAAGCAGAAACAGCACAGACAACATTCGCATTCAAGACACCGTCCACTAATGCAGTGGCTTCTCAATGTTTTTGTCCCCAAACCCCATGGAAATATTTCCCCCCCAAACCCCATGGAAATGCCCATTCAATTTAACTGCATAAAAAGCAGGCATTAGATTTTCAAGAATTTGCAATAAAAGTTTCAGAAAGTAAACAGGTTATTGTAGTTTGTCTACTAACAAACTGGTTAAAAACTACGGACCCCAGCCCCTCCAAAGTTATGGTATGTACACTAGATACCACAGCAGGAGAAGAGGATAACGTAAAATTCCTATGATGTCACATGAGCAGCAGGGAACTTGCCTCATCCACAATGACACAGCTGAAAGGCTCATGGCCCAGGCGCCGAAAGGCAGACTCCAGAACCATGCTGCCACTGGTGCTCAAGGTACAGCAAATGACGTGGGCATCCTGGAGCACCTTGGCCTGGGTCTCCTGCTTCCTGCTCCGCGTCTGACGAACAAGGCCGAGGAAGGGCCACCGAGTCAAACAAGAAGCTCAAGACAAAGGAACCCAACACTATCTCTACAGTTCCCAACGGTGAAGATTATTCATATGTATGACAACCATGCCACACAGTAGGCAGGAACACCAATGAAATGAGAATGTTTTATTTGAATAACACAAAGGGCTGAGATAAAACTTTGTTACATGGTAAATATAGGCCTTATACAGTGAGGTCCAAATTGTTTGGAAAACATGTATTTGTAATTGTAAGTAAGTGTAATTGCCCTTGAAATAAATGCAGAGAATGTGCACATTGACCACGTTTGATTACAAATCCAAAAGTGGCATACAGAGCCAAAAAGAAAAATATATATCTTTGTCCCAAACATTATGCAGCTCACTGTTTGTCTGTTGTGTAATATTCATACCAAAGCCACTATCCCTTCATGTCAATCTTCAATTTCCTTATTTTACAGATTCTTACCTCTCTCAGCTGTCGCCCGAGTTGCTCTCTCTCTTTCAACAGTTTGGACTTCTCATCAGTCAGCCTGCGGAACTGCACACAAGCCGTGAGGAGGTCAGGAAACGTGCAAGCATTAGAACCGCACCGACAACTAACAACTAACAAGGATTGAACTGCACCAACAACTGCATAGAGCTCAGGAGTTACCTCACAGCAGGTCAGCGGGTCAGGCAATTATTCGTTAGTCATGTCCGAATCGTAAGAAAGAGGGACTGTAGTTCTTCCTTTTTTCATAATGGGTTAGATAAAGCACTCTGTTGGCTGCAGCACCATACCTTATCCGTGTTCTTCTCCACCATGGCACACATTTTTGAGAGGTTGTCGATGCGCTGATCGAGCTGCTGTTTGCGGCGGTCGATGTCCGTGTCATGTCCCTGCTGTGCTTTTTCTGCAAAGACGGTAGATCGCTTTGATAAGGTCCTTTTTGAAAATACTCGAAAAAGGCGTCTTGATTTATTCCCGTCATTTGATGTCCAATATCTTTTGGAATATTCTCAGAGAAGTCTACACACACACACTCACAAATCAGCGTCCTAGGTTACGAACGAATTTAAAACCGGAAAATAGGTGATAAACCGATTTAAACTCTGGAATCTGTTGCTGGTTCAAATGGATTTCTGCATGGCTCAGTAGCAAACTGCATGCAGTAAAAACACTGAGCACATGGTTTTGCATTGCAGCATGCAAACATTGCAAATGCAACATTGCATCTCAAATCAAGTTCACTACTATTACCTGGGCAGTTTTATTTATGAATATGAGACTATATATTTAGGGGGGGGGAAAGCCTGTAATTCATACACAGCGACCACCCAATGTGGATGTAAATACCCTCAAATTAAAGCCAACCGCCTGCACTTAAACCTCATGTATTTAAAAACGAATTGTGGAGAACACAATACAAAACAAAATTAGTGTTACTGTCCAAATATTTCTGCACTTAACTGTACATAATCACACCAATGAGTTACGACAATTGGCAAAAAAGAAACACACAATCATGAGATTAAGTAGTAGATATAAATGCAAATATTATGCATTTGATATGAATGTTTTTATAACTGGGTAACACATTTAGTTAAAATGTTTTACCATTCTATACAACAAAAAAAAATCCATCTTCCACTTTCACATTTTATGCATGTACTCATAATATTAAAAACATCAAACTCTCTGTAACCTCTCCTACAAAAATGCACCTCTGCAAACGGGGAACATGCTTGAAATATTCGAAAGCTATCCCAAATTCTGATACCGATTTGTTAGAACTCATTTGTTAGACTACAACGTATTTTTTAAAGTCAGCATCAGTTTTAATGTTTAAAGCTCAGTGAGAGGGATTAATGCTGACATTTCTTTCACTGAAAAACTTCAGGCAGTCTCAACATTTTGTTTCTCTGAGAGAAAGTGACCTTACAGCAGGGTGGCACTGCGGGGTGCCGTTGGCGAGCACTCACGTGTTCTGGCCCGTGTCTGGCTGTCCAGGCTGAAAGGCTTCAGGTTTATAGAAATCGACTTCTCCATTCCCAGTCGTACTAAATTTATGTCGCCACAGTTGCCTGTAACAAAAGTGTAGGTAAAACGTTTTAATTGTATCCTGTTGTAATTCCCAAAAGTTTAAAAAAAGCAAGGTAATCTCCTGAAATCCAGCTTTAGTTTCATAAAATGTTCCACATCTTACAAATGAGGACATAAATGCATGACTTATTTTTAAACTAGCACTGAACAATAAGTGTTTTTTTGAGTTTGGCTCTTTTTCATTTTTGAAAATAATCGCCATTTTATATTTAGTTTAGAAAAAAAAGAAAAATTATATATAAATAATGACAATTTAAATGATTTTTGAATATACACACAGTAAGAACTTTATTAACACCTGTACACCTACTTATTCAGGCGATTGTCTAATCAGCCAATTATGTGGCAGCAGGACAATTCAGACAATCATGCAGATACGGGCCAGAAGCTTCAGTTAATGTTCACATCAACCATCAGAATGGAGAAGAAATGTTATCCAAGTGACATTGACTGGAATGATTGTTGGTCAGACAGGGTGGTTTGAGTAGCTGACTGCGACTGATCTCCTGGGATATTCACACATTACTTTACATTACATTACATTATTGGCATTTGGCAGACGCTCTTATCCAGAGCGACGTACAGTTGATTAGACTAAGCAGGAGACAATCCTCCCCTGGAGCAATGCAGGGTTAAGGGTATTGCTCAAGCGCCCAACGGCTGTGCGGATCTTATTGTGGCTACACCGGGGATCGATCCACCAACCTTGTGTGTCCCAGTCATGTACCTTAACCACAATGCTACAGGCCGCCCTATACAGACACAACAGTCTCTAGAGTTTGCAGAGAATGGTGTGAAAAACAAAAAACATCCAGTGAGCAGCAGTTCTATGGGCAGAAACGCTGAGTAATGGAATGTATATGGTACAGTCACACAGTGCATACACCTTGTTGGTCCAGCTGCAATATAATTGTGCAAGTCTGTATGTTTACAAACTGTGATAGTTGTGTGCCTGTGGGCACAATTAATTATGGTCATTATATTACATATTACATTAATGGCCAGAGTGACATACAGTTGATCAGAGCAATGCAGGGTTAAGGGCCTTGCTCAAGGGCCCAGTGGCAGTGCGGATCGTATTGTGGCTACACCGGGGATCGAACCAACGACCTTGAGGGTCCCAGTGATGTACCTTCACCACTACACTACAGGCCGCCTATTGTAGTTATTGCAATGCTCATTTCTGTGTTGAGTAGCTACCTTCTAAAAACTACAGCGTAAAACACCAGCACAGTGAGGTAGGAGAAAAAAGCCGTTTATCCTCTAAATGAATACAAATCAGATAATCAAACCGATGTTGGCCGATTAGTTAAACACAGAAAAAAAAAAAAAAAAAAAAAAAACACTGAAATGTTGGTTAATCGCTCAGCACTAATTTAAACCAAAATCCTTCACGACTGCTACGCACCAAGTGGGTTCTGGATGTTCCTGCAGTTCTCCTTGAAGACCACGATGACCTTCTTCATCAGGTTGTCGATGGCAGCGTTCGACGGGGCGCACAGCAGGACCCGAAGCCTGCAGGCCTTGGAATTGCGGCCGGCCATGGCAGCGACATTCGGCTGCATAAACACAAGAGCCGCACAGCTGACGCAAGGACACACCGCAGCGCTGGGTACGGAATTAAAGGCAACGGGGAAAAAAATCCCTTCAAACTGACACGCAGAAGGATCTTAACCGCTGCATCTAAATCTTCTAGAATAAACATGTGCACTGCATAGCAAACAAAAGGAGTGGCTATGGGTAAAGAGGAGGCCCTATTTCAAAACCATTAAGTTAACATGCCTACATTGCCATCTACAGGCATGTTATATACAAATAAAAATGAATAGGAATCCACAGTTTTATATATATATATATACAGTGCATCCGGAAAGTATTCACAGCACTTCACTTTTCCCACATTTTGTTATGTTACAGCCTTATTCCAAAATTGAATAAATTCATTTTTTCCCCTCAAAATTCTACACACAATACCCCATAATGACAACAAGAAAGAAGTTTTTTTTTAATTTATTTTTTATTTTTGCAAATTTATTAAAAATAAAAAACTAAGAAATCACATGTACATAAGTATTCACAGCCTTTGCCCAATACTTTGTTGATGCAACTTTGGCAGCAATTACAGCCCCAAGTCTTTTTGAATATGATGCCACAAGCTTGGCACACCTATCTTTGGGCAGTTTCGCCCATTCCTCTTTGCAGCACCTCTCAAGCTCCATCAGGTTGGATGGGGAGCGTCGGTGCAGCCATTTTCAGATCTCTCCAGAGATGTTCAATCGGATTCAAGTCTGGGCTCTGGCTGGGCCACTGAAGGACATTGTCCTGAAGCCACTCCTTTGATATCTTGGCTGTGTGCTTAGGGTCGCTGTCCTGCTGAAAGATGAACCGTCGCCCCAGTCTGAGGTCAAGAGCGCTCTGGAGCAGGTTTTCATCCAGGATGTCTCTGTACATTGCTGCATTCATCTTTCCCTCAATCCTGACTGGTCTCCCAGTTCCTGCCGCTGAAAAACATCCCCACAGCATGATGCTGCCACCACCATGCTTCACTGTAGGGATGGTATTGGCCAGGTGATGAGCGGTGCCTGGTTTCCTCCAAACATGATGCCTGGCATTCACGCCAAAGAGTTCAATTTTTGTCTCATCAGACCAGAGAATTTTGTTTCTCATGGTTTGAGAGTCCTTCAGGTGCCTTTTGGCAAACTCCAGGCGGGCTGCCATGTGCCTTTTACTAAGGAGTGGCTTCCGTCTGGCCACTCTACCATACAGGCCTGATTTGTGGATTGCTGCAGAGATGGTTGTCCTTCTGGAAAGTTCTCCTCTCTCCACAGAGGAACGCTGGAGCTCTGACAGAGTGACAATCGGGTTCTTGGTCACCTCCCTGACTAAGGCCCTTCTCCCCCGATTGCTCAGTTTAGACGGGCGGCCAGCTCTAGGAAGAGTCCTGGTGGTTCCGAACTTCTTCCATTTATGGATGATGGAGGCCACTGTGCTCATTGGGACCTTCAAAGCAGCAGAAATTTTTCTGTACCCTTCCCCAGATTTGTGCCTCGAGACAATCCTGTCTACAGGTCTACAGACAATTCCTTTGACTTCATGCTTGGTTTGTGAACTGTGGGACCTTGTATAGACAGGTGTGTGCCTTTCCAAATCATGTCCAATCAACTGAATTTACCACAGGTGGACTCCAATTAAGCTGTAGAAACATCTCACGGTTGATCAGTGGAAACAGGATGCATCTGAGCTCAATTTTGAGCTTCATGGCAAAGGCTGTTAATACTTATGTACATGTGATTTCTTAGTTTTTTATTTTGAATAAATGTGCAAAAATTTCAAAAAACATTTATTCCATTTTGGAATAAGGCTGTAACATAACAAAATGTGGGAAAAGTGAAGCACTGTGAATACTTTCCGGATAACTTGCCGGATGAACTATATATATATATATATATATATATATATATATAATTACAAACAGATTGTATGTATTTTCTTGGAAATACTGAATAATTGGTTGTTTAGATTAATGTATACAATGAATGACTGGGAATGTTAATACAAGAGGCATGAACAGGCAGTAAGAGCATGCCGGTTCGATCCCCCGCCCGGGCTGTGTCGAAGTGTCCCTGAGCAAGACACCTAAACCCCAAATGCTCCTGACGAGCTGGTCGGTACCTTGCATGGCAGCCAATCGCCGTCGGTGTGTGAGTGTGTGCATGAATGGGTGAATGAGAAGCATCAATTGTACAGTGCTTTGGATAAAGGCCATTTACCATTGTCCGTGTTGCCTATTGGAATTACCACACGCTGCTATTTCACAGAGGAAAATGAGAGGACATGTACCTCCGAGAAGAGGCTCTGAAGCAGACCCGCAATGGTTTTGCTCTTCCCTGTGCCCGGTGGGCCGTGAATAAGGCAGATCTTTGGCGATCTTTGCTGCCTCTTCACGATGGACACACCCCATTTAATTGCCTTTACTTGCTCTGGGTTGTACTCCTGCAGGGAAAAATACATGTGCGTGTCATAATGTGTGATAAACATTTTGCATTATATTAATTTATTATATAAAATAAGATTTTACAAATCTCAAAAAATTACCATAGCGTAGAGTGTAAAACCTCTACATTTAGCATGCTGATGCTATATTAATTACATGACCACAGAACAATGTCATGGTGTATTTAAACCAAAAAAAAAAAACTCCAGACAGAAACTTGCATTTTTAGTAAATGTTTTAACAGCAATGTGAAATTCATTTATATTATATTATATATTTTTTTATAATCACCAATTTTTCAGTTGCTAACTCCCTATCTTGTCAGGTTTCTTCTGGATGAGTTTGTTATTTTCCTACGTTACGCAGAGCTACTTCTGCCACCCCCTCTTCACGAGAACGTTAGCTAAAAGCAAAGATGGAGAAAATGGCCACGTCCGAAATCGGCTGCGACACGGTTGCAGTCTCGACTGACGCAGCTAGCTCGGCAGAAATCGGGATGACCTCCTGATAAATGATCGATTTCTCTCAGTCGTACAGAAAGTTGATTATCGGGAATTCAAGGCAAAACCCGTGACGTGTTGTCCTCAATGGAAAGAAATTAATATATGATACATACAGTTGGTGCTACAGCAAGTTGAAGACACTCTCCTATTAAACCTGTGCCTGCTGTGGCAATATTAGTATATGATGTCATGTTGTTTACAAAACTGGAGTTTAACTGCGAAAAACTGAAATACTACACAAAATAGGACAATATGCTGATTCTAACAATGCCGAAGTGTTTTAGGTCTTAGGCTGGAGTTTTCCTCGAAGGAAAGGTTTGTTTAGATATACAAAGACTGCCCCACGTATATTAACAACTACATGGCACTAAGAACAGCTTTAGACAAACAAGCTCTGAGCTTCACATTCACGCATTGGAAAATCAATATTGAAATGGGAGCCATACTTACAGGTAGACTCTTGACAAAAATGTTTTCCTGGCAAGGCTCGAAGAACGAGACTTGTGGGGCAAGGACTGGTCTGAACATGGTGTTATTCTTCAGCATGTACAGAGCCCTGAATGCCCGAATAGCACTGACCAGAGACCCCATCAGCTGGCATTTCACCGCCTGGTTGTCCACCGAGGAGACGTTTCCTCGAGTCTGAATGGTGAGGTTCAGGGTCGGCCTCTCCTCTGAATACAATAGACAGTTTCAATAAAAAATAAAACAAAAGACAGTGAATTATTGTCAATTATTAACCATTTCAGTCTCAAACCCAATATGAAGTGGCTCTAGCCAAATCCCAAGGGGCCTGGTTTTCTGGTTGAAAAAATGTAAAAAGTTAAGAAAATGTCATTGGGTTTTAATAGATTTTTAACAAAACAGTAGTACGGCAGCCATTTTGATTGGTTGAAAAGGTATAAGGTCGAGTGCGCCATATGGAACTCTTGGGACTGAAAGGGTTAATCATGATAACAGTCAAATGTTGTTGTTTTTTTGTTGTTGTTTTTTTTATAAAATAAAAATAAAAGTGCTCATAAAAGAAAATTATAGCCATATTACTGGTGATGCCTCATCAAAACTCATTTTATTTTCCATTACAAAATCTAGAATTGGAAACAAAAAACTCTCAATTCCGGGTGAGAGGTAGCATGCAAGTGAATTACCACAAGCAGCAGTTACGTTGAACAGCAAGGGCATCAACACCACACACCTGCAAAGTAGACACTGGATCGGGATACGCAGCCAAAGCAAGCAGAAGGTTCCAGCAGCTCCGGCTCATGACAAGTATACATACTTCTGTTTTGAGGAAACCACAATATGACCAAGTCATCTTCCTTGGGGTACAGCTGGTGCTGCACATCTTGGTCATTGAGGCAGGCTAGAACAAACACAGGAACATATGATCCACTTAAGAGGAAAAGGCACAAATACAATGGGGGGCCCTACAGTTGCAGATTAGAGGCAAGGCCATGTGTCTGCCTGACAATGGTGTGGAGGACAGGTGGTGTAATACCCTGTTCACACAATAGGGGCAAAACCACTTGATCAGGTTTTGCCCCAAATCCACGAATGCAATTATGCGGCACCATATGTGGCTGCCAGCCAGCCAGTACTGCAGGGTGCATCACTGAACTGAAAACCAGGGCTTGTGGCAGGATGACCCAAAAAGTTGCCCAATATCATTCACATTTCTTAATTAAAGTAATGCTTCCCCATACATTCTTTCAAGTTGATTTACATTTGTCCATGTGGAAGGTGGCTGGAAAACTACTAAATCAGACATAGAAATAAATGATTATAGTGCAACACCAGTTGTGTAAATTGTTTCCCCCCCCCAGTGGTTAAACAAATTTGAGTCAATTCTACTTCAGTAATGAAATTACAGTAAGTGTGATACAACAGTATCTTTCTACAAGGTAATTATGTAATAATCATTCCAAAGTTTATTACAGTAATACAAATAGCAAACATGGCAAACTTTGAAAAATGTCAGATTAAACTTACTTGAAAACGTAAAACTTACCAGTGAAAGTGGCATTGGCTATTTGATTGGTGTATTCAAGCCCAACTAATTTCAAATTGTGAGAAATTCGCCCCGTGTTCTTTTCCCAGTCTTTTGCAAGCTGTCATGAGAAAGAGTGAAACTACATTCAGGAGGGAGATGGAACTGCTGAAAAAAGCAACCATACAGCATCAGAACAGTTAAGTCTTTACAAAACTATTTCCTTTGAACATCTGTGATATATATTATTTTTAAATATCTACTAATACAAATACATGGCATTTGCATGCATCAACAGATTTGATTTTGTTTGTATAAGAACAAAGCGCACATCCATTTCACATCATTACCACACATTTATTGCTATTAAACATTTGCAATGAATTAGAATTATTACTTACCTCTTCAAAAGTGTTGATCAGCAACAAGGGATAGAATGTTTTAAAGTATTCCTCGTATGACTCGTAGCTGTTGGCCACTTCTTTCGGAGGTAGATTGCACAAATCCGATGGAACGCTAACCCGGGCATAACTACAGAACATATCGTAGGTCCATCTCAGGACTGTGTTAATTAAAACAGACTGATCAAACTTATAGCCAGAATCCATGCGTGTCACCTTGTTGACAGGGGTCTCTGGCCTGGCATACATCTTGTATGAGGGGACGTGTGGAGATGAACCAACAGTACTCATCTGAATGGGAACAGGGCGATTTACTGCAAGGGGCTGTTTAAATTCACGCTGTGGCACACTTTTCCTTACAGGTAACATTGGGCGAACAAACTTATTCTTTGCAGCAGGTTGCGGTGGCTTGGTGGGCTTCTCCATTTCCTGGACCAAGGTTGCACTCCTTGAGCTGGGTGCATATATCTTAGTAGTCGATGGTTTGGCCATTCTGCAAGATGACGGTGACATGCCAGGCTTCAAGAATACTTTGTCATTCTCTTGCTGAGACGTGTGTGGTTTCTGGACAACAGATCCCATCTGTGGTGCGACTGCCTGTTCCTGCATTTCCCCAGGTCGATCCGTCCAGCGAGACCTTTCTGCGCTCATCTGGCTTTCAGATTCTATTTCCATGTCCACTGGATCTCTCTGTGTGAGGAAGAACTCATCATCATCCGCCTCCGCCTGCGAACAGATCTCCATATCTACTGGCTCCCTTTGTGTCAGGTTCATCGCGTCACTGCCCTCCTCAGCATCTTCACCGAGATTATAATTCCCACACACTTCCTCAGCAGTGGGCTTTCTTGCATCATCTACGATACCATTATTTTGCAATGCGTGTCCAGCACAGAGGAGTGGATCGCTGTGTTCCGTCTTTGAAGAACTTTGTTTGGTCCCATTGGAGCTTTTTGTTGCGGCACTTCGACTCTCTTGTGATATTTGATCGGCTCTTATTTCTCCTTCCTTGTGCTTAACTACAGGGACAGGCAGCAATGAGGGTAAAAAAAACAACTCATTCCTGTCCTGTTCTTCCTCTGCGACACTGGGACACAGAATATCATCCCACTTACAATTTGTCTTCCTCATTTGATCAGGGCATTTTCTAGCGTGTTCAGACGCAGCTATGCCCTGCGCGGATTGTGGGTTTGCCCGACTTTGCCTGAAAAACTGAAGGTCCTGAGAAGCCAACAGCTTTTTGTTGCTCTTTTTGTTGATATTGATCTTCTGAGGCGAGATTACCTTGGCCTTTCTCTTCCTTCGTGTGGGCTTATTCTGCTCCACTTGGACACCCTGCCCATGCCTCCGAAGTTGTCCGACACAGTCTAAGGATCGCTGGGAGAGATCAAAGGCTTTTCTTGCCTTCTTCTTGAGACCCAGTTTCTCGACAGCAGAAGCTGGTTCCACAGGCTTTCTGTCCCGTTTAGGAGGAACAATCGCAGGGGTGGCAAATGAAAAGGTGGGAGGTTTGGAGGAAAATCTGCTTGAAGTTGCTTCTTGCTTTTTGTTTTGATCGTCACGTCTCAAAACTGTATTTTTCACACTCTCTTTTTCTTTTCTCTTTCTGTCAGGGCTTCTTCTTCCAGAAGCCTTACTGGGCAATACTTCGGGTTTGACAAAGGAATCAGTTTTTTCTTGAGCTTGAGGTTCGAGAGAATGCTTTTGCTTCTTTAGCTGCTCTTCTACCTCTAACAAGACATTTTCAATAATGTCATCAGAAATGGGGTCAGTATCATAACCTAAAGTATTACTTGGGTCACTGGGGCACGGACTCACTACCTGCTCATTGAGTGATGGAGGTTCTTTTTTGGTTTCTGGAGCCGGCACATTGCTAATGATCTTATGGTCCAAACTCCAAGCTGAGAACACATCCTCCTGCGTTTCAAATTCAAACATCTGAGAGTCAATTTCACTGAAATCCTCATGAACAGGGCTCTTTTCAAAAACATTGTCATTGAGAGGTTCACTCTTTATATCAAACTTCTCTTTCTGAAATAGCCCTCTTTTTTTCCTGCCAACACAAATGTCATCATCTTCCTTTGAAGACTCAGAATCAGAAATGACAATGACATCAGGTTCTACAATTTTGAGGAGTTGGTCGTGATTTTCCTGTGTAATTCGCTCTTTATTCTTCTGCTCCATTGTTACACCAGAAACATCTGGGCCGGAATCAAAATTACTGTTATGTCCTTCAGCAGTGGTAGCAGATAGCAGATTAAGACCTTGTTCAACTTTAACACTGGTTTGTGTTTGTAAGGATTTGAACTTCTGAGACTTTATCAGAAAATCCTTTACAGTGGATAGTGGTATATCATCTCCATCTTCACCGCCTTCTGACACGCATTGAGCACTCTGCCGCCCTGTTCCACTTCTGTCCGAAATTGATGTGGAGGGCCTCAAGTCTTCTGGTCCTTCTTGATATCCCGAAGTAGAGTCCAGAGGCCCTTTAGTGAACGTTTCAACTGTGCATTGTTCACCAACAGATACCACCTCCACTTTGATATTTTTAGAGTCTGGCTGCTTTTTTGCAATGTCTTGGAGCTTGGAGGAAAGAGATGGACTCAGTTTGGCTTTTAGTTCTTGCAGCTTTCCTGGGTCTGGTACTATTTTGTTCACCCAGAGGTGTGGTTTCAATTCTGAAACTTCTGTAACATTTGGTTCTTTCTTTATAGACAAAACATCACTCTCCCCCATATTCATATTGACACAATCTCTGCTTTCAATGACCTTTGAAGTACACTGTCCAGAATCCAGCCTCCGTTCAGATTTCAAAGGGCGACTGCAATTTTCCGCGTAGCAAGGGTCAGCATTGTTACTTGTTGGGGATGGTGTCAGAGCATCCACACTTCTGTCAGTGGCTTGGGCAGGCCTCTTGTCTTTCATCACCCTCACAATCTGCTTTAAGCAATCCTGTAGTTCTTTAACTTCTGTAACCGCAAGACTCCATTCCTTTGAAGATACATCTCGATTTATCTTATTAAGCATGTCTAGAAACTTCACAGATTTGCTATGTAATGCAAGTTTTCCACCTTCTTTGAGAATGGACCGTATCACCAGCATACAAGCCTGGGGAACTAAAGTGCTCACTTGTGGCTTTCGGCACAATGGTGTCACAGAAGACGTAGAGGACACACGGTTTGAGCTACTGTCCAAACCCTTGGGGAAGGCTGTACAGGGCAACGTGGCACACTTCACGATCACCTCTACCCAGTTGGGCGCACTGTAATAAAGCACATGCATGCGGCTCTTACTGATGTGCAACTCAACGATGAAAACAAGTATCAGAGTGAAAAACTCTGTGACTTTATCGCAAGTGGGTAACCGTCCATTGATCAGGTCTTTGATCTCTCCGCACAGGTAGTGGATGATTTGCACGGTGTAGACAATGCTGAGGTTATCGAGGTCCATCACAGACTCCACAAAAGGGATGAACCAGAGGAAGGTGCTGTTGTGGACTCGCATGTCCTGACCCATGTCTGACTGCAGCACTCTGATCAGGGAATGCATTTCCTCATATATCACACTGCTGCCCTCTGCACTGGCTGAGCTCCTAACCCTGGAGTCCTACAAGAAGCAAAAGCAAAATAAATACTTATCTCATTGTTAAAAGTAATTGTCACACACAGGTGTGTATTAAATTGGCAAAATTCAATAATTTCCATTGTGATGACAAACATGCAACACACAACAGTATATTAACAATTTGCCACTCCTAACACTGCAGCCACAGTTTTAAAGGCACAAAGGTGCCAGATCAGATGAAAAATAGTGCAGAGTGGTGCAATTTCAGGTCTTTTGGCTCTTTACACCAGCATATTAGATTTGGGCGGCCTGTAGCCTAGTGGTTAAGGTACATGACTGGGACACGCTAGGTTGGTGATTCAATCCCGAGTGTAGCCACAATAAGATCGGCACAGCCATTGGGCCCTTAAGTAACCCTGCATTGCTCCAGGGGAGGATTGTCTCCTGCTTAGTGTAATCAACAGTACGTCGCTCTGGATAAGAGCTTCTGCCAAATGCCAATAATGTAATGTAATGTAATGAAATTACACTATGAATATGGGGTTACAGGGCAGACTGTCACCCTTAATTTGAGGGTATTTGCATCCATATTGAGTGATCAGTGTAGGAATTTCATCCCTTTATATACTTTATAGGGGACCACAAGTAATTGGACAGTTGGGTTTTCATCCATTTCTGATTAGTCATATTCAATTGCATCCTGAGTGCAGGCATAAGAAAGCTTATAGTGTCTAGTCTTGATTCAAGGCTTTTGATTGCCTTTGGAGTCTGTTCATGGCGTTCGTCAATACAAGGAACAGAGTTGTGCCAATAAGTGTCAAGGAAGCCATTATGAGGCTGAGGGGGGTGGGAAGACAAAAGAAAAAGAAAGAAGAGGCTACACTGCAAGACCCAAATCACTAGCTGAAGGCAGGTTACAGTTTGCCAAGTAGCTAGTCCCTAAAAGAGCCAGGAGAATTCTGGAAAAGGGTATGAGAAAGATGATGAGACCAAGATTGACTTGCATCAGAGTGATAGAAAGGGCAAAGTGTTGAGGCAAATATGAACTGCCCAAGAACCAAATCACCCTCCCTCATTTGAGAAACATGGTGCTGGATGTTATAGTTTGGGCATGTATGGCTGCCATAGTTGCTGGCTCACTTGTCTTCACTGACAATGTATCTGCTGATAGCTGCAGCAGAATGAATTCTGAAGTGTACAGCAGCGTCTTATCGGCTCAACTTCCATCAAATCAAATTCCAGCAAACCTATTGGATAGAGCTTCATCCAACAGCAAGGCAATGATCCCAAACATACACCAGGGCTCTCTTTCTTCATAATGATGATCCAAACACTTTGTTTTGGATCTACACACTTAATTTTGCTACTACAAACAGCAGTTAGAACATTGAGGAAGTTAAGTGAGCCAGTACACCTTTGGCATATTGAACATAATTCAGCACATGGCACAAATACTGTGTAAAATGAGTTGAAGGTGCAGTAGCCAATCAGGATGCTTCCCACAGTCCCTTTAAAGGAACAGCCGGATCCTGTATTTTGTGATCACACAGTGCATGCTTGCAGCCAATCTCTCTCTCTCTCTCGACATCTCTAGAGTGAATATCCATTTCCTCAAGTCAAAAATACATGCTAGAAATCTTGGTGTAATCACTGGAGGGGCCATAAGCATGCGTGGTTACGCAAGTATACCGTTCTTCTCTGATAGGAGGATTCAATTTCAAGACACTGTACGATAGCGAACAACCGCAAACTAAATTGCATCAATTTAACTGTCTCTGCATTGATGCTATATTTCGCCCGAAATAAACCTTACATTTCAATCAACAACCTAGGCTATTCAACGAGCCATGCAAACTCAATGAGGACAAAGTACAGAGTAACAGCTTGTTGGAAGAAATGTTCCTACTCTACTGTTCCCCTCTCCTATCATCTCAAAAATAGACGATGACTTAGAGGATTCATGTTTCATGGTCATTTAAAGTTTTTTGTTTTTTTTTTCTCTGTGGAAAAATCAATGAAACACCACCTGCTGATTCAGTGGCTGTTAAGAGTTCTAACCAAGACCAGATCAGTGGACAACATTACTCTGGTCCTCAGATCTTTTGCACTGGTAGGCGATGTCACTTAATGGCTTTAACACACTCTGAAAATATGAACCCTCTAGTCCCATCAGGTCATCTGGATCTGTCAAGAGATCCTTGAATATGGTGAAGCAGCATTTAGTTGTGATGCTGCACCAATTTGGACAAAAAAAGTGAAATTACCTTTCTTTTTTCTTTGATGTTGGACTCATATATAATTTGACTGCATGTCACCATGTCGTCATCATCACATGGCCTTTCAACTTTGACCTTTGACCTTTGGGGGGGGGGGGGGGGGGGTTAGACGACAAAAATAAATACAAGATGACGTGTAAACCTATCAAAGAAAATATAAATGTATTTTGCCCAAATTTTCAGATTACAGTACAATGGACATGGAGATTTGTCAATAAAAAACCTATAGGAAATCACAATTAAGTTGACTGAATATTATTTAAACGATTTAAACATATGCTGCGGCATAATTCACGTACATAGTGGTACGACGGACGTTCTCTATCTCTGTGGCGTAGCTGGCGCTCCCTGTTATTGCCTGAAAAGCAGAGGTTGGCTCAATCTGGTGACCCCAAACCTTGGAGCCCAAACGATCCAAGATCACCATGAAACACTGCAGAGACGGCCAAAAAGGGTCCATGCTTTCATCTGGGAACAATGGAAAATGCCAAATTAATGTCAAAGGTCATGCTATAATTTCATACCCATTCATGTACACTTTCTTGAAATGGATTGCTTTTATCTTTTTATTTTTTGCATGCTGTCAAAAGTCTAAACGTAACATGAAGCTCCTGTTGATTTGACATTTTTCAAGCACTGACATAGAATATACAAGGGTTAATCTAGTATATATTATCGGAATATGCCTTACCTTCCACTGCTTTCTCCATTGTGTTAAGTATGCACTGCATAAAGTCAGTTTGCTTATCTGGCCCAAGCATTAGAGAATCCATTGCCTGAGCATCAAGTACAGTCAGGAGCATGCATATTCCTGAGGGAAAAGAATGGTTCTTGAGAATTTCAGCACAATACAGGCACATAAAAGGTCATTGTTTTTCCGTCATTTTATTGGGTTTAGCAGGCATATCGGGACAATGAGTTGCGTCCATTTAAGATTTAGAGTTAGTATACCTAGCCAATAGTTTTTGTAGTTTGTCGAATCATAGAGGTGACGTGGAAGAAGGACCATCTTGCCCGTCTTAGGATCATAACAAGTGTCTATATCAGAGTCCTGGAAGATATCGAGTTCAATTACGGAAAACATGCTGGAGAAAATATCCTGGAGGTCATAGAAATCATCACGGTCCACCTTTCCCAGTGATCTTGCTGTGTGGATAGCCCAGCGTCTCACCTAAAAAACAGACAAAGGTTGAACACTGCGCTGTACTCTCAGTTGACTGTAAAGTGGTAAAAGTAGATCTTATAGAAGAGCTTAACTAGCTCATATTTATCAGAAATACTAATTTCAGGTGATACAAAAATAAGATGTTTTGTGAAAATGTCAGCATTGGGAATGGTGTTTTTAAATGAGGTTCATCATGATCTTTTTATATAAAGCCAATTGCTTACCGTTTCATTAGGGTGGACAAGGAGGAGGTATATGCCCTGATATTTGTCAAAAACCTGAAAGGAGTTTGAATTTTCCATCTTGCAGATAGCTTCCACACACATTTCACCTGAGAAATTTCACACATTTCACAAAAAGTTCTAATTAGACAGAGGTGAACTGAGGATCTCAATTACTGCTTATGTTGGGCTGTCTATTACTACAACAGGCCCAAGTATTCAAATATGCATTTATTCAACCAACTACACTACAACTGAATATGAAATTATTGTTTTATGGAGAATAAATAAACAACCATCAGATTTCTGTTATAAAAGCACACTTACATAATGTGGAGTGCCCTACTAAGTAGGGATACTTCAGTATCTCAGTAAGTGGGACCCGTAAGATGTTTTCGTATTCTGCTGCTGTGAACGCGGGGACCTGGATCTCCTGGTCGTCTTGAACTATGAGGAGGTCATTGTCCTCAAGCTCCGTCTCCGATGCCCGAGTAAAGCAAGCCAAAAGTCTTGATGTCTCCAACTCCCACAACCGCTTCAGAAGACAAGAGCAGGCAAAGCACAAATATTAGCTTTCTATGGCCTTCATTAGAGACAATATGCAGCTTGTAAAATACTCACAGAAATATACATTATTCGATATCCAGAGGTGAAAGTAAACCAGCACAGTCTAGTATGCTGTACATTATAGAAAGCATTGGCATGCACAACACCTGAATTAAATCCACACCGCATTTCATTTATATACAGTTGCCCTAGATTGCGAGCGTGAACAGTACCTTATGCAAGGATGGCAGCTTGTCCCTAGCTCTGTGGTACTCCACCACACACTCCAGGCAGTAACATAGGTCATCATTGGCTGCTTGCTCATCCTCAGCTGACAGTGACCCAAAGCAATACTTCTGAAGCAAGTCCGATGCATCCGGAGAAGCAGACGTACACCATCGGCACGTGCTCATCTTTGTGACATGCACAAGACAAACAAAAGTGGTTGGAGCCGTATCACACGTAAGTAGCCTAACACTTTTGTTATAGAGCATTCTACCACAGGTGACACAGGAGCAGACAGCTTTAATTATGAGCCTAAGAAACACAAATTATACTCGCACTCAAATTAGTGTCAAACCATGACATCCGCTAAAATATCTGTATCGTGAAATGGTTTTCATACATGGATGCAAATTAAAACGATGCTGTACTATGAATGCTGCTAGCCCTGCAATACATGTCTTATACTGAGGCTGGCTAGTTAATGGTTAATAAGCAGACATTGTACTAAAGGCATTTAAGCAGGTGTAAGATTGGAGAACGATCTAACCTTACATGACTAGCACGTGCATTGGCCATTCCAAAAAGTAGATAGAGGTTTACATAATCTAACGTTATGATTAAATGTATCCAAGAACGTTCATCAACGTATTTTGCTCCTAAGCAAGTCAACCATTATTTTCATGACACGAATAGCTTCACTTATTCAATAAATGCACCGTGCTTATATTGTAATGCTGGCTGCCTTAACTTTCATGATACTCGCCAGAAAAGAACTAGCCAAATGACGAACCAGCTAGCTACGTAGCTCGCTATCCATCTTTCAGTGATGCTATGTGGTTTGATGCTAGCAGGCCAGCTAGCAGCCAGCTAGCAACAAAGTAGCTACTATCGGTTATAACGCAAATCAAAACAAGTTATCTACACGTGCACCTGGATACTGGAACTATAACTAGTTGTGCTTGGTGTTGATGTAATGTTATAACTTTAGAAACAAAAGCGAAAACGTTCACTGGTTCGTAGTTTTACAGCTTGCAAACACTTTGTGTCCTCTTAAGTCCTCACTTAAAGGTCTGTAGTTAGCTGTAGACTATTATACTCTTTCAAAAGTAACTTACCATTTTCAAATAACATTTATTTTTAGGCTTCTGCTGGTTAACATTATCGAATATTCGCTCTTCAGTGTGCACCCAACAATGCTGAAGTTGTTGTTTTCTTTCCAAAATCACATGAAACTCAGAAGCAAGTGACGTCAAGTGCTAAACCCTGGAAGATTGTATTGCGCATGTGTCGGCCTTTGACTTTTTGAACTACCCTTTATTAATAATAGAAAAATAAAATAACCCCGAGAGAACGAATAATACAACAAAATAATACAAAATACATAAAATCAAATACTGACAAAACAAGTATATAACAAAATCATGTTTTCATCCCAGATAAATATTTGACAGGATAGGAAGATAATCCCTAGCCCCCTGGCGAGTACAGTGCCGTTCTCGGAGAAGCTTGCATGCTCCAGTGGTTACTCGAGATATTCCAGTTTTGTAAGCCTCTATTAACAAAAAGCTCATTTCCCCTATGAAGTTTGGACCGCGCATTTGAACTCTAAAAATGTTCTTCACACTGAAATAATTACTGTCCAGCGACCGATTTTTTCACCAAGGCCCACAGAAGAACATATAGGATTGATTTAATTCCAATTTGATCCGCATGTCCCTGCTCCACAGACACACGCGCCAATGAACGAGTATACGGCTATGATTGACTCAACTCGCAATGCTTGGTTGAGTTCCCTGCACAGAATCGTTTCGTAATGTTACTTTAATATGATTACGGTCAATAATTTGGTTACCTGCAAAATCGTTCTTGTGCCCATTGTTCATGGTGATGAATCGTTACGTTAGATTACATTATAGGCATTAGCAGACGCTCTTATCCAGAGCGACGTACAACAAACTACATACCCAATACCAAGCGTGCTGAAAGACCCTCGAGGGAAGTACAGTTTCAAGTGCTAAGAATACAAAAAAGATAATGACTTGGGCCTTGTACATTAATCTGACAATGGATTATATCTATAAAACCGTTTTTATACAACACAACGCAAAATAATAATATTGTTTACCAGGGGCGTCACCAAGGTTTGAATACATTTGGGGCTGAGCTGGGAAGGGACATTCCATGCATTTTACCTTTACAGGTTAAACTGCTGTAATGTTTATCAGTCTGGGTGTATAAATATAATAAACAAGGAGTCTGATGAGAGTAGATTGGATTGGATTGGAATTATTTGTATAACCATTTAAGCAGTAGGTCTTTTGTTCATCTCACTTTTCTCCAAATTATGTTACCAACTCCCAAAGTATCATATATCCTATCATATATCCATATAATTCATGTCATCTAGGCATACATCAAATAACACCATGGAATAATTCATTTTACACTTTTCTCACGTTCACTCAACAATCTCAAACATTGTGTCATTTGTAAGAATGTAAGGAATATTATAGAATGATAGCTTTGTTTTTGCCAGATGTAGATTTTAAGGAGGGGCAATACTCAGGGAAGTCTGCATAATGCAATGGATGCATACACAGCCACCTAGTGGGTGGACACAAACATTTTTTTAACAAAATGTTTTAACAACCATAAAACGTAGGCTATATAATCTCAAACAATCTCATATATCGCCCATCAAACTAATTTAGACATATCTACTTAATGTAGTAGGTAAGTTCATATTTCTATTTAGTGCTTGCACAATCCACAGTAGTGGTTCACAAGGGTTCCCAAATACATTGCATACCTAACGTTAACGTTAGTTACATAGCTAGCTAAGTAAAATGATGTAAAGGTAGGGTATCGCTAACAATATCCTATGTTAGCCTTTGTAACGTAACGATAATTAACTTAGTCCCTCACAATTGACACTTTTATTAACTTTATTATCATATACGTTTTTTTTTAAACGTACCTTTTCGGTGTAATGAAGCACCTGCTTCGATTATCACGCGGTGTCAAGATCACAAATCATAGCTAATGCTGCTAATGCGGGGCAAATCCATCTACCCCGACTTCACGAGAACCAGTCGTCTGACGTCACACAACAATGGCAGCACCCATGGTGGCACACATCATAAATTTGCAACGCAAAGTATCAGTTCCTGCATGACACTAAAATAAATCATACTGTCATATAGTAAAGCCTGCGTGTGAACTGATGTGAAACGATGTTGCCAGTGTTACTAGTTAGCTGGCTAGGGCAAATTATCTCTGAAAGTGATACCCAAACAAAACAAAAAGACATGAAGCTGGCCACTAACATTTATCAGTATTTTGTCTTCTGATTACCGCTTGCTGACCTTGCTGTCAGGAATGTGCTAGCTACCCCCTTCTAGGAGAAGCAGAGAAATTAAGGTCAAAGACTCCTAGGAGGCACTTCAGAAAGTGGTCTAATAGTAAGGATTAAAAATAAAAGGTTATGTTAACACACATTGTCAATTAAGAATCAATTAAGAAAATGACCATTACACCATTTACTGTCTTTTACAGATTAGCTACTAATGTAACTAGACCGGAGCACAGTTCATGAGTGGTATAATTTCTGCTGTTTGGTCAAGAGCAGAATAAGTGGTTATGCACTTGCCAATGGCGTTTGTGTAGGCACAATAATAAACAGCTTACACAGATGAACAAAAGTAACAATACAACCATCCTAGAACACAGAAGTCTGGTAGCCTTATGACACACATTATTGGGAACTGAAAAAGAACAGCTACCAGTCAATTAGAGATTACGGGGAGGTAGGAAGGGCTGGGGAGAGGTGCGTCTTCAGTCTGCGCTTGAAATCGTGACGATAAATTGGAAATAAAGTAGGTATATATGCTGTTGATTAAGGCCAATCACATATGATAAATACATAGGTTAACACTATAATGAAAATAGCTTAATATATTCAATTTGATCTTTATTTTTGAGACAATATATGGTCTACATATAAAATAATAGCCTATATGACTAATTTATCAACAGATTTAACGTTATTTTTTTCCATGCCATGAAGAATTGAGGCTGTTTTGAGAGCCAACGGAGGCCCAACCCAGTATTAGTAAAGCATTCCTAAAGTACTCAGTGAGTGTATGAAATGATGATTCTGCAAAGCGCTGAAAAATCTTGATCTCTGATCATTGGTAACATCGTTCTGGTGTAATGCACTCCCTTTAAACTGGAATACGGAGCTTTCGTTTAGCAAAGGACCAACTGAGATGTATACTCTATCTCAATATTTTGACTTGTAAATGTGTAATCCCTAGAACATGAAAACAGGTGGGTGATCTGAGGTGGCTACCTGGGTATAACCGCTATGGAATAGTAATTCAATGAAACGGCTCAATACCATTGAATTGCCAAATATTCCCTGCTTTTGCAGATTTTGTCTATTGTGCTTCCACATCTGAATGAACAGGTCATGGGAGGTTAATTTAAGACATGAGCATCATTGTGGCCTTTTAGGGGCTAGAGGCATTCAACTTATGTACAATAATCAGAAATGCATACTGGATTTAACTTTGGCCATATTCTAATACTTCAATGTTCAAGATAGAGAAAATTAGATTACTTCCACTCGGCTTCACATGATGGTCAATTCATAGTCCACCAGCACTTCCATTCAAGGTGAAATCACTCAGCTACTGATAAATCTATCCATGACATGCGACTTTCATGGCATGTAATAAGGCAATGCAAAAAAAAAAAAAACATGAAAACACCATATTTCTTTTTTTATTGGGCCTGAAATGACTTACACATGTAGGACTATTATACAAGAAAAAAGGTATACACAGCTATTCCAGATTTCCTTTCCCTTTTTGGGCCTCGTGTCACAGCTGTCTAGTCACCTGGCCTCCCAACACCCACATCAGCACTTAGCCACATGGAATAGCTTGAAGATAACAAGGCATGGTCACATGCTAATGAGGTGCAGGGTTTTTTTTTTCATTTTTTATATTTTTTTAAATTATTTTTTTTAAACTAATTTTATTAGATGAAACCTGGTAAATGTAAAATGTTATCAGCTGGAAAGACAGGGTAAAAGACATGTTAGGATAAAAGGACAGTTTCATTTACTCCACCATAAATTGAGATTACGAAGGCTGCAGAACAGTCAGCCCCCTCAAAATGTGTTTAAATCTGACAGAGAGCCATGTAAGGGCAGGATGCATGTATGAGCAGATTAGAAGTGTTCCCCTCATTATAAACCCACTTTAAATTCAGAACATCTATAATATAGTAAGCTTGCAGCCCTCTGGCTTTCCTTCTCAGACACCATCCCCTATTCTCCCCATTATTGGATCCAACCCAGTTCTAACTAGGGAGCACTGTATACACACTTAATTCAATACCTGTATCGACTAAAAGAAAAAAGAAAAAAAGGCTGACAATCACAGACACTAGGTAAGTACCAGGGGGGAAATTCCATTTTGCTTTCACATGTCACTAGTGTTAAGTTTTCAAATCTTCACAAAGTGCAAATTTAGTCTATATTACATTTTCAACCACCTTATTTAAAAGGTGGATTTTTTTTTTTTTTATGCATGAAAGAAAACGCAAGGATATTGTCCTCCCATCCATCTTGATCCCCTTCCTAACATAACCCAAAAAGCTACCAATAACTCTAGATTTTAAAAAGTAATTTCATGCTGCAATAATACCAGCGAATTCCGCTGCTTTTCCCCACTTTACAGATTCCTTTTTCTTGGCTCCCAAATTCAGTTACATACAGTACTTTTTTACTGCTTGCGTGCATTTAAGGTTAAAATATATTAAATTTTTCATTAAATAGTCTGCCTCCTGCACAGTTGTGCATGCATCAGGGAGCATTTAGCAAGCTGTAACGAGCACCAGAATCAAGCCAAGAGACTTGTTCAGGTTGTAGGTCAGTCCCAGCATTTCTTTTGGTCCGTCCTTTAAATGGTTCCCCTTTTTCGTAACAAGATCAGTCCAGAATTGATTCTCCAGTGTGTGGTCCTTTCCCAGTTTAAACAAGGAAACAAGCAACCGAAAACAAAAAGGAAAAGATAAATCACTGAAGTTTTGTTCCGAGCTTTCGCTGTCTGTTTCTGAAAAAAATAAAACAAGGCACAGATTTGTAAATAATAAACAGTAAAGACATGATTTTCATTTACAAACAGCCAGGGTGGTTTGGCATTCAATCCACAACCTGGACAACACAAGGCACAGCTGCCCAACCCACACAAAATGTCACCAGACAAAACATTACACACCCTGAACCAAAGGGTAAGGTCATAGTGGAATCACACGCAAACTCCACACACGTATTAAAGAGAATGTGATCCTAACGACATGCAGATGCCTGACCACTGTCAGAACAGCAGAATCCCTCCCCCTATTTCGACGCAGAATCAAAACCCACCTTTTCAAACTCTACCTTAGTCCTCCCTCCTGATTTTCCCCTGCCCCTCCTTTCTGATATCCCTATCCTTGTCTAACAACCCCCCCCCCCCCAAAAAAAAAAAAATTGCACTTATCATGACGCCTATGTTTAGAACAGCATTTCATGTGTATTTTGCTAGTTCTGGATGTGATGCTTTGACTTATGGTAGAACCTATGCACTTGTAAGTCACTTTGGATTAAAATTAAAAGCGTCTGCCAAATGACAAAAATGTAAATGTAAATGCATACCTCGCTTCTGATCGTGTCACGGTATATTCAAACCACAGGATGTTTGGGATGAGGCTTGTGTCACGCACCAAAAAGAACTCTGCAATTGGCCTACGGGGGAAGGATTATAATTATACATTTATCCAGACACAAGAAAATATTGAGTTGTAATATAAAAAATAAATTTTTTAAAATTTTTCAAAGGAGGAATAACAGATCCTAAGTTTTTCAGTGCTTACCATGCTGCCATCTTGGGAAAAAGTGGTGTCAGCACCTCTTGTGTGATGAAAAACCAGATCACCCCAATGACGCTACCAGCCACACCGCCATATATCACTTGACTCCAGGAATGATACATTAAGTACACCCTGAAAGCACAAATTATAGGAAATTATAGCACTAAAACTACAAAAGCGCAAAATTGAAAATGCAACATGCTGTAAATCGTACCACCAGGCAACTGAATTTGAATTGATTATTGAATACAATATTGAAATTGTACATATAAAAAATTGATTTCAGTTTTGAATTGGATTCCACTGAATTTGCATTTCATTAAAGTTCATAAACTGAAAAGCTTTCCGAGAGTAAAAGGCGTTGGTCAAAATTGTTGCCTTTTTGTGAATTGAAAGGTTCAACAGAGCTTACAAGTTTCATATTCAGAAACAGAACTGTAATCAACTTCATATCAAATTTGATTTCAAAACTATATGTATATAATTTCAAAATATGAAATGCAAATTCAGATTAAACTTAAATTCTGTTGTCCGGTAGCACACAAGTAACACCATGTCTTTCAGCAACTCTTGACAGATTTTTTATGAATCCGGAAGCTGATGGTAAACAAAAAGGAAGCAACCTTTATTATTGTGCAACACAAGCATTACATGTTTTAGTTAACGCTGCCCTTTCAAAGATTATTATATATGCATTACATAAACTACATTCAGTCTTGCAGATTACATTTGAGTATGCAAATACTTCTTTTACCTGCTATAGGACACAGACAAGGCCACTCCTAACAAGATGATGGACAGTACATGTCTCCACAGCAGCTCCACACACCTGGCGTTGTTTGTTTGATGCATTCTGAAAAACATTGAAAAGGATTATGCGTCATTCTTTGCATTTTACAAATCGTGCAACACTACACCGTCCGCCATTGACTACTGCCATCGGTGGCCACGTGACGAAACAAAGTCGGTTTTAGTGTGCCGAATTTGGAGCCGGATGCAGCCTCCTCCTTGAACAAGCCTAGAGAGGCTTTCTTGCCAAGTTCAATGCGGGACTAATTACAATACCCTGTGGTGGATGGGAAACGTGCCAAATCAGCCCTGCTTGATGTCTCACCAAGTAGCCTTTCCTGTACAGACTTGGACAGCAATCAGGAAAAGTCAAGAGTACACAAATGTGCCGTCTTGTTATTAACAACTGCTACCTGCATAGAATGCATTTTTATAAATGATCAATTTCTAAATTCTAATTTCTTTTGAATATTATATTATAATCAACCTGGGTTACACAGGTTACTCGACGGCAGATGAGTCGTGCTCCACCCAGGAGTTAAGCCTAAAACCTTTTACTGCACAAGCTGAGCTTCTAAACTACACACAGTCATCTTCAAAGTGGTACAGTGGGAATGTTCCAATTGTTGGTGGCCATTGAAGTTTTCTAGCTGTAACTTAAGAAAAATTTGTAAGAATTCTTCTTTTTTTTTTTTTTATAATTTTATTAATTTGGTCCATTATGGCAAAAAAAAAAAGTTTATGGCAAGACAACCATAAACAAAGGGGAGATATACTATACACACACCAGAGAAAACAGTGCCTCACCTCAAATATAGGAAAAGAAAAAAGTATACAACAAAAAACCAGATGAGCTGTGAGTGGCTTGAAGGCATCCCATACTCTGTGGTCAGGGTGGCATGAGCACCTATAGGGCCAAAGAGCAAAAGTAAGCTGAGACAGGGGATGGACCAAACCCATGCAATTAAACCACAAGCACCACATGTAAACAATTCATGTAAACCATTTTAACAGCATGTGGCACTCACTTTAGCAAATTCTTAAAGGCAGTGTACTCAACATTAAAGAACTTTGAGCAAAACCACGTGCTTGGAACAAGAGGCGTACAAGAAGACGAGAATAAAGGCGTTTTGAGTTGGCACGGTGCGATGCGTGCAAGCCCCTGGTGCAAACCGTTCACAGACCGCCCCACGTATTCAACCGGTCCAAATATCACATGGTTGGTTGCATCATGGTCATGTCTAGATGGCACACAGACGATTCCAAGAAGTGGTGTCCTATGATAATTTCGCCACATCAGAATAATTATGCCTTCCAGAAGGAAATGTGACCCCAACTAACAATAAGTAGTTTGTACAGCGAGGTACCTAAAAGATAGGTAAACTGCTAGCTAGCTACCTAGCATAACTAGATTTCACCTCTTTTATGTACACTCACTGGGCACTTTTAGGAACACTGTGGGTAGGGCCTCCATTTGCTCTCAAAACTGCCACAATTCTTCAAGGCATGGATTCCACAATGAAAACATTTGTTTGAGATTCTGTTCCATGTTGACATGATTGCATCACACAATTTCTGAAGGTTTGTCAGCTGCACATTCTTGCTGCCGTTGTACCACATCCCAAGTGTGTTCTATTGGATTCAGATCTGGTGACCGGGACGGCCACTGGTGAACACCAAACTCACGGTCATGTTCACGAAACCAGTTTGAGACGACTTTTGCCTTGTGACATGGTGCATTATCATGCTGGAAGTAGCCATTAGAATATGAGTACATTGTGGCCATGAAGGGATGCATATGGTCAGCAAGAATACTGAGATAAGCTGTGGCATTCAAGTGACGATTGATTGGTATTAACGGGCCCAAAGTGTGGCAAGAAAACATTCCCAACAACATTACACCACCACCATCAGCCTGAACTGTTGACACAAGGCAGGTTGGGTCCAAAGATTCATGCCATTGGCATGCAATTCAGACCCTTACCATCTGTATGACTTGCAGAAATTGAGATCAATTAGACCAGGCAACGTTTTTCCAGTCAACAGTCCAGTTTTGGCGAGCCAGAGCCCACTGCAGCCTCAGCTTTCTGCTCTTGGTTGACAGAAGTGGAACCCGATGTGGTCTTCAGCTGTTGGAGCCCATCCACCTCAAGGTTTTATGTCTTGTGCATTCTGAGATGCTTTTCTGCTCACCACAATTGTAGAGTGGTGATCTGAGTTACCGTAGCCTTTCAGTCTGCTCAAACCAGTCTGACCATTCTCCGTTGACCTCTCATCAACAAGGCTTTCCGTCCACAGAACTGGATGTTTTTTGTTTTTTTGCACCATTCTGAGTAAACTCGAGACCGTTGTGCGTGAAAACACACACACTCTTACCTTCACAGGGACGTGGCTCCCTCAGGATATGTTTCAGCACCCAGTTGAGCCCCTCGTTCAGTACGAGTCCCCCAAAAAAGGAAATCTGACAGTGAAAAGACCCACACAACCTTTGTTCATTGGTAAAAATAAATTTAAAAAACAATGCAAAAATTAAAATTGCAGCTGACTTTGATAACCTTGCCATGCATTATGTTACAATATTTATTAATGTAAAATATGACAGTAATTGATAAAAATCCAAATCAATGAAATGAAGCAGCTCTCCTCCTCCTCCCCAATCATTCATTAATTAATTCATTCATTCATTCATTCATTCACATGACAACGTGATACATCTGGGTCTGAAATTACAAACTGACCAGCATTGGGAAACACTTATGACCTGCCAAGGTAGTGTGCCGACTGTTACTCACTGTGTGCAACTCGCGCTTGAATACAATGAGTGTAACAAAGCCCACCAGAATTGCAATGGGTATGAGGCTGGTGTAAGCCAACACCTGTCCTGTCAGGTCACCTAAAAACAAATTACATTCATTTGCAAATGAAAAACACACATAATGCACAGTGACTGACAGTAAGTTCGAGGAACATCCATTTCAGAAATCAAAATGGATGACAAATGGGCTACTGGAGGGTTGTGTTGTTCAAACTACAAGCTACGACACTCAACACAACCCGTTAAAATGCGTTTTGACATTGAGAGGGTAGGTTATATCGCCAATACCAGATAGTTAAAAACTTTTTTAAATAGATGTTGACAGTACTAATCGCGCATTGCTACCGAAAACGAAAGTTCTATTATAAATGCGCTTGTACAGTATAGATAAAAACATTAAATTCTGGTTAACTAGATTATAGTAGTTGGAGGAGCATTAGAAGACCATATAAATTATAATCCAATCCTCCTTGGGGTTAAGGCTAGTGAATGCAGGGGCATGCCTTGCTTCCAACACCATTTCAGCAAAACCGGAGTATCATTTCAATAGCTAAGATAATAAATAAAATAAAATAAAAATTAAAAAAACAGAGGACAAGGGTACATCTAACTAACTGGTCTGTTTCAAATTACGGACCTAGACATATTATCAAATGATCTTGCGCCTATGCTCAACTTAATCATGGGACATGTATTTAAAGGGTTAACGGTTGGCTAGATAGGTCTGTCAATATGAACTTGCCTTTGTATTGGAATTGTCAGTAAAATCTTTATATTTAACCAAGCGAGCAAAACATGTCTGGCAAATCTCGTTGAATGAATATGAACATAATTGTGTTATCTAGCTAGCTAACTAGAAGGAGCTGGCAAGCTAATATTTGCAAGTTAGCTTGGCAATTGTAACGTTAATTCAAAAGAGATTGGAAGCAATTCTATGTTCTCAAACAATCAATTTATCGTATTTCCATTGATGCTATTGCTCCCAACTTGAGCGGTATAAAAGGTAGATGGCTCGCAAGCCAGCTGGGGAAATTGGGGTGAGCTAACGTTAGCTAAAATGCACTGGGATCACCCAGCGAGCTAGCTACCCATCTAGCTAGCTAGCTAGCTAAACGATTAGCGAACATGCTAACGCGAAGGAACCATTAAGCCAATTGTCGCCGAAGTAAAAAATTCAGCGTGTGATCACATTCTGCTTCGAAATGGAAAGTAAAGTTCAATATTAACGTAAAAATACCAATGTATGCGACAGGAAAAAAATGTATTGTAGATCATTTCGAGAAACTGCGCATGCGGAACAGGCACACTATTTAGCAGCCGATGTTACGTCCCTGCGGTGCAATGCATCCACTTCGTGCCGTGGTTCACCATTTGGCAAGTCCACTCGGCCGAATCCATTCAGTTGCAAAAAATCCAAACTCTATTTAAAAACATTGCATCCGCAACCAGTCGCAAATATAATAATCACGAGTACAAATTAGTAGATCTCAAAATAACTTACCAGCTGGATACTCTACATGGGTCAGAGATATCGACCGCCATCGAGGTGGTACCGAGCACTGCTCTTCAGACGCCATCTTGCCCGGACACCGGGCACTACGGATCGACAAATCAGAATGTGACGCCCAAGTTCCTCTGACCAATCATTACAGATAGTTTCTTCTACGGAAATTGTCCCCTCACCATGTCGAACCCCACAAAATGTATGCAAGCAATCAGCCAATGAAAACAGTGTTGGAGAGAGTGGCTTGTCCAATCCAGTATAACTTCCACGAGCACATGGAAAGAAGGCGTTTTCTAACTAAAATGAAAAATAAAATTAATTGGTAAATCATAGCCCAAGAGTTTGTGTTTCAGAATACACAGCGGCTAAATACATAGCGCATTATTACGCATATAGTTGTAAAAATATTTATTTCGGAGAAGCATCTATTCTGTTCCTTATCAGTTTTGTTTCAGACTCAAAAAGTGTTTTAATGATTATTATTTTTTATAATTTGCGATTTCGATTTTCTTTTCCTACTTTTATTATTTCTCATTGTGTTTGAATTTGTCAAATTGAAATATTGATGTAGGGCTGAAGCAGTAGTCTTCACCCCATAAATTGATATAGGCAGTATGTAAATTCTGCGGACATTGGAAGCATTTATTCACAGCAGTAGTCTTCACCCCATAAATTGATATAGGCAGTATGTAAATTCTGCAGACATTGGAAGCATTTATTCACAGAGAGTAGTCACTGTATGGAACTGCTTGCCAGGTCATATAGTAGAGGCAGAAACTCTGGGATTTTCAAGACCAGGCTTAATATGGTGCAACTATGTTAAGTCGTGAGCACATGAATATTAATATATGCGATTGAAATTATGATGGGAGATAGAGGGGATGGAAAAAATATCTGAGATATGTAGACATGTATTATTCAACTAACCTTCAAACAATAACTTTGTAGATACTCAGGAATGATTTAAAATGGCCAAACCCTTATAAGTGTAAAGTGGAGGACTGGTGGTGGAAGGATGTAAACTGCTTCTGAAAGATGAGTGTTGATCAGTAAGCTCCATAAATTATGCATTTTATTCAATCAAATTAAGGACATTTCACAAGTCTGCACTTGTAAAGGAACAAGGTTATTTTACTGTGCACCATTCGGGTCACAATATTACCCAGCCCATATGGTATTTCACCTTTCTGGCACACGGGGGAAGAGGTAAATGGGACACATAGACATGTAGCCACAGTACAGATGATTACTTTAACACACTGGTAAACACAAAAAGAAACCAATTAGCCAACTCGTAAACAACAACTTTGACAAACAGCACAAGTAACTAAGGTGAATGAAGTAGAAAAACAAACAAAAACAGGCAAACCATAAAATGTGCCTCCACAGCCTGAACATATACACACCTAATGCTACTCCACCATTCAGTACATTTTAAGGAATCTATTGTGTACCAGCCTGTCAAATGGTTGGTTCAGGTGAGAACTTGTTTAAGGCAAAGTAGCTTACTGTGCTTCAGCGTGGCAGGCCATATTGCAATATCTCATTGAAATGGAAGAATGAAATGCGCTGAATGCTCTTACTTAATAGATTTTCTAAATTTGAGCTGAATCATGCAGGGATTACTTTCAGGTGTTACCCATAACTTTCAATTAAACTTGTATCAATTCTGAAATAGAATATGGCATAAGATCGCAAATCTTTCATGATGTTGGATTGCCAAAAAAAATAAGCAGCGCAATCATTTTCAGCAAGATTACAAATACATAAAATCCAAATACATAAAATAATCACCGTTTAGAACCAGATTATTTCAATACATTTCCTACTGTTTTACCATCTAGTGGTAAAGTGAGTACGCTGTCATTGCGTTGCAGGAGTAAGTGAGCTATAAACTATTAACTGTAATTTTAAATGCTGCTCAATCAGCGGATTTTTTCCCTTAAATTGAGGAAAAAGCAGTGTTAGTTTACTCTTCACACCTTTAACATATAAATAAATATGATTTGTGGCAAAAACACAATTTCTATGAATGGTCCCTCATAAGAAAATGGGTACCCCGTCTCTTGCTTGGTATGTCATCATGATGCCACTTGCTCCATCAGTCCATCAACCCAAAATATACCCACTTACATATATACCAAATATACCACTTACAGTTGTTACAGTTTGACTAAGTACTTATGAAGGCGCTGTGTATTTCTTGTGAAGGACCAGTCAAGAAAGACCGAACACAAAAACGCACATTCAATTCAACCTCCTCTCAGACCCGTAGTACCACGAGAAACAGCAGTACAGAAATCAAGTACAAGTGAACTGTGTGATTCAAAGTTCTGTACTGTATTTTTAAAACATTTGAGTAATCTAGTCTTAAAGCAGCGGGCCTCGTAATGATATTATCATATAAACATCTTGGTGGTGTGACATCCAAATCCCTGATTATACATGCATGTAGACTGTCAGCCCAAAAAGAAACTTGTATAGCATGACAATGCATTCCCTTTCAATTTTAAAATCATTATGTATGTTCGACATTAGAGACTGTAATTTGAATATAAAGCAATGGACAATAACCCTGCCCAGACAAGTTACCATTACCAACCATTCTGTATATAAATATGCCATCAGAAAGCAAAATCTGAAGTTTGAATTGGATGCAAAATGAATAAAGCTATACATGAGGTAATTGTAGCCACAAATAGATGACACACAACCTTACTTTGATTTTAACAATGCAGCACAGTCTTTTCTGCAACACACTTCAGTATTGTCATGGTGTACTGAAAGTGTAACTTGTCTTTGAATAACTAGACAACATAATGCAAACACTGAATTACACAGACAGGCATTTCATTCATGCTGGCTTGACAAAAGGCAAAAGAAATACAGATTTAATTTGAAAACAAATTACTCACAATGACACAATTTTGCTGGCATTACATGATTACAAAACAAAGGCATGGATAGGACACTTAAAGCAGTATTTATAGTTCAGTGCTTCAACAACAAAATAACTTTGGCCACCATAAAAAGTCATGCTTGTCTCAGCAAATTCCAAGGAATCGGATTCCAATGTTTCAGGTGTGATGAGGGGAAAGGCCTAAGGATGAACAGTTTTAAAAAAATATCAATTTACAGGCACATCCTGAAACAAAAAAAAGCATAAACATTTAAACAACCCTGCATCTCTCAAATGCCAGGGTGCCGTAAAATCTCAAAGGCATACCCATAACACACACACATTAACAAATAAATAACATTAATGACTTAACTAACTGTATTCAATGAACTAAATGCACAGGAAAGGATGTTTACATACAGTTTAAAAAGGTACAAAGACCTGGATTCTGAAATCAGTGCATAAATCTGTGCAGTCTATTAATATATGCACAAATCTCTGTAACATACTCTGGAACATCTTAAAGCCAATGCTGCCGAATGATACATATTCAGTTTATTGTTGTCGCCATGTCTCCTTGTCAGGAGGCACAATGATAATTTATAGGATGTTTAATATTGAAGCACTGACTGGGCTTCAAGTAAGTTCAGTGCATCATCATACTAAACTTCCATTGCCTACCTAATGTGTACAGTATTGTTAAGGAGTTATGATGCATTAGAAAATATTCTTACTGTAAATAGATCAATTGAGTAAATGTCCACATGCAAAAAATATTTTGCATTTGATTACAGTGGGTATCTTTTATATACTTTAAATTTGTCTTTCCTTTTATTTGTTCAACCTAACAGTCAAACTGACTGTCAAATACAGACAATGGTCAAGTCATTATTTATGCTCCATTCTCATATCTTTCCACATACTGCATTTCTAAAATATGACAACTACAAGCTTGTGTTGGACAACCCCCCTCCATCCCAAAAATAATATTGCTGTAGCAATAATAACATTAAATTACAATACATAATGGATTGTTCTACCAAATGATTGAGATTGCAGTTAATCTATAATTCAGAAACATTTTCAATGACATTCCCATAAAACCATAATCACTCCCCTCAGGGTTGATTAGTTTATCTGTAAATATGCAGTAGCTTCCTTATTAAATATTTCTAGAGGACACTTCCCACTTCCACTTGAAGAACTGACCAAATACAAAAGAAAACTAAATATTATCCAATTGATTTAATGATGAATATCTCATAGTACATGAGATTCCACTTTACTAAAAATTAAGGAAAAAGAAAATAGTGCAAATATGCTCAAAGTAGACAGGGAGATTAGGTTATAGATATCAGTGACATAGGAGCATTTATGTTGTGAAGTCCTACATAGAAAAGTCAGCATAATGCCCTTTGTGTTCATTCAACAAACCTTTTTTTAACCATGGCCCAGAAATTTTGATTTATATTCTGATTAATGGAACCACTTCTAACATCTCACAAGTTACTATAGAGACAGTTTTAGAAGAAACAATTTACCACAAGTGTTGAAGCATGTTTGTTCCTACATTTAGGGGGAAATTTGTAGACCGCAAATCTGGCTGGTGAATCACCACACACAAACACGGTGGGCTGACCTTACAACAGAAGACCAGAATAAGCATCAACAAGCCGACACCAGAATAATCATGAATCAATTATCCAGGTAGGAAAAAAAAATGGGATTGGGTTTTGCTCTTGTATGGATTTGCTGCTTTGAGGCCACACCTTCACAGGTTTCTCTGGAGTTGACTATGGAGTCAGTCGCTGGAATGTTACTACTCACCCCAGAATCTGCAGTACAGGCCATAATGTTGACGTTTAACACAGTCTTTGCAAACACTTGTTTGCGTGAACATAGCAGCATAACAGTGGTTTGCATGATCATTCTCACACATTTTACCTCACACTGACAGGAGGAGATACGCAGAGGAGCAATCACCACCCATGCCACTTTCAGAACCATGATGGATTTCATGAAGCAGTTTATTACATAGCCCCTTGAACTGAGACACTCTCTTCTTTAATTATCATGCAGTTCCTTCTTTCAAAAGTCAAACCACTTTTTCCATGGGAGTAAATAGGTAGTCAGTCATGGACTTGATGGATACACTGCAAGTCATTAATTTGGCCAATGCCGGGTCAAAATGTTTACCCCCAGTTCTGTGAAAAGACGGCGTCTCAGGTTTTCTACAGGCTGAAATAGCAGGGGGATCTCAGACACGACACTGAAGGTTTTAAAAAGTGATTATCCCAGGATGAGGACAGATGGAATCATACTGAACGTTTCGGTCGAGTCCTGCGGCCGCAACGCTAGTCCTGGCCATCACTCTGGTGCTCTGCAGATCCACCGTGCCCAACGGGCAGACTGCCGTTAGCCTCCAGGAGGCTGTCGATGCCTAGATATCCCAGCAAGATCTCGCTCCTCCGATGAGACAGGCTGAGAATGTCATCCGCCAGTGACTGAGCGGTCGTGAAGCGAACTTTATCGTGGTCGAACATGTCCTTCAGGTACTGTACAATTTGTTGCTGTAGGAAAGTAAACACATTACATTATTGAACACGTACAGCATTATTGAAATTACACACAGCTCGGCATGTTAGAAATAGGATAAACTATGAAAGCACAGGCCAGCTTTGGGCCTCACTTCTGAACTACCAATTACGCTAACCTTTAGAGAATGGTGCCTACAATACCATTTCCCAGCAGGTATGTAAATTGTACATTTTCCTTGCATGAATGTTAGATCTGAGAATTCCACTGCTGCCTCATACAAGTTTTTAAATTGACATTTGCAATTCTATAAATATTATAACATGCATATAAAGCATACGTTCTATAAGCATTCAAAAGAAATAAAAGCAACTTTTGGAGTAAAGAAAACAAAAAACAAAAAGGTGGTACATGGATATACATGGTTTCCAATATAGGTTAAAAAAACCCTCCTGCATTTATCCTGGCTTTATTCATGATAAGATTTCATTATTGATCTAAACTTCAGAAATATGAGATAATTAAATGATTAAACAAACAATATTTACAATGCATTCCATGGTCCTACGTATTTGTCCCTTCTATTATCATTAAATTCACAATGAGTCTGGTGAATTTGTGAACCATCCATTTAAACCGGATTAACTGCTCTACGTAAGTGAATCCACCTACCTAAAGAAACCTAGTAGGAAAGTAGGAAAATAATTAAACAAATTTGATAGCAAAACACACAGTATTCGTTTGCCTGGCCCAGGTCATTTCCATAAGTAAATTGGTTTAGATTGTGCTTGACTTCTACAAAGCAGAGGGCAGATCCAGTTGTTGTAGGACACTGGGGGGAAATCCAGTATTAGGTATATTAGAGTCTGGAGTAGCCCTTAGCCTTTAGCCTTTAGCTTATCGGATGCCTGCATGTCCTACAACAGCAGGATATACAGTATAACTAATGACCAAAAAATGATTCTAAATTCTATAATGTTACTCTATAACACCTAAGATTCCCCCACATGAATAAATATTTATCAGTATTACACAAGCCATTTCCTAGATGCAATGGGACATTTAGATAGAAGACTATGTTGTATATGACTCTTGTCAATGAATATTACTGTAATGAATCAACAGTATTGATGGGGGGCATCAAATACCTAAATGCCAAGGAGGCAAATCTTGATCCCAGCACATTCCGGAATCTGTATACATTGTTGCACTTCATTTCTCTCAGCATTTGGCAATATTGTTATAATGTGTACGCCTATCCAAATAACACTGAAGGCTAGGTTACCATCCAAAACTGCTGAAAAACAGCAAGTAGTGACAATGTGTGTCAGAACTGCCAAAGACCAGGACAAACACCCAGCCTTCATTACAAATCTACAGGTTTTAGAATTTCAACAGAAATGCCAGTGCTGAAAATAAGTTTAGTCCATTCAACTTCTACATTCGACCTGAGTGACAATCCAAGGTGACATCCCCCACCCCAAAACCAAGTTTCGGTCATTACGGATTTTAAACAAATTATTATTTTTTTATTTTTTTTCCTCAAGCCCAAGGAATCAAATTTTCCAGTTAAACTCATAAGCAGACATTTCATAAATCTACCCTGGAGTCTTAATTAGCACTACGCAGCATTATCGAATTCTTGCCTGAATCAATTACTGAACCCAATTTTCCTTAATCTCCCTTCTCTCTTTCTACAATATGGATTGTCTAATTCTGCCTCCAAGCAAATCATCAAAATCATCTCCTCCAATCTGGAAGGGGACGAACAAGCACACACTCTCCCTTCACTCCCCAGTGCCCTGGCACACATAGAGTGTTCTTCATACAGAGCCAGCTCAAGCAGACTGTGGGCACCCAAAGACTAGACGATGTCAGTGTACAAAGCCAAACTCTCAAGAATGAAACAACATAAATCAAATTCCGATAGCAATTTGTGTCGGGTCTTTTTAGCCACCAGAATGAACACACATTACTTGCCTGTCTGCTCATGACCGTTCTCTGAATTAAGTAACATTAGCCTTAAGGTGACCGAACCTCTCAGTGACAACGTAACATTTATTTAAGCCCTTTCACCAAAAACATCCAGACATCTTCAGTGCCTTCTTATTTTCACGAGAAGGCCCCCCCCCCCCCCACAACTGGACATTACCTTGAAGATGGTGCACACTTCACCGAGGTGCTGTCTGGGACCCAGGAATCCAAAAGCCAGAACTGGACTCACATGCTCAGAAATGGCATAAAAGTGTGATATGAAGCCATCGGGAACCTACGGTCCAGGAAAAGGGAACGTCATTAACTGATTCATACAAATTAGATAATAACGTCTATTTAGTATTTCAGTGAAGTCACATTTGGTTTTTTTGGCCAATTAATAATGAAATAACGTTTCCCCCCCCTCCCCAAAGACTGCATGTTTACACTTTACAATTATTAAATTGTAAAGGAATTCTTTGAAAACAAAACATTTAAATAACCAATAAATAGAATACCAGTATGACAGTAAAGCTGTAAGACCGTTCACATCAACTCACCAACAGAAGGCGTCTCTTGGCCTTCAAAACGGACCAGCATGCAGTTGCTAGTGCCTGTAAGGCACATAAACACAGTTAGGTAAGGTTTCCCTTGCAGTATAGAAATAAGACCATTATAATACATCTGGTGTTATGTAAATGTAAATGGTAAATGGTTGGCATTTATATAGCGCCTTCATCCAAAGCGCTGTACAATTGATGCTTCTCATTCACCCATTCATACACACACTCACACACACACTCACACACACACCAACGGCGACTGGCTGCAATGCAAGGCGCCGACCAGCTCGTCAGGAGCATTTAGGTGTCTTGCTCAGGGACACTTCGACACAGCCCGGGCGGGGGATCGAACCGGCAACCCTCCGACTGCCAGACAACTGCTCTTACTTTCTGAGCCATGTCGCCCATATGTATGGTACTGACCGTCTCTTTGAAGCTGTCGGAGAGCCAGCGGTTCCTGAGCACAGCCACCACTGAGGAGGGCGGGCTCTCCAGGTCCTCGAAAGCATCCATGAGGATGAAGTCCAGCACAATGTCGAAGAAGTTCATGCATACCACCTAGCAGAGGGGGACCGGTGGTTGGCATTAGTAGACAAATCAAAACTCAGGCATTTCATTTTCACCTGCATGTCAAATATACACTTGTTCTGACAACTATTGACCACTGCATATAGGCCTGGTACAAAGGTGAAGCTGCCCCTTACCAAGACACTTACCATATTAAGCTCGATTTGTAAATTCAGCGAATAGCAAATAACCTGTGCTGTATTATAGCGTCCATTGAAACTCAATTTCTTCCTCTGTTGACAAGGTTGTTGACAAGGTGAAACTACAAGAACAGAGTGTATTCATGTGGAAGGATAGCCAACAGAAGAACATACTGTATGTTCTCTTGGGTTTCAAAAACGGACAAATGCAATGATCTGGGCCTTGAGTGTGCGCTTATGAGCAGGATACGGTGTAATGAATGATAATATATAAAATGTATTATGTGCTTTTCATTGAGTGAACAATCTCAAAGTGCTCCAATCTGAAAGCACTACATAAAATATAATATCAAAGACAATATAGGTGTGCCACATAGGGCTTCCCCACTGCTGCCAGCCAGGCTGTTCAATCACAAACTATTTCAGGTGGTCAAGCAGAGAAGCAATCTCTCACGCCATCGTCTCTACCGAAGTACTGCGTTGTGGTGGGTGGGAGGACACACTCACCCCCCGCCCCTCCAGCTCCTTCTTGGTGGTAGGCCACGTCTCTTCCCTCTGGGTGTAGCGGAGCATGTCCTCGTAGCTCTCCAGAAATCCCTTCGGGCTCTAGGAACGGGGTACGATTTGCATCAGAAACAAAGTTTCCCCCCCAAATCCCCAAATCCAGCCAAACGGTGAGATTGTGATCCCGGTATGGAAGTCTCTGAAAGATGGTGTTCAGACAAAGGCGGACCTGGCTGAAGTCGCAATATTATCCAATTACATGCGTCTTCTGTTGGCATTTCCCAAACCCGCCAAGGGTGAAGACCATTCCCCGATTTAAATGGAAATCCATTCACATTACTTTAGAAAACTGGGACATAAAACCCAGGGCAGTGCGTTCCAGGGCTCACCTTGTTGGCTTTGCACATGAGTCCTGTGATCATCTGTTTCCCTGTCTCGCAGAAGAACACCCGATGAGTCTCATCTAGCAGGAGCACCTGCAGACAGAAGAACAAAATCACTCACCATATGGAGTCTTCATTAGCCACCGAACAAAGAATATTCTAAACAGCAGCAAACACCAGGAATCCACCACCAGGTATATTTGATTAAAGGAATTCAAGACTATTCACAAATTATTGTGCAATTCACTGTTCACAAATGATCACACTACAGAATGCCAGAAAAATGTGCCTTTTTGTCCAGCACAAATAAGCGACGACCATCAAACCAAGAAGAAAAACCACTTAGGATTATCATAACATTATAAAAAAAGCATACATTTATTGCTACATCATTAACAGTTATTGTTATTTAACTATGTATGGTTGACTATATGAGTGAAGTGAGAATAGTATTTGGTTGGACATAAAGATGCTAGTCGGACATAATCTGCCCACAGGAAGTAGAAGACGCACAGGAAGTCTGACTGAGGCAGTGGGACAGACGTCGCACCTGAAAGGCCTGTCTCACACAGTGCAGTTTTGCCAGGAAGTCCTCATCGCCATAGCACTCCAAGAGCTCCGTCCTACACAGAAGGAAAATAGGAAAGCCCGGGCCAATGAAGCTCGTCCAAACACACAGTCAGACGCACACACACAAACACCCCTTCCTGAAGTACTCCAGTACAGTGTGACCACGACTCCCTGGGGAGGCTAAACTGCCGCTCAACACCCCAGCCCTGCAGAGTTACCTGAGAGATCTGCAGTACACGCTGCGCTCCCTCGCCAGAGCCAGCGCTTCTTCATACAGAGCCGCAGGCCTCAGTGGCTGGTACGCGTCCTCCAGCGAGAATGCGTCAAACAGCTGCACAGATGACCAGGGCCCGTGTTAAAGGGAATAAGATACATTACATTATTGGCATTTGGCAGACACTCTTATCCAGAGCGACGTACAATTGAATAGACCAAGCAGGAGATAATCCTCCCCTGGAGCAATGCAGGGTTAAGGGCCTTGCTCAAGAGCCCAACGGCCGTGCGGATCTTATTGTGGCTACACCGGGATTAGAACCGCCGACCTTGCGTGTCCCAGTCATTTACCTTAACCACTACGCTACAGGCCGCCCTGCTAACCCTGCTAAGATACTAACTCAAAGGACATTGCTTCACAAACCAAAGCTGACCTGAGCACAAACAGATTCACAACCAATAATACTATGATACGTATTAGGATATGTCCTTTGCATCAAGAGAAAAGAACAGTGCAGGAATTTATAGTGATTCATAAATTACAGCACATGACCACAGGGTGGCAGTGTGGCCCCTGACCTCAGCTGCAGAAAAGAAAGAGTCTTCAGAAGAAACAGTGGAGGCATCGTCCTCTCTCAATCGATTCAGGCTTTCCACATGGGGTAGGATGAGGGTCCCTTCGCTCTCTGGAAAGACAGCAGAGGCAGCATTAAACACTGGGCGGAGTGGGCAATGCTGCAAGGGCCACAGGAAGTGGCTAATATCCAATGAGAGGCCAATGAAGAGAACAAGCTGTGGAAAATCCACCAAATAAAAAACTGCTCATTTAAACGGCAAGACAAATTCAGAGCATTTCCCATTTAAAATGAACATTTCCTTCTTCATTCATATCAAAAAGCTGCAGTCCTTGCAGCTCCAGATTAGGTTTGGCCTTGCCCTGACAGTTGTTAATTACCAAAGTCTGTCAGCAGGCTGTCCGGAGGGATGGTAGTCCCAAACTCTTCTTGGAGATGGTACGCCCGGTGCAGAAGGGTCTCCAGCTTCTCTGCAAAGACTTTATTCTTCGTATCAGTCTAAAATAATGGCCAGGGAAACACACATAACATAGTGAGTTACACACATATCACACCTCTGATGATCCAGGCAAACATTAAGCGCCAAAATGGAGAAGCAGATGGCACTATTAAGTCAATCACACTCACAAACTGAAAAGGAGTCTCATTCCAAACTTCAATCAATAACAAATCAATGTCCGTGGGAGACAGCAGAGAAGTGGGATAATGTTATATGGGTGCAGCCAAAAATGTGAATTTAATTTAGCAGAAGATGGATATAAACATCCCATTAGAAAAACACAGGTATAAAATTATCTATGCTAATGTCAGCCCTGTGCCAAGCAAGCTGTGAGAATAACAAGTACCGCTGGCTTCTCAGGGAGCGCTGCCCCCTTGGCGACAAGGCTGGAGCTGTCCGAGACTCCGGATTGGCTCCCGTGACGAATTTTCAGGGCCTGCTCCCACTTCTGCAACGCCTCCTCAAACAGCTCCATTCCTGAGGAAGACAAATTCAGCTTAAACAAACCACTCAAATAAACTCATAGGTCCAGGCTGCACAAGGCCATTGCCCTTGTAATTAAATCATTTGAGTTGAGGTCAAAGTTTTGATATATTTTACAAATTATCGATTATTATACTCATTATTTAAAAAGCTTTACCATGGATGTTCACAGAAACCTTTTTTTCTTCTGCCAGTGTTTCAACAAGTTTTGCTGGTTCAACCCAAAATTTCTGGTGGCCTTGTTTACAATCCAATGCAGAGAGAGAGAGATAGGGGGATTTACCAATGATATACAGGTTCTCTGCATTGGAATCCTCCATTGCTCCCGGCTCTTCTTCCACTGGCTCCGTCTCCCAAGGGGTGGTCGGGTTTGCTGACTGACTTGGTGACAGTGGAACCCGCATCTGTAACACCACTCTGGTCAGAGACAATCTGGCGACTTGTCAAAATCAGCAAACCTACTCTACCAGTCAAAATCTACTTAATTATCCAGGGCAGCCGAAAGGCCATTTGAAAGTTCTCTTGGCATTGCTCCGAAGCATAATACACATCATTACATACTCCAACCAATAAATAGCACATCGTCTAAAAGTATACAAATAAAAATATCCACTGGATATAACCATAACAATAAACATCCCTTTCATGTAAGGTCCTCTCAATAATTCATGGCAGAAATAGCCTGAGAGTATATCTCAGTACTTAAAGATATTTGTCAGGAACCTTTTTCCTGATGGCATGTGCTGTAAGAGGAAACACTGGATGAGAAGGGTTAATTTGGGAGGGGTGTAAAAAAAATAGAGGAGAGAGATTGCAATTAACTTTATTACTTTAGATCCAGTTGTTTCCACTCAGCTTGACTAAGACTACCAAACCAAACAGCCATCGAAAAAGTACTTGATTTATAAAGAAAGAGGCATAGCAGTCTCTGTGCTCACAGTGGACTGCACATTATCTTTCCATTTCTAAACTGAAGAAATCGCCGTACCCAGAAATGTAAAACGGTCTACTCTATTAACGTCTCCAATAATACATTGCACAATGGTGCAAGGTCAGTGACGGCCTTCCTAAAATTGAAAACATATCATCAGCAATATTTATAGGTCAGGCATTCCTACAGCCACCATAGAATTGCTCATGACAAGCGAGTGACTTCATAACCCACAGAGCATGAGCCACATAGATTGCTCTGTCTATCTGACGGACAGACAGAGCAAGGTCAGGTCGACATACCGAAGCACCGTCAGTCAGAACAAATCTAAAGCTTTCTGGGTATTTTACAGCACACCTCAACAAATCCTACATGTGCACTAACAGAACGTTGTAGATATCAGCATCTTGTGGGGTCTGGTGAGACAGTGTGACACAAAGGCAGAGGACAGACAGGGTGAAATGCCCACTCACAGAGGCCAGACTGTGAGAAGAACTTGAATGCTTGCTCGGGGCAATGGAGGAAATGCCACTCATGGTGTCATTGCTCCTGGTGCTGGGGCTCATCACCTGCCGGCCTGGAAACTGGCCTGAAAACGAGAATGGAAAATAAAGAACATCTCTGTAGGACCAAAGCCTATGTTATTAGAACAAAAAAAAAACAACAACAATCGATTAAGTGGTAGTCCAATGGTTCCCAATACTGTTCCCGGAGACCTTCACTAACCCTAAGAAAGCACACCTCATTTAACAGCTAGAGATCTTGTCGAGCTGCCACTTCGTAAAATCAGGTGTGCGAAACTCGGGTTGAAATGAAAACCTACAGGACGGTAGATCTCCAGGAACAGGGCTGGGAACCATTGGTAAAGCCAACAGCTTGCAACAGGTTTATATTCAAATCTAGAAGAGGCTCAGGCATACTCTGAACATCACGTTATCACATAAACCGGGGAGACGTTACATCAGATCTGTATTACGCCTGGCTTTACCTCTCTTGAGTGACGACTGCCTCCCTGCTCTCAGTAAGGTCTCAGGCACGGCCGGAGCTTTCTGGGCTTCCTTTGCGGCGGCCACCTGCTTCCTCTTGCGACCACGCCTCTTCAGATGGTGGGCAGTGAGTGCAAGGGCCACGCTTCCCAGCGCTGTGGCAAACAGCACTTTCTTTAGGCTGGGCGAGAGACGCAGCTGGGAGAAAATGGACTGCAGAGGGGGACATGTACTGTAAGAGGCACATACCATTGCAGTCACGCACTACATTTATGAGACTAACAAAGACTAAGATTGCATGCATTGCTTGTTTAAATTCTTCAAAACAATTAAAAAAAATTTTTTTTTGAAGCATACTTCTGACATTTGCCACTGACATTTTACGGCTAACACGCATTTTGGCAAAAACACAGTAGTTCAGATTTCTCCAGCGTTTACCTGGCCAAAGGTGGAATAGAGAAACACAGGTATCTCAGCCACAGTCATGGCCAAGGCCTGGACAATGGACACCCCCTCCGTCCGTCTCATTGACATCTCAGCTTGGCAGTGGCTACAACACTGCTGAACTGCTGCTCACATTGAGCCCCAGCCCTGTGTAAACAGGGTCCAGTCAGCGCCCACTGGCCCAGTGTCTTTAGTAATCTCTGAGCTCCATGCTTCCCTCAGCCCTGTCACCATTGAAACAAGCACAATGTCCGGATTGTCATTTCATAGAGACCCAGTGAAAGCACACACAGTACAATATATACTTGCCATTACATAAATTGAAATGCCTGAATTGATAGCATTCAACAATACATATAGTAATGCTCATTTTACTTTTTTATTATACTTAAACATTGTGGGTGTCAAATATCAGATATCAGAAAAATCTAAGAGGTTAAGATTGAAAGAGACATTTTACACAAAATGACCCTATATCAGCCACTACACATTCAGCAGGTTGTGAGAAACATGTAAATATGTAAAGAAAAAATATTTTAAAGTTGGCTATGTCTGGGTCAAATTAAATCATACCCAAAGCTTGCAATAAACCCAGAAAATGAACCAAGGAGCTTTTTCCATTATCCCAAAACGAGTCTCTTAACCACTCCTACAGTATACAATATACAATAATTAGCTAACGACAATATTTGTCAGTTCTTTTTCATAAACGCTACCTTGTAAGAAACTATATGAATTTAATTGAGATGAATACGAATAACTTCATTTAAAATCTATACGCACATCATGATCAATCCAATCACAAGGCATCTTTGTAATCTGGTACCTCAATGTCAATACCAACTTGACACAAGCCATCAAGCTACCTTCTTTATACGCATTGTTTCGGGACCGCGCCATTCGAACCGGTTAACATAGCTATTAAAGATAACAATTCTTTAATCCATCACTTGCCTTATCAACCTAACTACAAAAACGGGCAACTTAATGTTTGCTTCAATGTTACCGCACAAGTTCCCTCAAGCCTCGTGATAAAACAGTTTTTTGCTCGATGCAGCCACCTAGCCAGGTAGATAACATTAGCATTGTATAGTAAATTAACTGTATTGTAATGTGTGCCAAGCTTCATGTAATCTCCGGCACTTTTCATGCAATTTATTTCAATATCGCTATTTTGTGTATTAGTAAGGTAACGAGGTGATGTAGTAGATACAAACAGTATACCCAGCAGCTAACAAGCTAGCTAAACAGATAATTTTGGATTCAGTCCTGCCCTTAACTTTTTTTCCTCGAAGCAAGCGATACTGTATGTACGCGTATATTAAGTTCCAACAATCATCTAATGTTCCACAAACATAACTTAAACTGCTGTAATTACACTACATTTTCTCTCATATAGAGCTACTCACTTTGCAGCAGTATGATCACCCGGTGGAGAAGGGCATTTTCCCTTCTGCACTTCACATACTAACATGTCGCTTCCATAGGGGCGTTGCAAAGCAATATTGATGGCTGTTTAGACCAATAAATATTAAGCATACGCTATCGTTGTTGTTTTATAGCCAGTAATATCGCTGTATACAGCGTACCGTGCCAAAAATACCCAATTAAATCAAAGATCAAGGTTCATTTCCTTGTTTGGAAGCAATGGACCCTTCTTAGATGCATTGCGATGCGAGAGACAGTATCTCTCCTTGCGTGAAGATAACCTGTAGCCTTCCCCTTTTTCCTCTGACTTTGCGGTGTTTTTCTGGGTCATTGGATATGCTTGGGTCGCTCAGATGTTGCTTTGGAATTGTGATAACATCGGTCACGTTTCCGAATGGACAATTCAAAATAAACGTGGGTGGAGATGTTCAGAGTAGCCTGGTATTCCGTGATGAGTCTGATGACCCAGCCAGATTTTCAACCCTGTTATCTCGATCTGTCCACCTCACTCACCTCACAATCTCCAACTTTAATTATTTGATAACCTTGGTTACTCTTCCGCATCCGCTGACGTTTGGTGAAAATTCTGGTGCAAAATGGTCGTTGTGTATCGCCTTGGTTATGGTTGTTGAAGTAAGTTCACCCCCTGCATTGTGAACTGCTCTGAGATCATGAAATGAAAAGCATATGAATGCAATTAAACGCCATTTTAATACCAGCAATTCTACATTATTCGTGTATGTGTGAACGCGCGCGATCGCACTATACGCACTGATGGAATATTGACAGTTGATGTGCACACACATTACAATCATCCAAATCCATTTGGTAGAGCTGACCTGGCAAATGTTCTAAGCCACCTACAGTAGGCACCAGAATTAATGGCACCTCTGACTGCCAATGCACAAAAAACCCAATATGATTACTGAGATAAAGCCTAAATGTTGAACATTTGAAAAATGTTTGATTGAACCAACCAAAGTCAAAAAATAGATTTAACCAAAATCAAGGTTCATAATTATTGGCACCTCTGGTTTAGTGCATCCACCTCTGGTAAGGATAACAGTCTTTTCCCGTAATGCTTGACAAGGTTAAGGAACACATTGGGAGGGATTTTGGACCATTCCATCCTTGCAAGATCCTTCACATTCTTAGTTTAATGTGTAGGGGGCTTAATGTGAGTGCTGTGGCTAATACCATAAAGTTAGCTCTCTAATAAAGTCATCATATTCAGTATTTCATTGTAAATCCTTTTGCTGAATATGCTGAATATCTTCCCTGTTCTGCTCTGCCAGGCCTAATGCAACCTTCTTCAGCTCCTGCTTGTTTCAGGGGCTATTTGCCTTCAGTCTGGTATTCAAGCCAAATGCATGCTGAATTGGATAGCTACATTAGTCAATTAAAGATTAAATCCACCCAAATGTTCTTACCATGTTTCCTTCTGGGGTCTGTTGTGACACGATATAGGGTAGTGTGTACCATCTCAATTCACTAAGCCTGTGAAAGAGACAAGTATATATATTTTTAATATTATTTCTATCATACAGTTGTTTGAATAAAGAGGTAATGTTTTGGGTTGTTTGGAATTGGAATCTGTGGCTAAAAAGTCAGTATTTGAGTTCCTGGTGTTTTGGTGAAATGTCTGCACTAGATGGAGCCATTGGCCACTTGTTTTAAATTGCTTTTAAGTTTGTATCGGCATATTTTGTTAAAGGTATTGGAAAATATTTGAGTATTTTTGTAGAGTGCCTGATCGTGAAATAGAATGTATTTGTGTGGCATTGATGGTATACTAGCCAATCAAGTCATAACCGATTACGTCACCTGGGGAATTTCAGCCTGGGAAATAAACCTCAGAGAATAGACACACAGGTATGTTAATACTAAGAAGCAGGAGACATGATTTCCTCAACCAAAAATAATGTTTATTGAGTATCAACAAAGGGAATACTGGAGAAGGAGATTCCGTTGGGTGTAAACTAAAAGGAGACAAGCATGATTGCATAACAACATGGCAAATGCTTTCTTTATTATAAAATGGTACTTCAAATACGGCACAATAATAATTTAGTAATCAGCGAAGACAAGTTTAAAAGTCAGTTTCACTTCAGACACTATCGTTGCCACGACAGATAATCACAAGGGAAAAAGGGGTTTGTCCCAGTACAGGAGCAAGGCTGAGGCTTACCTGGCAGCTGAGGTGTGTTTCGGGGTCCAGGACAGACGCACGTGCACACAGAAAGTCATAAGAAAAAGGTGAGATCAGCCAACCTATGCGCTCTTAAGTCACATGCAGTGCAGGGAACCACCACCAGGTGCCTAGCCTCCTTTGGGGCACAGAACCATTGCTAAAGAAAAAGGGGGGAAATAATGAGCAGGGAACCAAACACACAAGGGCAAATAAATAAATAAATAAATAAATAAATAACAAAAAAATTAATAAAATAAAAACCACATCAAAATATACCAGTTGGAACCATGCACCAAAGGGAAATTTAAACATGCACAGAAAGAAAATCAATTCCAATCAATACTAATTAGCTTGCTATAAGTAAACCATGTACACAGAAAAAGCCCCAAAAGGGTCAAGATTAAAGAAGCAATACCAAGAAATAAGAACCAGATTAAGTAAAACACATTTATTTCCCATAGGCCAACACAGAAAATGAAAGAACCATAAACATTTTACATTACATTAATGCCATTTGGCAGACGCTCTTATCCAGAGCAACGTACAACAAAGGGCAAAGTACATACCCATAACCAGGGATAAATGCGCTGAAAGACCCTAGAGGGAAGTACAATTTCAACTGCTACCTGCACAACAAAGATAAGGACCAGGGTCTATTTGAATTTTGTCTTTTTGTTTTTCGTAATACGCAAATGTATGAACAAACCGCTTACCTAGTCAAACACTGCTTACCTAGCCAAACTAAACATCCTGATAGTACATATCACAGAAAGACAACAATTAAGGTTTACAGGGAGGTAGGGAGGGACAGGGAGAGGTGCAGCTTGAAGATGGAAAGAGATTCTACAGTTCTGACCTCCACAGGGAGTTCGTTCCACCACCATGGAGCCAGAACAGACAGTAGTCGTGAGCGGGAGGTTGAAGTTCGGAGAGGGGCAAGCCCCAAGTGGCCTGTGGAGGCCGAACTAAGAGGTTGCAGTAGTCCAGGCAGGACACAACCATCGCATGGACGAAGGAGCTGGGTCAAGTAGGGGGTGAGAAAGGGGCGGATTCTCCATATGCTGTATAGGAAGAACCTGCATGACCGAGTCACCGCCGCAATATTCTCAGAGAGGGACAGTCTGCTGTCCATCACCACGCCAAGGTTCCTTGCACAGGGTGATGGCATCAGTGTGGTATCCCCTAGGGAAATGGAGAGATCCAGATGGGGAGAGGGAATGGCAGGGATGAATATAATTTCAGTCTTATCTGGGTTGAGCTTTAGATGGTGGTTGTCCATCCAGCTATGGATGTCACTCAGGCAGGCAGAGATACGGGCTGAAACCTGTGTATGAGATGAAGAGTTGGGTATCGTCCGCATAGCAGTGGTATAAAAAAATATAAAAGACAATTCAAACGAGACAAAACAGGAGCGTTCTCACTCATCATTGACTGACAAGCAATGGATGCGCGGCCTCGAGCTCCCTGCAAGATAAGGTGACAAGATTACAACCCGGAAGTGTACAGCCTAAGAACGTTTCTTACGCGGCTGTGAGGTCGTGCAAATAAAACGATGTGCTGGCTAGGGATGCTACTGGGAGTACTTTGGGCTACACAAGATAAAAATAAACAATTGCGCCACAACAATTGCAAACAATAATGTCCGAACTGACCGGACTACTGAACTAAAATTAAACCTACCTGAACTATTGTTGCCAAGCAACACCGACAATAACCGGAAAACACTCGCACTCGCAAGCCATATGTTCAGGTGAGTTTCGCGTTGGACAAAATGCTAAAACAAACATTGTATGCCAATTAGACACTAAAAACGGAGCAATGCAAAGGGAAAGAAAGAAAAAAAGAAAAATGACAGGGAAAGAGGCAACCTCTACCCTGCTACAATCGGAATGGCAATAAAGGAAACTTATCTAATATAGCTACAGTTGAGGACTTAAATGGAGGATGTAAATTCATAATGTTTTATTTGTAATCTTACTATTATATTTGTACCAGGTCAACTACTTGGTAGTTCGCCTGGTACATGAATACTATGCACTTTCACAGCTTTGTCCAAATTTATTCTAGTATTTGCAGTCGATGATACAGACCGCCAAAGACGCATGTGCACATGACAGACGCCAGCAAGCGAGGGGAAACTGAAAGATGACAGCATGGTTCATTTGGATTAAAAACTGTTATCGTTCTTAATACATGTGGATCGTTCTTAATATACATCACAAATGTGATGCTATGCTGGAGGACAACCTCTCCAAACAACTGAATGTATTTTTCAGCCAAATATTGTTTTTTAAATCTCAGGTCAACCACAAATTTATACTTGCTCAAGTCGAGCTGATCGGGAGAGAGACAATTGATTGTTTCGTTTGCCAAAAAATATTACCCACCAGGGAGAAGAGTGGGGACAGAAAAGGGAACTGAGGGGAAAAAGAAGAGGGGTAGAGCTTGAGTATTGATAAAAGAACAGGGGAGAGGTGACGTAATAAATATGGATAGCAGAATGTTGTTGGCATTCATTACCATGATTAAAATGACTGTGCAAGTGACATTGAAACAAAATCAGAGAGAATTAGGACACAGCAAGGGGACATTTTGTGTATAAGTGCCGTGAAGGGGGATGAAATTCAGGGAATTCTGGCAAAATGGTTCGGAGGGAGTCAGATGCCAGGGAGATGGAAATGGAGTGGGGATGAAAATTGAATAAAGACGGGGGCTTGGGCATGGGATGTTTTTTTGTATGTGTACTATCTATATAAATAAATAATAAAGTAAGACATTCAGTAGGCGGCGGTAATGCACCAATATGTTTTGTACCCACCATAAAACTCGAAAGAAGAAGAAGCTAGTTAGCTAGCTAGCAAGCAAGCTAACAACATCCAATTATTGGATGTTATGAAGATATTGGGGGTGGGGGGGTAGGGGGTAGGGGGTTTGGTCTAAGTTAATGTAGTTATCACATCCATCCTGAAGAATTATGTGAACTATAAGAGCTGGTAACGCACTGTAACTGGGAATCAGCTTGTGTTCGCCTTGTGTCGCTAGTTCGGGCAATGTTGGCAGGCTGTTGAAGAGATATTAATGTGCTTGATTACCAACCGATTCTCCGGTGTTAAACGTCAGAATTAAATACGTATGGACGTCATTTTAGAGCTGAAAATGTATCGGAAGTTCGTCAGTGATTAACTTGGCTATGTTATATGGTTACGTCTAGCTAATCCGCTAAAACATTCACGTGACTGGTTTTATTTTCAGGAATTATGCGCTTTCCGATTAACACTTCGACAAAGCACGTTGGAGCCCCACGAAGAAATGACGTGTCTGGTACAGTGGCCTTTTGATTTCTGTAAACTTTCTACAATGGAAATGATTATCCACCGGCAATGATGTGCACCATCGGTGTGTTTTTGAATGTCTGTTTCTTGGAGCTCATGAAAATGTAATCCATAATTCAAGATGAGTGTGAGCCATAGGCTACTTTGTCACAATGCATTGACGCGGTGTTTGGTATTTTTACTCCAAGGTCTTGTCATCCCGGCATAAGATTTATTGGATCAGTTTGCTCATTGTCTCGGCATTGTCTGTGGCCTTATGGTATAATCATGTCACCAGACTGGATGTCGCCATTGTGGGCAATATGGGCAATATGGGCCTTCATGGGTACATCCGGATCACATCTGGAAATATGGATCAGGTAAATTGGTGTTGTACCACAGAGGCTGGCCCCATATAGGTCTGGAATGTGATGATTCAAACTTGATTGAATTAATCAGTTATATAGAGAGTAAAACAACAAGTGATTTTTTACATTTAAATGGTTAACTTGTGTAAAAGGTTTATTCTGCAGCATGTTTGTTATATTAACTGTGAATACATTGTGAATGTCATGTATGCTTGTTGTTGTATCACAGTGCAGTTAACCTTTGCCCTGGGAGTTGCAGTGCGCCGATTGTTAGCACTTTATTGATGTTATAATTACTGTTATCCATATTGCTTTAAGCAAGTGTGAATGCCACTTGAATTTCTTTTTTGTCGTTTCAGTTCCTGAATGCTCGCTGTAAAGAATGTGCCTTGGTGTCCAGTTCAGGTCAGATGCTGAACGCTGCCAAAGGGAAGGAAATCGACAAACTGGATTGTGTTATCCGCATGAACAATGCTCCAACCCTGGGCTACGAACATGACGTGGGGAGCAAGACCAGCCTGCGCGTCGTATCCCACACCAGTGTGCCCCTCATACTCAAGAATGAGACCTATTACTTTCAGAAGTCCGCGGATACGGTGTACGTTGTGTGGGGGCCAGAGAGAAACATGCGTCAGGATGGCAAAGGCAAAATCTTCAATGTTATCCTGAAAGCTGCTCAGAAGTATCCGCATGCCAAAATCTATGTGGTGACAAGAGAGCAGATTCAGTACTGCGACGGACTTTTTCAGAATGAAACCGGGAAGAACAGGTATGAAGCGCCTTTGAAGGCGGTTTTAGGTTTGCTGCAAAACCAGTAATGTAAAAAATAAGCAGTGTGATGTGAATACCTTCCCTGAAAAAGCCAGTTTCCCTGGGTAGATAGTAATTGCATAATCTCCTGATTCCCGGTCCTGCTAAAAGCCAAGTTTGCACGGCTCTCGTGGAGGGGCATAATTGGCTCGCCGCTCCAGAGGAAGGGACTTGGCAGGGTCAGCTGCACAGTAAAGCACCTCGGGTGCCTCGGAATCACGGTCACAAGCATGAGACGAGATGGCTTGAAGAAGGCGTGTCACTCTCCTCCAGGCCGCTGAGGGAAAAAGGGAAAAAATCTGAAATAAATGTGTATAAAAAAATAGTAATTACATCATCTCCCCAAACACATTAAATAAATGTCCAACATATAATTATAAAATTATTTACATTCTTAAAATGGAAAAGTATTAATCTTGGCGTAAAGGTACCTACATGTGCAGCTCTAGATTATTACGACAGAACTTTTGAATTAGTACGTATAATATGAAGGGCAGCACGGATGGTGCAGTGGGTAGCACTGCCGCCTCACAGCAAGGAGGTCCTGTGTTCAAATCCCGGTCGGCCGGGCCCTCTCTGTGTGGAGTTTGCATGTTCTCCCCGTGTCTCCCCGTGTCTGCGTGGGTTTCCTCTGGGTACTCCGGTTTACTCCCACAGTCCAAAGACATGCAGGTTAGGCTGATTGGAGAGTCTAAATTGCCCGTGGGTATGAGTGTGTGAGTGAATGATGTGTGCACCCTGCGATGGACTGGCGACCTGTCCAGGGTGTATTCCTGCCTTTCACCCAATGTATGCTGGGATAGGCTCCAGCCCCCCGTGACCCTGTTCAGGATAAGCGGGTTAAGAGAATGAATTAATGAATTAATTAATGTATAATATGAGCTGTCAAGATATTCCCGTATTCATATTGAACAGTGATTTGACATGCTGTTTGGAAGCACAGAATCATCTTTTTCACCTACAGTTATTGGGGAATGTGTCTTTTGTGCGATTACACTGTCCAAACAATTCCAATTAATTAAATGAATTATTTAAATGGTTATAGTGAAGGGCATAGAATCTAATGGGATGTCAATTTGTTAGAATTAATGATGTCAAATTGATATTGCTCACCTATCGATGAAGAGCAAATGGGCTAATTTTAGAAAAATAGTCCTTTTTAATGGGTACAATTGCATTTGGCAAATTGTGTTGTCATTTATTGTTTTCATCACCAAATCTCTTATTCAGAATGCAATCGGGGGCCTTCCTAAGTACTGGATTCTTTACCATGGTCCTGGCGATGGACGTGTGTGACAGTATTCATGTATATGGCATGATCAATAATGACTACTGCAAGTAAGTGACCTTCAAAAGGAGACGGAAATATATATATATTTTCTTTGTTAAAATGAGAAAAAGAGAAAGAGCCTAGCAGTGCATTCACTTACAGTGAGCATCATAATTCATTGGACAGTAACGCATTTTCGTTATTTTGGTTCTGTACTCTTAACACTTGGAGTTTGATGGGATACAATGATGATGAGGTTGAAGTGCAGACTGTCAGCTTTAATTTGAGGTTATTTCATCCATAATGGATAACCCGTTTAGAATAGTTGGACTCCCCCTTTTTTTGTTTCAGGCATCAAAAAATATTGGATAATTTAACATAATGGAGAATAAAGTAATCATTTTTAATACTTGGTCGCATATCCTTTGCATGCAATAACTGCTTAAAGTCTGCAAGGCATTGACATCAACAGACACTGGGTATCCTCCCTGGTGGTACTCTGCCAGGCCTGTACTGCAGCGTCTTCAGTTCCTGTTTGTTTAGTCTCCACTTCAGCATGTGAAATACATGTTCAATTAGGTTCAGATCCAGTGATTGACTCGGCCAGTAGCCATAACACCCCCTCCACCATGTTTCACGCATGAGGTGGCATGATTTGGATCATGGGCGTTTTTGTTCTGCACACTTTCCTTTTTCCATTACTCTGGTACATGTTAATCTTTGTCCCATCTGTCCACAAGACAGTTCCACAACTCTTGGGGCTTTGTTTTTTTAGCAAACTGTAATCTCGGTTTCTTTTCTTATCAGGCTTATCAATGGTTTGCATCTTGCAGTGTACCCTCTGTAGGCCTGATGGTGTAGTCTTCTACATATGGTAGACTAAATCTACACCTACAGGAGAGCTGTTTTTGATCTCTTGGGCCGTTTTCTTCTATATTTTTCGGTCATCAACTACAATGGTCTTCCTCGGTCTACTGGGTCTTTTGACATAATTGTGTTAACCAGATGTTTTTTCTTGTTAATAATGAAGCAAACTGTTGACTTGGGCATGCCCAGGGTATTTGCAATGTTCCTGATTTATTCATTTTAATTTCTGAGCCTTATGACGGGCATCTTAATTTGCATCGACACTGCTGTCTCATGTTGTCATGCCCCAACATCAATCTCTGCATTCACTAACAACACAAATGAATACACCTGCCTAATGAAAAACATCTTTGAAGCCAATTCAACAAATACTTGTAGAACCTTAAAATGGGGGGGACCATGCACAAAAGGTGCTTTCATTCCTCAAATTAAAGCAGATAGTCTGCACATCAACCTTATTGTCATGGTATTCTTTCAAACTCAGTACTAGCGTACAGAACCAAAATAACAAGATATGTGTCACTGTCCAATTAGTTATGGTGCTCACTGTATCAAAGGATGGCTATGTAAGCTGTTTATTGTTCATATGGAAGTTATCATTATATTGCTTTGTGCTGTATAAAAACAGTCCTGAGATAGGAATATAATCCATTAATCAGATTCATGAAATAGGCCCTAGTTCTTATCTTTGTTGTTCTGTTGGAACTTGAAATTGTACTTCCCTCTTTCAGTGCACTGATCCCTGGTTATGGTTATGCACTTTGATGTCCGTCGCTCTGGATAAGAGCGTCTGCCTAATGCCAATAATGTAATGTAATGTAATGATATGATTACTTACCCAGCAAGAAGTGTGTCTGGTAATCAGAATGGCTTAAGAGATGTTTTTCCCCACTTTTTACCAGTTTTTATACTGAAAAGACAAAGTTATCATAACATAAGTAATCAATATAAATGGAAATGTGTAACATCTTTTAAAGCAAACATTCAGTAAAAGAGCTGTTTGGCTGGGGGTGAATTGTGGCCAACAATCAACATAATCTTGGCCCTTTGGACATTGGTACGAACAATAAATATTAACTTGCAGCAAAAATCGTGCCTATGCCCAGGTCAGCATTTACACAATTGGGCAGCATGTTCTTTCCCTTAAGAGTGAAAGAATAACGGCTATAAATGTGTTAAGGCGTACTTGACACCTTTTCTCACACAGATGAACAGTACGTACTATCTACAAAATGAATTCATAATATGGGCATTTATTTTTAAAAATAGACTCCCAGGAAACAGTAGTTGAAGACTGTACAAAATGTCTTCAAGAGGGTGGTCGGGTACAAAGTGCTCTTATCCACTTATATTTAGTAGCATGTATGAGTTTGCAGTGAACCCTAACCCTGTGTCTCTGCAGCCAGGCGAATCCCGCCGCTGTTCCGTACCACTACTATGAGAAGGGCCGGATGGAGGAGTGCCGCATGTACCGCGTTCACGAGAAGGCGCGGCGCGGGGGCCACCGCTTCATCACCGAGAAGGCCATCTACGGCAGGTGGGCCTCGCACAAAAACATTCACTTCCATCACCCCTCGTGGACGGGCCGGGACAGCGGCGCCTGAGTGCATTTGTTGCTCTCTGAAAACAGGTATATTTTGGAATTCACCCTTTTGTTTACACACAGTGGGTTCACCAAATTTACTTACTGCACTCCTTGAAATCTAAGCTCGGGAAAAATGGCTGAAGACAGCATTTTGAAAATGATACTTTCTAATAGGTAAAAGATGTGATATAAACCCATGTATTCTGCTGGATTTAAAATGGGGGAAATTCAGCTAGAAATTTTAATACTAGTAATGTACAATATATTGGTATAATACCTACCAACAGCCCCCAGGTCTAGGGTCCAGTGCTTTAACAAATTCCCCACATTATTTATCAGTATTATAAATTATCCATTTCTCCATGACCAGTTTTGTTTGGTTGAGGTCTGTGTCCATTATCTCTTGCAATGCAGAGATGTGCTTTAGGCTACATGGACATCATGTGTTAATTGGTCTATAGAGCCCCTGTAGCATGGTGGGTGAATCTAGCATTCAGATATAGACAATCACTCCTGCAGCAAAGCACGCTTATATGCAGTGAATGAATAGCGTGCCAGGCTCCGAGTTCACATTATCAATATTCATCCCATCACAGAATGTCGACTTGTTTACAACCTGGCCGACGTTCAAAACATTCTAAAGTGTGGTTTACGCTGAGAGAAAGCAGCAATACAGATACAGCCAAAAGCTAATCACTGTTGTAAAATAATTTAATATAAGGAAGTAGCACCAGTATCTCAAAACATTTACTGCAACATTGTTTGCTGAGAATAAAACTGTTTGCATAACAGCTAGCTTTAATGGAATGGAAACAATGGGCTGTACTGTTTCTTCTATTTAAAACCACATTTTATTTTTGGGGCACTATATTACAAGAGCGAACATCTGGTCACATGTTTTGACCATACATCAAGGATTTCAATACGAAGAGCGCCCCCCAAAGGCCATATTTCAAACGCCCATAATCTCAGGAATCGCTGGTCCAAATACATTTTTTGCTATTTTCTTGACCCAGTGAGATCTACAGTATACTTTACAACTAGCAAAATCCCTGACAAAGGGTCCAAACATGTCTCCAGATTTCACTCAGTATCCCCTCTGAATATGTGCACTGTGGCTGATTCATAGCTGACGTTTTCTAAACAGAAATGAAGTGAAATTTGAAAATGTTTACCAAGAAATATTAACGGGTATAGCAATGTCATATATTACATTTAAAGAGGTGTCAGTCAAAATCATGTATTTTGCATTATATTGCTTTTGTTTATTATTTCTAATGCACTCATGACACAGTCAGTTTAAGCAGCTGGTTTTATTTCTGTGATCTTTTAAAAGCCATATATTGCTTTTAATATTATACAGTTAGCCTTTCATTATTTTTGTGCTTCCTTAATGAACTGTGTGTGTTCATTTTTATTGCTCTTCTTTTAAAAGCATATACACTCAACGAGCAATTTATTAGGTAGACCTGTACACCAGCTTGTTAATGCAAATATTTAGTCAGTTAATCATGTGGTAGCAACTAAATGCATAAATGCAGACGTCGAGGTTCAGCTGTTGTTCAGACAATGTCAGAATTGGTGAAGACGTTTGATCTAAGTGACTGACTGTGGAATGATTGTTGGTGCCAGGCAGGATGGTTTGAGTATTTGAGAAACTGCTTATCTTCTGTGATTTTCACGCACAACAGTCTGCAGAGAATGGTGCGAAAAACATAAAACATCCAGTGAGCAGCTGTTCTGTGAGCAGAAACGTGTTGTTAATGACAGAGGTCAGAGGAGAAGGGCCAGACTGGTCGAAGCTGAGAGGAAGGTGACAGTAACGCAAATAACCACACATTACATAGTGGTATGCAGTAGAGCATCTCTGACTACACAATGCATCAAACTTTTAAGTGGATAGGCTACAGCAGCAGAAGAATAAGTCTAATACATACCTAATAAAGTGCTCACTGAGTGTATTATTGCTATACTTGACTGAACCGTTTATGATTGTATGTATTCAGATGTATTTTCTTAATTTGAAAGTAGTACTTATTCAGGTAAGGTTCGTCTCTTTATCCAAAGAGACAGAATCTAACAAAAGAACAATGTAGGCTTCTGGAAAGTCATTAAGAGAATATCTCATATTGACACATGAAGGAAAAGGTACATACGGTGAGCATACTTGATGTTTTTGCCCATCCTTAGGAAAGGCTCTTATATGATTTCAGATTGTTGTGCCTTATACAGTGTCTGCATGCGCATGATAAAGAGGAACTTGAGCATAATCATTTTTACAGCCACTTCCTGTTCATATTTTTTACAATCTGTAAATAGGTCTGTGTGGATGTACTGTATTTCTGAATCGGGATATGCTTTTTTCTAGACGGAACATTTAACCACTTCATTAATTTTACAGTGTTTTTAGTGTATGTCTTTTTGGTACATTTCTGTGGCAAGCATGAGTAGTAAATCATTATACAGCTAGTCCTGTCACCATTAGTCTTTTAGCATGGAATGCAGTCCAGGAAATACCGACACAACTGTTTAAATTCTCTCGTGATCTTGCTGCCAGACATACAAAGATGCATTGAAGGGAAGAAGATATTGGCTCCCTGTGATTGAAAATGCAACTGTAGTTAAAGTAATCCCAAGGGAAATCATTGGTAACAAATACTCATGCCACCACGTTTTAACCGTTTTGCCTGTACTGATATTTATTGCCTGTACTTGTGTTTTCACAACCTTGGAGTATTCTAAGCGGACCTGGATCAAATGTGTAATTGTTTTGGATTCAAATACTTTTCTGTGTTATATTGATCTTGTCTTGTATAACTGATCCAACCAAGAGGACCAGAAGGCAGGGTTTGAGAATATTTCATAGGTTCCAATCAGGGGAACCGGGATTGACATTTTCCCCCAGAAGCTTGCAAACCCCAGAGGTTGCCGGAAGTATTGCAGCTTATTAAGTCTGCTGCCAAAAAGCAAATTTACCCATTCAAGGCCATTCAAAACTATGACTTTACCCTCATGAATGTATAGAATTTTTTTAATTACTTTGAAATTGTACAATTTCTTCAGACTGAACTAATTACTCTCCAGGGAATGTTTTGAGCCGCAGAGAAAACCAATTTTTTTTTTTAATTACGGCACATTTCTTCCTGCTTGGGTACCCATTACATTACATTATTGGCATTTGGCAGACGCTCTTATCCAGAGCGACGTACAGTTGCAGGAGACAATCCTCCCGTGGAGCAATGCAGGGTTAAGGGCCTTGCCTAAGGGCCCAACGGCTGTGCGGATCTTATTATGGCTACACCGGGATTAGAACCACCGACTTTGCGTGTCCCAGTCATTTACCCTAACAACTATGCTACAGGCCGCCCATTGCACATTCCCTGATGCCAAAAACAGCCCCATAGCCATTGATATATATATTGATGGTTCCAGTACACCAGATAAGCTCAGTAAAGCATAGCTGGCTATTTCACAGCAGTGCATCACTAATGTTGACTGGATGTCCAGGAACCTTGTCCAGTTAATTTCAGACAAAACCGAAGTCCTTGGCATTGGTCTCGTACCTATGTGTTTTTTGACCCAAATCTGAATTTTGATCAGCGCACCAAAAAGCTAGCCCAGCCTACCATCTTAGAAACAATTCAAAAATAATATCGGGCTTGTCAACTGAGGATGTTGAGAGAATAATACAGGCTCATTGAAGCCCTAAGGAGCAAATAACCTGGGTCTGGGTCTTAGTAATCATCATTTTAAAAAGTAACGAAGAATAATCCAAAAGGGTTCCCAAACTTCTGCACAGGGTCCTTTTCCTTTTTTATCATTTATAAACAGTAAAAAAAAAATTTTTTAAAAGGCAATCTTGCAATCTGTTATGCCATTTAGAGTTCAGGTTTGCTTTTGATCACAAACAGATTAATTTAAAAGACATTTAAACCTGGGGTGCGCACATTTTTTTGCACCCCACTGTACAGACTACATATACATTCATTATTAATCCGAAACAATTATGTATTTGATCGAGTATGGTGTTCTCTGTGCAATTGCAGTCAATTTCACTCATTGCTGTTTCTGATATGATATTATAAAATTGTGTCATGAATTATGTAAAGCCTAAGACTGATCATGCTGTGTGTGAAACGTTACCATGTCATCTGTGCCCTGTTAAAAATATTTATACCATGGGTAACTGACCTGAAATGGTCTATTGAACTGAATGCCATTGCTGCAGCACATTAACTTTGTCTTCATTTCAAGTCCTATGTAACCACTCTGTATGCATGTGACGGTTGTAAAAACAGTTATTGAAAACAGTTTGCACTTTCCCATTAAATACGTTTTTCTTACTTTGTGTTATGTTGTGAATTACTTTTTGAAATTGCATTCCGAGGTCATGAGGAAATGGGTAGCCTTTGTATTGACATGGCAATTTTATACAATGGCCTAACGGCTTATATATACTATATGCTGTCTTTACACATTCTGGCTCAATGTACGGATATTTACTACATTACATTACATTACATTACATTACATTAATGGCATTTGGCAGATGCTCTTATTCAGAGCGACGTACAGTTGATTAGACTAAGTAGGAGACAATCCTCCCCTGAAGCTTTTAATGTCATATTCAGTTACCGGCCTTCAGTATCTTTTATTTGATTATTTTGTATTTGTAAATCAACATGTACTCGTTCTTCTGAAGCATTGTCAACATGTACTGATGGTTGTGTCAACATGTACTCGTTCTTCTGAAGCATATTCTCGTGTCACTTTTTTTGGGGTATTTTGAGTTCGGGCGTTCTGGTGACGTAGGCCTAATCGAGTCTCCTCCTTCGGTGATGCAGGAAGATGGGGAACGGGTCCATTGACCCTCCGCGTAGTTGTAAATTGCACGGAGCAAAACTGGTAAGCTGGATACTGAAACCGTGACTTGTCCTAATGCAGTTATGTACGTTGAATGAGCGCGGTCGTCGTTGTGGCAATACATGGATTAAAATGGGGTGTAGAATTTATTACCACGTTATTGCGTGCATGGTGTGGAATAGACAACGGCGACACGGGTCTCTTTTGCACCAGAATATCCGTTATGTCTGACAAGTCCGTATTTGTTTTTCTCTGTTAAGACATGCCCGGCCATATCGGTTGTAGCAATATTAATTCATTTAGGTAATTATTTAGTTGCAGCTTTTGTTAACGTATAGTAACGGTATGCTACGTTTGTTTCGCTTGACGATTTTGTCTAGTAGTTGTACTGTGCAATGTAGCTAGCCATTCCAATGTTGCGTTGCCAGCATTATATATACAGCCTATGTGATGCACACAGTGTCCATATCTCATAAACAAGATGTTGTTACGCAAAAATTATTTTTCCTGATCATTTATAATAGTAGCTATATACATAGGTAGGAAGCAGCAGTGGGTGCAGAGCGTTTGCTTCTCGATTTCAGACGTCCTAGTGTATGAAATATAGTTAAATAAGCTTGGAATGCTTTCAGCAAAATTATTTAGCTATGGGCTATTATAAATTTGAATTTAAACAACATTGTTCTCTTTAAAATACTTATAACTGTTTTCCAAATGAAAGTAAATTATACAAATCAAAATGAAATCAAGGAAATACGTGTTTAAGAAAAAATAAAGCGTAAATTACATAGAAGTTTTGGATTCAGGTAATCGAACCAGCTATTATGTGCATCCAGTTTGAGCCAGTGTTGTACAGGTAACATTAGGTACAATGGTTTATTTAGTACGAATTGGCCTATTGGAATGTAGCTTGAGCAGAACGAACATTCTGGTCATACATTTTCCATTAAAGTGGTTTCGTCGGGGGATGATTGAAATTGATTTGAAGCCAGTTTCCATCTTTTCATGTTGCACACTACATTTTTGTTCATCCCCACTTGTGCAGGTGACCATGCTATGAAACTCTTTCACTTGAATTAATTTTCAAAGACTTTCTCCGCATTTATCAAACAAAATTAAGGTTACTTTCAGTGTTTACAATGATACTCATGAGATAAAAACGTCAAAGATTTGTTTTTAGATTAAGGTAAATTGAGTAACCTACAATATTACGCTGAAATGATGTATGGTTTAAAAAAATAAATGTTTTTACCACATACATTTGTCTTTTCAGGAATGAATACTCAATTGGGAAAGATGTGAATTTAGCCCTTGTTAAAGTGGAAGAATGGGGCAGAGGCTAGTAGATAAGGTAAGGCTGAGCAAGGTTTAGAGGTCATTTGTAGAATTACTCCCATCTTTGGTCTTGTGCACTTCATTTAATTGAGCACATATTTTAAGTTTCCAACTTTTAGATAAGTTCTATTGTCTTTGCGGTGGTCTGACCTAAATGTAATGCTATGTAAATCTGAAAATATCCAGTGGTGTGCAGTTAACCATGTGGATATTGTTTCACTGACTAAATGCATAAAATTATGCAGACACGGTCAAGAGATTCAACTGTTTTTCATACAAAATCCCAGAATGGGCGAGAAATGTAATTTAAGTGACTTTGACCATGGAATGATTGTTGGTGCCAGACAGCGTGGTTTGAATATCTCAGAAACTGCTGATCTCCTGATTTCCATGCAGTCTCTAGAGTTTGCAGTTCTGCAGGCAGAAGCACCTTGTTAATAATAAAGGATCAGAGTAAACATAAAACACTCTTTTTTTGCCATTTTATTTTTATTTAATAATAATGCAATTTAACTGCTCTTTTCTGGTCACAGCAGTTCTAGACTGCATTCAAGTCAGGACTTTGATTAGGCCACTCCAAATTGTAACATTTCTTTACAGTTGATTAGATGTAGGATGTTTGATAACTTTTTCATTGAAAGCAGTTCTGCAAAGAAGAATGGGCTAAAATTCTTCCACAGCAATGGTGAAAGACTGATATCAAATTATAGGAAGTGTTGCCGTTATCGCTGCTGAAGGTGGTGCTACCAGTTATTACAGTGTATCCATTTAAGGGGGAAATATTATGGTGATATTTTTCATTAAATATTTCTGCTTACTCGGGCTCCCTTTATTACATTTAGCAAAAGATCTGAAACCATTCAGTGTGACAAATAGAGGAAATCAGGAAAGGGGGCAAATTTTTCACTGTATATGAGTATACAAAAGATATGCAGTAGATAAAAAGTATTATATGACTCTGTATTGCTTTGATTAATCCTCCTATTATATTTGGGGTCAATTTGACCCCATTTAGTGTTCTCTAAATCAAGTGACTTTGTTTCATATTGATACTGCATGATCTTTCTAATTTTATGATTTGGTCTGGTAAACATGCAGTAAACATACTGCTATGCTAAGTCCCGTACCAACTTTGCATACAAATTTGTTCTGTGGGGTTCTTTTGACCCTCTGTATCTGTATAAAAAGAAAATAAACAACCATTTTTATTTTTATCTCAGATTTTTTTTGCAGATGGTTCTGGTGGCACTTTACCATACAACTTTCATTTACTGCTCTGAAATGAGACACATATTTTTTATATTTATTGATAAAGGGCTAGTCATTTTGTAAACAATGAGGTGACAACCAAAGTATCAAAATATTTATATTCCAATAACTTTGTTTATTTAATGTTCCCCAAACATAAATGCGGTCATAAAATCTTAACATAATAGGAGGTTTAAAAAAAGAACTATTTGCCAGCAATGGGGGGAAAGTCCACTAATGAATCCCTCCCCACAGCACGGACAGCAGAGTCAGAGGATGGTGATCTTTGGAGCCATCTTCCTGCTGATGACTCTCCTGATACTCTACAGTTCGAACAGCGGCAATGACATCTACACTCCATTCCGTAACAGTTACCACCACATCGTCAAGTCCACTAACCTCAAGAAATGGTCTGGCAAGGAGGGCTATGTGGCCGTCTATGGTAATAAGGTAAATATAAACCACCTTCCTCTGCCCTGCTGGAGCCAATGTAGAGAACACTCAACAATAATGAAGCACATGACTGAAGTTCAGGCTTCTGCACAGAGAGCTAAATCTCTCTTTATCTTAAGGTATCCAATCCCACTGAAAATATTTAGGGGGGGGGGGGGGAATTGAGCATTAAGCATCTTAATCACATGCAGTATAGGCTCAGAGCAACCATATACTGTGAATTATGTGAATAACCAGTTGCTTAGTAATTTGACCAAATTGTTTTGATTGCACACACGGGGTGACATGGCTCAGGCAGTAAGAGCAGTCGTCTGGCAGTCGGAGGGTTGCCGGTTCGATCCCCCGCCCAGGCTGTGTTGAAGTGTCCCTGAGCAAGACACCTAACCCCCAAATGCTCCTGACGAGCTGGTCGGGGCCTTGCACGGCAGCCAATCGCCGTCGGTGTGTGAGTGTGTGTATGAATGGGTGAATGGAGAAGCATCAATTGTTCAGCGCTTTGGATAAAGGCGCTATATAAATGCCTGCCATTTACCATTTACCATTTACCCATTCACACTGAATTGTGTGCTTTCACAGAGCATGACCCTGCACTGCCGTGAGTGTGCCCTGGTCACCAGCTCCAGCCACATCCTCGGCCGTGGCGTGGGGGAAGAGATCGACCGCACGGAGTGCGTGATCCGCATGAACGACGCGCCCACGTCCGGCTTCGAGCAGGACGTGGGGAATCGCAGCACGGTGCGGGTGGTGGCCCACTCCAGCGTGTTCCGGGTGGTCCGGCGTCCGAACGAGTTCCTCAACAAGACCCCCGGCGTGGTGGTGGTGTTTTGGGGGCCCCCGACCAAGATTGGCAAAGACGCCAAGGGCACCCTGTTCCGGCTGATCCAAAGAGTCAGCATGACCTTCAGCAATCTGTCCAGTTTCACCATTGCGCCCAGCAAGATGAGGAAGTTTGACAGCCTCTTCCAGAAGGAGACTGGCCGAGACAGGTGAGGAGGAGGATGATGAAGGGAGGGAAAGCAGTGGGCAGACACAAAAGAGTGAGAATAGTCTTGACTGATCATCTATTTTATCAAAGAGTTGTCTGATTCCAGTGGCCCCTTCAACCTAGTTCAGCAATTAAGCATTTTAGTTCAGTATTCAGTATTACATTTTTTGGGTTTTTGCAGAGAGAAGTCACGATCATGGCTGAGCACTGGATGGTTCACCATGGTGATTGCCATTGAGATTTGTGACAACATTCACGTATATGGTATGGTTCCTCCCAATCATTGTAGGTAAGTACAACTGTTTTGAATAAATACACTTCTGTGTGCTATGACAGAATTGAGCAGAATCAGCCCAAGATGTGAAATATTTACAGATAACCTGTCTGAACTATTTAACAAAAATACAATCTTCTTTCAGTCGGAGACCACAGCCCAAAAAAATGCCCTATCATTATTATAAGCCCAGAGGCCCAGACGAATGTGTGACCTACCTTCAGAACGAGAAGGGACGAAGAGGCAACCATCACCGCTTCATCACAGAGAAGCATGTGTTTGCACGCTGGGCCAAGCTGTATAACATCACCTTCTCACATCCCAAGTGGTGACTTCTGGAAGGTATTGAGAATGTGGTTGGAGAAAAAGGGGGCAAAGGTGTCTGGTGGGGTTGCCTGGACTCTGGAGACCCCGTGCACATATATTCATTCAGTTCTGGCTGCGGACCCTTGTAGTTCCACATTCAATAGGGGACTTCAGAAGTCCCTTTCCCCGGTCACTTTTGACAAGTCATCGTTGCGGAGGTAAGATCAAGGGTAAATGTGAACGCAAGTACAGACTTCAGCTGAAAGTGTGGAATTGGAGACATAATTAATTTCCCCCATAAATAAATAATGCATGGGGCATTTGACCAGATGATCATATGGATTCAGTGGTCCACTGTCTAAAATATACAAAGCAGAGCCTAACAGAGCAGACTTATTTTTGCTAGGTCTGAATATGAACCTCATGGGGTAGGCTGAGGTCAATGGAGGAAAGTTTTGTATAAGTTGGTTTCCTAAAGATGTATTTTTACATGTTTATAGTGCTTTTTTAACAAAAAAGGTGCACAGAACAAAATAACATTCACAAATGCATCAGTTAACTTGGGTATAAAAATAGAAATATTATGCCTGAAACAGTATAAGGACTTTTATTCAAGAATTTAAAGAAAGTAAACATAGCGATTTATGTCCAAACGAATCCCTGCAACAATTTTGTGTACCGCCACAATGTTCATTTGCTCAGAAGACTTTTCCATCACCATCAGTGTTCTCACAAATGATAATGTGCTTTGAATATTAAGCAAGCATATCCATAAACCCTCATGGATTTTCTCAAAGGTGGTCAGGTGATGATCATCATTTACAAGTACAGCTACGACAAAAACACAATACTCTGCCATTTTATCAGTGCATCAACACACTATGCTGTGTTTGTGAAAAGATAATGGATTTGTCCAAGACACCAAGAAAATGTTTTCTATGATTTTTGTTCACCACCTAACAAATGTTGGATTCTCTGCACTACGCAAGGCTCATGAGGCATGCAGCTATTTGATGTTTGAATGATGTAAAGAATGTATTATTCTCATTGATGTAATATTTGTGACACCATTTTGTCACTCATTATTTGAATGTTCTGTAAAGTGAGACAAATTTGATTGTGGAGTCTTCACATTACATAAATTTGAGCATATTTAAATATATTTGCATCTTTGCATTATTGATTCATTATAAATGTTTTAACAACACAACTCCTATAGTCACAACCCAGTGTCTTTTGCCAGGACATTGTATCCAGCATAAGAACAATGTGTCTCATGCTTTATCTTTGCAACACCATAGATTTTATCAACTGCAAAGCAATTTATCACTTTTGTGAACACAATATTGATAGGGGAAAAAAACATTACCAGGGCCAAAGTTTGGGTTTCCTGTCAGTTAGTACATTGTAACTCCTCGGGCAACTATAACGGCTTGTAAATGCTTCCTGTAGCCAGTCTCAGTTCTTGCTTTTAGAATTTTCCCCCATTAGTAATCTTCTTTTTTAAAAGAATGATCCACAAGGGTTCCCAAACTTTTGCACAGGGCCATTTTCATTTTTATATAATGAATAAACAGTAAAAAAAACTAAAAAGAAGAGCAGTCTTGCTTTAAAATTCACAGAAAGGTCTAATGTTTACTATTTAGAGTTCAGGTTTGCTTTTGATCATGTATAGATTCATGGTAACAGACATTTAAAACAGGGGTGTCCAAATTTTTGGTGCCCCATGGTATTTGCAGAGAAATGAGCATGAGTTTTGCATTGTTGCATTGTGGAGAGTACACAAGATGGGAGATGTGCCAGAATATTAAGAGGAGAAAAAAAAAAAGTATGGTGAAATGAGGGAGTAAATTATTTTAAATCATTATAGTTTGCTTATACTGTTTCATACCAAAAAAAAAGCTTTATCATTTGTATTGCATGTGCCAGTAAGAATGACCCTGTGTGGAGCATATGTGGTGAGCACCATATGAAAGATAGGAAACAGTGGTTAATGTTTTACACTGAAAACAACATTACATTACAAGACTCCTATAATCTGGGTTCTTTCATTATGTAAGAAATGAATAAATGTGTCTTTCATCAGTCGCTCATTTCTCTTAAATAGTTACATTTATTGTGTGAAAATGTTTTAGATTGAAAAATTCAACATTTGGCATGTCATCATTTACACAAAGCAGAAAATACAAAAAGGTATGGTGGAAACACATGAAGTACAGAAAAGAATAAAAGTTCATGTGGCTGCTTTTTACACAAACAGCTGTTACAAAAATGACACTCTGTCCACACACTTACTTGTACTGCAAGGATGACTATTACACATTTAACTGAACAATTTTGCTTTATCTCCCGAAGCTAGTCATTATTAGACAAAACATCGTAAAGTACCCTGCTATGTAAAAATAGCCAATTGATCTCCTTGATTTGTTACTCTTTTGGATCCAAAAGCTAGTCCTCATTGGAGCACTCAGTCAAGATTTGCGATCCATGAATGCTGCAACAATTTTCTGTCTCAACCCTGACAGAGAGATGAGGATTGCCTCCTGTAAAACAGTTACATATTACATTACATTACAGGCATTGAGCAGACGCTCTTATCCAGAGCAACGTACAACAAAGTGACAAGTTTGTTAAAGGTCCCATATTGTGTATTTTCCAACCATTTTCGGCCTTGACATCCATAAGAAGGCGTGTGTGGTTTTAAATTCCAAAAACAATCTCTATCCAGTTTTGAATGTCCATTCTCCAGCACCTCTGAGCTTTACCAAGAACAGGCTGTTTTAGTGACTGTGTCTTTATTGGTATCAGTGAACTTCTGTTCTGATTGGCTGGCTAACTCCAAATAATGTAATGCCTCTGTGCCAGGCGCTTGGATTTGTTCCTGCGGCAAGGTGAGCCATGCTGAAGCAAACAAGCCTATCGTTGTGATGCCACTACTTAAATGCACATTTTCTTCATTCAGATTGTGTGGATTTATTTGTGGACAGTGCGTTTTGATACTTTCACAGTGGCTTTTATAACCCTTTCAGCTCCTTTAAAGTCCACATTGCAAGGGAAATGTCATTTTCCACAATACGGGTCCCTTTAATGCATTAATTTCCATTTCACTAAAAGAGACATCAAAAGGGAGGTCAGGTAATTAGAAGATCAAGGAGAATGTTTACCTCGGTACGTATGGTCCTGCTGCCCTGATTCGGGCACGTGTTGAGGTAAAGGTCAAACAGAACACTGGGGTCAGTGACATCCAGGTTCTGATCAGTGTCCACACTGACCTCCAGTCCTTGCAGCCCCCCAAACACTACCAACATATGTCTGCAAGAGAATACGGTGATGGGGGAAAAAATCCATTATGATGGAGAAGACCAAGACATATAATCATGCTTTTATTTCGGAGGAGATACCAAACTGAGTCGCCACAGTCCTTAAAAGTCATAACAAACATTATATTCTTGCAAAGAGCAGTGATTACTGGTGTTAATGGCAAAATTAGCAACCTGGCTCTCTCCATGTGGCCACCTAATCATCCCCGTTTATTTGGTGAAATGATCCTCTCCACAGCCGACATGTGGTATGCACTGTGATGCTAAATGTTAATCTCTTCACTGTGAAGTTCTTTTAGATTATGGGATGAAAGTTATTATATAATAAATACAATTCATTATTATTACTAATTTATTCAGCAAATTAGTGCCCTGTTTGTTGTGTATGTACTGGATTTTGTGTTCTCATTACAAGTCATTGCATGTGATATTTATGGAACTTACTTAAATGGTGATAGTGGCACACAGTCAATGTTGCTGCCCCTTTCTGATGTACCAATGGTCAGATCATAGCCCTCTTTATGTGGACATTCAGTGAACACATTACCTGTGCGCAAACAAAAAGGGACAGTGAAACTACCAAAAACCACAAGCTTTTCGTTTCAAGGCTGATGACATTGGTGCCAACTGAATCATAAAAAGGTGGTTGCTGCAGACATTCAAATAGAGGACTAGTCAACGGGGGGGATTGTCTAGCGGGTGCAGCTTGCCTTATTCACTAGTAAGCACAGATTCAGTACAACGCTCTCTGGTGATGCAACCCTCAGGTTAAAAATAACGATGCTACCTTTAGCCAAGTGGTATTTCACCTTTAGCTGATTATTTACAGAGCCACTGTTCAAATTTCACCTTGGGTGAGTGTTTCTTACTCATTACAGTACCGGTAATGTATTGCAGTATGTAATTACATCACAGTTCACAAAAAAAAAAACAAGTGCATAAAACCCAAGCAGCAGAGTGCAGGTAACCAATGGTAATGACTCACTGAGACAGGAAGCAAGGCGCACGCTGTAGCCCCAATACAGTCCACCTTCAGTCCGCGGTGAGTGCGGTGCCACCACAACTCCTTTGTGGACTTTGCTCTCTGTGCAAGCATTGAAATGGATAAGGTGTTGAAGGCTGACTGTCGTTCATCAATTACGCGCAATTGTTAAGTGTGAGTGTGCATCACCTGCGATCTGGGTCTTGTTTAAGCGAACGGTGACCCTCAAACCAGCTTGCAACTGCTTGTCGATCTGTACTTCCTGAAATTTATGAATACAAACATTTTTATTTTTGATTTGCCAAGATGTCATCTGAGACTATGCACTGTTCTTTTTACCCATTTCCCATATATGCATAAAATATTTATGCAATTCAAGATAATGAAACTTGGTCACAAAGGGAATATTTTGTTGAAACTTATTGATATAACCTGCACTGAACTAACAAGATAGTTTTTTTTAAATTCTGAGCTTAATGTTAAATGGTTGTGTAACACAAACATCCGGTTGTGGATCATTCACCTGAGCAGTATGTGAAATAAAGGAAAACATGGAGATCCTCACCTTCCTCATGCCACAGTTGACAAAGGAACCTTTTCCTGCTTTGCTTGGCCTGTCCAGTATCACGCCCTCCCTGAACTCTGCATCCTCATCTACTCTCATATGATGAGGGCTGTCCAAAGGGTTCAGCAGTCCTAACAAATGGACATAAAACCAGCACTATGAGACATGAGACCAGTAGTTTTACTACTTTTCTTTTTTTCAATTTTGCTATGCATATAGACTTTGCCAGAAACTAACTTCTCACCAGCAAACTGTAAGTCCTGGTGCTTGGGGAAAAAAGATTTCCGTAGATACCTGAGGATATGTATAACAAAAATAAATAAATAATCAAAAATATAAATAACCAAATGTACAAAATGAGTAGTTTCAATCATTAAAACTTACTGCGGACATTCCAAATACTGTAGTATCCGAGCAAGCTGCACACAAGCTTGCCCTTTTTTTCCAATACCATTAAATTCTCCTTCAACACTCCTGCAAAACAACAATACAAAGAAACAGTATACCCTTATATCAGGCACCATGTCATTAGCAGTGAAACGAAACACTTAATAGTTCAAATATATAAAGGTTATCAACAACATGCAAACAATTCTCACTACACTAAGACATAAAAGCTAAGTTAGCGAGAGTATACATTTATTTGCATACTTACTTCGTATCCTCCCCTTCCTCGTCAAATATGACCACCTCATCCACGCAAAATACAGCGCAGGCTCTAGCTATCTGTCCCGCGAGGTACGTGCGCAGTTCAGGAGACTGGGCATTGTCCATCACAGACCCCGGTAAGGCGATGCTCACTGTGTATTGGCGACCTAATAGGACAAACAGTAACAGACTTCAGCACAAAACAGTCGGTCGTTTAAAAAATGGCTGCAGACAGGGTTAACCAACCGTTGCTTTTCTCTTGCTGTTCTAGCACCAACTGCTCCTTTTGCTGTTCTTCATCTTTGATTCGCTTCTCTAGCTGTTTGATGAGTTTTGCTTCCTTCCGTTTCTTCTTCTCTTCATTTCCTACCAATCGAAATTCATAATAAAAACAACGCATTTTAGGACTGAAGAGAATTTCCTGGATTCAGTGATTTGCTCACAATGCACAGTTAAGATACTTGAGTGCTTCTGTTTTAACACCAATTTAACTTGTACCTGTGGGTGTGTTTATAGATTTTTGCGACTGGCTACGATTTGAAGTCACAGTGTAAACATTCCACAGGGCCGGTGCGGTGGAGACACCAGAAACGGGTGACAAATCGCCACCACACCATTGTTGTGTCAAAGTCTTTGGAAATGCAAAAATATTGGTATTCCTAACTTTGTCGGATCACGTGCTAATTATGTGTAGGGAGCGAGCAAATTCCAAAACGCGCTTTACGTTAATTATCTGGAATCATTGCAGCGACTCTAGGAGACACGATTTGATGGGTGAAACGGACTTCAGCACAACCAAGAGCGCAAAACATTGACTTCAGGCTGCACTGCCACTCTGCAACACAGATTTCAATACAGAGTTACTCACGTTCGGCTTTCCATTTTTTCCAATCAGTCTTTCCTTCGGCCTGGAAAAATGAGCACAGTAGCGTTTTGGTGACAATTCATTGAAAGCAACATGCTAAGCTAACCAATGCGGAGTTGATGTCTGCGCCACAAAACGTGTTTCCTTCGTACCAAACTATATTTAAATCATCATTCGCCAAAGCTGTATCTGTCTTCCTAAAATACTTAAAATAATAATAAACGTTTCGGCACAGTATTTCTCAGAAAATGAAAACAATTGCATACCTCATTTAGAATGACTTTTTCCTTCTTCAGTACAGTACTTCGCAACATGTTTATCTCTATCACGCGTGAGGTCTTCTTATTCTTCTTCGTTGTTTAACGGTAGTTAACATCCATGGTGCATTACCGCCACCTTCTGCTCCGGAGTGCGGTTCAGAGATTATAATAATCGGCCATATAAAATAAATGACCAATACTTCCTATTCATGTATTGATCACCCATGTAATGTAAATTCTCATTAAAATATTTGTACCTACCTATATTCTAAAAATATACCCGTCTCCCTTAAAAAGGAGGACGAAAGCTTGATATGTTCCCCTTCAGCTATACCCAATAATCTTTCTAATGTGAATATTTGTCTTTTTTCCCTCAATTTAGCCGTCATCACTTCTCTCTGTCTTATACCCACTACACGCCATAAGGATATGTTCCATTGACTCCTCTTGTTCACAGCTCCCACGCAAAACTGTTTGCTGAGATTTTTCCTGTTGAATTAAAACAATCATTTACATGATCTGTCATTTATAGTAACATTCCATTGGTATTTCAAAATAAAGGTTATTTTGCCATAGCTCTTGGTAGTCAAGGGCTGACAGCCTATCAAAGCTACAGGAGACTGCATGTACAAATAATTAAAACTTTGTCTTTCCGTCACCAAATAATGGTATCAGAAACGTCAAGAACTTCCCAGACTGTGTTACCAGCAGACCTACCAGAATGTTCACTTATCCACCAATGTTTGGCACAGGTTCATCTTGGACCAACTCATAAATTGTTTCAAGCTGGGATTTTAAGATCAAAAGGCTTTGCTCATTTGTAATCTGTATGTGTCAAGTAATTAATTATATTTGAGGTCCACCAGTGTCTTCCCTTTTTTTCTTGTATTGTACTTCAGTCCTCCGCCAGCTAGAGGTCACAATAGCGTCTTTGTCAAGCCGCTTCAAGCAATTATCCCATCTGCACCATCTGAATAATCTAAGATGATAACATAATTGCCATGAATTAAGCACAGCTTATTATCGACAGCAATGTATACAAGCGACACCCCCATGTTAAATTTTGTTTGAATTTAAGTCGATGTCTGGAGTAATAATATTGAACATGTCAACTGTATAATCGTATTAATTTTAATCGTTCTTAATTTTCCTGAGAACAAAACTGTCAACAGAACTGCCTATGACTTATATGTGGACTATTTTCCACATACTCACAACAGCTCTAGTGTACCTGTGCAAAGCAGTGCAAGCATTTTCAGCAACAGATTTAATCATACAAAATATCGCTTTCAATCATGAAATAATCTTAAATACAAGCCAGTGCTCACTAGATTGTTCCTTAACGATTAAGAAAAATACATCTAGAAATAAATACAACTAATGATTTTCTTAAAATAAAGACAACTAATGATTTTGTTCATAAAACCTTTGCGGTCATCAATCCTCAACACTATGGGCACTGTCTACAAAGGTCATGGTGAATTTGTGCCTATACAGTGCCTTGCAAAAATGATTCACACCCATGACAAATTCTCACAAGATTCAACACAAATATTAACACAAAAAAGGCAAAGCTGATATCCAAGATAGGGAACTGCCTAAATGCCATTGGATATGAAGCATGGTGGCTCGGTTGCTGAAGGTTTGTTTCTACTCTTTTCTTTGTTGCTTGCTCCACTCCTTCAGGATTTCCTCAGCAGCATTTAGTGTGGAGTCTTCCTGTTGGGTGAAATATCAGCAGTGAAGCTTTAGACACAACTTATTGGAAGATGAGGTCTAATACTTTTCCCACTTAAAAAAAAGAAGAAAAAAAAAGAAAATCCCATGAAGGGTTACCTTGACAAAGCAGAACCTGATGTAATTTTCAAAGTCTTTGCAGTGTTCCAGACTGTAAAATGCAGAGACTGGTATTGTGGCCAAACCCTGCCAAAAAAAGCATGAACATCACCTTCCAGTTTGACCAGAATCATGATAATAATAAATAATAATAATTACATTTACATTTACATTTTAGTCATTTGGCAGACGCTTTTAATCCAAAGCGACTTACAAGTGCATAGGTTCTACCACAAGTCAAAGCATCACATCCAGAACTAGAAAAATACACCAGGACTGCTGTTCTAAACATATAGTCGTCATCATAAGTGCAATTTATTTATTTATTTATTTTTTTTTGGGGGGGGGGTTAGACAGGGATAGGGGTATCAGAAGGGGGGGGCGGGGTAAATCAGGAGGGGGGACTAAGGTAGAGTTTGAAGAGGTGTGTTTTGAGTCTGCGTCGAAATAGGGGGAGGGATTCTGCTGTCCTGACAGTGGTAGGCAAGTCATTCCACCACTGAGGAACCAGAACGGAAAACAGGCGTGAACGTGCAGCTCGACCGCCAGGTGCCCGTAGAGAGGGAATCGTAAGGCGACCAGAGCTGGCAGACCGGAGTGGTCTAGCTGGGGAGTAGGGAGTGATCAGGGATTGTATGTAATGTGGGGCAGTCCCCTTAGCAGCCTGAAATGCCAACACTAGGGCCTTGAATCGGATGCGTAATTAGCAATTTAGTCAACACGTTTATTCAAAGTGACTTTATAGTTTATTAGACTAATCCCCCTGGACCAATGCAGGGTTAAAGGCCTTGCTGAAGGGCCCAACAGCTGGGCGGATCTTATCGTAGCTACACTGGGGCTTGAACCACCAACCTTCCAGGTGCCAGTCATGTACCTCAGCCACTAGGCCACAGGCTACCCCTGAGACCAGGCTGCACATGATACCAGAACAGAATCCAACTTCTGAGGGAAATGACACTTCAAATGTTGATCAGGACGAAATGCAAAATTGAATCTATACACATCGTTGTTCCATGTTTCTTAACCTTATTCTTGGTTCATGGGGCTGCTGGGTGGCTCATTTGGATGAGGCACTGCTCTGTGTTGCATGGATGAACCCTGGGTTGGGCTAACTGTGGCTGATAGCCCTGCAGGGGGTGATAGACAATTGGAAACTGGGCATGAAATTATTTTTAAAAAAAAACCTTATTCTTGATGAGCCACTTGACAAATCTGTAATCACGAGGTTCATCTTGTGTGCTTGAATCATGAAAGTCCACATCTGTTAAAAAAAGAGATACATGAATAAGATGCCTACAGAACACTAAAACATGCAAAGCTATCAGAAACTAGGGGTGCGGAGTATTTGTAGCTCATTTCTGAAGCTGTTGTGGATCTTTTTGCTTTTCCACCTCCAGGAACCTGGGCCAATTTTGCTTCCTGGGGCATGGGTCCTTTTAGGCATAACCCCAAAAGGAAGCCTTCTGGACAGATTACAGACTTGCCATGCAATACAATGTCAGTCTAAATAAGCAGTTTAGGCTTGGAATAAGACTCAAAGGAGTGAAATGGTAGTTGGTCACACTTTCTAGTTTCTTATATGCAATTCACACAAGAGGGCATTGAAGAAAGACGATGAAAGTATTAAATACATCCGTTCTTTAGTTTTGGAGAAGTAAATGTATCTTCCTATTTTCAAGCGGTTGAGAGTGTTCTCCTCGTTGTGGGTCACATGAGGATAACCACTTCCCTTATCACTCCCCTATAACTCGTGACCCATAGTTTGCGCTGCTGGACGACAGGTAAGACAACGCATACTAAGTTACACTAAGTTAGCTAGCTTGTGAAAATAGGCAGCAGAGACCGGGAACTCGTATGAGAGGAAAGAGAGCGAGATCGGAGTGTCGATGAGCCGAAAAGCTATCACGAGTCGGGTAATTTACTTTACCTTTGTTATTTTAGTTTGTTATTGTAGCCTGGATCACATAACGGTGACCGGTGAAGACTTTTGTTTACTTTTCCATTTGTGGTGTATGCTCTCTCTGTCTCACTCCAGCTTCTGTTACATAATAAACACTGGTGAAAACCGACATTCATGGTGCCTCCCTGTGACCATCTCTTCTGTCGCCCCAGGGGTGTGTCATGGGATGAGACACACTGTATAAAAAATACCCTTTAATAAAATCTGAAAATCTGCACATGTGAATGTGAATGGTTTCATTACAAAACACTACAAAACTAAGAGTGTACAGAGCCAAATAAAGAAGAAATGTCCTGGTCCCAAAAATGATGGCGCGCACAGCATGTGGAATGGCTTAGATGAAAGTACTCACTCAGAGACGAAATGTCAGCTATCATGAAGTATCCTCCCTCTGGCATGATGGGTTGTAGGCCCACATCCACCAGACACTGGGCCAGTTTCTGACGCTTCTGATTAATCCTTTCAGGCAGCTGGAGGAAGTAGCTCTCTGGTTTCCCAAAACACTCAAACTCCCTCTGGAATCCATGAGCAACCGCCTCCTGAGAAGGATCACACGACAGTGAGCGAGTGTTCCCAGAGGATTTAATTACTGAGAATAATTAACTCAGTCAAGACTGAGAACATGGTTAGTTGTTTTTCCATTCTTACACAATAGTCAACAAAGTGTTCAATCATGTGTTGTTTTCACCTGAGCTGCAGTGGCACAATGGTAGACGGAATTCTGATGGACGGTTTTCAGGTGCTTTAAAATGTGGCCAGGACCCATTGCCCAGCCCACCTGAAACATAAATGATGCAAAAGAAATGTGCGTGTGTGAAATTATGAAAAATGTTTCTGAGGTGAGGAATATTCCAATCTCTGTTCACCTTCCATCCTGTGGCACTGAAACTCTTCCCTGCACTTCCAATGGTAACTGTTCTTTCCCACATTCCTGGAAGGCTGGCTGCATGGAAATTATACAAGGGAATGTTTTCAAAGTGATAAAAATGCAGAGTAATACATATAATAAATGACTTAATTTCTGAATTCCTGAGAAGATGGCATTCTTGCCTTCACTTAAGTCACATTTTCTTAATATACACATTTTGTACCCTATTGCATTTCTTACAGAATACATATTCTATTCTCACCAATATATTTCCACACTTTTTATTTTATTTAGACAGTAGCGATTACTAGGGATCTTAAGTGTGAGATTTATTCCAAATCCTCTGTTCTCAAAAAACCATATCATAATTATTGAATACATATGTATGGTTTATGTGATTGCTTCTTATTGAGTTTGAGCTGGCATTATAGCAACTACCTACTGCTGAATGTTTCTCACCTATTTTCACATGCGTTGCACCATCGTAGGTGAGCCACTCATACACCTCATCACTGATGCACACCACATCATGTTTAACACACAAGTCAGCAATCATCTGTAGCTCCTCCAGCTTGTACACCTGTGTGAGGGGTAGGAGTAAAAGCCACTGAAATCACTGCAACAGAAGATGGTCATAGACATCCTAAAGGCAGGATCATCACCTTTCCCAGGGGGTTGTTGGGAGTGTTTAGGACAATGGCTTTTGTGCGTTCTGTGAATTTACTTGCCAGCTCCTTAGGAGATAAAACCCAATCTCCACTGGACAAGGCCTTTCCTGTCTCTTTGTTCTGGAAAAAAACAACAACAACAGTGATATGGATACAGCCACCAATAATCATTCATTATCACAATAATAATAATCAATAATCATGTTAATGGTTCATTTAGAATTATACACTCACCAACCACTTTATTAGGAACATTTTTACTTTATTACACCTACTTATTCATGCGAATCAGCCAATTGTGCGGCAGTGCAATGCGTACAACCATGTAGATACGGGTCACAAGCTTCAGTTAATGTTCACATCAACCATCAGAAACGGGGGAAAACGTGACTAAGTGACTTTGACCATGGAATGATTGTTGGTGCAGATAGGGTGGTTTGAATATCTCAGAAACTGCTGATCCCCTGGGATTTTCACCAACACTAGTCTCTAGAGTTTGCAAAGAATGGTGCAAAAAACAAAAAAAAAAAATCCAGTGAGCAGCAGTTCTGCAGACAGAAACGCCTTGCTAATGAGAGATGTCAGAGGAGAATAGGCAGACTGGTCAAAGCTGACAGGAAGGTAACAGTAACGCAAATAAGCACTCATTACAACAGTGGTTTACAGAAGAGCATCTCTGAACACACATCACATCATAACTCTAAGTGGATAGGCTACAGCAGTAGAAGTAAAAATAAAAAAGTCTAATAAATACCTAATAAAGTGCCTGGTGAGTGTATATAGGCAGGCTGTTCACACAACCTCCAGTTCATGCCATTTTCCCACTTCTGGGTCTCTCCCTGAAGGCAGATACATATAGCAGATACTGTAGGCCTACATCCCTAATGCCTATGACATTATTTAAAAGCTTACCTGTCTTAAAGGCACGTAGACAGCTTTTCCACCAGCCATTTTAACCATTGGCTGGTAGCAGTCAAAGAACGGTTCAATAATTATCACCTCAAAAAGAAAAAAAGACCAAAGGTTACCCTGGTTCACTTCTTACATTAGGATAAGACAAAGACAACACAAAATACCACAATTACCTCATCTCCCTCATCCACCAGTGCCTGAAATGTGCAGAACAGAGCTTGATAAGCACCCACAGTGACCAGGATGTCCTCAAATGGGTCAATCTCCTGGCCCACAATCCTCCCAAAGAACTTTGCAAGAATTTTCACCAGGGGTGGATGGCCCTGTGGGTATAGTTTTTGGCAACAGTGTTCACTTATTATTGCTTTCCTGTCCTGAACTGTATCAATTCATACATTATGAATTAAATCCATACAAACAGCTACTTAAACATGACAAAACAGCTGCAAAAACAGAAATGGGCAGGCCTGCTAGTCTTACAAATGCACGAGTGTACTGATGAAGCGAACATTCCCCGCTCACAGCTTGACAGAAGGCTTCCTGAATAAAGCTGGGTGGGGAAAAATCAGGAAAGCCCTGACCAAGGTTTACAACCTTGTATTCAGCAGCCAGCTGAGTGAATTCCACCCTAGCAAAGCAACAAAAAGACCATGTTGGACAGAATCATACAAGAGTTTACAGCTAATACAGCTTTTTGTGAAATGTATGAATCTCTGAATGTTTATAAGTCAATAACAAACCAATGTAAAAGATAGGACAATATAGATACAATTATTTCTAAATGCAGTTTTATGTGTTTGGTTAGAATGGATTGTGCATTTATAAATCAGCAATATAAATAAGTACCTTCCCTCCCATCATTATTGATTCCCAATTTAACAACACCATCCATCGTAAATGTGAGGTAAGCTCATCTTTTTTTCATAAAATAGTTCTGCACGTCTTTTCACCATACAATCTCACAAATAAACAAATGCTTCTCGCTGGGATGACACCTTATAGGTATAGACATTGTAACCCAAACCAGCAATATAGAATTATACACTAATTTGTAGGCTAAATTTTTTGCTTGGAAAATTTGATCCTTGAAAAACAAGAATACCATGCCCCGCCACCGTCATTTCTGAGAGTGTAGCGCGGTAGTTTTGCAGTTCATATTTTTAACCAGTCGCGGGCTTCAGGTGTTCTCCATTCTTCTGCCGTTCTGCCATTAGAATCTTGAACTATTTGTAATCGGTGCAATTGGAAATGGGACGCATGCAGAGAATTACCCTACCATATATTTTTGTCCACTCCATCGAGTCTGCGAGCATGTAGCCGACGTGACATGATGAACTGTAAAAATATTATAATTCGTGAATTTTTTGTTTTAGGCTTGCGTTATAAAAAAATAAGTCTCGCACACACATCACAGGTAAAATTAATAAAGAAACCATCAATGGGGAAATTATATATATATTTCAGTCCGCGTAGGACTACATTAATATTTAGTCATACGATTAACTTGAATAATACAGCGAGTTAGTGGCAAGGGGTACAATTTATGTGTCCCCTATTACTCGGGGTTACTGGTTTTGATATATTTCCGGTCCGACACTGTACAGCCACATTTACAGTAGATTTAATTATTCTTAACATACCAAGGAGGACTTGGCGTTTCCCCTTAAATCAAGTATTGCCGTTACAGAGGCAATAACAGTCTAAGATTTTCTGAACTGCGTGCATAAGTTACTTAAAGCTAAGTTAACTAATAACTAACGTCTTAAGAATGCAGCGTCTCAACTATTACATTAACTCACATTGCTAACATTTACAATCTTGTATTTAAAATAAAACGGCTATTTCGCAGCATTCCCTTTTTCCAGTTATTTTGTCTGATTAGTTTGCCTGCCCTTTATTCGTATCACCTCGGTTAGCTAGCTACTTCACTCTCCTGTTGGGACTTCCTGTATGGGTGGGATCATTTTTAAGCTTGCTTGTTAACCCTTTGCGATAATGTAGACACATGATGCAAGCAATTTCTTTGTCAAAGGAGATCCAAGGTTCGTCCCTGAAATGTGTTCTTGCGATGCCCTTTCTTTTCTGCACTGCGTAAAATGGCACATAGATCTTTGCACTCGCTGGAACAAAATAATATCGGCGCTTTCAGATTAATTTTGATAGAATACTCTCGTGGTTCTCAAACTTGGTCAGGGCCCCTGTATAGGCTGGGTTTTGTTAATCAATCACTTGCTGAATTCAGGTTGTTGAACACACGTGTTTAGGCTCCTTCAAAATGTATTAACACAATGCAGGTTTGGCTTGCCATTGGTTTTTGCTTTGAATTCTTTATCTACCAAGTGGAAGCTTTAGCGAAGTCACACTTTCGCTAATTAAGTGCTTATCGATTCACTTCAGCTTTTAATTTGATCAGATCAATTTTTTTTACCTCTTATTATTATCAGGTAACAAAAATGGCGGACCAAAAAAGGCAACTCTGAATACACACTCGGAAACTGGTAAAAGTTGGGAACAGTCTTTAATGAAAGTGGGCCCAGAGGTACACAAAATCCACGGGTATAAACTCTTCAGGGGCTCAAGAGAGCGGAGTCTGGAGAACGGAAATCTATTAGCAAGCTAGTGTCGTTGCTAGGAAACAGAACCTCTCAAGGTCCAATCCCCAATCAGTTGTAAAACAAGTCCAGGAAGTGAAAAGATCCCACGACAGCAAAGTCTGCAGAAAATGACTTCATTGTAGCACACGTGCACAATAGCTAGTTCAAATCCTCAGATTTCCAACCTTGAATAATAGACAAAACTCTTTTTAGGCACAATCCTTATCTCAGTACAACCAATAGCTTTCTTAAAAACCATCATATGACTTGGCTATGTTGCAGATATTTACTTTTCAGTCCTGAAACCATTGTGGCAAATTTTCCCCTTGATTCCCAAAACAAAGAAAGATCTTTTTACATACATCTTGTGCTATAGGCTGTGTCTTCTAATAAACTTAAATCTTTAACATGAAAAACATATGAAACACGGTGCTATTCACTATATAGTGTTTTCCAGAACTTTCTACGACCTATAGATCAGTTTTGGTGATTTCCACCTCATATTAATCATTTCACTTAACTTTGGATTACATGTGGATCACCTATGCATTTCTAACAACAATATTCATCAGTAAAAAGTCATAAAGAGTATACAGATGTACTGAGCACCAGTCAAATCAAAATCATAGAAATTATATGATAGACATCAATGAAAAATAAAAGTAAGTCATAGAGAGTATAGATAAACTGAACAGCAGTGACATCATAGAAGATATACATTAATCATCAAAGAAATCATGGAATATATATTACTACACATCTAATCACTACTTTCTTCTAAGTGACAAAACGTAATTCTTTAATCTTGCAGTCTTTGCTCTCTTTTCGACAGTGTACACTGTGGTTTCTTGCGTTTTCATAAGCTTGGTTATAAAAAGGTTCTAGGTTCATTCAATTTAATAAAAACAGCATACATATGATATATTGATTATATGTTGTGCATACATATATATTGATACACTCTTAGCATACATTTTCGAGAGCGTTGAAGGAACCAGCTTGTTCATTAGGGCAGAGTCTGATTTTGATTTGTACTTTTTTGGGGGGGGGGGTCTCCTGCTCTGTGAATTTTCCCTACACTAGCGAGAAAAAACACTAGTTAAAGTCCAAACTCAAAATAAGGCTATGGCTGACTGGAAAAAAAAGGAAGCTGGGGGGTAAAAACAGATACAGCTGAGTAGAAGTTACTGCCAAAATATTTCTTAGCTGGTATGAAGCAGGAGAGTTCATCGCTTGTACACAGACGATCTGGCGAGGAAGGAGCTTCTGAGTAACCCTCTTATGCTGGAGCTGATGAGGAAATCCAAGACTGGTGTGTATGGGGGCAGAGACTCCTGAAGCCAGCATGTGCCACACCTGCACCCAGTAGTGTAGGTTCACATACACACAGACAGAGGGAGACACACCCACACACAACCCAAGAGGGAGGGGAAACAAAAACACAGACACCGGGAAGGCAGGAACTGCTGACCTCATGACACTTATAACTGTAGGCAATATAGCGCAATGTGAACTTTATCATTCATCGTATGCATAGCTGTTTGTGACATAATATCATGAGAGGGTTATAATCCCTCAACAGACGAAAAGCATGTAATTAACACAAATTAACCCTTGTTTAAATTCTGTGATTGCCGTTGTAGTTGGAACCACCACCAAACACAGGACAGAGACCGAGGACTCATTCCAATCACTTAGAAGCAAGAGCATACCATTTGCCAAATTAGTTTTCTCTTTACTTATTTTTCTTTAATCTTTTCCTCACCTCCCGATGGGTGGAGCTCGGCGCAAGAAAATGAGAAAAGTAAGGGATTGGAGTGAGCGCGTCCATGCCATATTCCGCATTTGCTGTACAGAAGGGACAACGGCCTGTGAAAGGAACCAGTCTTAGATGCCGTGTGGCTTCAGGCTTGCAGTTAGAGGATGAGTTTACATTAGAAAATGTGTATCATTTGTTATCCAGAAAATATTTATTACCTTCAAGGGGTCTGAATATTGAATGCAGGTATTAGTATTAGAATAGATAAGAGTCAACACACAAAAAAAGGCAAATCTGATATCCAAGATGGGGAACTGCCTAAAGCCATTGGATATGAAGCATTGTGGCTCGGTTGCTGAAGGTTTGTTTCTACTTTTTTCTTTGTTGCTTGCTCCACTCCTTCAGGATTTCCTCAGCAGCATTTATTGTGGAGTCTTCCTGTTGGGTGAAATATCAGCAGTGAAGCTTTAGACACAACTTAGTGGAAGATGAGGTCTAATACTTTTCCCACTTAAAAAAAGAAAAAAAGAAAAGAAAATCCGATGAAGGGTTACCTTGACAAAGCAGAACCTGATGTAATTTTCAAAGTCTTTGCAGTGTTCCAGACTGTAAAATTCTGAGACTGGTATTGTGGCCAAACCCTGCCAAAACAAACAAACAAACAAACAAACAAACAAAATACATATCTGGCTGGTTACATGAACATCACCCTCTCATAACATGAAATGAGACCAGAATCCAATTTGACCAGAATCATGATAATAATAAATTATTATAATAATTTCCAATTTAGCCAAAGCGTTTATCCAAAATGTCTAACAGTTTATTAGACTAATCCCCCTGGACCAATGCAGGGTTAAGGGTCTTGCTTAAGTACCCAACTGCTGGGCGGATCTTATCATGGCTACACTGGGGCTTGAACCACCAACCTTCCAGGTGCCAGTCATATACCTCAACCACTAGGCCACAGGCTGCCCCTGAGACCAGGCTGCACATGATACCAGAACATAATCCAACTTCTGAGGGAAATACATTACATTACATTACATTACATTAATGGCATTGATGGACACTGATGGACATTGATGGCACTGATGGACACTATAATTGTTGATCAGGACGAAATGCAAAATTGAATTTAAACACACTGTTGTTCCATGTTTCTTAACCTTATTCTTGGTTCATGGGGCTCATGGGTGGTTCATTTGGATGAGGCACTGCTCTGTGTTGTAGAGATAAACCCTGGGTTGGGCTGACTGTGGCTGGTAGCCCTAAAGGGGGTCATGCACAATTGGCAACTGGGCATGAAATTTTTTTATAATGAAAAAAACCTTATTCTTGATGAGCCACTTGGCAAATCTGCAATCACGAGGTTCATCTTTTGTGCTTGAATCATGAAAGTCCACATCTGTTAAAAAAAGAGATACATCTTGAATAAGATGCCTACAGAACACTAAAACATGCAAAGCCAACAGAAACTAGGGAGATGCAACCTTTTCTTAAATTCATATGATGAGAGGAGTCATCCACAATCTGAACCAGGCATGTAGGTGTTTCCAAGGATTTTTTACAGAACAGCTTCAAAATAAGATAATTCTAATGACTCCTGAAAGGATAATTACACAAGAAGCCTTATAAGGTGTGCTTCTTTCTACAAAAGGCAGAAGAGATCGGGAACTTGTATGAGAGGAGAGAGAGCCAGAGAGAGAGTGTCGATGAGCTGAAAAGCTATTTTAGTCTGAAAAGCTATGTTATTATAGTTTGTTATTTTAGCCTGGGGTGGCACGGATGGTGCAGTGGGTAGCACTGCCGCCTCACAGCAAGGAGGTCCTGGGTTTGAATCCTGGTCGGCCGGGGCCTCTCTGTGCGGAGTTTGCATGTTCTCCCCGTGTCTGCGTGGGTTTCCTCCCACAGTCCAAAGACATGCAGGTTAGGCTGATTGGAGAGTCTAAATTGCCCGTAGGTATGAGTGTGTGAGTGAATGGTGTGTGTGCCCTGCGATGGACTGGTGACCTGTCCAGGGTGTATTCCTGCCTTTTGCCCAATGTATGCTGGGACAGGCTCCAGCCCCCCTGCAACCCTGTTCAAGATAAGCGGGTTAGGATAATGAATGAATGAATGAATGAATTTTAGCCTGGTCCATGTGAGGGTGACCAGTGAAGACTTTTGTTTACTTTTCCATTTGTGGTGTATGCACTCTCTCTCTCACTCCAGCTTCTGTTACATAATAATCACTGGTGAAAACCGACATTCATGGTACCTCCCTGTGACCATCTCTTCTGTCACCCCAGGGGTGTGTCACGGTATGAGACACACTGTATAAAAAATACCCTTTAATAAAATCTGAAAATCTGCACTTTAACCACATGTGAATGGTTTCATTACAAAACACTACAAAACAAAAAGTGTGTACAGAGCCAAATAAAGAAGAAATGTCCTAGTCCCAAAAATGATGGAGCGCACAGCATGTGGAATGGCTTAGATGAAAGTACTCACTCAGAGATGAAATGTCAGCTATCATGAAGTATCCTCCCTCTGGCATGATGGGCTGTAGGCCCACATCCACCAGACCCTGGGCCAGTTTCTGACGCTTGTGATGAATCCTTTCAGGCAGCTGGACAAAGTAGCTCTCTGGTTTCCCAAAACACTCAAACTCCCTCTGGAATCCATGAGCAACCGCCTCCTGAGAAGGATCACATGACAGTGAGCGAATGTTCCCAGAGGAGTAACATCAAATTACTGGGGATAATTCTTTTTTTTCATTCTTACACAACAGTCAACAAAGTGTTCAATCATGTGTTGTTTTTACCTGAGCTGCAGTGGCACAACAGTCGACAGTATTCAGATGGATGGTTTTCAGGTGCTTTAAAATGCGCCCAGAACCCATTGCCCAGCCCACCTGAAACATAAGTGATGTGTGTGTGTAATTATACACTCACTGAGCACTTTATTAAGTATTTATTCGTTTTTTCTTTTGCTGCTGAAGCCTATCCACTTAGAGGTTTGACGCGTTGTGTGTTCAGAGATGCTCTTCTGCTTACCGCTGTTGTAATGTGTGGTTATTTGCGTTACTATCACCTTCCTGTCAGCTCTGGCCCTTCTCCTCTCACCTCTCTCATTAACAACACGTTTTTGCCTGCAGATCTGCTGCTCACTGGATGTTTTTTGTTGTCGCCCGATTCTCTGAAAATTCTAGAGACTGTTGTGCGTGAAAAGATCAGCAGTTTCTGAGATACTCAAACCACCGTGTCTGGCACCAATAATCCCTCCACGGACAAAGTTACTTCAATCACAGTTCTTCCCCATTCCAACTTAAAAGCAGCTGAACCTTTTGACCATGTCTGCATGCTTTCCCTCGTTTAGTTGCTGCTAAATGCATGAAATATTGCTGATTACATATTTGTATTAACAAGCTGGTGTACAGGTCTACCTAATAAAGTGTTGATTGCGTTGTATATATCAATGTTTCTGAGGTGAGGAATATTCCAATCTCTGTTCACCTTCCATCCTGTGGCACTGAAACTCTTCCCTGCACTTCCAATGGTAACTGTTCTTTCCCACATTCCTGGAAGGCTGGCTGCATGGAAGTTATACAAGGGAATGTTTTCAAAGAGATAAAAATGGAGAGTAATACATATAATAAATGACTTAATTTCTGAATTCCTGAGAAGATGGCATTCTTGCCTTCACTTATGTCACATTTTCTTAATATACACATTTTGTACCCTATTGCATTTCTTACAGAATACATATTCTATTCTCACCAATATATTTCCACACTTTTTATTTTATTTAGACAGTAGCGATTACTAGGGATCTTAAGTGTGAGATTTATTCCAAATCCTCTGTTCTCAAAAAAAACACATCATAATTATTGAATACATATGTATGGTTTATGTGATTGCTTCTTATTGAGTTTGAGCTGGCATTATAGCAACTACCTACTGCTGAATGTTTCTCACCTATTTTCATATGCGTTGCACCATCGTAGGTGAGCCACTCATACACCTCATCACTGATGCACACCACATCATGTTTAACACACAAGTCAGCAATCATCTGTAGCTCCTCCAGCTTGTACACCTGTGTAAGGGGTAGGAGTAAAAGCCACTGAAATCACTGCAACAGAACATGGCCATAGACATCCTAAAGGCAGGATCATCACCTTTCCCAGGGGGTTGTTGGGAGTGTTCAGGACAATGGCTTTTGTGCGTTCTGTGAATTTACTTGCCAGCTCCTTAGGAGATAAAACCCAATCTGCACTGGACACGGCCTTTCCTGTCTCTTTGTTCTGGAACAACAACAACAACAACAGTGATATGGATACAGCCACCAATAACCATTCATTATCACAATAATAATCATGTTAATGGTTAATAATCATATTCATTCATTCATTATCCTAACCTGCTTATCCTGAACAGGGGGCTGGAGCCTATCTCAGCATATATTGGGCTAAAGGCAGGAACACACCCTGGACAGGTCACCGGTCCATCGCAGGGCACACACACCATTCACTCACACACTCATACTCTCATACCTACGGGCAATTTAGACTCTCCAATCAGCCTAACCTGCATGTCTTTGGACTGTGGGAGGAAACCCACGCAGACATGGGGAGAACATGCAAACTCCGCACAGAGAGGCCCCGGCCGACCAGGATTCGAACCCAGGACCTCCTTGCTGTGAGGCGGCAGTGCTACCCACTGCACCATCCGTGCCGCCTAATAATCATATTAATATTATTAATCAAACTAATATTATGATATTCACCACCAATAATCATTAGTGTCTGAAATTAATTTAGAATTTAGAATGACTATATAGGCAGGTTGTTCAGTTTATGCTATTCTGGGTCTCTCCCTGAGGGCAGATACATATAGCAGATACTGTAGGCCTACATCCCTAATGCATATGACATTATTTAAAAGCTTACCTGTCTTAAAGGCACGTAGACAGCTTTCCCACCAGCCATTTTAACCATTGGCTGGTAGCAGACAAAGAACGGTTCAATAATTATCACCTCAAAAAGAAAAAAGACCAAAGGTTACCCTGGGTACACTTCTTACATTAGGTTAAGACAAAGACAACACAAAATACCACAATTACCTCATCTCCCTCATCCACCAATGCCTGAAATGTGCAGAACAGAGCTTGATAAGCACCCACAGTGACCAGGATGTCCTCAAATGGGTCAATCTCCTGGCCCACAATCCTTCCAAAGAACTTTGCAAGAATTTTCACCAGGGGTGGATGGCCCTGTGGGTATAGTTTTTAGCAACATCACCTAATCATTTTCAGGAATATGCAAAACAATGAGATATATTTATGTCCCGATCATTCACCAATACTGCCCTATTGGCAAAAAGGCAGTAACTGCTCACAGAGTGAAACTGAGAAAAATTACTTCAAAGTTTCTCTTTTGTCCAGCCGAATGAATAATAGGCAGATCATTGGTGATAGGGTGGTTTGTACACTAATAGTGATATTCTTTTTTTCTTAATATTAACCATAACCTCTGATATGACCTTTGACCTTTAAACGGCAGTTTACTTTGCCTGAGTATGATCTTTTATATACTATGGGGTAATACTAAAGCAAAGGGAAGTATCTACTAATTGTATGTATTGATTCAGTATTACTTCTCCTTTCTTCTCTTAATGGGTAAGTAGTGTAATTACCACTGTAAAATACATATTTTCTGCTTTTCTGTTTTTCACCAGAAATGCTGATATGCAGTATACCGGTTTATATGGAGACATCTAAGTTACAGTGCATTTCCAGTTGAGTAACTTACTGTGATATATTGGGTGTGTCTTGTTCCCAGATTAAAGGGGAAGCAACCCATATCAATTATAGATATAGCATGTCAATTAATAAGAAGTCACAGTGAAGGACTGAGCTTGTCAGTCATTGTGCCAATTCAAGAACTAAACGACTTCCTCATTATTTAGTTCAAGTTACTGAACGCAATATACACATTCTGTTTTCGAATCCACATTAGCAATTAAATGAATCAGTGTTCAATAATAATATACAGGAACATGAAAGAAGTAGGCTAGTGATTGTAATGTTACTAGCCTATGTAACAGTCACTGTATTTGCACAGAATTAGCTAATTATTAAACTATGCGGGAGAAGTAAACGCTGGGGTGAAGATGTGTGCTGATTCGACAACCTTTCAAGATGAAATTTCAGAATAAAAACAATGACCATTAGCTAGCTAGTTAGTTACTTATTTATGAATGTTTTAAGGGAGTCGATAAAGTGTTGTCTATATCACAATGCTAGTTGACGCTAGCTAATAGCTCCACTGGCATTGCATGCTAACTACCTAATGTTAGATTGCGTGTTAAACGGTGCGCTCGTTCGGTATTTTTATTTATTTTATAACATGGAAACAATCAAATTAGTTCGTAGCTGTGTCTGGGCAATGTCTTTTTGCAGCCTCCAGGCAAGTTCGAACATAATACTTTGTAAAGATAAGTTGTGTTCAGTGACAGGTTGGGTTCACTGACAGTGACAATTTAGTGACAGTAGCTAAGGTCAACACAGTAAAACACAGTAGCTGCAGTCCGTAACACAGGGAAACTAAAATACGGTAACCTCAGTTACTGTGCCTTAGTTTCCCAGCTACTTTTTGCAGTTACTGTAAACATGACCCCTCGTTTCACCAAAAACACAACAGTAGAGAATGTGATATTTATCCACATGTATCATGACAATAGCCTAACTCACTTGGCAGTTACTGCCTTTTACCTCAGTAGGGGAGTATACAGCACATTGGAAGATAAACAGCAAAAGTGTTAATTTACTACTGCTTTCCTGTACTGAACTGTATCTATTCATACATTATAAATTAAATGTTACACTGGGGAGGACAGAGGAACCAGAAGCAGACACCGGGGTGTGGAAAATGGCAAGTTTACTAGCAGGTGAAGGGGCAGGCAGAGCACACTCACAAACAGGCGAAAGATCAAAAACCAGGGGGTCAGTCCACAGGCAAAAGTACAGAGGTTGATCCAACAGACGAGTCCAAAAAGTAGGCAGGGGTCAAACACAGGAAATCCAACAAGAAACAGGGAAATGGCAAACAAACAAGGCTTGGGCAAACAAACAAGGCTAGGGAAACAAGGCTCAGGAATAAGGGGGCTAGAACAGAGGGAAGGAATAAAGGGCTCGGGACTCAAAAACAGGACAAGACGAACTAGCCAGGTGCAACTGAAAAGGACAGGTATAAATACACAGGGGAATGAGACAAACTAGGCGGGGCATGGGAGTGAGGGCGGTCAAACAACTGAACATCAGGTGAGACACACGAAAGGGAAATAGCACAATAATGTTGGGGAAATGAAAACGCGGACTGGATTCACAAAGACACACATGTAATACAAACGGCTCCAGACTAGGGAGTAGACAATTGCAGAGAATCAGGAGATGCAGAGATACAAAGAGACAGGTGCGAATACTTCGCTGAAACCAAGCAAGTAATCAGTGATGGAATAGGGAGGCAGAGTTACAGAACAGAATTGAAACTGGAGATGCGTTAGTAAGTTAGATAAGTGATTTAAATTACAAATACCCAAAACTAGTGAATGTTAGTTTGTTAGTCTGACAAACATATTATTGTGTTATTTAGTATAATAGTTAGTTAGTACTGTACAAATTCTATGTTAGTTGGGATTAGTATATTGGTGTTGTGTACAAACGTGAAATGGAGAGAAAGCAGGAAGTAAGGAATGCAAGATTGGAAGGAAGATTGAACCCCGGAACTACCGTAAACACCCGAATAGTGGGGCACGCAGACAGTGGAGTGACTGGGCTCGTAAACATTCAGACTCAGACATCACAGGGGAAGACGAGTGCAAAGACTAATGAATATAAACAGAACACCAGACATGAATATGAAAAATAATAAATTACAAGAATAACGATAATAAACAATGATAAACTAACAGACAGAACACAGTAACATAACATTAAATCCATACGAACAGCTACTTAAACATCACAGAACAGCTGCAAAAACAGAAATCGTCAGGCCTGCTAGTCTTACAAATGGACGAGTGTACTGATGAAGCGAACATTCCCCGCTCACAGCTTGACAGAAGGCTTCCTGAATAAAGCTGGGTGGGGAAAAATCAGGAAAGCCCCGACCAAGGTTTACAGCTTTGTATTCAGCAGCCAGCTGAGCTAATTCCACCCTATCAAAGCAACAAAAAGATTGTGTTGGACATGATCACACTAGAGTTGTCAGTTTAAGAGCTTTTTGCCAAATCTCTGAATGTTTATCAGTCAATAACAAACCAATGTAAAAGATAGGACAATGTAGGGGCGGCCTGTAGCGTAGTGGTTAAGGTAAATGACTGGGACATGCAAAGTCGATGGTTGTAATCCAACTGTAGCCACAATAATATCCGCACAGCTGTTGGGCCCTTGAGCAAGGCCCTTAACCCTGCATTGCTCCAGGGGAGGATTGTCTCCTGCTTAGTCTGTACGTCGCTCTGTATAAGAGCATCTGCCAAATGCCAATAATGTAATGTAATGTAGATAAAGTTATTTCTAAATGCACTTTTATGTGTTTGGTTAGAATGGATTGTGCATTTATAAATAGTTCTGCACGTCTTTTCACCATAGAAATAAAGGAACAACAAGAGCCTAAATGCTTGTCGCTGGGATGGCACCTTACTGGTATAGAAATTGTGCAATATAGAATCCTTTTTGCTTGAAAGGCATGCTCATATGTCCCCAGACAAAACATCACTGTACTTTCAGGGTAGCCTACATTTGGGAAATTTGATCCTTGAAGAACAAAAATCTACCTCTACGGCCACGTCATTTCTGAGTGTAGCACGTTAGTTTGGCAGTCCAGATTTTAAGTGTTTTCCATTATTCTGCCATACTGCCATTAGAACACCTGGATGTTGAACTAGCCTATTTGTAATCGGTGCTTTGGGAAATGGGACTCATGCAGAGAATTACCTTACCATATGGAGTAATTGCCCGCACAATCGAGCCTGCGAGCATGTAGCCGACGTGACATGATGAACTGTAAAATAAATGCATTTAAATTTGTGGATTATTTAGGTTTGAGTTATCAAGACGCATTCTCACACACACCACAGGTAAAATTAATACAGAAACTATAAACTGGTCCGAGTCAGCCTACTTTAATACTTCGTCCTACGAATAACTTGAATAATGCAGCGGGTTAGTGGGTACTACGGGTACAATTTATGTGTCCCCTACCTTTCTCGGGGTTACTGGTCTTGTTATATTTCTGGTCCGACACTGTACAGCCACATTTACAGTAATTCTGAACATACCAAGGAGGACTTAAATCAAGTATTGCCGTGGAAATAACATTTACATCGGTCTAAAATGTCATGACAGTCTAAAATGTTCTGAATTGCAAAAGTTACATAATTACACAAGTTAACTTAGTTAGTTAATTAGTACCCTCTTAAGAACATCTAAACTATAACATTAACCCATATAGCCTAGCTAATTTACATTCTTGGATTTAAAATAAAAGCCATTTCACAGCATTCCCAGTTATTTTGTCTGAATAGATTGCCTACACTTTATTCGGATCACCACGTTTAGCTTGCTTCTCCACTCTCCTGTTGGGATTTCCTTGTTCCTTGTTCATTTCTAGAGTACATTATCAAGGGTGCTCAACAAGGGCGGATCCTTTTCAGGATGGTGTACCAACTTCCCTCTCTATGTGCACCTGACGGTCGAGCTGCATGTTCACACCTGTTTTCCGTTCTGGTTCCTCAGTGGTGGAATGACTTGCCTACCACTGTCAGGACAGCAAAATCCCTCCCCCTATTTCGACGCATGACTCAAAACCCACCTTTTCAAACTCTACCTTAGTCCTCCCTCCTGATTTCCCCCGCCCCTCCTTTCTGTTATCCCTATCCTTGTCTAACCCCCCCCAAAATTTTTTTAAAAATTGCACTTATGATGACGAGTATGTTTAGAACAGCATTCTATGTATATTTTCCTAGTTCTGGATGTGATGCTTTGACTTATGCTAGAACCTATGCACTTGTAAGTGACTAACTAACTAAATTGCCTTTGTGGTTGGGACCACCAGCAAACACAGGGACCGAGATCGGGGTTCATTCCAATCGCTCAGGGGCTACGGCATTCATTTTCGTTTATCTACCAAATGGAAGCTTTAGCGAAGCCACACTTTCGCTAATTAATGCTTATCGATTCACTTCAGCTTTTAATTTGATCCAATCAATTTTTGAACCTCTTATAACTGTAGGCAATATAGCACCATGTGAACGTGGGACTTTATCATTCATCGTATGCATAGCTGTTTGTGACATAATAGCATAAGAGGGTTATAATCCCTCAACAGACGAAAAGCATGTAATTAAGACAAATTAACCCTTGGTTAAATTCTGGGATTTCCGTTGTGGTTGGAACCACCAACAAACACAGGAGAGACCGAGGACTCATTCCAATCACTTAGAAGCAAGAGCATTCCATTTGGCAGATTAGTTTTCTCTTTACTTATTTTTCTTTAATCTTTTCCTCACCTCCCGATGGGTGGAGCCCGGTGCAAGAAAATGAGAAAAGTAAGGGATTGGAGTGAGCGCTTCCATGCCATATTCCGCATTTGCTGTACAGAAGGGACAACGGCATGTGAAAGGAACCAGTCTTAGATGCCGTGTGGCTTCAGGCTTGCAGTTAGAGGATGAGTTTACGTCAGAAAATGTGTAGCATGTTATCCAGAAAATATTTATTACCTTCAAGGGGTCTGAATATTGAATGCAGGTATTAGTATTAGAATAGATAAGAGTCAACACACAAAAAAAGAGTTAGCACTAAAAAGGCAAATCTGATATCCAAGATGGGGAACTGCCTAAATGCCATTGGATATGAAGCATTGTGGCTCGGTTGCTGAAGGTTTGTTTTTTCTTTGTTGCTTGCTCCACTCCTTCAGGATTTCCTCAGCAGCATTTATTGTGGAGTCTTCCTGTTGGGTGAAATATCAGCAGTGAAGCTTTAGACACAACTTAGTGGAAGATGAGGTCTAATACTCCCATGAATAAATCCCATGAAGGGTTACCTTGACAAAGCAGAACCTGATGTAATTTTCTAAGTCTTTGCAGTGTTCCAGACTGTAAAATGCAGAGACTGGTATTGTGGCCAAACCCTGCCAAAACAAACAAACAAACAAACAAAATACATATCTGGCTGGTTACATGAACATCACCCTCTCATAACATGAAATGAGACCAGAATCCAATTTGACCAGAATCATGATAATAATAAATTATTATAATAATTTCCAATTTAGCCAAAGCGTTTATCCAAAATGTCTAACAGTTTATTAGACTAATCCCCCTGGACCAATGCAGGGTTAAGGGTCTTGCTTAAGTACCCAACTGCTGGGCGGATCTTATCATGGCTACACTGGGGCTTGAACCACCAACCTTCCAGGTGCCAGTCATGTACCTCAGCCACTAGGCCACAGGCTGCCCCTGAAACCAGGCTGCACATGATACCAGAACAGAATCCAACTTCTGAGGGAAATACATTACATTACATTACATTAATGGCATTGATGGACACTGATGGACATTGATGGCATTGATGGACACTCCAAATGTTGATGAATCTAAACACACTGTTGTTCCATGTTTCTTAACCTTATTCTTGGTTCATGGGGCTCATGGGTGGTTCATTTGGATGAGGCACTGCTCTGTGTTGTAGAGATAAACCCTGGGTTGGGCTGACTGTGGCTGGTAGCCCTGAAGGGGGTCACGCACAATTGGCAACTGGGCATGAAATTATTTTATAATGAAAAAAAAAATAATTAATAAGAAGTCACAGTGAAGGACTGAGCTTGTCAGTCATTGTGCCAATTCAAGAACTAAACGACTTCCTCATTATTTAGTTCAAGTTACTGAACGCAATATACACATATAAGTGTTTTCCATTATTCTGCCGTACTGCTGTCGAGGACCCGGCCCTAGGCCCCCCTGATGAGAGATTGACGTGGGATGGGTTAAGAAGGAATGCATTGTTAACCCCTCGCACACGCCATCGAGGTGGTAGTAAGAACGCCCGTAAGAAGAAAAATATGTGGTACAAGATAAATGTACAACCGTATATGGATACTGAGGAGTCTGAAGTCAGAGGACTTAGATTCAGGGTTTTAGAGAGCAAGGCTAAAGGCCTGACTGAGGCCATGCGTAGAATGTGTTCTAGCATGACCATGGAAGATGCTGAACAAGCTGAACGGGAAATTGGTGACCCAGGGAGTTTGGCATTCAAGGAGACGGTAGATGTGATAACATACTTGGTTGACACGTGCGGGCTTGCTCCTACAGGGGAGGAGCACAAGACCTGGTTAAAGCAACAGGATGAGAAAAATAATGAAGATAATTGGGAGATCAAAGAATATGAGGAGATGGAAAAATGTAGGAGAGATAAGGAAAATGGAAGGGATGTCAATACCGAAAGAGGCTTCAAGGGCCTTCCTGATTATAGCACAAATAATTTATCGGATAGATTCAAAGGACTGACTGTAGAAGAAGTTGGGGGATGATTTACACTCAGCTATTGGCTGGATGTCCTTTGTAGATCCCTTAAGGCGCCACAAAAAGGGGCGCCTGAAGAGTGTATTGAGATGGTGGCAGGCATTAACTTCTGGCTTGCATGAGATCAAGGTGTGGAGGAAGTCAAGGAGAGACTATGAAATTGAAACAGACACCAGTGATGAATAGGTTCCTTAAAAAAATACAAAAAAGCTAGTGTTTTTCCACTCGTATATTAAGATGGTGGAAATTCCCAAACCGGAGGGGCACATGAGATAAAGTATTGGGGAAATTTCAGTATGAGAAAAGAAATAATGAATATGGTCATTAAAAAACAAGTTACATAAGAGATAAATGTCTTCCCGCTTGAAATATTGGGGACATTTCTTATCAACAAGGTACACTTTTGTATGCAAAAAAGATATATAAGGAATAAGCTTTTAGACCTTAGGGTAGGATCTTAGAATTTTGCCTCACAAGATATCTACGAGCTGTTGAAGAGAAAGCTGTGTGAGTTAATTGAGAGGCACTTACGGGCTAAGATTGGCTTAGTGCGAGGGGTTGAAGGGGGTGTATGAGGACCCGGCCCTAGGCCCCCCTGATGAGAGATTGACGTGGGATGGGTTAAGAAGGAATGCATTGTTAACCCCTCGCACACGCCATCGAGGTGGTAGTAAGAACGCCCGTAAGAAGAAAAATATGTGGTACAAGATAAATGTACAACCGTATATGGATACTGAGGAGTCTGAAGTCAGAGGACTTAGATTCAGGGTTTTAGAGAGCAAGGCTAAAGGCCTGACTGAGGCCATGCGTAGAATGTGTTCTAGCATGACCATGGAAGATGCTGAACAAGCTGAACGGGAAATTGGTGACCCAGGGAGTTTGGCATTCAAGGAGACGGTAGATGTGATAACATACTTGGTTGACACGTGCGGGCTTGCTCCTACAGGGGTTACCGAGTTACACTGGACTTCGATGGTCACAATTAGAACAACGAGGAATAATATGGGGACCCACAACACCACTACTCACTTGTCTATATATAGGGGACCTGCAACAATATCCCAAAATAGATAAATCAATAATGATGCAAAAGGAACTAGGGTGGACAAATACATATGTATATCAGTACAGAACTTTACTGTGTACATTAGCCTATTGGAGTCAAGGTAAATTTCGAAAGGGCATTTGGGCAGCCGATACAATCCAAGCAATGCCATCGTTATTGATTAAGACAGTAATACCTTCTCGAGAATTAGTAGAGGAGATACTTCAGACAGAAAAGGAGATGATAGAAGAAATGAGGCAGTATGCAATATCTGTAAATACAGAAGACGAAAAAGATATAAGGGAAAAAATCAATCTCTAAAAACGACGTAAAAAAAAGGGTATAATGACAATGGCATGCACATGGGAAGATGATGAATACGTAACCTTCAGATATAGGCCCGTAGAAGAACAACTTAGAAATTGGATAAGTTGGTACTGGAATAAAGTTATGAAAGGAAAAAATCCTAAAACAAATTACAAGGAAGAATGGATTCATTATACGTTAATGAGTGGTTGGTGGGAGGCCTATGCTGGAGATATAGGGAATAATGCACAAAACCAGGACTATTTAAAAAATTATGTCCCTGACTACTTTATGCCACCGCTCAGAACTAATTACACAGGGAAGCAAGAACATGGAGTTAAGCCTCAACTAATATATTTTAATGATAAATTTGGGAAAAGGGTGTATATAGTAAATCAGACTTCTGGGGCCCTACTTAAAAATATGGGGGTCATAACCCCAGATAACACTTGTAGGAGAGGAAAAGAGTTGATATGGCAACAACCAGCTTGTGACCTTCGAGACGATTTGCGTCTGGTATGGAAAGCTTGGAAGGAGATGATTAATGCAGGACATGTATACGAAGGATATAAGTGGATGAGAAACTTACAAGTAAACGTATTTTTATAGGGAGAGGAGGGTTCTCTAGTGTGATCAGAGCAATCTGGACAGGAGTTAAACAAGGAGTGAATAATGGAGTAGATACGTTTAAAGAAACCACCTCTACTATCATGTCCTGGGGATGGGACACTATTAAATCCCTGTTTGGGCCCTGGGTATGGGTTATAGGGGTTGGAATATTAATCATAGGAATAATATATGTCATTTTTGTATGCTTAAGGTGCAGGCGTCATAGACAACAGTATGCATATCACAAGCTCGAGTCTCAAGAACAAGAGCATGAGCATCATCGTACTTTTGCTGAAATCTTGACCCGACGACCCCGGCAAGAAATCACTAACTGTTAAGGGAGGCCTAAGATAGACATAAGGAAAAGATAGAGGGGTGAAGGATACTGACCTCAAAAACCAAAATGGCTACCCAAAACACAAACAGATAAGGTATAAAGCCTGGAACAGTCAGAGACACAAGTCACAGCAGAAAACAAATACAAATATGGAATTACAAATTTACTAAGTGGCTAGTATTAATACAACATGCATTGGCTGTGGGGTATCTAAATTCTAATTTTTTTAATAGGCAGGTATTAAGAAATAATATAAATTATATACCTGATCATGCTTATGTTCGATGGGTCACAAATAATAACAGTCCTCAGTTAAAGACTCCCATGACACGGCCACACAAAGACCCAGTTACCTCGCCCGGAAAAGGGAAACCGGGGCCCCCTGCTGGAGCCAGACCCGGGAGGGGAGCTCGTCGGCGAGCGTCTGGTGGCCGGGCCTTATCCCATGGGGCCCGGCCGGGCACAGCCCGAACTGGTCACGTGGGGTCGCCGCCCTGTGGGCTCACCACCTGCAGGGGTCGGCATCGGAGTCGGGTGCTTTGCCCAACGGGCAGTAGGCAAAGGCGGGGATCCGGGCGTGCTGATCCTCGGCGTCGCAGACTGGTTCTGGGGACGTGGAACGTCACCTCTCTGGTGGGGAAGGAACCTGAGCTAGTGCGGGAGGCGGAGCGGTACCAACTAGATATAGTTGGGCTCACCTCCACGCACAGTACTGGTTCCGGAACCAAACTCCTGGAGAGGGGCTGGACTCTGTTCTTTTCTGGAGTTGCTCAAGGTGAGAGGCGCCGGGCGGGTGTGGGGATACTCACAAGCCACCGGCTGAGCGCCACTGTGTTGGAGTTCCACCCGGGGAATGAGAGGGTCGCTTCTCTGCGACTACGTGTCGCTGGGGGGAAGGCTCTGACTGTCATTTGTGCATATGCACCAAATGGCAGTTCAGAGTATCCGGCCTTCTTGGAGTCACTGGGTGGCATCCTGGAAAGGGTGCCACCCGGAGACTCCATAGTTCTGCTGGGCGACTTCAACGCTCACGTGGGCAATGACGGAGAAACCTGGAGGGGGGTGATTGGGAGGAACGGCCTGCCTGATCTGAACCCAAGCGGTGTTTTGTTATTGGACTTCTGTGCTGGCCATGGATTGTCGATAACAAACACCATGTTCGAGCATAGGGTAGCTCATAAGTGTACTTGGTACCAGAGCACCTTAGGCCAAAGATCGATGATCGACTTTGTGGTCGTATCATCAGACCTGCGGCCGTATGTCTTGGACACTCGGGTGAAGAGAGGAGCAGAGCTGTCAACTGATCACCACCTGGTGGTGAGTTGGATCAAGTGGCCGGGGAGGCTGCCTGACAGACCCGGTAAACCCAAACGTGTAGTGAGGGTGAACTGGGAACGTCTGGCGGAGGCCCCTGTTCGCGAGGTCTTCAACTCCCACCTCCGGAAGAACTTCTCACGCATCCCGGGGGAAGCTGGGGACATGGAGTCCGAGTGGGCCATGTTCAAAGCCTCCATTGCAGAGGCGGCAAGCAGGAGCTGTGGTCAGAAGGTCATCGGTGCCTGTCGGGGCGGCAACCCAAGAACCCGCTGGTGGACACCAGCGGTGAGGGAGGCCGTCAAGCTGAAGAAGGAGGCCTTTCGGGCTTGGCTGGCCCGGGGGTCCCCTGAAGCAGCAGACAGGTACCGGGTGGCCAGAAGGGCTGCAGCTTCGGCAGTCACTGAAGCAAAAACCCGGGTATGGGAGGAGTTCGGGGAGGCTATGGAGAAGGACTTTCGGTTGGCCTCGAGGAAGTTCTGGCAAACCATCCGACGACTCAGAAAGGGAAAGCAGGGCTTGTCTCAGGCTGTTTTCAGCAGGGGAGGAGAACTGCTGACCCGGACTGGGGATATTGTCGGACGGTGGAAAGAGCACTTCGAGGAGCTCCTGAACCCGAACAACACGTCCTCTGTGGAAGAGGCAGAGCCTGAAGACTCGGGGGAATCTGCACCTATATCCCTGGCGGAAGTTGCTGAGGTAGTCAAAAAGCTCCTCAGTGGCAAGTCGCCGGGTGTAGATGAGATTCGCCCTGAGATGCTGAAGGCTCTGGACATTGTTGGGCTGTCTTGGCTGACACGCCTCTTCAGTGTCGCGTGGAGATCGGGGACAGTAGAGTGGCAGACCGGGGTGGTGGTCCCCATTTTCAAGAAGGGGGATCGGAGGGTGTGCTCCAATTACCGGGGTATCACACTCCTCAGCCTCCCTGGGAAAGCTTACTCTAGGGTACTGGAAAGGAGGCTCCGACCGACGGTCGAACCTCGGATTCAGGAGGAGCAATGTGGCTTCCGTCCTGGCCGTGGAACAGTGGACCAGCTCTTTACCTTGGCAGGGTTGCTGGCGGGGTCATGGGAGTTTGCCCATCCAGTCCACATGTGCTTTGTGGACTTGGAGAAGGCTTTCGACCGTGTCCCCCGGGGAACCCTGTGGGGTGTACTGCGGGAGTATGGGGTACCGGGGCCGTTGTTACGAGCCATCAGGTCCCTGTATAACCAAAGTGAGAGCTGTGTCCGCATTCTCGGCACAAAGTCAAGCACGTTTCCGGTGGGTGTTGGACTCCGCCAAGGTTGCCCCTTGTCACCGGTCCTGTTTGTGGTATTCATGGACAGGATCTCAAGGCGCAGCCGAGGTCAGGAGAGTGTCCGGTTTGGTGACCTCAGAATCGCATCTCTGCTTTTTGCGGATGATGTGGTTCTGCTGGCTTCATCGGACCGTGACCTTCAGCACGCACTGGAGCGGTTTGCAGCCGAGTGTGAAGCGGCCGGGATGAGAGTCAGCACCTCCAAGTCCGAGGCCATGGTTCTCTGCCGGAAAACGGTGGATTGCTCCCTCCGGGTTGGGAACGAGTCTTTGCCCCAAGTGAAGGAGTTCAAGTATCTCGGGGTCTTGTTCACGAGTGAGGGTAGAAGGGAGCGTGAGATCGACAGGCGGATCGGTGCAGCGTCAGCAGTAATGCGGGCGTTGCACCGGACCGTTGTGGTGAAGAAGGAGCTGAGCCGGAAGGCGAAGCTCTCGATTTACTGGTCGATCTACGTCCCAACCCTCACCTATGGTCACGAGCTTTGGGTAGTGACCGAAAGAACGAGATCAGCCTTAGAGATAGGGTGAGGAGCTCGGACATCCGGAGGGAGCTCGGAGTAGAGCCGCTGCTCCTTCGCGTCGAAAGGAGCCAATTGAGGTGGTTCGGGCATCTGATCAGGATGCCTCCCGGGCGCCTCCCTTTGGAGGTTTTCCGGGCTCGTCCAACTGGGCGGAGACCCCGAGGGAGACCCAGAGCCCGCTGGAGAGATTATGTATCTCTCCTGGCCAGGGAACGCCTCGGGATCCCCCAGGAGGAGCTAGAATGCGTTGCTGGGGAGAGGGACGCCTGGAATACCCGGCTTTGCCTACTGCCCCCGCGACCCGACTCCGGATAAGCGGGTGACGATGGATGGATGGATGGATGGAGTTGTATGTCCATGGAAATGCAGATACTTGTGAATCAAAAATGTAGGGGCAGGAGCCCAGAGAATGATTTATATATCTTGTGTACTTAGAAATCAAAACTGACACCTGAGGCCTAGGGCCTCCAAACAAAGGAGGGGATTCACAGGAGTCCTCACACTAAAGTTACAAATTCAAGACTAAACTCCAAAGAGAGGTGTCCCATGTAAGAATAGTTGCATGGCCTCCTTCACCAAACCAGCAAACCATATACATAAATCCACGCCTCCAACAGAGATGTAACTTGATCCGTTGGACGTTTAAGATTGATTGGAAAAATCCTGCTGGTTAATAAATAACCATTCTCACAATGAAAAGAGAAATCTCGTAGTGTGTGTCCATAAGAAAAGTAATAATAATAATAATCCCCTAAATTGTCCGGGTCTAATCGAAACAGTGTAAATATATAAAAGAATTAAGTTCCTAGGGAATATAGATAATCAAAAGCGCATGGAAAAACTTATAATATATTCTGGTAGAGGTAGGATGGAAAAATAATATAAAATAAAGAAAAATCTCTTGCAGAATAAAACCGGGAAATGGATTGTGGAAAAAGAACAAGTGGAAGCCAGTGAATCACAATTCCCAGTGACAGCCCTAAAAGAGGGGTTCGCAAACAAAACAGATACACCCAGTAATCCCATAGAATTAGGAGGGTATCCTAATCATATAGTGAATACTTTGTTTGCCTTTGGAGATAAGAAGAGGTTATTTAACACCTGCAACCTCGAATACCCCCCACTAGATTCCTGTCTAAACTGTGAGAAAACCGTGAGGTCTAGGCGGGGGGGCCAGGGGCCTATACGGTAGTCTCTGCACCCCATGCTTTGTCTTGAACAAGAATGAATGCATCAATATTATCAACCTAGAAAATCACAGAGAAAAATTTGAAATTTTAGAGAATACAATGACTGTATATTCAGACATTCCAAATTACCCATTGTCAGAAGGATTATTCACACCCATAACATGTATCAGCATGGTTAAGTTCCATCCTTATAATAAGAAAAAACAAGATATTGTGACAATACACAGGAATATATTTCCTTATATCTAAGAAGACCTTGAAGGGAACAACAAACTACATATCTAATCAAGAGAAACAAAGTACCCTCTCGACAGCTGTAAAAACACTTGAACGGGGAGAACTTTGTGGGGAAGGGGTTTGTATTATCTGTATATTATTTTATCTTTAAAGACAGTTTGGGGTATACCCCTGAAGGAGAAGTACCGAACAAGGACAGGAGGTGACGATGTGTACAGAAAGGCCTTCCTGGATCGCCAGGCTCTCCTTGATGGAAGGGATAGCTTCCTGGTCTCGAGATGCAGTTACGAGGTTGAAGGGGGTGAAGTTCCGAGGAGTGAGGGACATTGCCCATTCCACGCTGCGAGGAGGCATGCGGGGATGCCTGGAATGCGTCTGCTTCAACATGAAGACAACGCTCAGGAATGGACAGGACTTTGGATACGAGGCTCCTGTAGAGGAGTGGCTTTTGGGACTATTGGTTGCATCAGTGTTTTGTTATTTTATTTTTTGTTTTTATATTAGCACACTGCGGATGTGCAACTGTCTAAAATGAGGTGGCTAACGATGGAGTGAGGCACGAAACAGGCACATTAATGTTGGATAAGCTTGCTATGTGTGTGGCTTAGAAGCCGCAAAAGGGGGAAAATTATATAGAATATTTTCCATAGTTATTCCTAGTTATTCTATGTTTATCTTATTAATCAGTATGATTATCTTATGTTATTCTATGTATCAAGATGAGCAAAGTAGACAAATTATTTTTCTTTGAACATGTTATCATTTATATGATAGAGGGATTATGGAAGAAAAGTATAATATAACCTAGGATTTATATATCCAGATACGTATTCTCATGCATATAGTCAGAGGACTGCTTAAAAGAATAAATTGTTCTTGTGACAGATAACCAGAAAGAATGTAAGGGAGGGGTGAGTGCGCTCCTCAGCTTACGTCATATAGGCATATGTGCAGGAGATAGGGCAGAACACTCTCCCATTGGTAGGTGTGCTCATGGGCTTGGTTGATGATAAAAAACAATGAGGAGGATGACAGATGGGAGCCCAGTTAGTACTTGGTACTCCCTACCGTTTGATACCTGGATATTAAAGCTGTGTGAGTTAATTGAGAGGCACTTACGGGCTAAGATTGGCTTAGTGCGAGGGGTTGAAGGGGGTGTCGAGGACCCGGCCCTAGGCCCCCCTGATGAGAGATTGACGTGGGATGGGTTAAGAAGGAATGCATTGTTAACCCCTCGCACACGCCATCGAGGTGGTAGTAAGAATGCCCGTAAGAAGAAAAATATGTGGTACAAGATAAATGTACAACCGTATATGGATACTGAGGAGTCTGAAGTCAGAGGACTTAGATTCAGGGTTTTAGAGAGCAAGGCTAAAGGCCTGACTGAGGCCATGCGTAGAATGTGTTCTAGCATGACCATGGAAGATGCTGAACAAGCTGAACGGGAAATTGGTGACCCAGGGAGTTTGGCATTCAAGGAGACGGTAGATGTGATAACATACTTGGTTGACACGTGCGGGCTTGCTCCTACAGGGGAGGAGCACAAGACCTGGTTAAAGCAACAGGATGAGAAAAATAATGAAGATAATTGGGAGATCAAAGAATATGAGGAGATGGAAAAATGTAGGAGAGATAAGGAAAATGGAAGGGATGTCAATACCGAAAGAATATTAAGAGGCTTCAAGGGCCTTCCTGATTATAGCACAAATAATTTATCGGATAGATTCAAAGGACTGACTGTAGAAGAAGTTGGGGGATGATTTACACTCAGCTATTGGCTGGATGTCCTTTGTAGATCCCTTAAGGCGCCACAAAAAGGGGCGCCTGAAGAGTGTATTGAGATGGTGGCAGGCATTAACTTCTGGCTTGCATGAGATCAAGGTGTGGAGGAAGTCAAGGAGAGACTACGAAATTGAAACAGACACCGGTGATGAATAGGTTCCTTAAAAAAATACAAAAAAGCTAGTGTTTTTCCACTCGTATATTAAGATGGTGGAAATTCCCAAACCGGAGGGGCACATGAGATAAAGTATTGGGGAAATTTCAGTATGAGAAAAGAAATAATGAATATGGTCATTAAAAAACAAGTTACATAAGAGATAAATGTCTTCCCGCTTGAAATATTGGGGACATTTCTTATCAACAAGGTACACTTTTGTATGCAAAAAAGATATATAAGGAATAAGCTTTTAGACCTTAGGGTAGGATCTTAGAATTTTGCCTCACAAGATATCTACGAGCTGTTGAAGAGAGAGCAACACAAGACAGCTGTAGTCAAGCTGGAGTGGCGCGCTCCCTCTGCGCGCCACTCCAGGATATGGATATGGAGAGAGGAGTGACGTACGCGGTGCGGACTCAGCTGAAGAAAGAGCCACGCAGAACAACTATAACCAAGCTGGAGTGGTAATTATAATCTATATTACTTGTAGAAGTAGGAAAAGTAACACATTATAAGTTTCCTTTTATTTTAATATCTTTTATTTCTCATTAAGGTACTATATAAGGTAGAAAAATGTAGAGAAGTTATCATAGTTAGATAAATATAATATTCTAGGAATAGTTTCTTTTAAACGTCCAGAAGGGGGAGCTATAGGATAAGGCTAAGGCCAAAGAGGATGGATATTTGAGGGGTGTACCTTGATTTTTAAACATCATAGGTGGAAAGGTAAATTAGAAAGAGCTAAAGGGGTATATGTAACTTGCATGTGATCAGCAAACTGCAAAAGATGATATGTACACTGTAATCTGTATAACTATTCTTTTAATTGATTATGATAAAGTATATCTTACTATAATCATATGTGATAAAGATTCTTTAGAGGAATACATTGAATACAGGACATCGAATACCAGATTTGCATCACACCCTTCACTTCGAGACTGGGCTGGAAGTTCAGTAGAACTTACCAGGGCTCCAGGACGTTCGGAGTACTTGAGTTCGTCCCCGAGACACCTCATGGTGAGGTACTGCTCGTGGGAACGTGAGGTCTGAGCTCGGCAAGGGGTCCGTGGCTCACGACACTGCCATTAGAACACCTGGATGTTGAACTAGCCTATTTGTAATCGGTGCTTTGGGAAATGGGACTCATGCAGAGAATTACCTTACCATATGGAGTAATTGCCCCCACAATCGAGCCTGCGAGCATGTAGCCGACGTGACATGATGAACCGTAAAATAAATGCATTTAAATTCGTGGATTATTTAGGTTTGAGTTATCAAGATGCATTCTCACGCACACCACAGGTAAAATTAATAAAGAAACTATAAATTGGTCCGAGTCAGCCTACTTTAATACTTCGTCCTATGAATAACTTGAATAATGAAGCGGGTTAGTGGCTACTAGGGGTACAATTTATGTGTCCCCTACCTTTCTCGGGGTTACTGGTCTTGTTATATTTCCGGTCCGACACTGTACAGCCACATTTACAGTAGATTAAATTATTCTGAACATACCAAGGAGGACTTAAATCAAGTATTGCCATGGAAATAACATTTACATCGGTCTAAAATGTCATGACAGTCTAAAATGTTCTGAATTGCAAAAGTTACATAATTACACAAGTTAACTTATAATTAGTACCCTCTTAAGAACGTCTCAACTATAATATTAACCCATATAGCCTAGCTAATTTACATTCTTGGATTTAAAATGAAAGCCATTTCACAGCATTCCCAGTTATTTTGTCTGAATAGATTGCCTACACTTTATTCGGATCACCACGTTTAGCTTGCTTCTCCACTCTCCTGTTGGGACTTCCTTGTTCCTTGTTCATTTCTACAGTACATTAATCAAGGGTGTTCAACAAGGGTGGATCCTTTTCAAGATGTTGTACCAACTTCCCTCTCTATGTGCACCTGGCAGTCGAGCTGCAAGTTCACGCCTGTTTTCCGTTCTGGTTCCTCAGTGGTGGAATGACTTGCCTACCACTGTCAGGACAGCAGAATCCTTCCCCCTATTTCGACACAGACTCAAAACCCACCTTTTCAAACTCTACCTTAGTCCTCCCTCCTGATTTCCCCCGCCCCTCCTTTCTGTTATCCCTATCCTTGTCTAACCCCCCCCCCCCATAAAAAAAAAAAAAAGTTAATCAGAGTTTATCAGAAAATGTGTAGCATTTGTTATCCAGAAAATATTTATTACCTTCAAGGGGTCTGAATATTGAATGCAGGTATTAGTATTAGAATAGATAAGAGTCAACACACAAAAAAAGAGTTAGCACTAAAAAGGCAAATCTGATATCAAAGATGGGGAACTGCCGAAATGCCATTGGATATGAAACATTGTGGCTCGGTTGCTGAAGGTTTGTTTCTACTCTTTTCTTTGTTGCTTGCTCCACTCCTTCAGGATTTTCTCAGCAGCATTTAGTGTGGAGTCTTCCTGTTGGGTGAAATATCAGCAGTGAAGCTTTAGACACAACTTAGTGGAAGATGAGGTCTAATACTCTTCCCTCTTAAAAAAAAAGAAAAAAAAAGAAAATCCCATGAAGGGTTACCTTGACAAAGCAGAACCTGATGTAATTTTCTAAGTCTTTGCAGTGTTCCAGACTGTAAAATGCAGAGACTGGTATTGTGGCCAAACCCTGCCAAAACAAACAAACAAACAAACAAACAAACAAAAAAACATATCTGGCTGGTTACATGAACATCTCACCCTCTCATAACATGAAATGAGACCAGAATCCAATTTGACCAGAATCATGATAATAATAAATTATTATAATAATTTCCAATTTAGCCAAAGCGTTTATCCAAAATGTCTAACAGTTTATTAGACTAATCCCCCTGGACCAATGCAGGGTTAAGGGTCTTGCTTAAGTACCCAACTGCTGGGCGGATCTTATCATGGCTACACTGGGGCTTGAACCACCAACCTTCCAGGTGCCAGTCATGTACCTCAGCCAACTTCTGAGGGAAACGACACTTCAAATGTTGATCAGGACGAAATGCAAAATTGAATTTAAACACACTGTTGTTCCATGTTTCTTAACCTTATTCTTGGTTCATGGGGCTCATGGGTGGTTCATTTGGATGAGGCACTGCTCTGTGTTGTAGAGATAAACCCTGGGTTGGGCTGACTGTGGCTGGTAGCCCTGAAGGGGGTCACGCACAATTGGCAACTGGGCATGAAATTATTTTATAATGAAAAAAACCTTATTCTTGATGAGCCACTTGGCAAATCTGCAATCACGAGGTTCATCTTTTGTGCTTGAATCATGAAAGTCCACATCTGTTAAAAAAAGAGATACATCTTGAATAAGATGCCTACAGAACACTAAAACATGCAAAGCCAACAGAAACTAGGGAGATGCAACCTTTTCTTAAATTCATATGATGAGGCATGTAGGTGTTTCCAAGGATTTTTTACAGAACAGCTTCAAAATAAAATAATTCTAATGACTTCTGAAAGGATAATTACACTAGAAGCCTTACAAAGTGTGCTTCTTTCTACAAAAGGCAGCAGAGACCGGGAACTTGTATGAGAGGAGAGAGAGCCAGAGCGAGAGTGTTGATGAGCTGAAAAGCTATTTTAGACTGAAAAGCTATATTATTTTAGTTTGTTATTTTAGCCTGGGGTGGCACAGATGGTGCAGTGGGTAGCACTGCCGCCTCACAGCAAGATGGTCCTGGGTTCGAATCCCCGTCGGCCGGGGCCTCTCTGTGTGGAGTTTGCATGTTCTCCCAGTGTCTGCCTGGGTTTCCTCAGGGTACTCCGGTTTCCTCCCACAGTCCAAAGACATGCAGGTTAGGCTGATTGGAGAGTCTAAATTGCCCGTAGGTATGAGTGTGTGATTGAATGGTGTGTGTGCCCTGCGATAGACTGGCGACCTGTCCAGGGTGTATTCCTGCCTTTCGCCCAATGTATGCTGAGATAGGCTCCAGCCCCCCTGCGACCCTGTTCAGGATAAGCGGGTTAGGATAATGAATTAATGAATTAATGAATTTTAGCCTGGACCATGTGAGGGTGACCGGTGAAGACTTTTGTTTACTTTTCCATTTGTGGTGTATACTCTCTCTCTCTCACTCCAGCTTCTGTTACATAATAAACACTGGTGAAAACCGACATCCATGGTACCTCCCTGTGACCATCTCTTCTGTCGCCCCAGGGGTGTGTCATGGTATGAGACACACTGTATAAAAAAATACCCTTTAATAAAATCTGAAAATCTGCACTTTAACCACATGTGAATGGTTTCATTACAAAACACTCCCAAAAAGTATGGAGCGCACATCATGTTTGAATATTTGTAAATCAAAATAAGTAGAATGGCTTGGATGAGAGTACTCACTCATAGATGAAATGTCAGCTATCATGAAGTATCCTCCCTCTGGCATGATGGGTTGTAGGCCCACATCCACCAGACACTGGGCCAGTTTCTGACGCTTGTGATGAATCCTTTCAGGCAGCTGGACGAAGTAGCTCTCTGGTTTCCCAAAACACTCAAACTCCCTCTGGAATCCATGAGCAACCGCCTCCTGAGAAGGATCACATGACAGTGAGCGAATGTTCCCAGAGGAGTAACATCAAATTACTGGGGATAATTCTTTTTTTTCATTCTTACACAACAGTCAACAAAGTGTTCAATCATGTGTTGTTTTTACCTGAGCTGCTGTGGCACAAGAGTGGACAGTATTCAGATGGACGGTTTTCAGGTGCTTTAAAATGCGCCCAGAACCCATTGCCCAGCCCACCTGAAACATAAGTGATGTGTGTGTGTAATTATACACTCACTGAGCACTTTATTAAGTATTTATTCGTTTTTTCTTCTGCTGCTGAAGCCTATCCACTGGGAGGTTTGACGCGTTGTGTGTTCAGAGATGCTCTTCTGCATACCGCTGTTGTAATGTGTGGCTATTTGTGTTACTATCACCTTCCTGTCAGCTCTGGCCCTTCTCGTCTGACCTCTCTCATTAACAACACGTTTTTGCCTGCAGAACTGCTGCTCACTGGATGTTTTTTGTTTTCGCACCATTCTCTGAAAATTCTAGAGACTGTTGTGTGTGAAAAGATCAGCAGTTTCTGAGATACTCAAACCACCGTGTCTGGCACCAATAATCCCTCCACGGACAAAGTTACTTCAATCACAGTTCTTCCCCATTTCAACTTAAAAGCAGCTGAACCTTTTGACCATCTCTGCATGCTTTTCTGCGTTTAGTTGCTGCTAAATGCATGAAATATTGCTGATTACATATTTGTATTAACAAGCTGGTGTACAGGTCTACCAAATAAAGTCCTGATTGCGTTGTATATATAAATGTTTCTGAGGTGAGGAATATTCCAATCTCTGTTCACCTTCCATCCTGTGGCACTGAAACTCTTCCCTGCACTTCCAATGGTAACTGTTCTTTCCCACATTCCTGGAAGGCTGGCTGCATGGAAGTTATACAAGGGAATGTTTTCAAAGAGATAAAAATGGAGAGTAATACATATAATAAATGACTTAATTTCTGAATTCCTGAGAAGATGGCATTATTGCCTTCACTTAACAGTCACATTTTCTTAATGTACACATTTTGTAGCCTACTGAATTTCTTACAGAATACATCTTTTATTCTTGCCAATATATTTCCACACTTTGTCATTTTATTTAGAGACAGTAGCGATTACTAGGTGTGAGATTTATTCCAAATCCTCTGTTCTCAAAAAAAACACATCATAATTATTGAATACATATGTATGGCTTATGTGATTGCTTCTTATTGAGTTTGAGCTGGCATTATAGCAACTACCTACTGCTGAATGTTTCTCACCTATTTTCACATGCGTTGCACCATCGTAGGTGAGCCACTCATACACCTCATCACTGATGCACACCACATCATGTTTAACACACAAGTCAGCAATCATCTGTAGCTCCTCCAGCTTGTACACCTGTGTAAGGGGTAGGAGTAAAAGCCACTGAAATCACTGCAACAGAAGATGGTCATAGACATCCTAAAGGCAGGATCATCACCTTTCCCAGGGGGTTGTTGGGAGTGTTCAGGACAATGGCTTTTGTGCGTTCTGTGAATTTACTTGCCAGCTCCTTAGGAGATAAAACCCAATCTGCACTGGACATGGCCTTTCCTGTCTCTTTGTTCTGGAACAACAACAACAACAACAACAGTGATATGGATACAGTCACCAATAATCATTCATTATCACAATATATATAATCATGTTAATGGTTAATAATCATATTCATTCATTCATTCATTATCCTAACCCGCTTATCCTGAACAGGGTAGCAGGGGGGCTGGAGCCTATCTCAGCATACATTGGGCTAAAGGCAGGAATACACCCTGGACAGGTCACCGGTCCATCGCAGGGCACACACACCATTCACTCACACACTCATACATACGGGCAATTTAGACTCTTCAATCAGCCTAACCTGCATGTCTTTGGACTGTGGGAGGAAACCGGAGTACAGAGAGGCCCCGGCCGACCAGGATTCGAACCCAGGACCTCCTTGCTGTGAGGCGGCAGTGCTACCCACTGCACCATGCCTAATAATCATATTAATATTATTAATCATACTAATATTATGATATTCGCCACCAATAATCATTAGTGTCTGAAATTAATTTAGAATTTAGAATGACTATATAGGCAGGTTGTTCAGTTTATGCTATTCTGGGTCTCTCCCTGAGGGCAGATACATATAGCAGATACTGTAGGCCTACATCCCTAATGCATATGACATTATTTAAAAGCTTACCTGTCTTAAAGGCACGTAGACAGCTTTCCCACCAGCCATTTTAACCATTGGCTGGTAGCAGACAAAGAACGGTTCAATAATTATCACCTCAAAAAGAAAAAAGATTAAAGGTTACCCTGGGTACACTTCTTACATTAGGTTAAGTCAAAGACAACACAAAATACCACAATTACCTCATCTCCCTCATCCACCAGTGCCTGAAATGTGCAGAACAGAGCTTGATAAGCACCCACAGTGACCAGGATGTCCTCAAATGGGTCAATCTCCTGGCCCACAATCCTTCCAAAGAACTTTGCAAGAATTTTCACCAGGGGTGGATGGCCCTGTGGGTATAGTTTTTAGCAACATCACCTAATCATTTTCAGGAATATGCTAAACAATGAGATATATTTATGTCCCGATCATTCATCAATACTGCCCTATTGGCAAAAAGGCAGTAACTGCTCACAGAGTGAAACTGAGAAAAATTACTTCAAAGTTTCTTTTTTGTCCAGCCCAATGAATAATAGGCAGATCATTGGCGATAGGGTGGTTTGTACACTAATAGTTAAACGGTGCGCTCGTTCGGTATTTTTATTTATTTTATAACATGGTAACAATCAAATTAGTTTGTAGCTGTGTCTGGGCGATGTCTTTTCGCAGCATCCAGGCAAGTTCGAACATAATACTTTGTAAAGATAAGTTGTGTTCAGTGACAGGTTGGGTTCACTGACAGTGACAATTTAGTGACTGTAGCTGCGGTCAACACAGTAAAACACAATAGCTGCAGTCCATAACACAGGGAAACTAAAATACGGTAACCTCAGTTACTGTGCCTTAGTTTCCCAGCTACTTTTTGCAGTTACTGTAAACATGACCCCTCGTTTCACCAAAAACACAACAGTAGAGAATGTGATATTTATCCACCTGTATCATGACAATAGCCTAACTCACTTGGCAGTTACTGCCTTTTACCTCAGTAGGGCAGTATACAGCACATTAGAAGATAAACAGCAAAAGTGTTAACTTACGACTGCTTTCCTGTACTGAACTGTATCTACTCATACATTATAAATTCAATGTTACACCGGGGAGGACAGAGGAACCAGAAGCAGACACCGGGGTGTGGAAAATGGCAAGTTTACTAGCAGGTGAAGGGGCAGGCAGAGCACAGTCACAAACAGGCGAAAGATCAAAAACCAGGGGGTCAGTCCACAGGCAAAAGTCCAGAGGTTGATCCAACAGAAGAGTCCAAAAGGCAGGCAGGGGTCAAACACAGGAAATCCAACAAGAAACAGGGCAATGGCAAACAAGGCTCGGGCAAACAAACAAGGCTAGGGAAACAAGGCTCAGGAACAAGGGGGCTAGAACAGGGGGAAGGAATAAAGGGCTCGGGACTCAAAAACAGGACAAGACAAACTAGCCAGGTGCAACTGAAAAGGACAGGTATAAATACACAGGGGAATGAGACAAACTAGGCGGGGCATGGGAGTGAGGGCGGTCAAACAACTGAACATCAGGTGAGACACATGAAAGGGTAATAGCACAATAATGTTGGGGAAACGAAAACGCGGACTGGATTCACAAAGACACACATGTAATACAAACGGCTCCAGACTAGGGAGTAGACAATTGCAGAGAATCAGGAGATGCAGAGATACGAAGAGACAGGTGCGAATACATCGCTGAAACTAAGAAGTAATCAGTGATAGAATAGGGAGGCGGAGTTACAGAACAGAATTGAAACTGGAGATGGGTTAGTAAGTTAGATAAGTGATTTAAATTACAAATACCCAAAACTTGTGAATGTTAGTTTGTTAGTCTGACAAACATATTATTGTGTTATTTAGTATAATAGTTAGTTAGTACTGTACAAATTCTATGTTAGTTGGGATTAGTATATTAGTGTTGTGTACAAACGTGAAATGGAGAGAAAGCAGGAAGTAAGGAATGCAAGATTGGAAGGAAGGTTGAACCCCGGAACTACCGTAAACACCCAAATAGTGGGGCACGCAGACAGGGGAGTGACTGGGCTCGTAAACATTCAGACTCAGACATCACAGGGGAAGACGAGTGCAAAGACTAATGAATATAAACAGAACACCAGACATGAATATGAAAAATAATAAATTACAAGAATAACGATAATAAACAATGATAAACTAACAGACAGAACACAGGAACATAACATTAAATCCATACGAACAGCAACTTAAACATCACAGAACAGCTGCAAAAACAGAAATCGTCAGGCCTGCTAGTCTTACAAATGGACGAGTGTACTGATGAAGCGAAGATCCCCCACTCATAGCTTGACAGAAGGCTTCCTGAATAAAGCTGGGTGGGGAAAAATCAGGAAAGCCCCGACCAAGGTTTACAGCCTTGTATTCAGCAGCCAGCTGAGTGAATTGCACCCTATCAAAGCAACAAAAAGATCGTGTTGGACATGATCACACTAGAGTTGTCAGCTTTTTGCGAAATGTATGAATCTCTGATCTTATAAGTCAATAACAAACCAAAGTAAAAGATAGGACAATGTAGATAAAGTTATTTCTAAATGCAGTTTTATGTGTTTGGTTAGAATGGATTGTGCATTTATAAATAGTTCTGCACGTCCTTTCACCATAGAAATAAAGGAACATGTGCCTAAATAGGTACAAATGCTTGTCGCTGGGATGGCACATTGCTGGTATAGAAATTGTGCAATATAGAATCCTTTTTGCGTGAAAAGCATGCTCATTTGTCCCCAGACAAAACATCACTGTACTTTCAGGGTAGCCTACATTTGGGAAATATGATCCTTGAAGAACAAAAATCTACCTCTACGGCCACGTCATTTCTGAGTGTAGCACGTTAGTTTGGCAGATTTTAAGTGTTTTCCATTATTCTGCCGTACTGCCATTAGAACACTTGGATGTTGAACTAGCCTATTTGTAATCGGTGCTTTGGGAAATGGGACGCATGCAGAGAATTACCTTACCATAAGTAGTAATTGCCCGCACAATCGAGCCTGCGAGCATGTAGCCGACGTGACATGATGAACTGTAAAATAAATGCATTTAAATTTGTGGATTAATCAGGTTTGAGTTACCAAGACGCATTCTCACACACACCACAGGTAAAATGAATAAAGAAACTATAAATTGGTCCGCGTCAGCCTACTTTAATACTTCGTCCTATGAATAACTTGAATAATGCAGCGGGTTAGTGGCTACTAGGGGTACAATTTATGTGTCCCCTACCTTTCTCGGGGTTACTGGTCTTGTTATATTTCCGGTCCGACACTGTACAGCCATATTTACAGTAGATACAATTATTCTGAGCATACCAAGGAGGACTTAAATCAAGTATTGCCATGGAAATAACATTTACATCGGTCTAAAATGTCATGACAGTCTAAAATGTTCTGAATTGCAAAAGTTACATAATTACACAAGTTAACTAATAATTAGTACCCTCTTAAGAACGTCTAAACTATAACATTAACCCATATAGCCTAGCTAATTGACATTCTTGGATTTAAAATAAAAACCATTTCACAGCATTCCCAGTTATTTTGTCTGAATAGATTGCCTACCCTTTATTCGGATCACCACGTTTAGCTTGCTTCTCCACTCTCCTGTTGGGACGTCCTTGTTTCTTGAACATTTCTATGGTACATTATCAAGGGTGTTCAAAAAGGGCGGATCCTTTTCAGGATGGAGTTGCGCCCCCCTGCACACGATCCAAGCAGTTTCTTTATCAGAGGTGGTTCCAAGATTCACTAAAATTCACAAAAAATTTTCCATCGTTTAAATTGCCTTTGTGGTTGGGACCCGTTCTTTCATCTTTTCCTCACCTCCCGATGAGTGGGGCTAGGGGCAAGAAAATGCGAAAAGTAAGGGATTGGGGTGAGCCATTCCACACTATATTCCCCACCTTGCTGTCGTGACAGAAGGGACAACAGCATGTGAAAGGAACTAGTTTTTCCATGCACTGTGGCTTCAGGCTTAGGAGTGTATTTTCTGATATGCAAAGGCTGCTGCCTGGAATTAGGTTTGATGTTTTCCAATGTAAAATGTCTTGATCATGTAGGGACAAATTCACAGAACAAAAGATCTCCCTCCTAACATGCATGATAAACAATTACAAGTCAAAATCAGACTCAACCTTAGTGAGCAGGATGGTTCCTCCAAAACTCTTGACGATGTATGCTAAAAGTGTATCAATATATACATATTAAAGTATGATATGTACCCTGTATAGTTTCAAACTGATTAACTGCTAAATTGTGCTCGAATTACACAGTGAGGGGGGGGGGGGGGGGGGGGGGGGGGCGTCTCAAACTGTGTAGTCAAGGACACGGGCACCCCACTCTGCCAAGAGCAGGTGCGGGGTGAAGTGAGGACAGGGGGAGTTCCTAGTTCGTAGTTCGTAGTTGGCAGAACGCCCTGAACTTTGTACAGAGTTAGCAGAGCATAAGGACCGTTGGCGATTTGCCACAATGACATTGTGGGAGGAGCTTTGGGAGGAGTTACGATAAGAACAGTGTGGGTGATTTGCCAGAATGAGGTTTGAGGAGGAGTTGTAGGTGGAGTAACTGTGTATAAAATGGGTGTAAAAATGACAGTCGGGGTTCAGTTCTGGAGAACTGATCCGGCTTTATGCACGTGTGCTAATGAAGTCTGATTTTCCTGAAGAACTGGTCTTTTCCCTCGTGAAGATGTTTTTCGACAAATTGAAGATTTGGACTCTGTCGTTTCCTAGACACGACAATCATATGTTGATAGCCAGTCTAATGCGCAATATATTGAGCGCCATTTAGCAGCCTGGTGTGAGAATCCCTTGGAAGCACAAAAAGTCGGTCGCAGAACATAAATGATAAAAAGGACTAGGAGGAACAGGTCCTTTTTATCTTTAGCTTTGTTAAGCTACTTAAACGGGATGGCGATTTTAAATTTTTTTTATCGCTCACCCGCGGTAAAATGAAAGATAATAGCCTATTGTGAATTAATGTCATAGCCTGCATTGGTCTGTTCTTGAATCAACAGTAGTTAGCCTCCATAATTAGGCCTACACAATAACAGGAACACTGAGAGGGGTTTTGGATTTATTTAATTTTTTACAAATGGTAATGTAGTAAAAGGCCTACTGTCTTTCATTTTTCAAACCAGTGTTTATAATTTCTATTATACAACAGATTATATTATTGTAATAGCGTTGCTTAGCTAATGTTAGTGCAGTGGGGATACGTTAGTACCGTACCGTTACCGTTGGAGTGGGGAAACATTGCTACCGAACGTTCACAATATTGCTTAGCAACCAATGACCTACTGTTTCCCAATAACGGTGTCTCTTATCGCTTTACGAAGACTCTCTCGGGCACAGGTGTCAAACTCCAGTCCTGGAGGGCCGCAGTGTCTGCTGGTTTTCGGGTTGTTCCCGGCACCTGTGGTTCATTTAAGTCTTTAATTGGCTAAGCAATCCACACACCTTGTTCCCAAGGCCTTAATTGACAGCTGATTGAAAGCAACCACAAAAACCTGTAGACAATGCGGCCCCCTGGGAGTTCAGTTTGACACCCCTGCTCTAGGGTATACCTTACTAAAGTTGTTTACTTTTCTACGTGTGTTCTCGAACTATCACTTAGGCGGTTGCTTAAGGGATAGCTTCTACGTGCGACGTTTCTAGGCCCATCGACTCGCTCTAAGATCGATTATGCACTCCATGCAGCGACTGTTTCACTGCGTTATGAGAGAAAGTGTTATTTATGAATAAAACACTGCAGGAATACTTAAAATACTTTTCGCCAAATTATATAGGCTCTACGGTTAGTGATACGGCTTGTGGCTATGCTATCTAGCAATACGCATTCTTTGGCATGTCAAGTTTTATTTACATTATTTTAATATCTTTGTCGTAGTGCCTTAAATGACTTTGCAATCAGGGTTGATTTGGCAGAAGCCAAACATTTTTTTACATAAGATATGGCGGAAAAACGAAGAAATAAGTGGTCCCACAGCTTCACAGCAAACGAAATGGAGATATTGTTAGAGGTGGCGCTGAATAAAGAAACATTATTTTCCAGTTTTAGGACTACGGTGTCCAACAAAACCAAGAAAAAACAGGTTAAACATCGCTCCAACACATAGAGAGAGGGAAATCGTTAGTTTATGATTATGATTTAAAAGGCAATTTGGCAACCTTCGTAATTTACCATTTTATGATTTGCATGAAAACAGTGCCATTAATGTGGCATTTTAGTAATATTATTAGCTTACTACAACTGTAGAATTATTAGTGTAGCTACATATTGTTTAGCAGATTGAGATGTAACTAAGACCAACAGCTGATTCCACAGGCTTGCGGTCGTAACAGTGGTGGACACTAGCGGAGTGAGCTAAGGTATAGCTAAGAGTGGTCCAGACCAACCTTACGAAAGTACGACGTACAGAAGGTATACTTAGCTAAGAACGTTTCGAGAAACACGCTGAAACGTTAAAGTAGAGCTTAAGGTACAACTTAGGAACGACGTAGCGTTAAGAAGGCTTCGGGAAACGCACCCCTGTTCATTTTTTTAAATAATGAAAAGGACAAGCTGAAAGATCAAACAAAAGCTAAGAAATGAACCGATTTTCATACATAAATTCATCTTTTATTGTAAAAACGCATTCAATGAATTCGGCATAAAAACACATTAGCCTACATTCGTGAATTTATTGTACTATGCTTTTCCTCCGATACTGACACATGAGTAGCCTATAGGCCTAAGCTTTAATTATGTAAACATCCCAAGTTCCCAACTATAGTTAGTTGATTTTTAAGAATCCGATCTCCGACCGCGGCCCTCCGCAACCGCCCCCCCCCCCCCAAAAAAAAAAGTCAGAATAAATCAGAACACACAAAGGTTTAAAGTGGAAATAGATCTATTTTGTGAGGTCTACTGCACTATTGCGCATAAGCTGTTACAGAACAGTATAATGTATACAATGCAGCACGGACATACTACATCCTACTTTCTTGAAAAAATGTATGTCCTTCCACCTTCATACACAAAATGCAGCTTCCACATCACTTGTAGAAACAAGTTATTTGGTGGCTCATATAGTTTAAGTTTAAATTTGTAGACAAATGTCATTATCCTATTGAATTTATAATCAATTATCACACTCCATGCAGACAGCCCTTTAAACAGGATCAGGAGCCATCAGACCTCATTTTTCATGAAGACTGTTCATGACAGCATGTTACAAAAGAAGCCCGAGATTCTAATTCTTGTATAGGTCACAAATGCTTGCACCTTTAAAAAAATTCCTTTGAAGGCCAGATCGATGCACAGGTATGGGTTAAGCGAATGTCCAGCTCATTGGATTGAGGACATCACACATTCTCATAGTTTTGCCTTCTTCAAGTCTTCGGGTAGGATACGGCCCTTCTTCCGAGCCTTCTCCTTACGCTTCTCCATTTTCCCCCGCTTCTGTTTCTGGATGTTCCTGCGACGCTTGTCCTGTTTATGCTGCATTTTCTCCACGACATTGACACTTCGCTGCTCCCAGCGCTTCTTTTTCTGTGTGCGAATTTTCTCTTTTCTTTTAAGGGAGGCACGCAGCAGGTCCTCATTGTCCTTAATCTTCAAGCCCTCGGCCTTATACAGAACATTGGTCCATTTCATCTTCTCCTCCGCTTCCTTGGCCTTGCCTTCATCTTTGGTCCTCAGCTCCTCTATCTTTGCCTTGCGTGCCTCCACGCGGCCGAGAAGCTGCTTGTAGTTTTTCCCGGTCAGTGGGGTCAAATTCCCTTTCACTTTCTTCCTCTTCTCCTTCTTCAGTTGAGCTTTTTCTGTATACCCTTCTCCCACCTCCAACTTGTTGAAGACCATGGTGGACGTTTCTTTAGCTGCCACAGGTGATCCGACGGAGATAGTCGGCGTCTCCGCCCCATTCTCGGTCGCAGCACCCTCTCCGAGTTTCGCTGCAAGCTTCATCATCCGAAACGCTTTTCTCTTTCTCTTCTTTCGTTCCCTTTCCTGCTTCCGTTTCTCCCGCTTCTTCTCAACTTCCTCTGATGATAGGCCCTTGGGGTTACCCTGAAACAATTAATAAAATGTTAAACATTAAAACAAATAAATGAATGTCAGGGTGTGTTTTTAATCATGTCTCTTGGAGCCATCATTTTTCAAAGGAGATGTGGGTCAAGACTGCAAACACCCTTCAGGCTCATAAACTCACAATAAAGGTTTGAACGGGGCCATTTTCTTACAGACCATTTTCTTAACACTATCATCCTGCCCACAGACTGGCAACATCATAATTATCCCCACAATGCGTACATACAAATGCTCAATTGCCAGTTGAAACAGCAAATTTACAAAAAAGGATTTGCAGTTACACAGGTGAATAGTACAGTAGAATTAAACAAGCTTAGAGCAGCTGTGATTATGTATGTTATCACCAATGCAAACCAGACAGAAACTCAACAGATGTATTATTAATAAGGCTGCCTGTTGCGTAGCGGTTAAGGTACATGACTGGGACCCGCAAGGTCGTTGGTTCGATTGCCAGTGTAGCCACAATAAGATCCACACAGCCGATGGGCCCTTGAGCAAGGTCCTTAACCCTGCATTGCTCCGGGGGAGGATTGTCTCCTGCTTAGTCTAATCAACTGTACGTCTGCCAAATTCCATTAATGTAATGTATTATCATTACAAAACACATTTTTAGTCTTTTTTTTAAGGTGACAGGATATGTGACAAAACAGAAATGCAAGCGATGTTAAAAAAAGGGACTCAATTGCTCAATTGACTCAGGAATATATGCAAAATTACTTTAATGAATACATACATGGCCCCGGGTTTCTTCAATCTTCTCGTGCAGTCTCTGACGCAGAATATCCACGGCAAAAAAGGAACCACCACCAGATTTCGCACCTGAAAGACAAAGTCAGCAAGGTAATAAATAATGACAAGACACACACCAAGCTTCCACACCCATCAGAGAGCATGAGTATGACAGTGGCAGTCAGGAATCCTTTACCCTTTTGTTTCTGAGGCAGCCCGCTCTCAGGCTTAGCCTTCGCCACATTCAGTGCAGCTCCAGAGGCTGCTGCTGCCTGCATTGGATGGACTGCTGGTGGTTTGCGGCCATTAAATGGCTTCCCTCCAGTATGTTTTGGTTGTTGTCTCTTTTTCTTCTTTGGCACACCTGCCTCACCTCCATGCCGAAACGGAACTAAAGTGTACAGGTACAACATGTTGTTTTTGAGAATAAAAACATAACACTACTACAAAAAAAATAAAAAGAATAATAATAATACTTATATATACACATACTTATTAGCAATAATGAGATCAGAAGTTAGCTAATGCTGGTCACAGTGACATACATCAATCTACATTACGAAAAATACATTTGAAGATGCATTCCTATATACAGCAAATGGGAATGTACTGCAAGTGTAATGGAATGGAATTGGGGAATAAAAACATTACCAAAAGGTCTTTTCCGTGGTTCTTGGTTCTGTGAAGCACATACTTTGCTGCCCAATTTCTGAAGGTAGGAGTCCTTCGATGCAAGACTTGCCATTATATTTAGAACCTAAATCAAACAAGAGTTTAGACGGCAAACATCAACTCGTTAGCTAAACAAGCTTTGATGAGAGGAAGCGACCTGTCATATCCATCAAACAATTAGAAGATCAGTTTGCACTGCTGCCAGTTGTATCTACAACTATTTAGAAAACGCTCCACAGCTTGATAACATCGAATAATATTTTGAGTAGCGAGACAGCGAAACCTTCCATTATTTACGATCTGTATAAGTGAAGCAAGCAAACAAACAATTTTCTGAAAATATGTAGAGTACGTATTATGTTGGTGACAACGACGAAAGATGCACTTACCTTAAATAGTGTGATCGATAAGAAAATGTAATGTTACTTGCTGCATTCCATACCCACGTGGAAAATCAAACACAGTGGAGACGCATCACCCAATGAACATTCACAATACATCACTTATCTTGTTTTATTTCCACTTATTTCCAATTATAAAAACAAGTCCATAGGAAGGGCAGGGGTTTTTTTAATTAACAGCTTTAAAATGCAGTTTTTCGGATGGGAGTTTAAAAAAAAAACCCACCCCAAGACAAGACCTTTATTGACTTCACGATATCTTGTTCCCACACGAGGCCTGAAACAGACCGGTTTCAGGAATGGAGCCCAATGCGCATGCGTTATACCTTATTATTGGCTTAGGATGTGGTAACATCAAACCCTTTCCCCCGACCCAGACATGAAAAAAAATACAGTCCCATGTTACAAGGAAAACAATTAACGTTAACGCTGTGTAGACAGTGGCAGTATTTATATTTCCTGTTAAAACTTCAGGTTCTTCGGTGAAATGAACAGCTTAAAGTTTACACTGGCGTCTTCCTTCAACATTATAAACGCTTTGAGAAGTCATGTAAGTATGCTGCAGCATCCATGTTATGAAACATGTTCGCCAGGTAGCTAACTAGTCGCAAGGTTGAAGCATTGAATAACACGAAAAAACATGCATCAAGTTGTGTGGGGTGACAAAAATAAGTCCGCAGTTTTTTGTATAACTAATGACGCAGGACACTGTTTTTGATTACTACAGACTTATCCCAAGAGAACTATCTTCGCGCAATTCCATTTCAAACTTTTGAAGGGTAAGTAACCTAGCCAGGTTCGACACGGTCGAAGTTGTCTGCATTTATATTTACTGCTCAGGTCATTAGACACTGAAGCACATGTATTTTATTCCATGGAGTATTTTAAGTTATACCTACCTATGCACTTAAACCGGCTTGTTCAATGTTTGATTTCACAATGGTATAGTAGTAGTCTTGAGAAGATTTAGCTCATGCTTTCGTAGAAATATCCCAGTCATTCTGTCCCAGAACACTGTTATCAGTTGATTGTCTGTGTCCAGGCAGGTGCGTCCTTCCTTGTCGACAGTCTAGTTCCACAGCTTCTGGAGCTGAGAAAGGCGAGGACACTGTCCTCAAATGGATCCTGTTGCTTATTCCAGTCTCAACATTTGGTCTTGGAACATGGCAGGTGTGGTAATATCCTGCTCCGTATACTGCACATAAAAATATTTATTCTGGATTATTCCATCTCCGGAACTTTCATCTTTGTGTATAAGCATGGTGTAAATCTGTATGCATACGGCCTATGAAATGTCTGGAATTTCAAGGGTATGACAAAAATAAAATAATCCCTTTCTGTATGCCAATCCAGGTGAAGCGCCGGCACTGGAAATTGCAGCTGATTGCAGACCTGAAAAGTCTTACCACTGCTGAGCCCATTAACCTACCTGTAGAGTAAGTGTTACAGATATTATTATTCATTATCAATTGAACCTTGATGTCAGACTTTTTAATGATTCAGTGGAATCAACCAAAGTCTTACATTTTTCCAAATAAAACGTGCATTTCCCCTAAAAAGGCTACCACGGTTTAATAAAAATGAGGTAACAAACATGCGAAATCCCTTTGTTATCCATCATCATGGGAAAAGGTAAAGAACTGTCATTTCAGAAAAGACATTTGGTAATTGACTGTCTCAAGTCTGGCAGTGGGTACAAATGAATGCATCAACGGTTTAACATACCACTTTGCGCTGTAAGGACAATAAAGAAAAAATGTAAAACATATGGAATGGTTGCAAACTTTCCAGGAAGAGGACACAGGTGCACATTCTCCCCACAGAAGGTGAGGGAGGCCATAAAGAACAACAGTATCACAGTTTGAGAATTGCAGAGATCGGTTGTGTCTTGGGATTACCAAGTCTCAAAATGGCACCTAAAGACCAGCAAGCTCTTTAGAAGAGTGGCATGAAGGCGGCCCTTACTGAACATAATAAACAAAATCAAGCATCTGGAGTTAAACGTCATTGGAATTGTGACCGGAAGATGGTCAGATGAGGCCATACACACCATCTACATGTTTGGTGGCAAAAGAGGAATACAAGGAGAATCACCTTATACCTATTGTCAAGGGGTGCAAGAGATGGGTCATTGATGTTTTGGTGATATTTCGCTGATATTTTTAAAAGACCCATGGCTGTCATCTTTGCCAGTGATGTTTTAAACCAAAGTATTAAACCAATGGCAATAATTGTGAAACCTGTTTTTTTTTCGGTAAATCTACTTTTTACTTGAAAAATGTAAGACTCTGGTTGATTCCTTTGAATCATTAATAAAGCACACTACTTTGAACATGTTGGAAAATATTCAATCAAGATCCTGTTTGAAAAAAAATTAGTTTGGAGCCACCTGTATCTGTATTTTTCAATCATTATGTTTACACTTCCCTCATATCTGACAGTTTAAATGATCAAAATGTTTGGGTTAGGGTTAGCATAAGGGTTATGCTAAGGCTAGGATAAAGGCTAGGCTAGCATAAAGGCTAGGGTTAGTTACTATGGCATGTGAAATGGAAATGGTGATGGGATACTCATGAATATTGTTGTTTACATCGTGCTGTGCTACAGGCCCATTGAGCTGAACAGTCTGGAGTACAGGCGTGTGAAAGTGCGGGGGCACTATGACCACTCTCAGGAGCTGTACATTTTGCCACGCTCTCTCGTGGACCCGGAACGTGAGGCCAGAGAAGCGGGACGTTTGTCATCCAGTGGTCAATCGGGAGCCAATGTCATTACTCCTTTCTACTGCACAGACCTTGGGTATGGCAAATTATATATTTCACAAATTCAATCACTTAAGGGCTTGGCCAGATTCAAAAGATGACACCGAGTGATGCTGGCATACGTTTTACAACTGACAAAACAAAGGTTTAATGTATTTCATTTGGATAAGTAAATTTTGTTGATATATGTTTATAATAATGGGCTTGATGAAAGTGGTTCTTTTACTTGTAACTAGCAAAACAGTGCAATCATAAACAGCTTAGACACTTTCGCTTGCCTGATTTACAACACTCTCAATTCCTGATCTTTGCACTTCTGCTCTGGAGAAGTGCATTTGCTAAAGTTGTTTCAGTATTTTGTAACGGTGCTTTGCGTTTTCCCCTATTCTTTAGGATTTCAATCCTTGTAAACAGAGGTTATGTGCCTAGGAATAAGATAAGGCCAGAAACAAGGATGAAAGGACAGGTAAGGCCTTCTCTCTCAATTTTCTATCAAACACCAAAATCATTATTAACAGTATGGTACAATTTTTATCAATTAAGTGTATTTCATCATTTAAAAACATTTAATAATAAACCTCATTGTTGAAAGGGTATGTTTATTCGTAAACACGTTACACGTTAGTCTCCCCTTCATTCACCCCTCTCTCTTTTATGGAAAATTATCGCAATATGCTTTGATTCTTTTGGATAGTGAGGTCTTGTTGAAAGCTCCATGGGGATTATTTCACCTCACATGCATGTTTTGTTTGTATTTCTAACCTATTTAAATAATCTTTTTTTACCTTTTGTGCAAATAAATCAACCCGCTGTACCACTGAAGGTATCCTTTATCCAGTGCTGGTTTCATTGTGCTCTCTCCTGTAGGTGTCTGATGAGATCGATGTGGTTGGGGTAGTGAGACTAACCGAACAACGCAAACCCTTTGTTCCCCACAATAATGTGGAGGGAAATCGCTGGCACTACAGGGACCTGGAGGCCATGGCCAGGGTCACTGGCACTGAGCCCATCTTCATCGATGCTGTCCTTGGTAGAATATACCCGTTTACACAAATACAGCCGCAAGAAAAAATTTTGTGAACACTTGGAATTACCAGGATGTTGACAGACTGGAAAATGTATTTGCACTTATTGAGTAGTGTTACTGCTAGTACCTCCTTTGGCAGCAATAAGCTCCTCAAAACATTTCCTATGAGCTGCTGATCAGACTTGCACAATGCATTAGTTAATTTATTTCTGGGATTTCTCGCATGAACAGCTCTCTCTTTAGGTCATGCTACAACATCTCAATTGGGTTAAGGTCTGAAATTATTCTCTTGTTGATTTACTTGTGTGATTTTTGGTGATTGTCTTGTTGCATCACCAAACTTCTATCAAGCTTCAGGTGATGGATACCTGGATATTCTTCTCTATAGTGTGTTGATATCATTTTGAATTATAGCAACAGTACAGAATTTCCTCCATTTGTAGACAATTTGTTGTTCGGTGATTGGCTGATTGACCCAGCCTAGAAGTTTGCATACTTTTTCCAACCTAAACTGAATGTTTAAATTATATATTCAGTATTGCCAACTAGTGCAATTTTTAATTAGTTTAAGCACTGTGTTTGTCTATTGTGACTTTGATTAAGATCAGACCAAATCCTCGCTAGTTAATGCCGGAGGTAAAGTCCAAAGGGTTCACGAAACATTTCTTGTGACTGTACAGTCCACAATTTTGAAGAAATATTGCAAGGAACTTAGTGAGGCTAAGAGTTTACAGTGGAAGAATGAAACGCATTTCTTACAGAGAGCACCAATCCAGGGGGGCCCGTTGGTGGACAGACTCGGGTCACGCTGAGGAACGAACACATGCAGTACATTGCCACATGGTGCGTCCGCAACATTTCTTCACTGCTGCTCATTCAGTGAATTCATTTGACTGTCATTTGTGTTTATTACACGCTTACTCCAGAATCTAAAAGCCTTCTCTTTCCAACTAGGTACGGCCTCTGCTTGACTACATCCTACATGTGGTATGCAAAGTTCATCAAAGGTCTGCGCTTGTAACTGGCAGCAAGGGACTGAAGAAATCCGGTGTGAAATGTTTTTGGTATTTAATGTGCCGCTGTATGGAAATGGATCATAGTAAATGTTGTAGGCCATGAATACAACAGATCAAAATCAAATTTCAATCATCTGGAGCAAAATAAAACATGCATTAAATTCAGTGTTATGCACGTCCATTACCATGAGTCAAATAATATGAATATAGCAGGGCAAAGCAACAAAAATGTGTGAGGCTGAAAAGTTGTCCAGGAGTACATGTGTACAATGTATTGAATTAAGTATATTAATTTAAAACCGCTCTATGCCTGAAATCAGGCATGGTGCCGGAGAACTTTTAGCTCTGATATAGCATGTATTTTAGTGCAGACAGACCAATATATGCAACCATGAATTTTAGGGTGCTGATCATACCAACATCCCTCCAGACAAATTAAGCCTTTATGAAGTTGGAGGGAAAAGACACATTAATGAATTCTGCTCACTTTAATGCCGATTACAGCTCAATACTGCAAGAACTAAATTTGCAAAGTAAATCTTAGTCTAGGGGACATATGGCCAGGAGAAATATGATGAACCAGTCTTATGCTAAATACATGGCAAATGTTTTAATACTTCCTGCGTTGCACTGGGCTATCAGAACTTGATGTACAAAGTAGTTAAATACAGAACACCCATTAATCATCCTTCGCATTTGAGTAGGAAGCCGTGACATTTTTCGAATAGGAACTTGTGGATACAATATGAAAAAGGGTATGCATCCAAAAACAGACCCCGCACACAAGGTGATGAATGACATTGAACAATTACTTTTAAAATAAAATGACTCAAATCTGGATCCATTTTAATGGCATTTTGTAATCAAGTAAAACGTTTTTTTTTTTTTTTTTTAATAAATTCAACACATGTAACATTGTCTTGGGGGGGGATTTTATTTTTATAAACAAACACAAGCACTGCATGTTTATCCAAGCTTGGTAGCCAGTTCCTTGGCTTTAGCCTTCTCCAGCTTGGCAATGCGAGCCGTTGACTTGGGCCCCATGATGCCACCTCCCCAGTGACGGCGGATCTGATTGGGGGAGAAAAATGCACACAAATGTACTGCTTATGGTCTCAAAGAAAACAAAACTATGAAACTGTCACCAAAGCAGATAAGGGCACAAGTAAAACATGAACTGACCACTTAATTATATACAGCAGTGTAGACCTTAAATTGAACTGGATAACAATAGTATAATTAGCTACAATATAGGACAGTGATAGAGCTCATGTTTTCTTGTGCTGAACCACACATTTGCCAGTTGGTACAATATACATAACAAAAATGTCAAGTAAATTGTATTTCAAGTTATACATGTTTATGAATCACTTGAGCACTTAAATGTTAATTAAAATTAGTGGATAAGGGATCAAAACAATTGAACTATAACAAACTTTATGCAAACACACTGCATACTTCATTGTTTGCATACTACAGTGAACCAAAAACATTGTCGGTAGACAAAGCATGCAACAAGTTTCCAAAAATCCCAGAGCTCACCATATAACTAACAGAACAGAGCACTCTGTTGTAACAGTGTAGACTAGACCATGTGTTTGGAAGTTGAAGAAACCGTGCTTGTTCATAATCAATGGTTCTTACCTCCTCATATCGGTCATTGTAGTTGGTCTTGATGGCTTCTACCAGCTTAGCAAGGGCACCTTTGTCCTCACTGTAGGATGGAAAATACCACAATAAATACCTAGAATACACGTTTGCTGGCATTATACGTTCTAAAAATGCCACCTCATACCTTCTGCTCAGGGTTAAAAAGCTCAATGTAGACCACATGGTTGTTCAGGTAAAGAAATTTGCATCATTGCTAGAAGGTTCAGGTCACTTAATTGGTTCCAGCAGGAATTCCCTTCATGCTTATCCATCTTATGGATGCATCCTGCATAAAATCCATGCCCAATGATTTCATGTTGGAAGGGCTTCACATGTCCCTGTAACGGCAGCCAGGGGCGACTTACGGGTTGGTTTGCGTGAAAGCCACAGAGGTGCAGGTCTTTCTGTGCACCAGTCGACCGAGTCTGGCCTTCCCCTTGACGATGCAGTAGGGCACACCCATCTTGCGGCACAGTGCAGGCAGGAACACCACCAGCTGGAGTCAAATCGAATGTGATGAGCATCTTTCCCAAATCACAATTTCATTTATTCCGAGTAGGCATGTCAAACATTACCGAACATCACGGGGGTTAGCACTCGATTACACACCTCAATGGGATCCACGTCGTGGGCGATCACAACCAGCTGAGCCTTCTTACTCTCTACCAGAGTAGTAACGGTGTTCACACCTATAATGAAGAGTCAGTTTTTAATTGTGCTTCAAAATGGAAGCATTAAAAAGGCAGTTTCGCTTTGGACCATTGCTCAGGGTTAAAAAGCTCATTGTAGTCAACATTACTGATTCAGGTGAAGAAATTCAGACATCACAGCTTTGGTCAAGGCAGTTCATATAATTCAGCTGCATGCAAAGTAACCACAAAAGTTCTTATCCCCCCTCAAGCCTCCCAGAATGCCATACCTGCACGGAGGACAGGCGGCCTCTTGGTGGGAGTGTCTCCTTTCCCAGCAGCCTTCTGTTCAGCACGGGCCAGTAGTCGCTGCCTCTTCTCCTGCTTCGTCTCAGGCCTGTACTTGTGGGCCAGCTTAAAGAGCTGTGTTGCTGAAATTCAGAGAAGCACACAACGGTTACATTTCCATCCCAAGACCAAACCAGTCAGTCTTGACATGCACATGCAACAGCCGGTTTGAGAATGGCTAGAAGAACTTCACTAAATAGTTGAACAGGGTGCATCAGCGATCTTGGTGGGATGTGTCAGCACTGGTGCTCAGATAGCAAATATTCGTTTACATCATCTGCACAACCTGCAAGTGGGCCAAGCCCTCAAACCACAACAGCTTGTATATAATGGACATGGAAATATATATTTTTATTATTTTATTTTTTTTATTTATTAGGATGTAGTAGCATTTCCTGGCCACACCAGTCAACCACAGTCCTTACCAGTTTGGCGATCCAGGGCTTGGGTGAACTGGTTAATCGCAGGTGGGACCTTCAGACGTTTGTACAGGATGGAGCGCTGGCGCTGCAGCCTGATGTACCGTGGCCATTTCACAAAGCGTGTCAGGTCACGTTTTGGTTGGATGTCCTGACCTAAGAGAGGCGAGATATTCAGCTCAAATCAACTGACAACTGCAAGCGTCACCAACTCAAGTCACAGTGATAAATGTGCATCAGCGATCTTGGTGGTTGGCTGTCGGCATGAATTCTAAGATAGCAAATATTATTTACATCATCTGCACAGGGTTCTACAACCGCAAATTAACTGGAAGGTACACAGTCCACAAATTATTTTGTGAAATACTACATCTATTGTGATACCCTCCAACTGTTCAAATGAACAAAGTAATCAAAATGATACATCGACTCACCAATGCCAAAGTTCTTCGGCCTCTTCTCAAACAAGGGGTTGACAACCTTCTTTGCTTCATGCTTCTTGGCCACAGAAGGGGCCGGTGCCACCTTCTTCCCCTTAGCCTTCTTTCCCTTCGGCTGTCGGGACAAAAAGACGTTTCGGCAAGTTAACGTGTAGTCTTCAAAAACACGTGCAAGTAAAGATCGAACATTAGTTCACTTTGTGACTGATGCTCAGGGTTAAAAAGCTCATTTGGTTCCACACAACGGATTCAGGTGAAGAAATTCAATACATCATCGCATCAGAGAGAAATGCTACAGGCTCCTAAATGTAAAAATAAATCTCCGTTAATGTAACTTAGCTAGTAACTGAATGTAACCCACTAACGTTAGCTAGCTACGTACTTTGCTAACAATTTCCCCACAACCAACAGTAGTCCGCTAAACATTTTTATAATTTACAATTTCTAGCTAATGTAGAAGGTCGCGGCGGTTACTTGGCTAAGAGCTAACGTTACTCATTCTAGCACAAATCCTATGCAATGGACAAATGACGTCCACTCGTATGGAGGATTTAGGCCTGCCGCAACAAATTTCACAAATAAATGCAATTTCCATAACATTTAAGCCAACGCAATCAATGTAACAGCTACAAATTAAGTTACATTACAGCAGCATACAACTGTAGTCTACCTGAATACCTACACATTATTCGAAGAGTTTGTGTAGTTAGTCCAGTGCCAATAGGCGATGGTGAATTACCATCGGGAAGCTTCAAACATTTCTTTAAAAATTTCTCCCCAAACAATAATCACTTGTATCAGAGACACATACTGTACTTAACACATCGACCATGTAATTTTGAACACTTCAAGCTCCAGAAGGGAGATGTTCGAAGATGAAAAACACGTATTCCTACTCCGCAATCAAAACGAACAGACACTCACCATGATGGTTCAGATAGAAAGGAAGAAGAAAGCATTGTGGGAAATTTAAGTACCGCGACAGCACGCAACTACGTCACTTTCAGTGGACGATTCAGAAGCGGCATTCTTCATGGGGACTTGAACCACAGACAATGCAAGTACGTGTTATTCTTTGTTTTGTTGCTAAAATGATAATATATTTTCTTAGCAAACAATGATGTACTAAAATTAATGTACGATTGTGTACAGGAGTGAAATGTTAGTTTTTTCTCAGCTAGCGTGCTAACGTAACGCTGATGCTAGTTCTGTTTGTGCTGTCGGTTAAGTGGTCGTGGCTTTAATGATATTTGCTGAATTACATTTCTAAAATATCTGTCTGCAAAGCATGTATAATCGACATACCAAAGTATAAACGTGTCGGTGTTGAGATGTAACTTAGCTAAGTTACCTGTCTCCGTCGCTGAACAGGATGGCTACACAGAGAGTACTCCCGCAAAGCAAAGAGACACTTCTTCAGTCCTATAACAAGAGGCTTAAAGATGACATCAGGTCAATTCTGGATAACTTCACGGAGATAATAAAAACAGCAAGGGTATGTGGTTCTTAAAGCAACGCATGTGTAGCTAACGTCCAAACAATGGGAGTTATTCTAATCGAATTGTGTTGGTCCAAAATTCCAGATTGAGGATGAGACTCAGGTTTCCAGAGCAACACAAGGAGAACAAGATCACTATGAGATGCATGTCAGAGCGGCCAATATTGTAAGTGTATCTGCTCAGTTTGATGAGACTTGATGCTTCCTTCTTACTCGAGCATAAACAGGGAAGGGTTTCCACAGTCCTTGAAAATAATTTGAATTCCTTCCTAGTGTTCATGTATCCCTTTATCCTTAAAAGTAATGGAACATGTAGAAAAATATAATATTTAATAACAAGAAAAATATGTGGTGTCTGGATGACTCAAAATGTAGCTCTTTGTTTTTGAATAATATGCTTCAAAAAGTATTTTCCATCACAATCCTTTTTGCACTGTTCCAAAATAGTATTTCAATGTGGCGATGTAATAAAATAAAATAAAACATGAATAAATGGCTTAAAATGATCAGTGTTTATTTATTTCATCTTGCTTAAAGATCTCACTTGCTCTAAAAATTGTTTCACTGGCTTAGTGAAAGTTTCAGATGGAGCATTCATTGTTTAGTCAAACAACGGACATTGTAGCTTAATCCCTGTAGCTTGTTGTTTTGCAGTGAAGTCATTTTATTCATGTGTATGTTTTGTTTTGTTCTTGTTTCCGTTTTGTCGTTTGAAGGTGCGAGCGGGAGAGTCGCTGATGAAGCTGGTCTCAGATCTGAAGCAGTTCCTGATCCTGAACGACTTCCCTTCCGTGAACGAGGCCATTAGCCTTCGGAACCACCAGCTGCGCACCCTGCAGGAGGAGTGCGATAAGAAACTCACGTCTCTGCGTGATGAGATTGCTATTGACCTGTACGAGCTAGAGGAAGAATATTACTCCTCCAGGTACAAGTAGTTTCAAGTAGGCCTTTAGACACAGCACTTACGTAGCCCCCCCCCCCCCCCCTCCCCCCCCGTAGCCCCCACTCCTGTGCCTTTTGGTTTAATCTGGTGACCCCATTTTTATTTTAAATGTTTCTTTCGGTTGCATTCAATAGAGAGAAAACAGTATTGTTCTGGGGTTCATTGATCCATAGCTATAACCTTTTGGTACTTTTATGAATTGGTAAACTGTAAAAGTCCATCCAAGACAGTGATATTTCAATTGCTGTTAGTTTGCTGCTACAAAACATTTGTCAGCTTTGATGCTTTGAATACCTTGCCTTATACAACGTATAGTATATGTCATAAGACACTGCACATCTGACTCTAGGATGCCATGCAAACCTGTGTGTGAGGAAACTGAACACATTGTGTGCCTTGTTCAGCTGACAGAAACCTTAAACTCATCAAATGTATCCATTTCCATTGTTTTGTATTTTGGCACTATTGGTTCTCTTTTGTGATATTTTTATTTAACTCCTACATAACACAATATGTCTGAGCAAAAAAAACAAAGTTATCATGTGAGAGTTTTCCATGCTTCCAGAGAATCTAAAGGAGACCATGTTCATTGTCTGCTCAGCTAAATGTTGGACCACAATTGATTTAAAAGCAGTCAAGTTGTGGGACAGTTAAAAGATCCTCAACTAAATTGCTTAATATGAAAATGTTTTTTCTCAACTTGCTTTTACTTTGTATCCAGGTTTCTTAGAATATCTTTTTACATGTCTAATTCATTGGTTCGTGTGAATGTCATGTTTGTATCACAGTATATCCAGGAATAACATATGCATGAAATCTACACATTTTGTAGCACTGTTTGCACAATTTTGATTGTGATGGTAAAAAGGGAAAAGTGTTGAAATTGCTAGCCTTGAGGCTAATGGTAAATCAGTTTGATATCAGTGAATATTATTCTATAGAAGCTCTAATAATCATAATATATGCTATATAAATAATAAACCTCACTCCATAACTGTCTAGTTCTAGGATGACATTGTAAATGTTTTAATATAACTTAAAACTATGATAATACGTATTACTTTAATGTTTCTGCAATTCAAAATCAACTTGCTTTCAAAAAACGATATTATAGTTTTGATTTAGTAATGCTTACTAAACTTATTTTCTTTATATATCCAAGTCAGATGTGATGACTTGTTTGACCATTTATTTCCACAGACCAGATCATTTATATTGGATAGTATTTTTATGTTGATTTTGTGGCAGATCTGTACAAAAAGGGTAAAAATGACACCCTGTTCTGTGCATACTCCGTATGTAGGCAGAATGCCATTTTTGTTTGATTAATTGTGAATGGAATCCTATGTTGTATGTCTTAAGATTCCTTCCTGTATTGTAGATCATTTAAAAAGTAAATGTCCTTTGTTTGGCTAAATAGATGGTACACGTCCGCTATGGATAAGTGTCAACTGTTTGTGTCAGTTTTACATGGACCCACTCACGGCTTCAAAATTTTTTAATAAAGTAGAAAAATGAGAAGTTAAGTTTTATTGTCAATTTTTTCCCCTCAGACAACTTACTGCTATTTTCCTAAGTGCTTCCATTTTGAGGCTTCTGCTTTGCTTGTGCATTTTCAGTAGCTCTTCTGCTTCTCATTTTTGACATGGAACTTCGATAATAACCAATTACTAAAGAAACTATTAAGAATCTTATTGCTTGGATGACTTATTTTACGATTATGCTGGATTAGTTTGTCTTTGTGCATACTACTACCAACAATAAGTACAACAGAATGCATTACTAAATGACAAAGCAAACAGGCATTATATACTGCAAACCACAAATTCGTATTTAAGGATATAAATATTTAAAAACTGTAAGCCATGGACATGACACCTCGCACCTTTGGAATTTCCTGCATTAGACCAGAATTCCTAGTAAATTGGCTAGTACAGGAATGATATAGGTAGCTGATTTTTCTTTTAAAACATAGTGCTTGCTTTTCACACTTTTCCCCTGCTTTTTGTGCATCAGTCTGCCGGTGGATGTTGGTATGCATGGGTGTGTATGCTTTGGTTTGCCTGACCGCTGTGTGTGTGTTGGCACATGCATTGCCCTCTCTGTGCTCATCCTGTCCCTGGGTTTTTGTTCTGGAAAGCTACAGTCAGTGGGACAGCGCAGACCTGCCCCTGTGTGAGGCCTTCCATCGTCGGGACAGTTGGGCCTCCCCAGGGACCACTGCAGGCCCGGCCAGCGGGGGTGCAGAGGACGCGAGCGGGCCTTTGTCTCAGGAGTCCACCCCAGGACATCTCAACGGGCACAGCACCAACACTGCTGAACACCCATGACACAAGAACGGATCGAAATCTCCCTATTCGTTGGGTTTGTTCAGCAGGTTAACTGTATAGTGCACCTTTATTGTGTGCAGTTTTGTCTTTACATCAGTTTGAACTCACAGGCTGTACTAGTCTTTGTGAGAATACAAAATTAAGAGGTGTATTTGTATATAAAACTGGGGCCAAGCTAAAATGAGCCAAAGCTGTGATGTCAGGTTATCTTTTTGGCACAAATAGATTAGCAAGTGAAAAAGTGGTTTATAGAACAAGCATCATTTCTGAAATATTACATTGTAAGGTATACTTACCACAACAGTGCCATTAAAAATACTGTTTAAATTTAAACTTGTTTAAATCCTAATGAGCAGCATTACAGCCATGGAATTATGTTGATTATCCTGTCCAGCCTGATTTTTGTGCCGATGAAATTACAATAGACTGCTGCTTAGAAGAGAACCGTTTGCTTTCCTGAATGTTTTAGTGAACCGCTGGGTAGGATTTCTGCACTGGTGCCAGTTTACTGCAACCCATGTCTGTATCGACTTCCTACTGTGTCTTGTCTGTGCTTGTTGCTGACATTTTGTAAAGTGTAATAGTAATTTGATAGTAAAAAATTATCCAGAGAGCAGTACCAACTGTAAACAAATTCATTTGTTTCTGAAAGCAATATCCAAAAGATATGGTACTGTAACTTCCACCATCTGGAAAACGATTTCATTCAAATATCATAAAGCTAAGCATGTCATTGAAATACTACATGAAACTACTTGGTAATTATTAAACAATCATTGTCAGTCAACAAATAAAATGTGTATGTACCATTGACCAACTTGTACGGTGCCATAACTGACTTTTTCTGCTGAAATGATTCTGAAAAATTCTGTTTGAAGAATATGTACATTTATTTAAAAAAAAAAAAAAACACTGATGAAATAGTGTTCCAATATACAATTCTAATACAATTTTAGGCTATTTGCTGAATTAATGAAAATGATCAAAGAAAATACAATTCACACAGGAAACTTTAATTGTGGCGCTTAAATTGTGAAAGAATGGGAAAGCGGGGAAAAAGATGTGGGAATTTATTAGGAAATATCCAACAACCTCAGTATCGGCGATTCATCTTCTTAAATTTCTCATAGTGGTAATCGTCGGTAGCCTTCTCATTGGCTGGCCTTTTGCGGTTTGGGGGAGTTTCTGTGGAGAGAGAGGCGTTGTAGTCATTCTGGCATTGTATAAGACAAAATTAACTCCAAATCAAACATGCAAGTGCCTGGCACATCTGGTAATGTAAAGACACTCCACACATTGGGGCTAGTCTTACGTTCAGGTTCTGGTTTTTCAGTGTCTCCCACACGGAGCGGACGGGCCTTGGGCTCCTCGCGGTGCCGCCTTGCTGGAGCATTCACATCCTCGTGGTAAACTGCAACCAGAACAATGTCAGGTCCTCTGCACCAATGCCAAATACAACGATCAAAGCCAACGCTGCCCATTTACACGTGGCTACACACCTCAAAGCAGTCCACCTTCATGTAGTTTTTATACATCTGGCACACCCATTGAGCACAAAAACCTTTTACTAGCTGCAAAGCCTGATTGGGGCTAAATATAAAGCTACCCAGGTGATGTTGATTGTTTCTACATGGCAGCTAAAAAAGTATTGCTGTACTCCTTCATACAATATACAGCAGTGGTTCTGGGGCTCCCCTGTGTATTTTTGTTCCAACAACCTAATTAAGAAAAATGAACAGCACTATTCTGGGATTGCAATTGTGGTTAGAGTGAAAACGGCATACAAAAGGGCCCAGGACCGACATTGGGAACCACTGCTCTACAGTATTTCACTGCTGGAAAGGCAGTAACTGCATTTTGCTGCAGCTGTACTTACAACGGTTGTGCTGAACGTAGTTGACTGCAATGTTGGTCGGTACAAACGAGGTGCCATTGTCCTTCTTTTTGTTCCTCTGCTCAGCCAGGAGCTTGGCTTTGGCCTCCTCTGTAAATATGATGTTCTTTATCTTGGCACTGAAGGGAAGACAAAAAAAAACAAAAGAACATCCACTGCTCACTCAAAGCACAACTGAAATATACATTTCATTTAAACATAAAAAAAAAAAAAAAATTCTTGCGGGGAACAAGGTCCTGTTTGGTGTGAATGTGAAATCAAAAACAACATTTGAGAACTTGACCCCCTCCAGCTGCTTTTGAGGGTGTTTAAATCACGTGGGAAGTCCAAGTGAAAAGGAAGAGTCTGCACACTGTACACGCTCCAATAAAATGTGAATTTATCAACACCACAAAGACTGTTTCAAGCGTAGTGGCTGTGCATCAAGTCTGAGGTTCAAAAGATTACTTTATGGTGTTAATAAATTCACGTTACGATACGGGAGCATACGCAGTGCGGACTCTTCCTTTTCACCTAGTCCATTTTTCAGTTTGACACCAGACTGACTTTTGGATGCATGTGTACTTTCTGTACATGGCAAGTACACCTCATGAAACATGGAGCCACATGCCGGACGGGCTGTGTTCTTGTGACGGCAGGGCTAGGCCCCGTTCACTCACTCAATGCCCAAATCCACCTCTGGAATGCCACTCAGCATCTGATTGGATAACATTTCCTCTGTCTTCTTGGCGGAGGAAACATTGATGTTTTCTGGGAGCTCATAGAGCTGGTCTTCTGCATTCTTCACTTTCACTTTCTGCTCCTCCGTCTCCACAAGCCCTTTCTTCTTCTTTAGCTCCGTCTCAATGTACTTCATCCTGAAGCCAAATCAGGCAGGACAAAATGTAGTCTATTAATGCATCGCAGAAACTCTGACCAGGCGTGCATGACTTCCTTAGTACAATGACATGCAATTCAACTGGAGTTTCCAGCAGTATTACACTTATTCCATTGAGGACCCACAAGGAATCTACACATGGGAAACCTATAGATTAAACACACACACACAGAAGCTGACTTGAATAAGGGGTAGATGGTATCCATGTCAGAATAATGCAATGTGTGTGTTATACTGCATGTAATATATGGACAAACCAAGTTACTTTATCACCAAAGCTACTATTCAGGTATGCATAGCTAAGGCCTGACAACCATAACCAAGTGTTAAGGAACATACATGTCTGCATCTTCATCTCGCCGATTTGTCTCCGCTGAGAAAGACGTTCCAAGATTAAGATCGGTGTCCTCCTCAGTCCTACACAATAAAATCTGGTTATTATACACATTATAGACACATAACACACACACACACACACACAAATATTGTAATATACAAGCCAAGTAAATATTCCAGTCAGAAAATGCCATTCTGAAGTGCATGTTTTCTTCAAATATATTTCCTTACATGTCACGATTTCTGTCCTTTACTTTTTTCATGTCAACAATCCCTCCGGTCTTCAACTTGAAAGGGTCATCCTAGGGTGTGACAAAAATCCAAACAAATGATGTGCTGTCATCATAAAACCACATCCTACTGGCACATGCAAGACATATCAAGCTTAAGTACCATTGCATGATGGGACTACAGTATCTTCACCTTTATGGAGAAAATAAATCCCTTACCTCTATCTCAGCATCCAAAGGCAGCTTCTCTCCCACTAATAATGCTGCAACACTGAAACAGTGACAACCACAGACATTTCAATCATTTGCCACAATACAGAAAGAAGTTCTGATTTCTGAACATTGGGCTTCATGCACAAACCACTCGTATGAACAGATTTGTTCTTAAATCTTAAATTATGTCATTTGCATTCACATAATCACTAGCAAATACATATTTCCATACCATTCCCAAATGTACTGCGAGGCCAACCACTTGTCTATTACAGTGTACAAGTTATTGGTAACAAATTTAGGATTTTAGTCAAAAGAAGACTTAGATGGTCTTGCTTTCTCAATTTTTTGTAAGGAAAAAAGAAGGAGAAATTTACGATAAAAATACAAACATTTTCTTACATGAGGCCCAATGGGTCCCAAAAGTCAACTCATGCGTCAAGGATCAGCGTTGACCATCTTTGTAACTTAGGCAACAAATCACCTGGTGCCACATTGCTCATAACATGTAGATGTGTGGATTTGTGTGCTTCCAAAGTCTACGAGTTAAAAACGTTCACACCAGCACCATTTCGTTACCTGACCCCGCTTTGTCTCTTCCTCAGACTCTGTACTTCTTTTGCTTCGTCCAGTTTAGATCTGTGGGAATACGGAGTAGAAGATTTCTATCAATGCTACTTCATTGAACACAGTAAAACCTGCGACTGTAGCTGATCCTTATACAAATGTCAAAATACATAGGAGATTGCTAAATGGAGTATAGGTGGGCTGGAAAGTTGAGGTGGGTAGGCCAGAAGTGGAGTTGAAATGGACACTTAGCTTGCTAGTGCCCAACAAAATTTTCTTAATGACGTGGTTTGTGTTTTTTTTAAATGTTTTTTTTTTATCGCTCTCAGAAGTATACTAATGATCATTACTTGGTGTATTATGGTGTCAAGTATCAGAAAGATACGATAGGTCAAGACTTAAGAGGGACCATTCTCATCCGGAAAGACCCCTAAGCAATACAGTAGCTAGCTAGCGATAGCTAACAAATCGAGATGGCTTGATACGGTTAGCTAGCTACTTCGTCGTGTCGGCACAACAAAACCAGCTCAACAGTTTACCTGCAAACAGAAACAGTGAAACGTATGTTACCTAACTACGGCAGCAGTTTCTTCGTCCTCCTCATCGTCTGAATCTTCTCTCCGTCTCCTAAAATTCTTACTAGAAGGCATGGTGTCCTGGCCAAAAACGTCGTGGACAACGGTGTACGAAAACAAATCCTATATTCTTCTTCTTTTGAGGGTATAATAAACATAATTGTGCTTTACCGCCACCTACTGTGCTGGAGTTTGAAGACGATAAGCTACGATTTTCAGTCCCATGGAGGGTCGTGTGTATACTGGTTTTCCAGGTTTCCTGTAAAATGTAGCACCTTTTGTAGTCATAGCGAGTTTAGTGATTTATAGGTACCCAGTTGCAAATTTGATTCCGATACCTGCCAAATTTCTGCATATAATGGACAAACAGGATGTGAAGTCTAGGGAACCTGGCAATGGTTACAATGTCCAGTGTCGTGTTTTTGTTATTAATATGAAATTTTACTTTCTGTGTCCAGTGCAGATGCTGTTTAATAGGCTTTTCCCATAGTCCTCTTTGCTGAGCCTAACGATGACTATGAGATCCTTATCCAGGTATTAATCAAGCTTTTTGACTCTGCTAAGGGTGACATTATTGTCAGCCTTACTCCTTTGAATTGCTGCTTTATCCAGTTATTTCATGAGAGAAACAGAGAGAGTATTATTGCCACAATCTCTATACACACCAATTGTCTGTTGTTTTTTGAGGGTCCTTGGATCTATCAGTATAAATCAGAAATGAATTATATTTGTCATAAATATGTATTTCTATTCATTTGGATTCCATTCTTAACTGAACAGTTTCTCTAAGAGGGAAATGTCATGTTTGGTATTTTTAACCACTGGTAGTGCACCAAAGTTTGAGCCTACTGTCAGAAACTGCATACTCAGTCTATGCATTGATTCTCAGTGTTCAGAATCAATCACGTGCACAGTAAAAACAAACAAAATATTGCCGGTTCATATAAAAAACATTATTATCCCACCAATGCTACTAGCTAACGTAACTTCTCTGTAATTATAGCTGCTTAGTTCTTAGTCCGTGGAAGTATCACTGACGCAATGCACAACAAAGCTGACGCAAAACCATGCTGCAAGTGAGAGAGGAAGGGGACGCGCTATCTCTGCCATCGTTATGCTAGCTGGCTAGCTAGCTAGTCACGTATTTCATGTCTTTCTCTTTTACCTCAACATGAATATTGCCGAGCATCGTTTTCTCATTGCCTGGAGCAGGTAAATACCGTTCCTGGATGACTTTTGTGCAGTGCCGTTTCTTTTTGGACGATTGTTAGCAAGATAAGCAGTTCGTACTTCTGACTCGAAAAATAAGGCCTGTGTGAATTTGCAGCAGACGCTGTCATATTCCCGGCGACTGACAGCTAGCCAAACGTTAGCTGGCTAGACTACAGCAGTTTCAGAATGACTGAAGGGGCTTTGCCGTTCCTGGCTCTTCAGCTGTTTGAATCAGTGTTGAATACATCAAATCACAATTGCGTGGCTTATCACCCGAATGTTGGATACATGGGTAAATAAGTTAAGATGACCACTTGAGGGAAATGAAGCTTCTCAGCGTCGTTTCAGTAACGTTAGCGTAACATTTCAATGAATGGTTCTCTGCAATTGAATTGTTTCTTGCGAATAAGAACGGGGAGCTTTGAGAGTAATACTTTAAATGTAAGGACAAAATGTGTGTGTAATTAATTTGCACCTTGGTTGTACATTGAGAGTACGCGTATCCAGTGTTGGGGTCTTCAATGAAACAGCAGTTTTTTTTCGCTTCCACAATGTAGACTGGATATTTCTAAGGCTTGATTTCTGCATGTGAGCGCAGTTTTGGTCATTCCCTCTCTACGCAAAAAGGTGGGCAATCACAGTTAAATACCCCATTGAATCCTAATAATTTGTTTATATGCTCTTCTGGAGCTAGATATATAGGCGAGATAAAGAGGGAAACCTGTCGTTTTTTATAGGCCTGACATAATACGCACTAATGACTTATTCTCTCCTTTAAAATCTTCGAGTTCTGACTACAAAAAAGTGTATCTCACCGCTGATACAATACCCAAAAAGGTATTTAACATTTATTGATAGAAACACCTGTTAGAACATGATCATCTTTCTTTTGGTACTTCTGAGTTCATTTTGACCATCTTTTTTTGTGGTTCTCGTTAAATGTCTTTTTTTGTGGGTTTTATACTGTTCGGCTGAAAATTAGCAGTTGCGTTCAACAGTACACCACTTCCAGACCCAACATATTTAAAATGTGTTTCTAACAGATAAACCACAGAGATGTCAGATCACGGTGATGCATGTCCTCACCTGGACTGCATAGGGGAGGTAACCAAGGAGGAACTTTTGCAGAAGTCAAAGGTGAGGGTGTAATAAAATGCTGTGGATCAAATATGTTGAGGCTTCACATAATGTATTTTTCTTACTCTTGAAATTTATAGGAAATAAATATATTTAAAAAATACATTAAATATTTGAATTTCTTTCAGGCTACCCATCAAACACTTTGGCAGGCAATGCAGTATAAAAAATACTGAAAGTACTGGAATGTCTCTCAGATACAGTGTATTGGTTCACAGTTTCACATTCGGGGATGACATGTTTAAAAACACCAATCCCTGTATTCGTTCTTCAAAGTGTCCAGGGTTCCTGCTTTCTCTAAATGTCCTGGGTTTCTTTGTTATATATTATGTATTGATATATATATTATAAGCCAATGGGCTGTGTGTATGCATCTTAGCCTGCCATGAAATAAGAATTGACTATTGAAAAGCTCTATTCAAGGAATTGTCGGGGCTTGTTCTGTTTCTGCCGTGAAAGTCGGCTCCTTTTACAAATATCCCCCACAGACAGGATGCTGGTCCATCCTATAAAGCCGAATACAAACAGGGAGACAGTGTTCAGCCTGTTTGCCTTTTTGGTATGACTCAGCAGGTGACTAAATCCACAACCTACCAGTGTGACATCACACATATTTACATAATTTTGCTTGAAATCTGTTTTCAGAGGGCCAGTGCATAAAGAGATGCTGTAAAGCAAACATTTAAACGTGCCTTAGTATAATTAATTTAGACATTTAACACATATTTGTGTGCTCTCCATATATAGGTATTGGCCCTGGAAACCGTTGTGAGCTTGAATCATTTCTGGAACTGTTTTAAGATGGAGAAAATTTAAGCAAGCTGTTATGAGGAGATCATGAACCTGTGCCGATTCAGCGTGTACTGGATTAGCTACATCGTTTTCATATTTGATATTAACGTTCAAAATAATACATTTGGATGTAAAATATAAATGGGTTGAAGCGACATTTGATTAAACTATTTTGTACGAAGTAATAACAGAAAGAAAATTGCACTGTACTTTTGCAAAGAGATTTAAGAGAGAGACCATGAGTAATTGTCGTCATTTTTCCCATGTTGAAGGGGACGTGCCAGTCCTGTGGAGCAGCCGGCCCTAACCTTTGGGCTTGTCTCCAGGTAAAGCAGAAAACCTTTGCTACAGGGGAACATCCTGTTACTGGAAAGCAGATAGTGTACAGAAACCTCATCACGATAATAATGTATTTTTGTGAAAAAGTAAAAAATATACAGTGCCCCCCGTAATGTTTTGGACACAGCAATGTTATGTAAATGAAAGTAGTCATGTTTAGTATTTTGTTGCATGTCCTTTGCATGACATGACTTCATGATGACTGTGACCTTTCAACATCACCAGAGTCTGGATATCTTATTTTCAGGTTGCCCTACACGTGATACTAAAACTCTTTGCATTTGAATGGATCTCTATGAGAATTGGGGGTGGGACTAGATTCAGCTGTATGCTAATACAGTATGGAACACATGTGTTGGCTAAATGGCTTTAATTCAGCAAGGGTCCAAGGTATCAAATGAGCCTCACACCACTGTGCTGCTGCCAGATATGCAGTAGATACAAAAATGTTCCAGTTCAACTCAATAGAAAAACATATTCAGCAGAAGCAATATAAATATTAATTAAAGATCCTGCATAATATTCCTTTAAAATGAGATTGAACATGTCATACAGGTTGTTTGAGCTGTTGAAAAATGGCTGCTGTCAGTTCTCTTATCCGTGTGTTTGTGTTTTTCACAGAATGACTGTCCCTATGTTGGCTGTGGAGAGTCTTACTCAGATCACAGCACTTTGCATGCACAGGTAGGCTGCAGAGCAGAAGGCCTTCTGATCAACTTGGTATCACACAATGGGTGAATTTGCATCCTTTCTGAATGCCTTTTATGCCACTTAATGAATACCATAATATTTCTGAATACAGCCATGATATTTTCCATGAATACTGACATTGGTATTGATTTAAACCATAATATTAATTCCCTAACACTATTGAATGCAAATTCAGTGTGTTATGCAGTAGTTTTCATCTCACTTATGGGTCTGGATGTTGTCAGTAAAAAAAATGGTAGATGATAATGCCTCTTGAGCCTTATAAAAATAGCCATAATCATAGTGTATATTATAAAATGGGTTGTTTCAATCCTTGATGCTGATAGGCTTAGAACACATTCTCTAGTGAGTGTAAATCCGATGCAGTAACAGTTATTCAGACTGCCTGTTTGTGAACAGTATCACTGACTCTATGCACAAACCGTTACTTACAGTACAGACAATAACAAAATAAATATTGTGTCAGTAATTCATTATTTCGAAATGTTGTAATATGTATGTTTTATAAAGGCAATACGGTACTCAGGGCCGTGCTGTATTGTGAATACAGTCATGGCTCCAGGGGGTTATAGACACTGTGAGCAAGTTCCCTGTAGCCAGGAGACAGCACTGCCTCTCCTGCCATATCGCTGCTTCCAGAAGATGGCAGCAGAGAGTCAAGAGGATCAGACACGTTGTTCTTGTAATTGTTCCAGCTAGCAGTACATTTGAACATACTGTTTATCGTAAATTTCTTGAATTCCTCTTTTTCCCCAGGCTAAAAAGCACAACCTGACGGTCAACCTAACCACCTTCAGGATCTGGTGCTATATCTGTGAGAGGGAAGTGTTCCTGGAACAGAGGCCTGTTGCACCTGTGTCTGGTCACCACCACTGCAAGTCCCAGGTGCAGGTATGACCGCCCCCTTATTTTTGGTCAGTGTTGCTTGCCATTACTCACACAAATTGGCAACTTTCTGCACCAAATGGCAAATACCCTTTTGGAAATTAGCATTTAGACTTCAATGGACCCTCCGATCCTTTTCTGCTGTACGTTTAGGGATAGAGACCATTTCTGGTGGATTCGGGAATTCTCCAATTATGAAATTAATAAGAATTTCGGAAAATTTTGATTTCACTAGGAGCCAGCGCCTCAGACAGCAAGTCACCCTCTAAAGGCTGTACCAATTGCAGTGGCAGATGAGGAGGAGTCTGAGTCCGAGGATGATGAGCTCAAACCACGAGGTACCACGTGCACACACACGTGCACACACACACACTCACACACACACACGTGCACACACGCACTTATGAATGCACGCACACGCACACACACACATGCCCACACACAAACAAACATGCACTCACAGATGCATGCACACACGCGCAGGCACATTCACACACACACACACATAAACATAAACATACGGATGCACACATACAGGCATGCACACACACATATGCACATGCACGCGCACACACACATACACACGAACAAACACACACTCACAGATGCACGCACACACGCACAGCCACGCACACATACAGCTGTGGAATTATTTACGTAGACTTGTGTTCACTTTAATGAAGAAGCACGATAAAACCACTATCAGTTAATGAGAAAAGCATAGTAGTTTCACGCTCAATTACACTCAACACAGAATAAGACAGAGAAGGCTTTTGTTACGGTACATATCTCTGAAACATGGCCTCCTACTGTGTGCTGCAAGCATTGTAATTCATCTTGGTGATCGGGAGACAGTTTCACATTCAACATTTTTGCCCTAGACTGATAGTCAGCCCTTGAGAATGCATTAATATAAATATTGTGATTTTTGTATTCTGCTATTTCCACGAAAGGGCTCACTGGGATGAAAAACATTGGCAACTCCTGCTACATGAATGCTGCTCTCCAAGCTCTGTCAAACTGGTTTGTACCTTTAATGCTCCTTTCTTTATAATGTGTGTGACATGTTACACTCAACCCCTAAAACATTGGGAGACATGAAGTATAGTATTAAGAGCTGCACAATGTTTGGTTAACCCATCTCTATTCCCTGTAGCCCCCCACTGACTCAGTTCTTCCTGGACTGTGGTGGATTGGTCCGGACTGACAAGAAGCCTGCACTGTGTAAAAGCTACCAGAAACTCATCTCCGAGCTCTGGCACAAGAAACGGTACATTACCACCTGACCACCTCTGCAACACCACCTCATGTGACCTAAGAGGACTTACTAAAAGCCCTTATTAATGTTGGGGTGTTCATCCTTGCTGGTTCTAGTAGGAAAGCTGTCAGCATCAGCTTTCCTACTCCCATTCATTTTCTGGACCTTGTCAAATGCTGATGTTGCTAGCATTCACGCTAAGCACATATGGTGGGGTAGGCTCCTCAAAATGATGTTAAAGGGTTAAATATCCCTTTGCGGTGTTATTTATCATTCTTTAAAAAAGTTTTAAAATGTAAAATTGAGCTGTGTTAATGTCATTGATTAAAGTGAATAGGCTGCAGAAATAGATTGTAAAGTTGTAAAGGTAATTTTCCCTATGAGCAGATTATGAAGATAAGTGAAAAGTTAAGTGACAGGTCTCTCTCTCAGGCCCAGTTATGTGGTCCCCACGAGCCTGTCCCACGGCATCAAGCTGGTTAACCCCATGTTCCGAGGCTACGCCCAACAGGTAACCTAGCAATACGAAAATGTACCAGAACACACTCCACACATTATCATAGTTGATGAGGGAGGGAATTATTGAGCCATTTAAAATGCAGGATGAATAGGTGGCCAGTTTGAGAATTTGATTCCTGGTTTAGAGGCAAGACTGTAGTGGGGCAACAGGAGTTCTCTTATCCGAGTTCTAACCAAGCCCATACCTGCTTATCTTCAGCCATTCAGCAGGGGAAGGGTGTATGGTGTGTAGCTGCAATGGTGTGTGTTGTGGCCTCTCTGAGGGTGATGGTGTGTGCTGTGGCCTCTCTGAGGGTGGTGGTGTGTGTTGTGGCCTCTGCAGGCTGAGGGTGGTGGTGTGTGTTGTGGCCTCTCTGAGGGTGATGGTGTGTGTTGTGGCCTCTGCAGGCTGAGTGGGATGGTGTGTGTTGTGGCCTCTCTGAGGGTGATGGTGTGTGTTGTGGCCTCTACTGGCTGAGGTTGATGGTGTGTGTTGGGGCCTCTCTGAGGGTGATGGTGTGTGTTGTGACCTCTCTGAGGGTGGTGGTGTGTGTTGTGGCCTCTCGGAGGGTGATGGTGTGTGTTGTAGCCTCTGCAGGCTGAGGGTGATGGTGTGTGTTGTGGTCTCTCTGCAGGATGGTGGTGTGTGTTGTGGCCTCTGCAGGCTGAGTGGGATGGTGTGTGTTGTGGCCTCTCTGAGGGTGATGGTGTGTGTTGTGGCCTCTCGGAGGGTGATGGTGTGTGTTGTAGCCTCTGCAGGCTGAGGGTGATGGTGTGTGTTGTAGCCTCTCTGAGGGTGGTGGTGTGTGTTGTGGCCTCTCTGAGGGTGATGGTGTGTGTTGTGGCCTTTGCAGGCTGAGTGGGATGGTGTGTGTTGTGGCCTCATTGAGGGTGATGGTGTGTGTTGTGGCCTCTACTGGCTGAGGGTGATGGTGTGTGCTGTGGCCTCTCTGAGGGTGATGGTGTGTGTTGTGGCCTCTCTGAGGGTGGTGGTGTGTGTTGTGGCCTCTCTGAGGGTGGTGGTGTGTGCTGTGGCCTCTCTGAGGGTGATGGTGTGTGTTGTGGCCTCTCCGAGGGTGGTGGTGTGTGTTGTGGCCTCTCTGAGGGTGGTGGTGTGTGTTGTGGCCTCTCTGAGGCTGGTGGTGTGTGTTGTGGCCTCTCTGAGGGTGATGGTGTGTGTTGTGGCCTCTCTGAGGAAGGAGGTGTGTGTTGTGGCCACTCTGAGGATGGAGGTGTGTATTGTGGCCTCTCTGAGGATGGAGGTGTGTGTTGTGGCCTCTCTGAGGATGGTGGTGTGTGTTGTGGCCTCTCTGAGGATGGTGGTGTGTGTTGGGGCCTCTCTGAGGATGGTGATGTGTGTTGTGGCCTCTCTGAGGATGGAGCTGTGTGTTGTGGCCTCTCTGCAGGATGGTGGTGTGCGTTGTGGCCTCTCTGCAGGATGGTGGTGTGTGTTGTGGCCTCTCTGAGGATGGTGGTGTGTGTTGTGGCCTCTCTGCAGGATGGTGGTGTGATGTGGCCTCTCTGAGTATGGTGGTGTGTGTTGCGGCCTCTCTTAGGATGGTGGTATGTGTTGTGGCCTCTCTGAGGGTGGTGGTGTGTGTTGGGGCCTCTCTGCAGGATGGTGGTGTGTGTCGTGGCCTCTCTGAGGGTGGTGGTGTGTGTTGTGGCCTCTCTGCAGGATGGTGGTGTGTGTTGTGGCCTCTCTGCAGGATGGTGGTGTGTGTTGTGGCCTCTCTGCAGGATGGTGGTGTGTGTTGTGGCCTCTCTGAGGGTGGTGGTGTGTGTTGGGGCCTCTCTGCAGGATGGTGGTGTGTGTTGTGGCCTCTCTGCAGGATGGTGGTGTGTGTTGTGGCCTCTCTGAGGGTGGTGGTGTGTGTTGGGGCCTCTCTGAGGGTGGTGGTGTGTGTTGGGGCCTCTGCAGGATGGTGGTGTGTGTTGTGGCCTCTCTGCAGGATGGTGGTGTGTGTTGTGGCCTCTCTGAGTATGGTGGTGTGTGTTGTGGCCTCTCTGAGGATGGTGGTGTGTGTTGGGGCCTCTCTGAGGATGGTGATGTGTGTTGTGGCCTCTCTGAGGATGGAGCTGTGTGTTGTGGCCTCTCTGCAGGATGGTGGTGTGCGTTGTGGCCTCTCTGCAGGATGGTGGTGTGTGTTGTGGCCTCTCTGAGGATGGTGGTGTGTGTTGTGGCCTCTCTGCAGGATGGTGGTGTGATGTGGCCTCTCTGAGTATGGTGGTGTGTGTTGCGGCCTCTCTTAGGATGGTGGTATGTGTTGTGGCCTCTCTGAGGGTGGTGGTGTGTGTTGGGGCCTCTCTGCAGGATGGTGGTGTGTGTCGTGGCCTCTCTGCAGGATGGTGGTGTGTGTTGTGGCCTCTCTGCAGGATGGTGGTGTGTGTTGTGGCCTCTCTGCAGGATGGTGGTGTGTGTTGTGGCCTCTCTGCAGGATGGTGGTGTGTGTTGTGGCCTCTCTGAGGATGGTGGTGTGTGTTGTGGCCTCTCTGCAGGATGGTGGTGTGATGTGGCCTCTCTGAGTATGGTGGTGTGTGTTGCGGCCTCTCTTAGGATGGTGGTATGTGTTGTGGCCTCTCTGAGGGTGGTGGTGTGTGTTGGGGCCTCTCTGCAGGGTGGTGGTGTGTGTTGTGGCCTCTCTGCAGGATGGTGGTGTGTGTTGTGGCCTCTCTGCAGGATGGTGGTGTGTGTTGTGGCCTCTCTGCAGGATGGTGGTGTGTGTTGTGGCCTCTCTGAGGGTGGTGGTGTGTGTTGGGCCCTCTCTGCAGGATGGTGGTGTGTGTTGTGGCCTCTCTGCAGGATGGTGGTGTGTGTTGTGGCCTCTCTGAGGGTGGTGGTGTGTGTTGGGGCCTCTCTGAGGGTGGTGGTGTGTGTTGGGGCCTCTGCAGGATGGTGGTGTGTGTTGTGGCCTCTCTGCAGGATGGTGGTGTGTGTTGTGGCCTCTCTGAGTATGGTGGTGTGTGTTGTGGCCTCTCTGAGGATGGTGGTGTGTGTTGTGGCCTCTCTGAGGGTGGTGGTGTGTGTTGTGGCCTCTCTGAGGGTGGTGGTGTGTGCTGTGGCCTCTCTGAGGGTGATGGTGTGTGTTGTGGCCTCTCCGAGGGTGGTGGTGTGTGTTGTGGCCTCTCTGAGGGTGGTGGTGTGTGTTGTGGCCTCTCTGAGGCTGGTGGTGTGTGTTGTGGCCTCTCTGAGGGTGATGGTGTGTGTTGTGGCCTCTCTGAGGAAGGAGGTGTGTGTTGTGGCCACTCTGAGGATGGAGGTGTGTATTGTGGCCTCTCTGAGGATGGAGGTGTGTGTTGTGGCCTCTCTGAGGATGGAGCTGTGTGTTGTGGCCTCTCTGAGGATGGTGGTGTGTGTTGGGGCCTCTCTGAGGATGGTGATGTGTGTTGTGGCCTCTCTGAGGATGGAGCTGTGTGTTGTGGCCTCTCTGCAGGATGGTGGTGTGCGTTGTGGCCTCTCTGCAGGATGGTGGTGTGTGTTGTGGCCTCTCTGAGGATGGTGGTGTGTGTTGTGGCCTCTCTGCAGGATGGTGGTGTGATGTGGCCTCTCTGAGTATGGTGGTGTGTGTTGCGGCCTCTCTTAGGATGGTGGTATGTGTTGTGGCCTCTCTGAGGGTGGTGGTGTGTGTTGGGGCCTCTCTGCAGGATGGTGGTGTGTGTCGTGGCCTCTCTGAGGGTGGTGGTGTGTGTTGTGGCCTCTCTGCAGGATGGTGGTGTGTGTTGTGGCCTCTCTGCAGGATGGTGGTGTGTGTTGTGGCCTCTCTGCAGGATGGTGGTGTGTGTTGTGGCCTCTCTGAGGGTGGTGGTGTGTGTTGGGGCCTCTCTGCAGGATGGTGGTGTGTGTTGTGGCCTCTCTGCAGGATGGTGGTGTGTGTTGTGGCCTCTCTGAGGGTGGTGGTGTGTGTTGGGGCCTCTCTGAGGGTGGTGGTGTGTGTTGGGGCCTCTGCAGGATGGTGGTGTGTGTTGTGGCCTCTCTGCAGGATGGTGGTGTGTGTTGTGGCCTCTCTGAGTATGGTGGTGTGTGTTGTGGCCTCTCTGAGGATGGTGGTGTGTGTTGGGGCCTCTCTGAGGATGGTGATGTGTGTTGTGGCCTCTCTGAGGATGGAGCTGTGTGTTGTGGCCTCTCTGCAGGATGGTGGTGTGCGTTGTGGCCTCTCTGCAGGATGGTGGTGTGTGTTGTGGCCTCTCTGAGGATGGTGGTGTGTGTTGTGGCCTCTCTGCAGGATGGTGGTGTGATGTGGCCTCTCTGAGTATGGTGGTGTGTGTTGCGGCCTCTCTTAGGATGGTGGTATGTGTTGTGGCCTCTCTGAGGGTGGTGGTGTGTGTTGGGGCCTCTCTGCAGGATGGTGGTGTGTGTCGTGGCCTCTCTGAGGGTGGTGGTGTGTGTTGTGGCCTCTCTGCAGGATGGTGGTGTGTGTTGTGGCCTCTCTGCAGGATGGTGGTGTGTGTTGTGGCCTCTCTGCAGGATGGTGGTGTGTGTTGTGGCCTCTCTGAGGGTGGTGGTGTGTGTTGGGGCCTCTCTGCAGGATGGTGGTGTGTGTTGTGGCCTCTCTGCAGGATGGTGGTGTGTGTTGTGGCCTCTCTGAGGGTGGTGGTGTGTGTTGGGGCCTCTCTGAGGGTGGTGGTGTGTGTTGGGGCCTCTGCAGGATGGTGGTGTGTGTTGTGGCCTCTCTGCAGGATGGTGGTGTGTGTTGTGGCCTCTCTGAGTATGGTGGTGTGTGTTGTGGCCTCTCTGAGGATGGTGGTGTGTGTTGTGGCCTCTCTGAGGGTGGTGGTGTGTGTTGGGGCCTCTCTGCAGGATGGTGGTGTGTGTTGGGGCCTCTCTGCAGGATGGTGGTGTGTTGTGGCCTCTCTGCAGGATGGTGGTGTGTGTTGGGGCCTCTCTGCAGGATGATGGTGTTTGTTGTGGCCTCTCTGCAGGATGATGGTGTGTGTTGTGGCCTCTCTGCAGGATGATGGTGTGTGTTGTGGCCTCTCTGCAGGATGGTGGTGTGTGTTGTGGCCTCTCTGAGAATGGAGGTGTGTGTTGTGGCCTCTCTGAGGGTGGTGGCGTGTGTTGGGGCCTCTCTGCAGGACACTCAGGAGTTCCTCCGCTGCCTAATGGACCAGCTGCACGAGGAGCTGAAGGAGCCGCTGGCCGAGTGCGGAGGGGGCGACCGGGGCGAGGCGGACGAGCGGCGGGACGGAGACTGCAGCCCCTCGGAGGACGAGTTCCTGTCCTGCGACTCGGGGGCCAGCAGCGACCGGGGGGAGGGGGGCGAGGGCCGGGGCCCGGGCGAGGCCGAGCTCCTCATACAGGACGAGTGCGGGGGCCGGGGCGGGAGCGGGGGCAGAGGGGGCATCTCGGAGAAGGAGCGGCAGAAGGAGAGGAGGGTCTCGGGCTCCCCCCTCCACGGGGGCTCCCAGGAGATGGACGAGGACGCAGACGTGGACACGGCGGCGGAGGAAGGGGCCCCCGCGCGGGGAGCGGAGGGCGTGGGCGTGGCCTCAAAAGCCCAAAACAACCAGAGCCAAAGCCGCAGTGCTCCAGGTGCATGTCCCTCACACTCTTTCCCCCTTTTCACTCACAATAACAGACCATTTTCCTCTCAGAAAAATGACGAAGTCTGCCACTGGTCTTGTCTTTATGCAGCTCTGTTCAGATATTATTTTTATGGCCAGTTATGTACAGTAGCAGGAGAGCCCTGGGGTAGCAGATAAGCCCATGCCGCAAAGGTTACGATAAGATAACCAGTTTAGTTAATGTGGGATCTGTCCAAAAAGGCAAATGAGCTAGTAAACAAGTAATATGTTATCCCACTGGTATGGTCCCTTGAAAAGTAAGTGACAGTAGTAAATCAGTGAGGACATCTCCTCTTTGTGGATCAGATGTTGGACTGTTCTTCAGCAGCTCTCGGTCACGGGGCCTGTCCCATCGTCTGCCCCTGGGGTCCATAAACCGCCTGCTTCTTTCGTCCCTTCAGAGCCCGACAACGAGGCGTCGATGCACCGCAACGCCTCCCGCCCGTGCAGTCCCGCGCACAGCCTCCAGGAGCTGCACCCCAAGCTGTCGAGCAGCCCCCCGCGCTCCAGCCCCCTGAGGTCCATGGGGCTGGCCTACTCCCTGAAGAAAGGTGCTGCTCTCCTACGTGCCCCACTGCAGGCCCAGCGTGGCCCTGTGAACTCATTCGCTGTGGTCCTGACTCGTTCTGCTTTCTCCCATCTCCCGTGACTCCTGACCCCCGATTCCCCCCCCCCGCAGCCCATCTTCTGCTCAATGGTAAGAAGAAGAAGCAGGCACGATACCGCAGTGTGATCTCGGACATCTTCGACGGCTCCATCCTGAGCCTGGTGCAGTGTCTGACCTGTGACAGGGTGGGTGTGCTTTTGGAGCGGTGGGGCGGGGGGGGGGGGTTTCTAACGGGGTTCTCACCTTGTGCCTGTGATGCTGCTCTGACCACTGTGCTTCCCTCTACCCCCCCAGGTGTCCACCACTGTGGAGACGTTCCAGGACCTGTCCCTGCCCATCCCTGGAAAAGAGGACCTGGCTAAGTTGCATTCCTCCATCCACCAGAACCTTCCGGCAAAGACCGGCACCTGCCCCGACAGCTACGCCTCGCAGGGCTGGATCACCTATATCATGGACTCCATCCGCAGGTGTGTGAGGGAGAAGCCTTGTGGGGTGAGGCATGGGGTGTGGGGATCAGGCCCGGCGTGTGTGGAAGGCAGGGTGTGTGACTGTGTGTGACACGTTGCCTGCAGGTTTGTGGTGTCCTGTATCCCCAGCTGGTTTTGGGGCCCTATGGTCACACTGGAAGACTGCCTGGCTGCCTTCTTTGCTGCTGATGAGCTGAAAGGTGGGGTGTGGCCTTGCATTACTCTGCACGCTATACCAGGTCTAGGCTCAAATAGTATTTGTTTTGGATACAAGGAGAAGACAATGAGCAGGTTTTACATTTTTGGAATCATTTCATTTGTTCCAATGCTCCAGGCAAGCTTAGTCATGCAGAAAAGTCTTTGATGCTGTCCTGATGCTGCTGACGTTTTCTGATATGTCGATGTGTTGTTTCTCCTGATCCAAGCCGTGTCAATGTGTTGCAGGTGACAACATGTACAGCTGTGAAAGATGTAAAAAGTGAGTAAAGAAATGTTAATGACATTAATGACATCTTGTGAGTGATGTCGATAAGACTTTCCGAACTGAACTACTGATGCATTAAATGTTGGCCACTCATAATTGTACCTCTTGTTTTATTCCAAATTTTCCAGATTGAGAAATGGTGTTAAATATTGTAAGGTTCTTCGCCTTCCAGAAGTGAGTGTTGCTTTCTTTTTCTAATTCTGTATCTGTTATGTTAATATTAATGATGATGATACGTCAATTAAATCAGTGAGGAAGAATGTATGTGCTTGGTTCTGTTATGACGTGGTTGTGATAAAGTGATAAAACTGTTGTTATAGTCATGTCTTTTTGTCCTCAGATTTTGTGTATTCACCTCAAACGGTTTCGGCACGAGGTCATGTACTCCTTCAAAATCAATAGCCATGTGTCATTTCCATTGGAGGGACTTGACCTCCGACCATTTCTGGCCAAGGAAAGCCCCTCCCAGATCACAACCTATGACCTCCTTTCTGTGATCTGCCACCACGGTACTGCTGGAAGTAAGTCTTCTTGCTCATAACTTAAAACTTTTTAATAGTGGAAATGCACCTGTCCCAACACCAGGGGGCAGGATTACGAAAGTTATGAAAAGTGCTGTCCACTTGTGTCTCAGAAATGAATAACTTCCGGTCTGGCCTGTTGTTTCTCCTTTTTGAATTCCAAACAGGCGGCCATTACATTGCCTACTGCCAGAATGTTATCAATGGGCAGTGGTATGAGTTTGATGACCAGTACGTTACGGAGGTGCACGAGACCGTGGTCCAGAACTCTGAAGCCTATGTGCTCTTCTACAGGTACGACTACGCACTCCCAATATGCATATATTACATGCACAGCTTTTATACTTTTACCTACCCGTCAGTGTTACCTCCGTACTTCTCATTGCTGCAAATGCTTTGTGCTCAAAGGGAAAATAAATTGTACCTTTCTTATTGCTGTTCTTATTTCTGCTGTCTTGACAAAAAAAAAAAAAAAAAAAACTGTGTAACTGCATTTATGTAGTTTCTATGAGAGATGTTGATGCTGAACAAGGAGGCAGTGGGACGTGTGTGTGTGTGTGTGTGTGTGTGTGTGTGTGTGTGTGTGTAAACGGTTGGGTCCGTGTGGCAGGAAGAGCAGCGAGGAGTCGGTCAGGGAGAGGCAGAAAGTGGTGGCCCTGGCCAACCTGAAAGAGCCCTGCCTGCTGCAGTTCTACATCTCCCGCGAGTGGCTCAACAAGTTCAACACCTTCACCGAGCCCGGCCCCATCACCAACCGTACCTTCCTGTGTCAGCACGGAGGTGGGCATCCCGCCACTCCTTATCTCCCCCCATCATCCATCTTGTTGTGTCAGTCATGGCCCCAGGAAGCTGCCCCCCTTCCTTGTGCTGTCTTTATCACACGTTTCCTATCAAACGTTTATGTACCAGCCTGGAGGTGTAGCCAGCCTCGTTAAAATAACATTGTGGCATTCCAACTAGAGTGCGTAATTAAATATTGTAATGTGTTGAAGATTGTCCTGAAGCTCAAGCACTCAGAAATGAGTACGCATTAGTGCTACACTGTTGCTTTTTGCATGTTTGGACAACCAAAAATTGAAGGAAACTTTCAGGTTCGCCAATCTCTTCCTGTTTGACACCACTTAAGTTGAATGAGGAATTTGCCTTTATATGTTCATGAGTCTCATCATCATAGACGCTCTGTCTCAAGAGCTCCTGGAAAGGGATGTTACAGATCGCAATGTTGGTTTATACCAAAAGTCCCGCAGTTTAATTGGCTGTTACGAGTTTTCGGCATCATTATTTCCTGGTGAACCCCCTGCTTTTCCACTGCCTCCAGTTTCCGCCCCTCCTGCGTAAGATCATTATTAGTCAGGAGATGTAACTGACTACGTGTTTAGCAAAGCACATCCCTTGGTGAGTTAATTCAAGTCATGGTCAGCCTCATAAAACCATAAGGTTATGAGCCTGACAAGTAAATCTAAAATGTTAGTGTTCAAGAGCTATTTTGAGACCTTCCTTTATTAAACTCCCACATGTTTAGCACATCATACTCTACACCAGTCACAGGCTCCTGTGCCAGCAACAGCAGTGTGTATTTCAGAGTGCAGGAAGGATATGAGAATTATTGTATTAATACTGATCCCACTGAATTCCCCCATTACTCTACTATTACGCACTTTCCATTAACTCCAGTATGTTCTGGTATTGATAACCTCCCTGGGCATAGAACCCCACCAGTGCATTAACACTATGCTGTATGTATTCATAATCAACAATACTTGGACCAAAGCAGTCAGGCTTAATGAACCAGCTTAGATTTTCTTTGTCATTTTTGCTTTTATGTTTGAGCAGGAATTCCTCCCACCAAGTACCATTACATCGATGACCTGGTGGTGATCCTGCCCCAGAATGTGTGGGAATACCTCTATAACAGGTGAGTATGAAAGGGCCAATGTGACTCTCCTCTGACATCCACCAGCACATGCATCTGAAGTGTAGTTGAGTGATACAGGTATTGGTGGTTCTGTTGCTATAGCGTTGGTTGGTTGTTCTGTTGCTATAGCATTGGTTGGTGGTTCTGTTGCTACAGAGTTTGTTGGTGGTCCTGTTGCTATAGCATTGGTTGGTGGGTCTGTTGCTACAGAGTTGGTTGGTGGGTCTGTTGCTATGGCGTTGGTTGGTGGGTCTGTTGCTATAGCTGTTGGTTGGTGGTTCTTTTGCTATAGCAATGGTTGGTGGGTCTGTTGTAATAGCGTTGGTTGGTGGTCCTGTTGCTATAGCATTGGTTGGTGGTTCTGTTGCAATAGCGTTGGTTGGTGGTCCTGTTGCTATAGCATTGGTTGGTGGGTCTGTTGCTATGGCGTTGGTTGGTGGGTCTGTTGCTATAGCGTTGTTACATGAGGTGGAAGTCTCTGCTCTGTTGTCCATGGTCGGCCATCTTCACTGTGGTGTCTTTCCTGTCTGGCAGCTTTGGAGGAGGGCCCGCTGTGAACCACCTGTGCGTGTGCGCCATCTGCCAGGTGGAAATCGAAGCTCTGGCCAAGCGCAGGAAGGTGGAGATCGACACCTTCATCAAGGTAAGTGAGAAGACACGGGATTAGAAGGCTGGCAGCGTTGCCCATGTTATGGCCTGAGCTCCACTGTGCGGCACGGTTCACTACTTTAAAGTTTTTTCAGAAATTAGCTTGGCTATGGCCATAACTGAATAAAAGCAATTGTTTTAATATTTGTATGTAATGTTTTTGTAGCTGAATAAAGAGTTCCAGGCAGAGGAAGCCCCAACGGTCATTTTGTGCATCAGTATGCAGTGGTTTCGGGAGTGGGAGAGCTTCGTCAAGGGGAAGGACAATGGTATGCCCTCAACCTTCGTTTGGTGATGACTATCATGTCGTGAGACCAAGAGGCTAAAGCCATTTGTTAAATGGTATCTGCTTAAATGGTAAAATATTGTAATATGGTAATCATTTCCTATCACATGTTTACGGAATACGGAATGATACGTGTGTGTTCAGTGCTAATAGTTCCAACCGTTTAACTTCAACTGTTTAAAGTCCCTCTCTTGTCTAAGTCTGGGTGAGTCTACGTCTACTAAAGTCTAAGTCTGCTAAAGCAAATCACGTACCTTAAGATCACATGACTCATTATGTGAATATCAAGAGATGATGTTTTGCTCTCCTTATATGGTGCTTAGAGCTTAAGGTACATGCTTGTGGTGGACTTACTGTGCATAGCAAATCCATTTTTCAATACAGTAAAACCACATGCATTTGTCTTGCTTTCATCCAGTAAATTCTGTTTAATGCGGAGATTAATAAAAGAACTGTTCAATGCCCTGTTTTTACAAGTCATCATTGCAACACAATCCTGTAGCCACTCATTCCTGTAAAATACATGCTTTGTCACTTAAGGATTGGCAGAGCGTGGAGACATATGTTTGTAAATATTAATTCTAAACCCTAACATCTTTTCACAACTTGTGTGCTGCTTACTTTTGTTTAACAAAAACAGCCATGTTACGAAGCCTGTTAGGCTATTTAGAAACCAGACTGCCACATAGCATTTACTGCATGCATTTGTTTCATTTTCTGTTTAGCATTTCTTGCACCTTGTGTACTGACACAGAATATTAGAAATTGTACTTGTTTTCTGGAGTGCCTCTTTTATTAGGTTCCTAATAGGTCTTATCAATGAGTAATTATTGATTCTGATGAGACGGCTAATCGATTGTCTGCGGCGAGTACATTTGGTTTGTGCTAATAGAATCCTGCTCAGTCATAGCGAAATAAAATAAATGTCGGTGTGAACTGACCTGTCTCTCTCTCTCTCTGTGGTTCTCAGAGCCTCCAGGGCCAATAGACAACAGCAAAATTGGGGTAATGAAAGGGGGTCACATACAACTCAAACAAGGTAGGCATCTCCCGGCCCTACAAGTTTCTGAAAGTTTTGCTTCTGCGATTTGAATAACGTGCTGCAGGTGCAAACTTAAACATGACAGCGTTGTTTCCGAGGCTGCGCGCACATTTGGAACGTGTGTATTTACTTGCATGGCCGTTTGAGCGTTGCACTGTCGGCCCTGCAGCTGTGTTTTGGGAGCAGTAGGCCTTGGCTGTTTGTGACGTGTCTGGGGCCGCTCCCCCGTGTGGTTCCCCAGGGGCGGACTATGGGCAGATCTCAGAGGAGACCTGGCAGTACCTGCTCAGCATCTACGGCGGGGGCCCCGAGATCGCCGTGCGGCAGACGGTGGCGCCGGCCGACTCCGACGGCCTCCACGGGGAGTGTAAGATTGAGGCGGAGACCAGGGCCCTCTGACCCCCCCCCCCCCACCCCCCACATCTCTCTGCTGGGATGAACGTGAGTTCCCACCCGCCCCTGTGCCACTGCTACATCTGGGGGGCGACATTGGCTCAGGCAGTAAGAGCAGTCGTCTGGCAGCCCGGAGGGTCGCCGGTTCGATCCCACCCTGGGTCCTGACGAGCTCTTGACGAGCTGGTTGGTGCATTGCATGGCAGCCAGTCGCCGTTGGTGTGTGAGTGTGAGAGTGTGTGTGACTGGGTGAATTGTACAGCGCTTTTGAAAAATGCCAACCATTTACCATTTTCTTCCCACACAGTCACTTCATAAGCACTTACAGTGCAGTGCATTGCTATTTGGACTGCAATGGAATAAATGTTGTAGTCTCAGGCACATATTTTGTATTCATTACAATTTTATATCTTATTTCAGTACAATGACAACATGACTTCTATTAGGGCTATATCTCATGGTCAGGTTAATACAGGACTGCATCTAAAGTATTGAAAGACACTTTATTCTCTCCTCCACTAAAAAAAAATAAAAATCATTTTGAAGGTTTTATTACCTAAAATGTGAAGTGCCATTTCTTTTTTACTTTTGAAGATGAAAAACAAGAAAACTATCCTCACCTCAGATCTGTGTGGCTTTGACCGCATGTAAACAGGAAGTTTACTTCCCAGCACAAAGTCAAACCAAAAAAGATAAAAAACAGAACTCTACTCTGCACTGCTCTATCCTTGGCGTTCTGTTTATGAGCCTTACCAGTGATAGGCATCTTGTGGTGAACCCTCTGAGGTTATGCTGGTGTATGTAGTCTTATCTTTATTTTAATCTGACACAGCTACACCAACGTCCTGGAGAGTGTTCTCAAGCTCTTTGACATTTGAAAAAATTATTTGGTCGTCCACTACAGTGGTCTTCTGTGGTTCACCAGGTTGTTTGCTATTGTTGAGCTCACCACTGCATTCTTGGTTCTTAACAATGTACGCAACAGTTTATTTTGATGCATCCAATGTTTTGGCTATGTTTGATCGATTTATTGGCCCATGATGGCCTGCTTTACTGGCACTGACCCTTCTTTGGTCCTCATGACAACGGCAACAGACTCCAAAGGCAAATTCTACGCCACAAATTAACTTGAGCATTCTTGTGCATGAACTTGTTATGTGTCACAACCACAAGCAACCAGAGTTGGGCAATAACCCACTACGACTGTAACAAGCAAGGAGTTCACACGAAAAACCAAACCACCACTGCGGAGAGGGAAAGCATAAACAAGCCTTAATAAAGAGAGTTGAGTGGCGAAGAGAGGTACAGGCAATGCAGACACACCCACACACATCACCCCAGTGTTACTGAGGGGAGGGGAAAACATTAGCCTGTAACAAATGAATCATGCCAGAACACACAGCTGGCCTAGCAATAACTGTTCAGTCAATTGTGCAAATACTTTTGGTGCCCCAAAAGACATGCTGTCTTTCAGACCAAATGTCAGAATGGGGAAGAAACGTGTTCTAAATGACTTTGACTGTGGAATGATTGTTGGTGACAGACATGGGGAATATCTCGGAAACTCCTGGGATTTTCACACACAACAGTCTCTAGTGTTTGCAGAGATTGGTGTAAAAAAAAAAAAAAACAACAAACCAGTGCGCCACTGTCCAAATACTTATGGACTGTACTGCATATAGAAGGATCCACGCTGCTGTGATCACAGCCGAACGCTCACATTCTTTGCTATATGTCTGTGGAGTGCATGCTGAACTTTAAGTGTGGCACAGCTTTTCTGAAGAAGGAGCGTTCTCATGACTTCATACATTCCCGACACACAGCCAACCCAAGGGATGGGGGGGGGAGGGGGGAATATTTTCTAAATTGACCGCAAATGACAAATGGCAAATGACCACGGCTTTCCACGCAAATATGATTTCCCTGATGATGCAGTCAAAGCTTTTCATTGTATTCATGTTTCATTGGCTGATATGTGCTTGTCAGTGTTGTCCTGGTAGTGAATTGGTGACGTGTAATTGGTCAGCATCTAGGAAGGGAGGACCAGGTTTCCTTCACTCCATTGCACATTGCAAACTGCTCCAATGGCTGCCTGTAGTCTGCCTGTCCCAGTCTTCTACTGCATCATGCCCTGCAGCATGACAAGCAGCTCAAATGCTGGACTGTAAGAGTGAAAGGTGTCCAGATGTAATTGGATAAATTGGGATAATGTAATTAACATAGGAAGAAAATAATGTGGCCAAAAGCTATTATTGGGAAGTCCCGGACTGTTGTGTTGAATTCTTCCCTCTTGTTCTTGCTGACACATCCCCATTTCATACAATTAACATTCTACATGTGCATCTCATTAGACTAATTGTTTTTTCAATGCATTACTGTTTCCAAACAACCAGATTTGGATTAGGGTTGAGCATCCAACTCTTGGCATCTGTTTATCATCTGCTTACTAGCCTTCTATTTCCAGTTTCACTAACCTGTTTTTTTTTTTTTTTTTCTTGCAGATTGTCCCCCTCAGAAGAGAAAATGGCACTGACTTTGCACCTTGGTGAAACCATGTTGTGAGCACTTTGTAATGTAGCAGTCTGTAATTTTATTACCAGTTGAAGACGACATAGTAAATATTATAATCGAAGAGTAGCGGTATTATTTATTGAATAAAAACACATGAACCCTCATTTCAGTGGGGAGGAAAAAGAAGATGGCTGCTCCAGTAGATATGTAACAGTAGTCTTGGTGCAATGGCCCCTTGTTGGCTCTGACTAGTGCTGAGGCCTCACTGACCACCTGGCTGGGCGTAGGGGGTGGGTGGGGGTGGGGCGGGGGGGTGATGTATGTGTTAGGTTCTGCTTGACAAGTGCGTCACTTGTATATAAATCTTCTCCTTAGCAAGCATGGCTCCACGCACAAACAGACACCAGTCTGGAAGGGAGTACTGGTCTTTGCCCAGTGATCTGAAAGGATCAGCGTTGTGTAATTCATTTCCTGCCCCCGGGTTGTTGCTTCTGAGCTGTGTAATGCATTACTCTGCTTTCGTCTCTGCACTGTTGGCTAGGAGTACAGGGTAGGATTACTGCACCGTGACTGTTCGGTGAGTGAATGAGCGGGCTAAGGGGGAGTTCCTCGATTAGATCATCTTTCATCGTGACACGTCCCAGCTCCGGCGTGGTTATGTCAGCCCACCACGGGCGAATCGCGGACCTGACGGCACACGCCAGCGATGTTTACCCGTCAGGCGCTCCACTTTCACTACTATCGCCTCCCAAGTTGTGCAACGCGCACAGGAAGCGCCGCTTCCCCGGACGTTGACCAATCGCGTGGTATTTCTGCTTCGATTTCCGACATTGCGTGAGGCTGGGTGTGTGGCACGGGATGGGGCGGAGGCCATGGCTTGGGGCAGTTTGTGACGCTAACGCGTCTGTGCTGCGCTAGAGCGTCTGTGCTGCGCTAACGCGTCTGTGCTGCGCTAACTCGTCTGTGCTGCGCTAACGCTAGAGCGTCTGTGCTGCGCTAACGCGTCTGTGCTGCGCTAACACGTCTGTGCTGCGCTAACGCGTCTGTGCTGCGCTAACGCTAGAGCGTCTGTGCTGCGCTAACTCGTCTGTGCTGCGCTAACGCTAGAGCGTCTGTGCTGCGCTAACGCGTCTGTGCTGCGCTAACACGTCTGTGCTGCGCTAGAGCGTCTGTGCTGCGCTAGAGCGTCTGTGCTGTGTGTCTTCACAGCTCTGTCAGAAGGTTTGAGTAAACCCAGGCACAGCTGCTCTCATTACATCAACACGCCTCACTCAATGCTCACCGTACCACCGTACCATTCGCAGTGAGTGTCTGCCCCTGAACATGTGTCATCACACAGCTGGAGAAGACCGGCCCCATTTCAGGCATCGGTTTGCCGGAAGTCTGACAGACCGAGATGTGTGTCACTGGAGACTTCACCACTCTCCTCAGCTCCAGCTCTGATGTCATGAAGCCCATTATTTATTTACAGGCCTAATCATATTATTAAGCTCCAATAGGGATGTCTCTGGCAGGAGTGACTCTCCGAAAGGTATAGTTGAACTTACAGACGGGATTCTGCTCCAGTTCCTTTTTGATTGCGTTCAGTGTTGCAGCTTCAATGAAGGAAAAGTGAAAGCCCAGTAGGTATGCAGTCAACAGATCTAAAGATATCTTTACTGCAGTGTGGCCTTATACCTGATTCATATTATGGAGACTACGTTTCTGTTCTGAACAGATGTGATTTTCCTTTGTGTACAGCAAGTGCATGTATCAGTGTGTCTGTGGGCGGGAGACGAGATGATGATATGAAACCTTACATTTTCTGTCTTTTTAAGCACAGCGACATGTAAATACCTTCGTAATTGCTGGCTGGACTATTTTACTGCAGGAGAGAAATTGAATGAAGATGAATCACATTTTGTGTCCACTTTACCAGTGGCATGGACTTGAATCCCTTCAAGTGTACATACTTGTCAATTGCATAATGGTAGGTCTTTGTCCCTAGGTCTAAAGGTTAATGGAGTTCCAACAAGATTATCGCAGCTTCTGTGACCGGCTTCAAACAAAGGCATTTCTGCGTCCAGTTTAACCTGTTTTTCAGTGTTGTACCACTTTTTACAGGTTAAACAGTACCACTTACTGTTATTTGATTCTTCTCAACATCCTAAATGTTACTACCCATGCTGTTTAATTTTAAAAGAAAATAGCGTGCCCGGAGAAAGGAAATTCTATATTATTATTCACTTATTGTTTCCTCTTACAGAGTATGATATGAATACACCTTCCTGAAAATGGCCTTTGTGTAAATGATTGTCCAGTCGCACTGAACTGTGCTAGGAAGTGCCGTGTCGGTGAACTTACTGCATGTAGCTGTCGCGTGTGTTTGGATAGATGCCGAATTGTTCAGTAGGGTTCCAAACAGTGCTTGTCTATATGCAGGGCCACAAAAAAAAAAAAAAAAAAATGAAATGAGTTAACATGACTCAAGAATAAACGGAAATTCACAAATCCGCCTTGCTGTGTGGCCTCAATGAATTTGATAGCTGTATCGCTTCATCTTTCTGCTTTGCATTGCATCTCGTCCATATCAGTAGACAGAAGACGTCCATGATTTTTCTTTTTCCTTGGAAGAACAGCTGTAAGACGACACATCCGGTGTTTTTCATGAAACGTTTAGTGAGAAATCTGGTGCAGTAAGCAGTCGACTGCGGTGTTGTTCCGGCAGGCTGGACATTCCACCACCAGTAATGAACCTGGTGTTGCACTGTGACGGGATCTGGGCACGCTACCAAGATGTTAACATGCTCTAGTTCACAGCAGCACGGCAAGGGATGCGCGTATGATATTCCTGTCTGCAGTAGCCTCAGTAAACACTGTGAAGGCCAAGTCATTCAGTTGGGAAAACCTCACATGTCTATTTAACGAGAGTAGAATTTTGTTTTGTCCGTTTTGTATTTCCGATTTGTTCAGTTGGCTTTGTTTTTCTCTCATTATTGTCTATCAATTAAAAAATTGTTATTTTTTTACAAAAGTAATGATTCAAGATACTAAATAGATTTCTGTTTGATTTTCACCCCTGATAATATATTGCAACACACTATATTTTATTTGACAATTTGTGTGTCTTACAATGTTTCTCTGACCTCTGTAACATGTGACTTGAGTAATTGAACTGGAGGAAACACTTTGTAACATGTGGTTAGCATAACATGCTTCACATTTTAATTCATAATAGCCACAGCATGCTATTCTCTTTCATGTTAACAACAAACCTTAATTGAAATGTATTATAGAGTATAAGTATTATATAAAGGCACAATGTCCCAATTTGGAAAAGTGTGCAGTCACAGATTTCAGCTGGTCCTGGGGCTTTGTCTCGTTATATGCCTGACGACTTCATTGTCTCATTTCCCTGATGGTGCAGTGAAGATCGTCATAATGTAAAATGCAGCTCTCCTCTGTTTCTGTGGTGGATATTCCATAGTGAGGCTGAAATCCGTACACAATGTGGAGGACCTGAGGGGGGCTATTCATTCTGTGGGTGTGGGTCGTGACCCTCCTTACATGATGATATCCCTGTATCTCAAATCTCTGCCTGATCAAGTGCTTAAGGTACATGACTGGGACCCGCAAGTTCGGAGGTTCGATCCCTGGTGTGGCCACAATAAGATCTGCACAGCTGTTGGGCCCTTGAGCAAGGCCCTTAACCCTGCATTGCTCCAGGGGGGATTGTCTCCTGCTTAGTCTAATCAACTGCTATGTTGCTCTGGATAAGAGTGTCAGCCAAATGCCATTAATGTAATGTAATGTAATATGGAATTTAGTTGCAATAATACAGAACCTCAGTTTAATGTCACTTGGATTGTAAAAGGCTGTGTGATACGCACGATCCTCCCCACATATGAGATGGGATTGCAGTGAACAGGTATGGAGACAACACAAGCATACGAGACCACACCCATCCGGTCACGCCCAGTGGAAAGGAAAGGTTTTCATACTGGAATGTTTTTCAAACCACAAGCCCTGGCAATATTTAAAAGAGTTACAGCAATATTAACTATTGCGGGATTACAGTTAGATTACGGAACCAAAGAGGGTCATTGAATGTGAAGGATGTACAACCAGTTTAAGCTTGAATCTGTTTTTTTTTCCTAGTGGAACAATAAACAACAAACCCACATAAGCAGGAAAGAGCACGTTACATAAAGTTTTGATAGTTTAAGAGTTTAGTGCCTTTAATATGGCCACAAATACAGATATGCTGAGTTCAAAATGAGCACTTAAATACAGTTAAGGGAGCACGTTGAAAAACCCTGGAATGTGAGAATGGAAGTTGAATTAACTAGAGGGATTTATCGCAGGCTGAGTAACTACAGCGAGCATAACGGGCGAGGTGTATCATCGCGTGGGCAGCTAGCCTGCACCCGTTTCCCTTATGCGCCGTGTGTGTGTGCGTGAGCAAGAGACGGGACCAGTGAGCAGTGATGATGTCATCCTGACTGAAGCCCTCTCCCAGGCGCTGTGAGGCAGATGTACAGAAAAAGGGGGAGAGACTAGTCTCTGCAGGATGGAGTCTGTGCACCTTACCCTACCATAAGCAGGGATTTCAATGTACTATATCGTAAGGTAAGTGCACGTCGTCTCTGTTTATGTGAATGATGGTGGAAGGGAATTGACTGCACGACTGCATCCTATCCAGAATGCAGGTATGTGACGTTGCCCGCTGGACTGAAATTGTATGAAAACATTTGCATGTGCTATTCGTGCCAGTCTCTGCATGTGTGGACAGGGCTCTAGGAGGGAAATATGCTTAGTCATGTTTATACTATTCCGAATGTGCTTGCATTGTACCATGTGGTTTCATCTGCAGAAGCCTGCAGATACAGCATATGGGAAAATATACTGCTCCTTGAACTCGGTCTAATGATGAGTATGTGACTGTCAAATGTTTGATTTGAATACACTAATCATATTAATGGTCAGTTGAAAGGTGTTCTAAAGTTAGAGGTAAGTAACTGTAGGGATGTTAGTATGATGACTGACATGAAGTTGCTGATAAATCATGCTAATGCCAGACTGCTAAATAATTCTACTGCAGTTTACAGCATCCTAGCAAGTAAAAAATCTTTGTCTCCATTATCTACATTTCAGCCACAATAAGTGTCACTGCAGGGAATGACATCATCTGAAACAACTCATTGTGTACATTGTGTTCTGGTGTATGCACTGAGAAGGCTCTTAATAAAGTTGTATATCACTATTATCTTAATGATCATACATTCAGATGTTAATTTCAAACTCCTTTGTTCTTTTTAGGCTGATAGCATGAAAAAAAAAAGAAGCTTGCATAATTAAAGCTCCTCGGTTCAAAATAAAAACTGGCATCGTCTCTATGGATGTTACCTCACTTACAGGAATATGAAACTTAACCCCACCCGTTAGCAAATGGATAGATGAATAGTTACTACTTGTCTGCTATGCTCACTATCTGGAATAGACTAATTAAGGAATTAATAAAATTAGGACATTTCTCTTACTGTATTGACTGATTATTGTGTTTTGTCCTTTATTTTATATTTCACACAGGATTTCCTCCTTTTTTTTGTGCTGCAGTATTTGTTTCACCAAATGTGAATGCGTTCCTGGTCCAGGCCTTGTGAAATGACACCGGCTTAAAGACGCCACTGAAAGCTGACACTGTTAAAGTGCTCCTCTCATGTTCGTTAGTTCTTCTCTTGCCAGATGGAGAAGGAGAGGTGAGCCTGATAGGCACTGGTCACAGGATACTCCCACAAGACATTCTTGGCCAAATGGAACCCAGTTTGAAGCCAAACCCTTTGGCCACCATCCTATTCGTGAAAGCCTGAAAAACCAGCTTTCACTGATTCATCTGTACCGACTACAACGTAGCAAATGGAATTTGGGTCTTTGTCAAAAAGGTTGGCAGCAATCTCAATTTCATCTACACAAGCAGGAGGACATTTTAACATAATGAACTGTAACAATTCTTATCCGTAACGACAGGGGTGAATAAACACACTGTGGAGCCAATTTCAACTCTGAATCAGCAATTGCATCTTTCCTGACCCAACGGCATCTGTGTCCTTCACCTTGGATTGGCTCCCAGGCCATTTGGATCAGAAGCAGCCCTGCAGTTGTGGAGATGTCTGTGTTTATTTCATATGAGTTCTAACTTTCGTTTGCACCGCTAGGCGCATAGAGACACAGAAGGCTGTACAGACCCCTCCCTCTTGGCACCGCCACTGCAGGACGAAAACACACGGCCTGGCTCGCAAACGCAGTCGGCGTTAGCCAGCGTTAGCGCTCCTTGACAGGAGCAGTTTCTGCGTACATCCACCCACCATGGGATGTGTGATGTGCTCTCAGCTCATCAACATGTGGAAAGTGTCTGTGAAGCAGCCCGGTCAAAGGGCCGTGGAGCTCTCCCTGTTTCCGGACGTGTCCTCTGAGGGCTACCAGAGAGTCTCGGGGCTGCACTACATGTCCTCTTTCTCAGACGCGGAGGACTGCTGTGATGACGTCACGCCGAACAGCTCATCCTCCACAGACTGTTTCGAGCAGTGATGCGCAGAGAGAAATGAGGCGCTGGACAACAGCGTATCGATAGTTAGGTTTCCATTCCGTGTGAATGTCATGTATGCAACTTTGCAAATGGAAATGAACACTGTTTGCATAATCACATGCTCTTCTATTAGGTCAGCTGCTTCGAAAATAAATAACTGGTCTAAACTGTTTCCATTTGCTGCAGTGGAAGCAGTTGTAATTTGAAGAAAATCTGGCATCATTAAAATCAACCCTTAGCATCAGAATTATTAAGTCATAGCTGACCACATCTTATGGTGCTTGCTCAAAGTGCGCGATACCATTGCATTTTACCAGCCATTTGAAAACACACGTCAGCGGGTGGTTTGCATACAAGCAACAGAAATTGTCTTTAGCAAAAAATAATGGTCCACTGCCTGTTAAGTTGTAACGAGAACATATCTAGCAAGATTTTCCCTTTCCCTTACTGACCTTACTCTTGTGAAAGGAATCCTTACCTAGACCCATGTTGTATCATGTTGTGCTGAATTACATAATTAAATTGTTATGGAGAAATATGGATACATTTCTGTGCTTGATGCCAAGTATCTAACCCTCTCTAATTCCAATACCACTTGTACAGGGTAGATGACTTTCTTTTTATTAATTTATACATATTTTTCTTGAAGGGACATGGATTCATCAAGCCTTCTTATAAACAGTATCAATATAGTATTGACATCTCCAAACCTGCAAACCTCCAAACCTGAGTAATAATTATAGGTTTTTGACCACATTCCACTAACATCATAAGTACCCAAGGCTATACGGTAATAGCAATGAACGTTTAGCATGTGTGTCAAAATTGAATGAGAAGCATTTAGTACTGAGCCCCAAGGGAAATGGATTGGTTTGACATGTCTAATATGTACTATATCACATGTCTAATATGTAATGCATCACAAAAGAAAAATGCAACAGTTGATGTCAGTGGATCACTATGTTCTAAGTAGTTTAACACATCTAGGTGTAAATACCCGGAAATAAAAGCTGAAATTCTGAACTCTTGTTTTGTGTTCAGTTTTTTTATTTTTTATTCAATACTTTCGGATGGGACTGTACCTCATATTGTTTTCGTCATCTATAAGTTTAGTGCTTGATTTGAATTTAAATATGTTGGTTGGATTGGAATTTGCTGCCCTTCTATTACATTAATGGCATTTGGCAGATGCTCTTATCCAGAGCAACATACAGTTGATTAGACTAAGCAGGAGACAATCTTCCCCTGGAGCAATGCAGGGTTAAGGGCCTTGCTCAAGGGCCCAACGGCTGTGCGAATCTTATTGTGGCTACACCGGGATTAGAACCACCAACCTTGCGTGTCCCAGTCATTTACCTTAACCACTACGCTACAGGCCACTGGTTCTTTGCGTTTGCAGTAACAGGCAGAGCACCCCAGCCAATGCTATAGGGCCCTGCACAGTGCAGCAATGTGTATCATCCCTGTGATGAATTTCAGACTGAGCTGACATATGTGGTAGTGATTTATGATCAGGAAGTGCCTAGAGAAGCTCATACGCTTCAAATAGCCAAGGCCAAGTAGACGGTCAGAAACTGTTCAGCGGTTTCATCGTCACAGCCCAGATATACAGGAGCCGCGTTGATGAATGACATAGACGCGAGACGCTATGAAAGTTTGGTTCAAATAAGGTAGTCTTTAAAAAATTCACTCAGCTTGTATTTGTGGAAATGGAATCTAGTTTTAATTGCCTGGTCTGTCACTCTCTCGTCTTACGTAAGAATTTATGTGACTCAACATGTTTCTGGTATTTTCACTTTTCAGGCTGGCTGACTCCAAAATTAGTAACAGAAATGCTGAAGAAGACCTGAACACCTGAACAGTAGATTTTACTTTAAATGAGTACAGTGGTAAAATCTGAATGGGGACATTTTTTGTGTTACATTTTAAAAAACATAAAGATGAACATTGTAATGCCTCGTTCTTGTTTTCATACTGCTGCAGCTTATCCCGTTTGTTAATTGCTGATGGCCTTGAATATGCAAATAGGTGTGCAAAAATAATTTATCAATGTAAAGGCATACTATGCAGGATTTTCACTTTGACAATATTCTAAAACAACCATGCTCAGTCGTTACTAATATGCACTGTCAACCTGTGTCTGTGTGTTCACTTCTGCCCAATGCCTTGTTTGCCAACCTGTATTTGTTGTTCTAAAAAGTGTTTGGGATGTTTTCTCTTTTGACTGTATCCGAAAAGCATGTGGCCAATAGAAGGAGGAGGAGCATAACAGGAGATGTGTATGGGCAGGCTACTTCACTGGAATGCTAGCTGGACTTGCCAGAGATAGCCTTTATGGCTAACCGTTAAGCAAGTCCTGGCCAGCATTCGGTGACATCTTACACATGCAGTGCATGAAAGGATACCTATGAAGATTTCTGATCTCAAAGACTTCTACAAGGACAAGGAATAGTGGGGGGGACATCCCTCAGTTCTGTTCACTTAAAGCAGGGATCACAAACCCAAACAGGAGGGCTGCTATGTCTGCTAAATTAACACATTCCATGTGTTCATTTAAGTCTGCACATTTTTTTTCCAATTGGCTGCTGATTGAAAGGAAAGCAGGGTGCGGCCCTCCAGGACCCCTGACATAGAGACTCAGTGTGTCACTCACTCTCTCTCTCTCTCTCTCTCTCTCTCTCTCTCTCTCTCTCTCTCTCTCTCTCTCTCACACACACACACACACACACACACACCTTTTCATCAGAGAGAACCAACATCATCTTATGCAATAATTCTGTCTGATACATCAGCACTTTCAGCTGACCTATCTATAATTTTTGTGCCCAGCCCTTTAGCACGCTGGCATATTAATGGATACTTTAAACTTTACTCAATATCAGGAGGTACACTTACGTGGAAGCACCTGCTTTCAATATATATATTTTGCGGCCCTCGTTTACCCAAATTTTATTAGATTTTGTAGGGAATTACACTAAACACTTTTTGTGTAGCCCTATTGGTTTTTAGCATATTATAGCCTATGTTTTGAAAATCGCCACTGCCTGCTTCTTGCTATCAATGGAAACTGGCCTTTACGGCATCAACGTTGCATCGACTGTATGCATCTGAACTGGCAACTGAAGCTGGTTGATCGTCTCTTCAGTCATAACAGGCAGTAGGTGCCTGTAGAAAGAGGTGTATTGGAGAAATAATTCTCTATAGCAACACACTAGAGCACATAGACTATGTCGTCTACACACTTCGCTCTTCCGCATACCTGCAGAACCGCGTAATTATTGGAAACTTGACTTGAGTTTTCTGAAAGTTAGTTTTCTTCTACATTCAGACTAAACCATGGTTATCTACGTATTTGCTCACGCAGAAAAATGTCTAAAATTGCGATAGTAATGACTTATTGATGCTATTTTTAATTAAGAACGGCCACATTTCAAATTGTAGAACATTAATGAGTACATACAGGCGTTGCCCAATTCCAGATTGCAACTCAATTCGAGTAATACGAGTCGCTCTGACAGCAAAGAAAAAACTCCCATCAAATTGCCTGAAGACCACTGAAAGCATTACACTATCGGGGAACACTCGCCCGCACGCGTCTCGTACTGTTACTGGTGGAGACTTTATCAGTAGGCTGTTTTTTGTATCTGGGAATCAAGCAACCATGGTGGATAATGAAGTTTTTGCATCTTTCGTTTTCTACAGCACACTTCTTATACTTAAAATGTACATTATTGCAATTATTACGGGGAAACTAAGACTTAGTAGAAAGGTAAGCAGCCAGGTTTGCGAACAATTAGGACGAGGAGTATAGGCTAGATTCAAAAATAGGCTAAAATGTATTTCTATATGTAAAATTATTCATAACAAATGTGGTTCATAGGCAAACATAATTATATCACCTTATTTAACCTCTATTAAAGGCGTTCTGTAACCCTGAAGATGCCATGAGACATGGAGGAATTCAGTACCACAGAGAAGATCCCGACGTTGAGAGAAACAGGAGGTGAGAAGCAATTCTACGAAATGATTCTGATGTGGTCGCAATGTGTCTACATTGAAGTATTATTTTTATTGGCAGGATTGTCTTATTTTTAAACCTCTTTGTCCCGTGCGCTATAGGCTAGTGAGTTTTGGTCTGCAGGCACAGAATCAATAGGCTACCAACCATGTTAACAACAATACGATATTATGTCTGTATTATATGCTACCAAGATATAGTTATAGTCAGTGTTTGATACTTGATATTGACGTTTTATTTATTTATAGAAGTATATATTTTTGTAGGATTCCTTCTCGCAAACCCCCTTTTTTCGAGCATGCCAGGAAATGATCCTCAAGACTGGGAATAGCTCGGGTTTTTTTAAGGCTGGAGAAAATTTTCCACTTCGAAGTCTGGATTTTAAACTGAATCACGGTGAACGTATCTGACTGCAAACGTCATGTTCGCACTTCAGCCATTGACAGTAGCCAAATTAGCCTACTGTTTATCTACACAATTTTATCTTGCTTGGAACAACAGCTCTAATTTAAAGCCGTTGTCTGAGTTCCGATTCTTCCAATCCAATACAAGACGGCTGCTATGCCAGATTTTCCCGTTATCACAATGGGAGGGGGTCTGCAGAAACAATATTTTTACAGCATGCTCTTGGTAGTCAGAGGAAATGCCTTGGTTGGTCTTGTGAATGCTTCGATCTCCTGTGCACAACTCTTGTGGACTTTTCATTTGTCCTGTGAATCAGCCACAGGAAGCGATTCTGTGTGATTTACTAATGACTAAATTTTGGAAATACAGCTGCAATTATCAGGGAAACACACCAAATGTGAAATATTGTATATTTATAAATATTGTATTGCTTTGCAATGGTCTTGTTTCTAGAGATTTTATGTTATGTGTCCAATACATAGCCTATATGTGTAGTGAATGAATGGAATGGAATGAAATGCTCCCCTGATAACATTTTTTGATAACCTGAGTGTCTTTAAGGAAACAAAATTTTCACAATAAACCCCCCCCCCCCCCCCCAAAAAAAAAAAACCCTGAGGTTGGCATCTTGTTGGGCTGACATACTGTTATTAAAGCACAGATTTGAAAAAAAATCTGTCAGTGGAACGGTTTCTGAACTGTATGAATCATAGTGCAGTCTGTAAGTATTTTCACAGCGAGACATTTTTTATTGTTTTCACTCTGTACTCCAGCAAACAACCAGCTGAAATAAAACAATCACAATGAGGTGCCGACTTTAATTTGAGGGTTCTTACATCTATATTGGGTGAACCATGTAGGAACACCTAAAATTTGTAAATTAACTGTTGGTACTTTGTTAAGAAGCCAGAATGCACTTGTGAGCTCAGCAATGGCAAATGACCTGGCTGAGCACTCAAGACAGGATGAAGAGGTGAATAAAAGTCCCGTTGTAACGGTTCGACACTCCAGGATGTTGTTTTAGATGTGTCAAAGATGACTATCAAGAGAAGACCGCGCTCAGAGTGTTCACTCCAAGATGGCAACCCTCAAGAATAGAATGGCCAGGTTACAATTAGCAAAAACGTACATTAAAAAATCTGTAGTGTTCTGCAACAAAGTGTTATGGACAGATGAGAAGAAGACCAACCTGTAGCAGAGTGATAGAAAGATAAATGTGGGGGGGGGGGGGGGGGGGGAGGAACGCCCCTGCATTCAAAGCATACCACATCGTCCGTCAAACATAACGGAGGTAGTGTTATGACTTGGGCATGCATGGCTGCCACTGGAACTGGCTCACTTGTGTTCATTCATGATGTCACTGCTGAGTGCAGTCGCATGATGAATGCTGAAGTATACAGAAGCATTTTGTCTGCTCAGATCCAAGCAAATGCACCAAAACTGATTCGATGATGCTTCATCAAATAGCTGGGCAATGTTCCAAAACATGCAGCCAAAGCAACCAAGGAGTATTTTTCTGGCCAAAAAGTGGAATGTTGACATGTCAAGTCAATCACCTGACCTCAATTCAATTGAGCATGAATTTCACTTGCTGAAGACCAGACTGAAGGCAAATAGCCCCCAAAACAAGCAGGAGCTGAAGAGGGCTGCAATACAGGCCTGACAGAACATAACCAGGGAAGATACCTAGCTTCCGGTGATCTCTATGGGTCATAGACTTCAGGCAGACATTGATTGCTAAGGATTTGCGACAAAATATTGAATATGATGACTTTATTTCAGTTTCTGTGAATTTGTCCATTTACTTTTGGTCCCCTAAAATTGTTGCCAATTCACAATTCAATACAATTCACCGAATGTGGATGTAAAAACCCAGAAAAAATTAAAGCTGAAGGTCTGCACATTAACTACATAGTGTTTTATTTCAAATGTTTGGGACAGAGCTGGGGTACAGAGCAAAACAACAAAAAAATGTGTCACTGTTCAAATAGTTACAGACTGTACACTGTACATTAAACAAATATTAATACAAAATCATCCTCTGTAGTTTAGGCATCACACTATTTTCTTGTGAAATGGCACAACTACTATGCTTGAAGATATCTCACAGACATCGTATAAGAAAATCATATAATGATGGTGCAGTGGGTAGCACTGCCGCCTCACAGCAAGGAGGTCCTGGGTTCGAATCCGCGTCGGCCGGGGCCTCTCTGTGTGGAGTTTGCATGTTCTCCCCGTGTCTGCGTGGGTTTCCTCCGGGTACCCCGGTTTCCTCCCACTGTCCAAATACATGTGAGTTAGGCTGATTTGAGAGTCTAAATTGCCCGTAGGTATGAGTGTGTGAGTGAATGGTGTGTGTGATGGACTGGCGACCTGTCCAGGGTGTATTCCTGCCTTTCACCCAATGTATGCTGGGATAGGCTCCAACCCCCTGCGACCCTGTTCAGGATAAGCAGGTTAGGATAATGAATGAATGAATGAATTCAGTGTTGAGTTTTGACCAGTCTCATTGTTCTGAGTTATGTAAGTAATAAAGCAATTGATATTAAAAGCCCTGGAATAAAAATATATACATTGCATAAGATTGGAAAAACTAAATGAATGATGTTGTTTTCAAATGTTGATGGTTGATTAAGGAAACTGAAATGTTCTTTTTGTGTTTATTTTTAGGGCCCATCGAAATGACATGGAGAACATCTTCCCATTCTTGTTCCTGGGAGCCGTGTATTCCATGACCGAACCTACTCTCCTTATTGCCCGAATTCATTTCCAAATCTTCTTTCTTGGCCGGATTATTCACACTGTTGCATATTTGTGTGCCCTGAAAGCCCCTACTCGCTCCTTGGCCTACACAATCGCCCAACTGCCCTGCTTCTCCATGCTGGTGCAGATCCTCCTCGCTGTGGCTTCAAATTGGTGAAAATAATATCAGGGACATTGGTTTTAAATTTCGAATGTATAGCCAGACAAAAAATGATGAATGTGCTCGGTGTTCTATTTGTCATGCAATTTTAAAATGTGCCTTAGTTGCCATCTACAAGATGTCAGTATTTGAAGAAGACAAAGTCCTTGAATGCACACATGAAGGTTTTTATGAAGGTTTTCCCCCTGTCATATTGAAATCTAGCAAATTATGTTTTGCAATATTTACAAGAATGATAATTTAAACTTGCATACGCTAGCCGAAACAAGCTATTTGTAAGGGTGAACAAGTGATCATTTTACATGATATATGTTTGCAGAGAGCATTATCTGAGAATGTATCAATGTAACAGTCCCCTCTTCGTGACAGTGATTGATATGACCTACCCACAGCTGTGTATTCAAACAGGATGTGAAACTTGTTTGAAATGGTTTTCTCCACTGTGGTAGTGCAGAAGTCTCTGAGCCTCTAGAGAAGGATAAACCCCGGAGAAGCCCTAATTGAGCTGGTCGACTGTGGGTCTGGGCTGGAATTTACACAGCCCAGTGCGAAGGGCCTGTAGAAGTGTGGTGAATGTTGTCTGCTTTTGTCCTGTTCAGGCTTGCTTTTACTGCCGTGCTTTTCTGGGAGGGGTTTCTGTGGGCTTCTGAGGTGACCGCTTTGTGACCAGGGCTATGCAGTTTTGCCTCTCAGATGTTAACACTTCTGAAGGCCCTTGAATGCCTGTAAAGCCTTACAGCTGATTCACCTGTTTACTGGAATGAGCTGTTACATTTGTACATCCACTATACGTCAGTTATCAACCTGCTACTCATAGCAAACTCAGCACCTAATATTGCTTTGTGCTGACGTAGCTTTGTTTAAAATAGTATAATAATTTCACTTTCAATTTCAGATCCTGAATATGTTTCTGAATGTGTTTAAAGTAGATATCCTGAACGTTTTTTGGTTTAGAAAAATACCTTATAGATAGGATTATTTCATTTTATTAATATGTGGCTATTGTACAACAATACATTTAAAAAGAAAAAGACAGAATTAGCACATTGAAGAAAAATTAAGTAAGATTAATATATTTGTGATACAGAACATGTTTTTTTATATTTTTTACTTATAAGAATATTTATGCAATGTTTATATTTTTTATGATTATAAATTGTTGTCAAAAGAGTAGAGTCAGCGAGATGCAGCATTGAAAAGGAGTATTATTTCTAAACTGACAGTTCAAGGTGAGCTCCGTATTCTACATTTCTTTGTAAGAGGGTTGGTGCTGTGGGTAGACTTCAGAGAGAATGATAAAACCATGTGGAACATGCAATTCATTTTTTATGTGTAACCCAGTGCAGTATTCATTTTTGTATAAACTATTTCATTCCTGGGTTTGAATCCCCGTCGGCCGGGGCCTCTCTGTGCGGAGTTTGCATGTTCTCCCCGTGTTTGCGTGGGTTTCCTCCGGGTACTCCGGTTTCCTCCCACAGTCCAAAGACATGCAAGTTAAGCTGATTGGAGAGTCTAAATTGCCCGTGGGTATGAGTGTGTGAGTGAATGGTGTGTGTGCCCTGCGATGGACTGGCGACCTGTCCAGGGTGTATTCCTGCCTTTCGCCCAATGTATGCTGGGATAGGCTCCAGCCCCCCTGCGACCCTGTTCAGGATAAGCGGGTAAAAGATAATGGATGGATGGATGGACTATTTCATGTTATCTTTCGGCTGTTTGACATACTTTTATTTTTCAATGTAATTTTCATTTGATTAATTATTAACTAATATTATCAAGAATAATAATAAAGGTTATTGCTTTTGGCTTGTTTTACTAAGAAACACAACAAACGGAGCTGTGGAATTGCTGTACTTTGAAATGGCCAGAGGAAATATTGATTTGCTTTTTCACACATTTTTGCGGCTGCTTTTATTTTATTTCCATTAACTTCTACTTCAACAAGCAATTACTTTTACTTCATGAATACTTCCTTATATTTAAAAAGACATACATACTGTCCGCTTTATCTGTTTCTTAAAACAACATATTTAGGAATATCATTTCTTCTCATATGTCTGGTTGCTTAATAGGGTGCAGAGGTATGAGGTCGAGTGGAGGACAAATTAAAAGGAATACAAATTTTGGAATTTCCTGGGCTATAGATGAAAATATATTTTATATGTGAGGCTATCCTTCAGCAAAAGTAAATTTGCAGTGAGAAATATCTCTAACCGGAAAAGACATGTATCCCTTAAAGCCCTTTAAAATGTAAGAGGTATACAGAAGGAATTTTAGAATGTGTACCTGCTAGCTCCTGAGTAGTCCTTTGAAAAAAGTCTGTACCTGCATGCTAAACTGAAAAAGAGTGGTCAGCCTTTTCTACACCTTTGTACTTTTCCTTTGACTATACGTTTATACTGTTCTGATAGATGTGTGTCTACTTTCAAATACTGGGGAGATGTTGCCTTCTAGGCCCAAGGCCTGGTGCTTAACATATCCAGGGCTTTATTCCAGCATTCTTCCATGAGTTACATAAAGGCCTCGAGACTCTACCCGAGGGGCTGGAACAGGGAAGAGCCATGCACGGGCTGTGTTTATTTTACTGCTCTCTCTCGCTCTCTCTCCCTTTCTCTCTCTCTCTCTCTCTCTCTCTCTCTCTCTCTCTCTCTCAAAACAAGCATAAACAAAGCAAAATAAGTATTATCCATACATTTGAATGGAAATGGTTAAGTTTTAATGTAGGTGATTACCTGTTTTGACTTGTCTTCTTTTCTGCAAGGGATGACTTGAAAAAGCCTGTGTTCACAGGCACACAAAGCTCTGTGTGAAAGAGATTACTCTGCTCCCGTCTATATATTCTGTTCTCACGAGATGAGCACAGTCATGTATGCAATGTTAAAATGAAGTAAAGATTTACATTGCTCAGTTGCCTATTCCATTTACGAATGTAGTGATTTAATAAAATATGTATGCAATAAATTATGCTTTGTTCACATATTCAATGTGTGCTCGTTGGATTTGACAATGTAAGAAAACGATTGTAATACAAAGATCACATTTAATATATGTATTAGCCCTGGGGTAGCCCCTTTAACTCCATGTACAATATCCATTCTGAAATAGATTGCGTTCAATGTTGGCTGCATGTTGGTTTTGGGCGCCATCTGGTGGTCAGTGTATTTTTGAGAGCTGCTTTGTCTTTGTTTCTTCGGTAGGTCCTAATCCTACTTGAGATACACGGCTCTATCTCTGATTCTGGAACTTAATGTGCCGATTAAGGTATACATGAGATGATGTTTATTCTCTTTGATGCTGAAGTTAATATATTTACTTGTGTGTGTGGGTGTGTAAACGGGAGGATTCAGGAAATGTCTGTTACTTATTTAACCTACACCTGAAACACAAATTTAAACAAACATTTTCCATAAAATATTTAATATCTCCTGTGTGCAGACTTTGCCTCTGGCTTCTTACCCTATCACATCACACCCAATTACATCAATCACTGCCACCTAGTGGTGTTAAATGTGATCTTCTGTTCTTTTTTTGACACAGATTTAAGCCTAACATAAACTGAATTGCATTTTGAATGGAGATTCTCCATAAAAAGCGCAGTTTAAGCCAGGACTAGGTTTACGATGTATAGGTGAAACTTACCCTATCTGACACCCTATCAGTGCAGTGCGTATGTATTTGGACAGTGACACACAATTATTGTTCTTTTGGCTCTGCACTCCAGCACATTGACATGAAACAATGTGATGAGTATGAGGTCAAACATGCAGATTAAATGCAGACTTGCAAGTTCACAGCCAAGTGAAAAGCCTACTCAGGAAAGACATAAGCAGTAAAAAAAAAAAAATACAAAGAAAAACAATATTAATTGGTGGGGAAATGGATGCATTGTGTCCAGAAGAAATGAGTATTAGCTACATTGGCAGCTAATTACAGGAAAGTACAGCCCTTGGAAAATGCTTCTCCATGTGCCAGGCCTCAAAGTAACATTGGAGCCAGAGTGATCTCTACCACGCCCACGGCCGGCAGCTAGGCAGTGGTGACAAGGTGCTTTACAGAATTACAACTCAAATGCAATTTTTCGGGCATTATTACATGCTTTTAATTGAGAATTGATGCCGTGGGCCACATAAAAAAAACTGAAATATAAAATTAGAAAAAGAAATGAATAAAAAATGTCTTTCAAAAAGGGCACTTATCTGGTCAGAGGGCAAAAGGGCAGGTGCTTGAGCACTATGCCTGGGGTCTGTCTGTGTACGTCCCAGTTTGGGACTGCCGCCAAACTCACTGCCAAGGCAATGGTCATGTGTCCCAGATCACGGACATAATGATTCATCCGCGTTCCATCGGAACAACAGTCCAATTCCTTTTCTCGTTTTGGGATAAAGTGACAATAATCTCACACGGATAAACCTGCTCTCACCGTACGTGAACGACAACAATGAGGTGAGTTAAGTATGTAATCAACTGCTTTCATTGATCAATTAAGTGCTGAATATCAACAAAAGCCAGCACACCCTCCGGGTCTCCAGGACCAGGAACGAGGACCACTACCAGAGGGTAAGCACAATGGACATACCACAATCAGTCTGCTGTTCATTTTTCCAATACACCTTCTTTTTCTTGTCTTTTAACTTCCCTGATTTTCATCCAGGGAAGGAGATGGGTATATTTATGAAAGGATTACTCAAACTGAATATGCCGCGTGAAAATGAATAGCATAATGTTGGAGGGGCTCATGTGCTATTTGTTTTATTGCCTATTCCTCTGGCTGCCAGTAGTCCTTTTTAAAGGCTTAGGTTTAGAAAACAGCTGCCAACAGCTCCATTAAAGCTGATCTCAGTTGATCCAACTGCAACTGATCCATAGCCAACATTAACAGAGTACACTTTTTACTGTCAAGTTAACAGCAGTGACATTGGGACATTTCAGTGTGGATGGTAAAATCTCGAACACAGGTCATCTAACTGTTGCCATTACTCAGCTCAGATTATATGAGATCCACTTTTTTAAAAGAGCCTGGGGACTGTGTTTTCAGACAGTTAGCCCTTTACATCTGTGTTGTTACCTTTGCGTTTGTACGTTGTTTCATGTTAGAATGATTATGCAATAAACATAAATGTACCTGATGGTTTTCATATGCTTTCCCTATGAGTAAACCGTGTTTTGTTTTGTTTATGGTAAATGGTAAATGTTTATTTACATAGAGGATGTTTTTATCTTCTAAATTGAATGAGGGGATGCTGCTTGAAATTGAAGCAGTCAGTATGAACGCAGTTCCTCATCAGACCATCAAATCACACAGGCTTGCACACATGCTCACATGCTCATGCATGTAGGCATGCACGCACGCACGCACGCACACACACACACACACACACACACACACACACACACACACACACACACACACACAATAACATTCACAAGAACATCCTACAGCCCAGTTCCCATGATACAGTACAACCTGCTTGTAAAAACAACATCTGTCCAAGATCAATTTATTCTTAAAAACCAGGCTTCACAAATCCTGCCATGTGCTTCTTCCACTCATGAACTCAGTCAGCTGATTTCACCAAGTACTTCTACCTCCAGGCTGAAGAACTGTGCTAATGACCAAGTATTGTCGAGGAATGTGTTCTCTCTGAACATGAATTTTCCACCTCTATTATAAATTATATATTCATTACTAAATGAATGGATGGAGAAAATCTGTGTAAAGAAAATATATTCATAAATTTGTAGGCATGTGTCATTGAAATTAGGCTAATTGTATCGGCTAGCATAGTCTGTAGAACTGAAAGTTTGATGCATATCATTTCAACCCAGTTGTTTTTGCCAGTTTATTCTGTGTATGGCCAATGCCACTGTTGCCATTGCAAATATTTGAAACATAAATTAATCATTTTATGAGCATGATTTTCTGATTTTGCAGCAATTGCATGCCATTAAGCTAAATTACTCATTTTTGGAGATTGGATAATCATAATTAATGAATACACATATCTCCAATTAAAATGTATTTTGGTATCTTATCTGCCAATTAGAAAATAAAATGAAACAATTAAATAGATTGGTAAATCAAATAATATTTAATGTTCTGAATCAGCAGAAAAGTGTTCTTAAAAATAAGTGCTTTATTATTGCATGCAAAGTTAAACAGCATTTTAATATGACAGTACTGTCCAGCAAATTTTATGACTGCAACCAGATTATTCCTACTATTCCTACTTATAAATGGTTTTCAGTGAGTAATACATTTGAATTTTCACATGCTATTTTTCTTGTAATTTTTAGGTGCTGAGTCAATTTTGTATTTCTGTATTTTAATGTTTTGATGGCTCAGATAAAACGATAATTATTATACTGATTCTAAATATATTATGTTGCAAAATAGAAAACACCACCAATCTTGTATTACTGTACAATAAGGCTACCAATAACGAGTGCAACGTCGCAATGTTAGTTCAGACATGTCATTATATTCAATTTAATTTATGATATGAATATAAAACAAACAGATATAATAGATAAGTTATGTCCTCCCCTATACAAAACTTTTTGCAACATACAAAAATGTCCGGTTACAAAGTAACTCTGTTGAGTCGAGGAACATCTGGCAAGAATAGCTCTTCTTCTCTCAAAGTCATTAGGGCTATATTATTATATATTATATATTATATATCATATATCAGGCGGCACGGATGGTGCAGTGGGTAGCACTGCCGCCTCACAGCAAGGAGGTCCTGGGTTCGAATCCCCGTCGGCCAGGGCCTCTCTGTGTGGAGTTTGCATGTTCTCCCCGTGTCTGCGTGGGTTTCCTCCGGGTACTCCGGTTTCCTCCCACAATCCAAAAGACATGCACGTTAGGTTGATTGGAGAGTCTAAATTGCCCGTAGGTATGAGTGTGTGAGTGTGTGAGTGAATGGTGTGTGTGCCCTGAGATTGACTGGCGACCTGTCCAGGGTGTATTCCTGCCTTTCGCCCAATGTATGCTGGGATAGGCTCCAGCCCCCCGCGACCCTGATCAGGATAAGCGGGTTCAGATAATGGATGGATGGATGGATATCATATATCACAGAAACTAGAAAGCACTATTCCAAACAATGCTACCTGAGGTTTACCATCGTGTTTTGAGAACTTGGCTCTGATGTTTTTCATTTTGCCATCTAAACAGGATGCATTTATCAACTGTATGCATTACATCAAAGTGTGAAATGCATAATATGACATAGTTATATTACAACACAAAGTATTCAGCACCTAAAAATTATCAAAAAGTGCATGTTTCAAAGGTTACCCAAAAAATTCCATAACTTAATTCCATATGTGAGCACAGATACTGCTGCACTTGGAAGTGTTGTGATGAGGAGAGAATGAAAGTTGGGATCCCAACACATCCTCAAAAATGTTTTTTTTAATTTTTTTTATTTTATTTTTTTATTAATTTTTTTCAGATTTTTCCCTTTTTCTCCCAATTTGGTAGCCAATTGTACCTCGTCTGATTCAATTGGAGGTAGTCGTATTAGATGTACCGCCCGTACCTCGTCCCTCGGCGGCCCGAATGAGAGCGACACACCTTCTTCAAGCTGTCTCGTCTCGTGCCCGTTGCCGTGATTCCGAGGCGCCCGAGGTGCTTATTGTGCGGCGATCTAATAACCCTGCCAACTCCCTCCCTCTGAAGCAGCGAGCCAATTATTGCTGCCCCACGTGAGCCGGCCAAACTTGGCTTTTGGCAGGACCGAGAATCGAACCCCGGTCCCCGGTGTGCAACTGCAGCAAACCTCAAAAATGTTTTAGTATAGTTGGAACAGTACATATTCTCCAGCTTTAAAATCTCTCTAAATCCAGATCAGCGTGTCTCTGACCATGACTCCAAAACAGAGCAGTTTTTAGTGTTCTCTGAGAGCTTATCTACTAGTGCTCTGCACCAGTCTGCATTAATGGACCAGCATTGTCCGTATAGCCTCCCCTTTCAGGCTTCTAGCTCTTTGCTATCAATCTGCCGGACAACATGCCCTAAAATGGATAATGCTACTAATATTTGAGGAGGAAAATAACTTACTTTTGGATGAGAGAATGAGCTCTACAGAATGAACACCGTCAGTAAATCTTAACCATCTCTTCTGTGCTTCAATGTCTGCCACTAGGTTTTGTTGTTTCAACTCATTAGCTGAATATTGCTCTTATTGGATGAACCCAAATTGGATGTGTTCACATTGTAATCTGAGCCAAATCACATGAATAACCTGCTCTCACCATACATGAACAACAACAATGTTGTCACGCCAATGTCATATTGATCTGTGCCTTCAACGCTTCTCTGTTAACCCTGATTTACGTACACAACGTGTACATGAACACACCGGTTAGATACATCTACTGTCGTATCAAGCAACTGTTTCCAAATTAACAGTTAAACTCCATGTGTATAGCTCATTGCACCAGAGGGAGTGTATCTGATTATTATGTTCGTGTTCATTATATACATGTTCATATACTTCTGACAGCAGTCCAATCGGCCATTGAAGGTTTAACAGCCTGTTAAATAAGAGCACATTCATACAGTTGGCAGTCATGAGAGTGAAGGTTTGAACACACAGGATGGGTGTGGAGTAACCTAGTAAGGGCGTAAGAGAACCAGAGAGTCATGAGCAGGCAGCTCCTGCCAGTCATTACCCATAGGGCAGTGGTCATCACTCCTGGTCCTGGAGACCCCCAGATTTTTTGTTTTTGCCTTAGTAGCAGCAACCAATAAAGACCCATGAAACCGGATGAGGTGAGTTAAGTATGTAATCAACTGCTTTCATTGATCAATTAATTGCTGAATATCAACAAAAGCCAGCATCTGTCTTCTGCTTCAAAAAAACCGGCTCGTTCACAAGTTAACAAATGTGGAATGAAAGTGTTGAAATTTATAATCAATGCTTAAGGCCAAAAAATTCTATTTGCATTGAATATCATTTTGGTGATTACCAAGAACACAAAATATAATTATGAATCAAATATAGGAAAAATACTGACTGCATCTTAGGCTGACTCTCAAACCCTGTACATTATACATTACAGATTATACACTTTAAACAAGGAAAAATACAATACAGGAAGACTAACAGAACCCAATCAAACTGAAGGACTTTAGATGTGATTGTTCTGAAAAATTCAATATCCGCCATACATAAGCAACACATCATCATTGTGTTCCTCACTGTTTCCAGTGTCCGTGATTGGGTGCTGTCGGTGGGCTGAGATGCTGCTGGGAGTGCCAGGGCGATCGGTATTCTTCCCTGGCATGTGTGCATCCTCTGCTGGGTCTGTGACCTTGGCCGTGGCGTTTACATTGCATTACATTATTGGCATTTGGCAGACGCTCTTATCCAGAGCGACGTACAGTTGATTAGACTAAGCAGGAGACAATCCTCCCCTGGAGCAATGCAGGGTTAAGGGCCTTGCTCAAGGGCCCAACGGCTGTGCGAATCTTATTATGGCGACACCGGGGATTGAACCCCCCGACCTTGCGTGTCCCAGTCGTTTACCCTCACCGCTACGCTACAGGCCGCCCGGAGGTTTACCTGGCAGGGCCACTGCGCAGGCGGCTCAGTGAGCCGTGGGCAGCTGGCTGTGGTGCAGGCTGTACTCCTTGGCCTTCAGTCTCAGGCTGGCGATGCTGCTGGCCATGTTGACATCCTGTCCGGCCATCGGTGCGCTCGAGGGGTTGTAGGAGGGGGCCGGGCTGAGGAGGGAAAACACAGAAGCAGATTGCCTGGCATTCCCTCTACAAGCCCTGCGGAGAGAGTCACGTGTACAACCTGGACCTCGTTCAGTGGCCATCCTGGTCACGAACATTGAGCGCGCCGCCACCGAGGCATTCGCAGGCGAACAGCTCCTATCCTATCGCTGCTGTTCGCTCCGTCTCTCTCCGTGTCATTTCCCTCATGTAACCCCCTGTTTGTGCAGCGGTTGCTATAGGAACAACAGCAGGCTTACAGCCGCCCTAGTGGGAGGTCATTTCTTTAGAATGTCCCAGCACAATCGAAATGAAATCAGGTTGGTATTATCGGTGGCACAGGCCCTGCTCACAAATAGCCAGTTTAGCTCAAATGACACGCTGTTCCAGGGTATTATGTGCGACTGCACCCAATGCGTGCCTGATTAAACGGAATTTCAGATTTTCCTGGCATTACGACAAGTGAAAATGATCTAGAATCGCCCAAATAATTTTAAAAGAAGCATACGTAAAAAAAAAAAAACTATTTTCAAATTAACCAACAAGCCACGGCTTTTGTCCACATTTTAAGCAACGGGACACAGCAGGTTGATTTTCTTAACATGGAGTCAGAAGAGTATGTTATACGAGTATGCTTTGCGATTATACTCAGCAGCTCTTGTACGGTTGTGATTCTTGCGGGAGCTCGGAGACGAGCTGGTTCGGGGGAGTACCTGCAGGGTGTGGAGGCCCAGGACAGGTAGTCGGAGCTGAGAGGGGCGGGGCGTGGGGCCACTGGCAGCTCCACAGCGGCCTCCTGGCTGTAGGACTTCAGCAGGTTAGCAGAGCGACTCGCCAGCACTGCCCTCTCATTCCGACGGAATTTGGCTCTTCTGTTCTGGAACCATACCTGGGAAGCACCAACCCAATGAACATCTCCACGTTCGCAATCATTACCTTTACACAAAAAATCTACCAGGGAATCTACTATCTGCAGTGCAACTACATTCACCTTATTGCTGTATTGGATGTATAAAAATAAAAAAATTCAGCTTATTTACCATTGCCGACACATCAGCCTTTGTTCCAAAATCCTTTACAGAAGATGAGGAACAGAGGCTTTATAAGATTAGTTTGGCCATGCTCACACACATACACCTCTGCTCATGGCTTCCAGTACCACCTCTGCATACTGCGACTTCACTCACCTGAACCTGGGCCTCACTCAGACTGACCCACTCACTGCAACCTCACCCACCTGAACCTCACTCAGACTGACCCGCACACTGAACCTCACTCAGACTGACTCGCTCCCTGAACCTCATTCAAACTGACCCGCTCACTGAACCTCACTCAGACTGACCCGCACACTGAACCTCACTCACCTGAACCTCACTCAGACTGACCCGGTCACTGAACCTCACTCAGACTGACCCGCACACTGAACCTCACTCAGACTGACCCGCACACTGAACCTCACTCAGACTGACCCGCTCACTGAACCTCACTCAGACTGACCCGCTCACTGAACCTCACTCAGACTGACCCGCTCACTGCGACCTCACTCAGACTGACCCGCACATTGAACCTCACTCAGACTGACCCGCACACTGAACCTCGCTCAGACTGACCCGCTCACTGAACCTCACTCAGACTGACCCGCTCACTGAACCTCACTCAGACTGACCCGCACACTGAACCTCACTCAGACTGACCCGCTCACTGAACCTCGCTCAGACTGACCCGCTCACTGAACCTCACTCAGACTGACCCGCTCACTGCCACCTCACCCACCTGAACCTCACTCAGACTGACCCGCTCACTGCCACCTCACCCACCTGAACCTCACTCAGACTGACCCGCACACTGAACCTCACCCACCTGAACCTCACTCAGACTGACCCGCACACTGAACCTCGCTCAGACTGACCCGCTCACTGAACCTCACTCAGACTGACCCGCTCACTGAACCTCACTCAGACTGACCCGCTCACTGAACCTCACTCAGACTGACCCGCACACTGAACCTCACTCAGACTGACCCGCTCACTGAACCTCGCTCAGACTGACCCGCTCACTGAACCTCACTCAGACTGACCCGCTCACTGCCACCTCACCCACCTGAACCTCACTCAGACTGACCCGCTCACTGCCACCTCACCCACCTGAACCTCACTCAGACTGACCCGCACACTGAACCTCGCTCAGACTGACCCGCTCACTGCCACCTCACCCACCTGAACCTCACTCAGACTGACCCGCACACTGAACCTCGCTCAGACTGACCCGCACACTGAACCTCACTCAGACTGACCCGCTCACTGCCACCTCACCCACCTGAACCCGGGCCTCGCTCAGACTGACGCGGCGGGCCAGGTCCTCGCGCACGAAGGCGTCGGGGTAGTGCGTGCGCTCGAACACCCTGTCCAAGGCCTGCAGCTGGCTGCTGTTGAACGTGGTCCGACTGCGACGCTGCTTCTTCTTCCTCTTAACCGCTTTCTGTCCAGGCCTCCTGCTGTCAGCTGCGCAGAGAGACCCAGAGCGGAGGGAGGAGAGAGGGTCAAAAACCAGCACACACTGCGGCCCTCCAGCACTGGAGCTTGACACCCCTCTCTTGAGAATGCCTTCCTCTTGTTGCTGTCCAATTAGAGGCTTATTTCGCCTGCCTTAGGGCCTGCTGACTATCCCTGAAACCCAATTCCTTTATTATTGATGAGGCATTTGTTAATAATACTTTTAAGTCCTTCCTGCTTCCTTGTATTTTGTGGTTGGGAACTGGTTCTCAGGCTTCTTTCTGATCAGCTGAAGTTTGGTTCTCGGTGCTGCCACATCACCACTAAAAGGCAAACCTCTGGAAAATGCACGTGTCATACGCTTTGCCGTAATCTGTATCACACAGTCTGCATAGCGCACAATGGGGGGGGGGAGAGGACCATTGAATATTCCAGCTTTCATCAAAGCCCTTTTCACGCACGCAGGCCCAAGCTCCACGGTGATCCTGATTGTGAACTGCAGCATTCAGGGCTGCTCTGAATGACTTCACTCTCCTGGCCTCACGCCTAGGCCTCGCTGCTGAAATATGGCCATGAGCCTAATTGTCCTTGGCATGTATTCGAGAGCCTCGTGATGTGTGAGTTCTGGACCGGCCTCAGCTTGGAAAAACCCACATAAACACCTGAAGCTTTGTGTTGGGTAGGGAGAGGGGAGGAGAGGGGGTGGTATTGGGGAATACTACAGAAGGGGTACAGGCGACTTCAGGTGACCACATTTTACCATCCTCTCAGATCCATGGTGGCATAATTTGTGTATTGTTTAATACAATTAAACAATTTTCTGATCTACTGTCACACAATGTAATGTTTAATAGGGGTGACATTGGCGGTGAGAGTGCTTTGAATGGCAGCCAATCGGTGTTGGTGTGTGTGTGGGTGTGTGTGAATGCCAAGCATCAATTGTACTGCACTGTGGTTGAAGGGGCTATATACATTCAGACCATTTAATAATGATCGTGAGATATTACATTGTTACTGACAGACATGCAGAACATTCACTGCTTCAATGGAAAGACAAAGAAGGAGAAGTAAAATCATTAATCAAATCTGTTAGATGTATGAATAAAGGCAGTTGTAATGTTCATATAATCCAGCCTAAAGGGTTTCCTGTTCTACAGGAAGTGAGCTGTACAAGTTCTTCAGCATGCTGTACCAGAGCCCCAGAATCTATATGCCTTAGCCATTTCTAATGAAAACCAACTTTTCCGCAGATCACATTTCAGACATGGTCACCATATCACATTACATTACATTATTGACATTTGGCAGACGCTCTTATCCAGAGCGATGTACAGTTGATTGGACTAAGCAGGAGACAATCCTGCCCCCGTTAAGGGCCTTGCTCAAGGGCCCAACGGCTGTACGGATCTTATTGTGGCTACACTGGGATTAGAACCACCGACCTTGTGTGTCCCAGTCATGTACTTTAACCACTATGCTACAGGCCACCCATACCTACATTTTTCGTTGGGCTGATCAATAAAGTGATGATGACGATGACAAATTTTTGGTCGCACTGTAAAATCTGTTATTACAACTCCACACTCAAGGTCTTACACGATTTATAGTATACTGTTGATAAAACAATGTTTTATTCCCGCTCATAGAATCATTGTTTCAAGGTTAGCTGTCCAAGAAAATATATGGCTTTATAGAATTGTTTTGCCTGAATTCAGTCGCATTACAATAAGAAGTTCATGAAAACAGGTAAATAGACTGAACCTTTAACAAACATTCATATCTAGAAATTTCTTTAGTAAGAAACTTCCTGATTTGCTGCTCTCTGTACACTTGGTTGGTCCAGCTTCATCACTGCAGAGCTCGGTCTCTGCTACCTACTGAACTACAATGAGACAAAATTTAAAAACCTTTAACAACATATCCACTCCCTCCCAAGGAACTTACCGTAATGAAGACAGGAATGAGTAATTAAATTGTTTTGAATAAAGGAAATCATGACCGTGTGGGTACAGAGAGCCAGTTTGGCTCGTTTGCCGTAGATGCAAGTCTCTGTAAACAGCGAGCGTTTTTCCACAAGAGAGAGGAGTGGGGACAAGCCTTCCACCTCTCCTCTCCTCTCCCGAGCCCCAGCCTTGTCCCAAGAACTTCCAATTAGAGGGGGGAGAACCCTCCTAAATCCTCATTTTAATGCCATTGGCAAACAGTCAGCAGAACCGTCATACCCCTGGAACCAGAGTCACTGTTGCGCACATGCTATAGTTATTGCTCTGTCATTGCTGCTCTTGAGCCCCAGATGGATAGTTAAATAAATATCCATTAAAATAGTTTTTTTTATAGTTTAATTGTAGTATGTGGGTTTACTGCAGTGCCTTGGAGTTGCATGGAAGTTCTCCAGGTCAGCTACATGATTTCCATAGTACTGGCAGCCAGCAAAACCAAGCGCCCCCAACCCCAGCGACAGGAGTTGCTAAGTTTCCTTAATCACCACCCTGGTGTGCTGTAGCATACGGTGCATTGTATACCCATCTCAAGTATGGTGCCAGTGATGTGTTCATTGACCGTCTTTATCTGCACCCAAAGTTAATGAACATTTGGTGCAGATTAACCAACTTTCCTTTTGAGAAGCAGTGGGTCTGCATCGCACAGTAACAGAAATGAGCCATAGGCTATGTGCCCACTCATTTGTTCAAGAAAGTAGTCTTATGATGTGTTACACTACAGAAATAAACATTGAGATCTTTAACCGCCAAAAAACTATTCCGAAGTTTTGTACAGAAGTAGGACTTGTTTGCCTTACATTAAATGTTTGTAAGAGTGAACCTAACTTTGAGCACAGACATCTGTCTGAAAACTGACTGGATTCCCATGTGTATAGATGCTCATTTGAGTCTAATTTTGCAATCCCAATAAAATGATAGATGTCTTGTTTGTTGATATAGTTAGTATTTACAAATCAGATTATGAAATGATCTACAGTATATGCAGTACGTATATGTAAATGAGAGCATGTCCAATGCCCATGACTGACTATAGATTTTTTTATTTGGAATGATAATTATGAATGCTATGATACAAAATTCAATGCCATGTTTCTTACAAGGGTGAACGGAACATTATAAAGCTATCACTATTACAAACAAATGTGTATAAAAGTTAAATTGGGTATCTATGGCACAGTCACACAACTAAAACTTCAAGTAGTTAAAAACATGAACAGAAATTTCTAAACCAATGAATAAAAAGCATGTAGCATAGATTGTACAGCAGTATATGAACAGAAATATGTTTAATTTGATGTCAAACATGATTGGAGTCCAGTGGGAAAATAGGCTTTTTGAGCAAATAAAGGTATCACTAGGGGGCGACTTCATATCAGTTGGTGAAATGGCTAGGTCGAATGCTGGCCCCTTGATTACATTATCATCAGAAAAGAACTCTCGGAAGAAACAACACAAAAGGTAGTTGGTCTTCATAAATGACAACTGTTTTTACAATTAAATAAAAACCAAAGATATCCTTTATTAGGTCGTAGATAGGGCATTTAGAACCAGCAGGAACAGCGGTACTGTAAACCTGTCTGATGAAGGTTGTAAGGGCATCTTGCCCCAACCGTAGAAAAGCAGATGGTTTTAGAAGCCAAGAGAAGCTCAAGGTCACAGTTGGAAATAATCAAAACCTGGTTGCATCATCGGGACAGAAAGACAACATCTCCATGCCAATACTCTTTTCACAAGAAAAAACCTAGGACTTTGCCGACCACTGTCAGAACAGCAGAATCCCTCCTCATATTTTGATGAACACTGAAAACACACCTTTTCAGACTGTACCTTAATCCTCCCTCCAGATTTGCATATGTACAAGTTCTTTGATTGTTGGCCTGCATTGAAAAAATAAATGTTTGTTCTTGTTTGAAGCAATAGGCCAACTGAAAAGCCTACAAAAAGCGTACAGATATAGAAAGCTAACCAATAATCTTACAATTAATGAACAATATTTACATTTAAAATGCATGAGTGTATGGCGCTTGTCTTGTATATTCTGTATATTCAGCCCTAAAATCGTTTTTTCGCGAATACAACTTGCCCTGGTACGAATTGTCTCATTGCAGACGGGTTTCCTCGCGCGTGAGAGCTCCGGGCCAACTGACTGAAGCACTGACAGGACGGCGCCTTCGCACATCTGGTTCAGTGTCAGAGGCTGGCGCCTTCTTGGCCGCAGCTTTCTCTGCGCGAGTCCTTGTGCGCGCAGCGGTAAGGGGGGGCTGTCCCGCAGACTGGAGTCGCGTTTTATGCCTCGTGGGAAGCACAAGGGCGATTATACTTCAATAACCTATTGAATGTGCCATTTACCAGTGCACGGAGAAAGATCAACTGTATGAGTGTAATATCCAGGTATTCAAGAGTGATAACTCAAATTAAAGGTGCTTTATTCCGTAACTACGCTACTAGTCTCTGATTGATTCATTTATTCATTTAGCGATCTCTAAATTACACATATCACATTATGTGACATTCAATCTTAAATCGTCCAATGAATAACAGATAGGCTACGTAATGTCTTTAATTCAAACTTGCAGACAAAATAAAATGCCGTCTTTTAGCGGAAACCTAGATAATTCAATTACAAACATTAACCTACAATCTAACTGTGGACCTCTGTAAATATTGACAAGGCTAGTCCACATCTTAAAACGGCTTGGCACACGGTTTTTTACGAGTTTCTGCTAAAAATGCTATGTAGTCTATATTACCATACTCAACTAAAATGTCCCGTACGAAGTTACATAAAGTTGGGCAAAAGGGAGAAGCCCAATCTATTGCCATTAACTCAACGTACAAATCTGTTGGCATGCTGTTAAAATTGTCCAAATCAACTGGTCTGGTGAAAGATGGGTCACATATTTCCCTCTTCACAATCTACACAATCAAAATGTCATGTAAATAAATAAATGTGATCAGTGGAAGCGGTGTTGTTCCAATAGTGTAGGCCTACTGACAAGTTTTCTGGTCCAATTACAATGAACAAAAAAACACCAAAGAGCTCAAGTATAGGATCGCCATAATTGTAATCTTTTTCTTCTACATGCCAGGTTGTTAGCTACATAGTTAAATGCTACATTTATAACGTGTTAGTACATCCTGTAAAATTCAAGAAATCATAATCACTATTAGCCTACCTTTGTTGGAAGAAACAAACAAACAAACAAACAAATAAATAAATAAATACATGTATAACTAAAATACGCTGCGCTCTTACAATATACTAAAATAAGCAACGTGCGTCCATAAGTGGTAATGTAGCCTAAATCAAACCTTTATCTGGTAGGCTATCCAATTTCCATCAAACACATTAGACTACTCGGAAGACTTTTGGGAAATGGAAAAGCAAATACTCTACATATGGCATATGTCTAAATATAACACCCACCGAGCCACTTTAGACAAATTACGCAGCATTTGGCAGGATGAAGAGTTCACTGACGTTTATGGTAACCTCGCGTAAAGGCAATATTCAATAAACGCGGTCAATAAGGCTATACACACAAAGCCTTAAATATTGGCCTACTGTAGGCCTACATAAAACAGCATAGACACACAATTACGCATTTGGTTATTAAAACCATGATATAACTATTGGCTTCACTGTGTCCACTGCCTACTTGTATTTCACAGATTAAGGATAGGATGTACATTATATATATTATATATATATATACTTTTTTTTTTTCGTAAATCTTAATGTGCAGTCTGCAATGCTGTCTGATTCAGCTGCTTTGAAAAGCTCATAATTACACTCATAATTTTTTACCACAGTGGTTGCCGATGTGAAGCTGCGCTTTTTTTTTTCCTTGAGGAAAAAATTCTTACACACAGGGAAACTCAGAGCCTGTTTCCAATTGTCGTTTGTTGGTGGTGATTGGTCTTGTCACAAACTCGTAACTCACCCCAGTTTCTGAGAGGCCGAGCAGTTTCTTTTAAAATGCAATGGAATTAAACAGGGACGCTTTTCTCTCAGCAGAACAGGTTGGCTGCAGACTCTTCTGTAACAAAATGAGAAAGATTCGCCCCGTACTTTTTTTACATTTTTGTCATTTGGCAGACGCTTTTAATCCAAAGCGATTTACAAGTGCATAGGTTCTACCATAAGTCAAAGCTCTACCATAAGTCAAAGCATAAGTTTTAACAGTAGGGCCATGACGTAACAAACAGCCACTTACTGTACCCTATTAATCTGTGGATAATTAATCAGCCAGTATGTAACTCAAAGTAGGCCTAGCCTATAAATGAACAGAACAACAATTATATTACGTTATTCGTAACGTCTTCTGTGGTAAAAACACTCTTGTTGCAGGATTAACTTAAACACAATACATTAATTTCACCCTTCATACAAGTAATTTCCTGGCTAACTATCAATCAAATTGTATTCCTTAATGAAATGACACTGGAAGTTATTTTTTTGAAAAGCACGAGATGCGTGTCTTTGCCCCAAGGGGAAAAAAATGTCCCTTGAAAAACAGTCCCTTGTTAATTTATGTAACCAGATGAAAACTGGTGCAATTAGTTCACAGTGATTGTCACAGAAGAAGGAAGGAAAATTGAAGGGGATCAAATTTGGGATAATTCTCTAGAAACTTTAAAATACATTTTTGTCTAAATCGTTAGCTACACCAATATTTTAAAATGAAATAAATATGACTTTGCATTTCACAATGAAAGAACAATACATATAAATAAACAGACAAAAACTAACTCTTTGCAGTAACTTACTACAGGTATTTCTGAATTATTTACCAAGCCCTCAAAAAACAAATAACTCATTATGTTTAAGTTAGGTAGATACATTTTATAGTACTTGAAGCTCTGAAAAACATGTGCAAAGATAGGCTACATTTAAAATGATTTTATCCTATTCGGACAGCATATCAAGTGATCTACACTTTATTTTCCCTGCCCTTGCTGGGTCAGTTCATTGTTGGTATGACCCAGAGACCAAGAGTCTCATCTTCCACTAAAATGTCTTTTATCACTGCTCATGAATGACCTTGGGATCAGTCAGTCTAAGCCATGAACCTCTCTCCAGAGTTATTTGGGAATAACCAAGGAGTTGCTTTGTTTAACAGCAGGAATCGTTCACCCTGCGATTTGAAGGCAAGACAGCTCTACAGTTAACTGTTTTGTTGTCAATTAAATATGGTTTCGCAGAACAAATAATTGTTTTAAAGGGAATCGAGTGCTTTCTCCCCACTTTTGCAGTATGTGTAAAAGCATTAGAAAAATTTCAGTTGAAGGAGGTATACACTGTAATGTCCTATATGATCTGAAATGAATGATCTGTATGATATTTCACATAAATGTGTGGAATTGTCATTCACTTAATTCTGATTAAATGGCCTCTTGTGGCTTCACTTATCAGACGGTAAATGGTAAATGCGCCTTTATCCAAAGTACTGTACAATTGATGCTTCTAATTTACCCGTTCACACACACACTCACACACCAATGGAGACTGTCTGCCATGCAGAACCAGTAACCCTCTGACTGCCAGATGACTGCTCTTACCGCCTGAGCCAATGTCGCCCCATAAGAATGTAGCTGGACCTGGTCTGCATATGGGGAGACCTTTTTGCTTTTGAATGTGGTAATATTGCACAGAGACTCTCCTCCCTCTACACCACAACAAAACCCTTTGTCTCCATTGAGATAGAGACACTGTGTTATGTTAGATGCTTCTTCCTTTGCCAATCTTAAATCTCAGCTAGAAACTCATCTGTGGCTTTTATATAATTATGGTTGTTTATATAATCTTTTTTTTTTTTTTAATGAATCTTTTTTTTTTTTTTTACTGTGGAGCATTTTGAGCTGCTTGATTCAATGTATGAAAGGTGCCCAACAAATAAAGTTATTATTATTATTATTATTATTATTATTATTATTATTATTATTATTATTATAGATGTTGAGGTCCTGGTTGCTTGTAGAACCGTTCATCTCCGGGGTCTTGACAACAAGATGGGCTTCTCAGGCTATCTTCTAGGCTAACTGGTCAAATCCTTGCTTCACCACTGCTGGTGATAGCCTGTTCATAAGCATGGTGATATGAGCAACACTTGCTAATGTCATATATAATATTAGTATATTATCATATGGCGGTTATGCATCACCCAGCTAGGTGCCAATTGTGGCATGGTTTCTTAGTCTCCAAAGGGCTTTGAGAGCTGAATTCTTTTTTTGTGAAGAATGGCTTTCCTCTGGTCACAAAACAAGACATATTAAATGCATGATTCTGTGAGGACATTTTCATTTTAGGTCCTGGGTTTAACATAATGGCACGTAATGTTAACACACTAGACAACTATCGATAGCTTCCCAGCTAAAATGCAATAATAATGTATGGTTATGTATGACTCAGTCAATATAGTTTTCCCTCCAAGGTCCTCAAAAGGCACTTCTTCACCTGCACTAAAGCACGCATTCATGAAAGCAACAGATGCAGCATGTTTGTTGCAAAAGTGATGCAGAAAGGTCTGTAGAAATTTTGTGACAAATGAATAATGGTATTCCAACCTTTTTACATGATCAAGTCAGTATCAATGCACCCTTAAATAACAGTAATATTCTAGACAATCTATGCCTTATTAAGTTCATATTTAATGGCCCTTTATTTTTCCCACTTTATTATTAACGCCTTACATTATTATATAATTCAACCAGTAATTTGTAACCAAATAAGTATTCTTGAAAGGAACAGTGCAACATTGAGATTTATGAAAGGCCTTATTTTCTAAACTGTGTGGCTGATATATAGTTCATTGAATATTATCTGGACATTATTCAATATGTCCTACTTATGTTTTGATCAGATGGATGCTGGCAGCTGCTAGTAGTAAATTGGTGAACTGCCAACACAGTTGTCATCCCATAGTTGAAACACCATGCATGCAATTTCAAATGTAAAGAACATTGCAGCCCAAATACGTTTCAGTGAATCCACATTCAGTTTGGACAAAGTATTTCCTGTTCTGTCATTACAGGCTGCTAGGTCTACCAAAAACAAATAAAAACCTTGACTAAATAAATGAAGCGCTCGGGCACTCCAAGACTGGATGATTGATTGCAACTCTCTTGAAAACTACTGCATTGGATGGGAATGGTGAGAGAGTGAGAGATAGAGAGAAAGAGTTGTGTTATCATTATGTGACCACAACGATTGCAGTGATCATTACTGATGAGGTATCGTGGAGATTCAAGCCGAAGGGTTATCATGCAGATAAGAATGGCAGGACAAAAGGGAAATCAACGTGCTTAGCATTGGGGTTTAATCTGTAGTGAATCTTTAGGGGAAAATCAGTGCATAATACCACATGTTCCGCTGAATATGTTGTCTCAGAGTAAAACGGCATGTTTAATCAGCACTTTGTCCAGAATTTTAATGTTATGTTGTGAAAGTATTTACAACCTGCATAATAAATAGCAGGAAAACAAGTTCCACTGTTCTCTAACTGAAGCAGAATATATTACTATTTGTATATCAGTGTTTTCATTTAACAATGCAATGGCAGTAATGTTAAGATGAATCTTCATCGCCATTATCATGCAGTCTCATTTCCAATTCTTCGAGGGTCAAAAGAAACTTATTTCCCAATTTTGAAATGTAAATACTGCCAATACCCTCCAATATGACATCCGGACAACTGGATTGACAGTTTGTACTTAATTGTCAAGTTCAAGTAATACATATTTAAATGCACAGAAGCACCTGGATATTGTGCAAACTATTGGGCCCAATAACACCAAAAATGGACTTAAACCCATTTTCTGCTTTAAATGATGCCCTTTTAAGAATCAGGTTTTTGTTCAAAAGTTCATGCATAATGAAAAGGAATATTCACTCAGTGAGCATTTTATTAGGCATTTATTCGATTTTTTTTTTTTTTCACTTATTAAGTCTTCTGCTGCTGTAGCCTATCCACTTACACACTTACACATTGTGTGTTCAGAGATGCTCTTCTGCATACCACCGTTGTAATGTGTGGTTGTTTGCGTTACTGTCACCTTCCCGTCAGCTTCGACCAGTCTGGCCCTTCACTACTGACCTCTCACTGGTGTGCGGGCCTATCTAATAAAGTGATCGTTTACTGTATAACAACGCTGTAAATTGATCTATCCGCCATACAGGGTATTGTACATAGTAATACGGCTATCCAAGATCGACAGCTTCATTTAAAATATAAGCTCGACAATATTCATATTTTTGTTGATACCTACATTATACAATATCATCGTGGCTCATCATAGCCTCTGCCATTACAGTCACTGTGCTTAAAAGCTCTTTGTTTTAACAGACATTCGGGCCTTCGCGCTTTAGCGGCTGCGGCCTTCGCTTTAAGGGATTTAATAGTTTTGATCACTGCGTTGGTTCTAATGAACCTCATACCAGTTGCACTGAAATTCATGACATGTTGTTATTATAGTGGATATAGGGGATAGTTTCATTTTTTTCCAACGTCCACGCGTTTAGGCTTATAATCCAAAACCTCATCACACGTATCATAATGATACAAAAATATTATGTAGAACCATGGGCAGAATATTAAAAGTATGGTAAGATAAAGTGATAACCGCAATGGCCTACCTTTAAGATAAAATAACTTGCTTGTTAATTACTTATGATTATTAAATGAATTATTATCATTATTATTATTATTGTTAATCTTATCATTATGTCATAATATTAACAATGATAATAATAATAAGAAGAATAATAATAATGATAGCAATAAATAACAGCATGATGATGGCGATTCCTCCTCCTCCTCTTCTTCTTCTTCTTCTTCTTCTTCTTCTTCTTATTATTATTATTATCATTATTATCATTATTATCATCACCATCATAATTAATAATAACAATTATAATCACATGTAGGTCTACTAGCAAATATTAACGAAAATGGAAAGGTTTTACAAAGCACGCGCGGAATGCATTTGAACACTCACAATAGGTGAATGATATTAACAGGGAGGGTACCAAGTACCAATAGCATCTTTTCTTTAAACTAGCATTACGGTTCTTGCTTGTTGCAATGAGATACAATGTTAAAAAGTTGCCATGCACTTCAGATTTTATAGAGGGCAGCCGCAGGTTCAAATACAGCCATGTGAGAAATTTGGATAAATACGCGGCACACGTGTGCTACACAACACTCGGTAGGCTGCATATTTTGTAGGCTACTACCCTATATTGTAGGCTACCCTGCAATAGGTAATAGAAACAAATGCCACCTACTGTCCTGCAAGGCTGCCTCGCTTCCGCTACTTGCGTTAGATTGTTCCCGGGGTCCTTTCCCGACGTTCTTCATCACCGCAGCCGCCGGCTCCTTCGTGCAGTTCATGAGCGACGCTTCTTCCAGGTCCAGGAGATGGCTCACGCTGAAGTTTTTCCTGTTTTGGCTGCCGTCAACAGTGTCCATCCTGCTCAGGGGGCTAGGAGTAAATTGTTTTTCCAGCAGATATCCCGTGTCCATCCCTGAAGAACGCTCCAATTCTCGAAAATATTTGACACAGTTTATTTAAACTGTTCTCCACTACTTCACGGCTGATGGACTGATATGTCAGGACCACTCAGAGGAAGTAAACGGTATCCATTTTTCCTTCAAAATTCGAATGACGTCTCGTTTAAAAATAAAAAGTACTTCCACACCCCCACAAGCTGTACATTTTCCTATTCCCCTACATGGTACCGAAGAGTTAAGTTTTCATCCCCATGCGCTCGTCTTTCCAGAGCCTTTGTCAACAAATGAAATAAACCTTGGTTGTATGACTCACTCGTCTTACTCGATCACGCTCGTGTAATTTTGTAAGGGTCTGACCCACGCTGACACCGGGACCTGATAGCCTACCCTCTGCAAGGTTAAAAAAGTTTCTCCCTGAAAATACTCGCCTGGAGTCCAAGATCTCTACCATTAAATCAGCGCGGTGTCCCTGGAGGCCCTCAAAGCTTGCCCTAATGAGATAATTATGTCCTCATCCAAATGCTCAAAACTTCATCAACCCGCCCCCCCAGGAATTAATCGCTTTAATTAAACCCAGTGGCTTGGAGTTTCAAAAACTAATTGAATTCTGAAATGTGTTGACCAACTGAAAATAACTTGATACCCTATTTAATCGGACATTATTCATATTTAAAGTCGAAAACCATTCTAATTCAATGTAGAAAATAAAAAGGTCCAATCAAATCAGCTTTTCATTTTGGCTCACTGATTTGCAGTGGATAGAAGTTGATTTTCTACTTTTGTTTTCTATTTGAACATAAGTACAGGATTCCCTAGGCTATAAACGTGATTTACAAGCAAATAAAATAAACATCCTCAATTATATAATCCGAGCCAGATGGCGATTTAAGCGTTTTCGTTGGTAACTCTCGTTTCTCAAAGGTTAAGCATTCTTTCACACTCCCGTTAAAAGTCAGCCGATGTTATCATTTAACCAGTTTCCACTTTCCATGAAAGCATCTTATAACAGCCTAGCCGCAGTAGGCCTACTCTCCACAAAAGAAATAAGCATACCCTTCCCCCTCTTTACCATGTCATGAATGAAGGAATAGAGGGCTGACTCTGGAGATGCATGTTTTTAATTATTTGTTTAGTTGTACAGTTATGCAACAGCAAACTACTTTAATGGGTCTATATTAATAATGACACCGTACGTGTTTGCAGTATTGTAAGTTTTATGCGCCTTTATGCACCTACATGTATACAGTGCCCTCCAAAAGTATGGGAACTGTAACGTTAGAGTGGAATTTCTTTTTCCTCTTAAGACATTTCGATTTCAGATCAAACAATGACGATCTATGTGACAAAATAATAGATAACAGATAATCAGCTTTTATGCCATGGCATTTACACATATGTTATATTTCTTTACCACAAATAGTTGTTTTTCATCTGTGCAGAAATAAGTTAAAGGATGACTGACACGTGTTTTGTTTTGCATGGAGCAATGAGTGTCTCGTCTTTGTTTTAACCTGTTTCTATCGGTGGAGATTGCAGTCAGAAGTAAGATTGGGAGTATGAGAAGACAAACACCATCATGAAGACCAGAGGACTAACTATGGCTATCGCTGGTGGACCCCATACAGGTCAGCCAATGAAGACTGCAGTTGATGACAGACAAATCCAAGAGCTGTACAGAAAAAAACATAAAACAACAGTCAGAGACATCACCAGCAGGGCATGGGTGGAAATAATAACATAAGCCACTATATGCAGAAGACTTTGAGTGTGAAAAAGTGGAAAGTTATAACAGATGCACATAAAAAAAATCCATGAAATAAAAGCTGTTTTTTTCCCCCAAAATTGTAGACTGATTCTACTGTCCCCAAACTTTATTCGGGCAATGTAAAGAAAGAGCATTTTCGTATAGGCTACACAACGCATGCTGTTTTTATGAAAACGTGATGATAACAGGCTAATATAATTGGGCAGTCCTATAGCTTTACAACCCCCGCGCCGATTTCAGCGGATTTACAATGAAACTGGGAAACCATTTCCATCAAAGCAACGTGGGTTCCCTCGTAAACACAAGCACTTTCCCCAGTACATGAAGTAATACGTTAAAGGGAACTGCTTTCTAAACACGCAAAGATTATATAGTGACCCGCGGAGGTGGCGTGTGTGTGTGTGTGTGTGTGTGTGTCGCGAGCGCGCGGGGAGGAGAGAAGTCTACTTTTCAGACTTTCGAACGAGTTTAGACGTTCCGAAAGGACTGAGGAAAGCAAGATCTTTGAGTTGTTGGAATTATTAAACTGAAACACAGCCCGTGTCACGCATGTAGCGGGCCAGCAAAGTTCACAAAAAGTTATACACTCACCGAGCACTTTATTAGGTATTTATTAGACTTCTACTACTGTAGCCTCTCCACTTAGAGGTTTGATGCGTTGTGTGTTCAGAGATGCTCTTCTGCATACCACTGTATGCGTGGTTACTTGCGTTACTGTCACGTTCCTGTCAGCTTGGACCAGTCTTGGACCTCCTCTGACCTATCTCATTAACAACGTGTTTGTCGAGAGACTGTTGAGCGCGAAAATTCCAGGAAATCAGCAATTTCTAAGATACTTAAACCACCCTTTCTGGCACCAACACTCATTCCACAAAGTCAAAGTCACTTAGATCAAATCTTTTCCCCATTCGGACATTTGGTCTGAAAAACAGCTGAACCACTTGACCATGCATACGTTTATGCATTTACTTGCTGCCACATGATTTGCTGATTCAATATTTGCATTAACAAGCTGGTGTACAGGTCTACCTAATAAAGTGCTCATTGAGGACATGCATTTTGTTATGTTCCTGTGTTCTGTCTGTTAGTTTATCATTGTTTATTATTGTTATTCTTGTTATTTATTATTTTCATATTCATGTCTGGTGTTCTGTTTAGAGTCACTAGTCTTTGCACTCGTCTTCCCCTGTGATGTCTGAGTCTGAATGTTTTCTAACCCAGTCACTCCCTTGTCTGCGTGCCCCACTATTCGGGTGTTTACGGTAGTTCCGGGGTTCAACTTTCCTTCCAATCTTGCATTCCTTACTTCCTGCTTTCTCTCCATTTCATGTTTGTACATAGCACTAATATACTAATCCCAACTAACATAGAAGTTGTACAGTACTAATTATACTAACACACTAATATGTTTGTCAAACTAACAAACTAACATTCACTAGTTTTGGGTATTTGTAATTTAAATCACTTAACTAACTTACTAACTCATCTCCAGTTTCAATTCTGTTCTGTAACTCCGCCTCCCTATTCTATCACTGATTACTTGCTTAGTTTCAGCGAAGTATTCGCACCAGTCTCTCCTTATCTCTGCATCTCCTGATTCTCTGCAAATTGTCTACTCCCTTGTCCAGAGCCGTTTGTATTACATGTGTGTCTTTGTGAATCCAGTCCGCGTTTTAGTTTCCCCCTCGTTATTGTCCTATTACCCTTTCATGTGTCTCACCTGATGTTTATTATTAGACCACCCTCACTCCCATGCCCCGCCTAGTTTGTATCATTTCCCTGTGTAATTATACCTGCCCTTTTCAGTTGCACGCTGCTAGTTCGTCTTGTCCTGTTTTATTGTCCTGAGCCCTTGATTCCTTCCCCCTGTTCTAGCCTCCTTGTTTCCTTGCCCTTGTTTATTGGATTTCTGGTTTTGACCCGTGTCTGCTTCCCTGGACTCTTCTTTGCTTGTTTGGATATTTGTACCTCTGCCTTTTTGGACTGACCCACTGGTTTTGACCTTGGCTTGTTTTTTGACTCCACTCTGTCTTGTCCCTGTTTTTGCATTAAATCTGCCATTTTTTCTGCACCCCTGCCTGCTTTTGGTTCTTCTGTTCCCCCCGGCATAACAAATTTGAATGAATTTGAAATGAAACAATGAATATGCAGTTACAGTGTGGACTTTAATTTGAGGGGATTTACATCCATATTGTGTGGTCCGTGTCGGAATTACATCCCTTTTTATACATAGTACCTCCTTTTTAGGGCACCGAAAGTAATTGGACAGTTGTCTTCTTCAGCTGTTTCTGATTAGTCAGATGAATTCAATTGCTTCCTTAGTGCAGGTATAAGAAATCTTTCAGTATCTAGTCTTGATTCTAGGATTTTGATTGCCTTTGGAGTCTGTTAGATTGTTAGACTGTAAGTCATAGTTTGCAAAATGGCTAACAGAAACGGGCAGGATACAACTGAATGCTTTGCTATTTCATTCGGCCCATATGTGTAGTCTAAGCACATGAGGAATCAAAACCATGTGATATGAACATTCTGAGGGGCATGGAAATCACCAACAATTTTGGTGGCGTGCAAACATAAGGGGGTGTGGCCAACAGAGTACACTTTTCCTTTGCAGTTGAGATACTACATGGGTTAAAGACTCCTCCAGAAAAGGGGGCACACTTTGTAGGAAGCTCTGCACAATGATACCGAAAAGTGTGTGTAGCTACTGGTAAAAAAAGGCAAGAAGTGAGCAGTCACAAACAATTCTTGTGCAAGTCCAGGCCAAACCTGGTGTAAAATATGCAAAATCTCATACTGGCCAAGCAATGTGGTGACATAGAGGTCCAAAATGAAAAGAAAATATGATAATCAAAAAAATATCTATGCTGGATTGGAAGCATAATACTGATTCTGTTATTACTGTGGCATAACTGCTCTCTGTTACGTCAAATGTCACAGTGTACATGGTATGGGAATGAATCTGCTCTATTCCAGATAATACTGGTCATTCTTTAAAAAAATACTATTTAAAATTGAATATTAATTTGTGTTTCAAGTTTTCAGGCTTTTCAATTACCTTTTTTGGGGGCTTCAGCTTAAAAGAAAAAGCAGCTTGTAAAACAAGACCATTTGAGTTAATGTATTAATTAAAATTCCACGCTCCATATCCATATGCGTAGTGTTATGAATATTTTTACAAATCTGGATATGCAATTGCTGAAACTATAGCACAGGTTATTCTTTTCTTTGGACAAAATATGTCCATGTCTACGGCTGAGCAAGATGTGTCAACACAGGGAACTAAGGTGTAATCAGCATTTGTGCTTGTCTGCCAAGAAAAAAGTGCTGCACATATGCGCACATGCACAAACGCACGCACGCATGCATGCACAGCGCACATGATTTATGTTTGTAGTATAAAGCCAGCAGTACAGTATGCCAGGAATAAATTGGAATGACTGTTAAAAAAAACATTGTGGATTGGGTCATAGACTTAAGGTTAACAGCCTGGAAGGAAAACTGAATCAGACCGTTTCAATTTAGTAGACTGTTATGTGTGTGAACCCTTTGATTGCCCTGTGATATATTCCCTTCCCGATGAGTAAAACTACTTTTATGCTTGCTGACCCTTTTTCCTGACAATGCCCTTAGCCCAGTCTGACGGTACGTGACCTTTCTCCGAAGCTTAGAGTGTCCGTGTGAGCATTAATTTCCTAAGCTTCATGCAGCGAGAATTCCTTAGCCACAACCAGCAGTTGCACACAGAGTCATTAATAAGAGCCCTGAGAATCTAAGGCTTTTGTCGAACATGGGAGGTTAAGATTGAAAGTAAATTAGGAATTAAAATCCCAGAAGGGTATCAAGCTCTTCAGAGTTGCCATTTCCCCGAGTTGAACATGGAGATGAGGAAGGGGGTCTCTGGTGCCGAGACACAAACACACAAAAAAAATGGAGGAGAAAAGAAAAATCAAAGCCTCACATATTGAATCCAGATGTGCCCCTCTTCCAGCACAGCTCTCTCCAGCAATTTAATGAAATTCCCTCCGACAGCCAGGAGGGTTTTCCTGATCAAATTTCCCAAGCTGAGCCCCTTCACTGCCACTTCTGCTCCGCCTCTTTTCTTCAGATGTGACCCACAGTCGTCCTCCCGGAGACCGGACCAAACTTGGAATTAGAAATGAATTTTCTGCAAAATATCCAAATGATGAACTCATACTCTGAGGTGTGTGTGTGTGTGTGTGTGTGTGTGTGTGAGAGAGAGAGTGTGTGTGCATCACACCTCTACAAATGATCATCACAAAACGTCCGCTGAATCAGTGATTTAGGTGAATAATTGTGATAAGAAATGTATTTGGTTGCCGAAGTTCAGTCCAAACCAACATTTATTTATCAATGTTAATGAGTGTATTAGTAGGCTCAGCATTCACAAGATGAATTGTATCCTTTCTAAACGTTGGAACTGTTGTAGTACCTCAGTTTTTAATCTCCCAAAAAACTATATAATAATGTTCAAATATCAGAGGACTCAGGATACATGCCCGCTTGACATTCTGAAGTGAAGTAGAATATATGAATGATAAGCCCATAAGATTGTTATATAGTTGTATATTTTGTATTGTATATTTTCAGATGTCAAAGCTGCAGCCAGGCTACACCCATCCTCAGCTGTATTAAAGACTGGGTGAAAGTTTAGGGTACAGTAATGCCGGCTGGCTTACGAGACTTTTTACTGCTCCTATCCTACTCAGCCGGCTCACACTAATAGGGGCTGAATGTCATTTTTATTAGGTGCTTGCTCAAAGGGAACAGTTCACCATTTCTGGCTGAAACTGGCCAAAAATAACACAAACCTCTGTTGTGCCAAAAGGTCCCTACAAGGCCGTTTTTCAGAACAGAAAAACGATTCATTATGATTTTTAAAACCATCAGTGGATGGTTGATAAGCAAAACATTATCAAGTCTTTATTATTTTGTCTTCTCATGACACAAGTATAAGTTAAGTATATACATATTATATGGGCTTAACCTCATGCTTGATGTAAGTGTGCTTAAGTTCTTGACTGCTTAATAAATAACTGCTACCTTAATAAGTTACTGGAGAGCTGTTAGCTGGTTGTTATGATCCGACAGAAATAGCTTCACAACCTATTTGTACTCCATATATTCACATCTTTAGAAATTCAGAGTTCAGAGATAGACTTACAAACATTGACTTTCCCTTATCATGTCGTGTGTACAGTCGTGTAAAGTGTATACATCTCAGAAGTGGTGTTTTATAACGAAACATATTTTCACGTAGCGACAACGAAGAATAATAACCATGCTCACTTTCAGATGCACTATGGGAAGATTTTTTCCAGGAGTTAAAATGAACTCAGATGTGCCATGTCTGGATGAGAGAAGCCATGATGCACTGTTAGAAGTCCAATGAGCCTCCATTAGAATTCAGGAAGGAAGTGACCTTCTGACACACACAGTAGGGCTGCTTCATGCACCCTGGGGCCATTTTCATTGGTCCCCACCAATTTGTCAAAGCAAATCAATGTAGTTGTCTAATCTCAGGCTTCAGAAGTGTCCATTAAAGATGGCACACCCTCATAAAGACTCTTAAACGTAGTAGAGATGTAGTAGAAGCTGGGGTTTCTCTACTGGGCTGTAAGTAGGCTGTCAAGACAAATGTGTGAGCAGATCGTGCTGTATCATTGGCATTATGAATTACGGGTGAGGGAGAGGTGTTGATTAGATTCCGGTTATCCTGAAAACACAGTCTAACAGATGACACATCTAACACATGACATCTAACATGGATGAAAAAACATGGTTGTGTTTTGTTGTATGTGGGATACGGTTATGTGAAAATGTAAAGCCCTTTCCTGCCTGAAAATGTAATGCTGCACCGAAGCGTGCTTTATTCTGAAGAAATGTCACATTTGAAAGTACAGTTTGTGCTGTGGTGATGTGTAGATTGGCATGGGCTGGTGCATTACAGTGCTGTGGCTATGTATAAAAAGGGAGAGGCTTGAATGTGTCATGGTCAGGCTACTGGAGAATATTGAACAGTGTGTAGTTTACCAGCATAGTTTACCCAGCATTCACCTGTCCGGGTGTCCTGCATCAGCCAAGCTTGGGCAAAGGAGATGAGGCAGACAGGAGAGAGGAGAGAAAAGGAGGGAGACTGAGAAAGCGTGCGTTCGCTCGTGCATGCATGTGTTTATGTGCGTGTTTCAGAGAGGGAGAGAGAGAGAGAGAGAGAGAGAGAGAGAGAGAGAGAAAGAGAGTCTGACAGAGAGAGGGAAACTGAGAAAGCGTGTGTGTGTATGAGAGAGAGATTCAAGTGCTGAAAGATCGCACAGCCACTCTCGCACAGAGGAAGAGTAAGAATTATCCCAGCTTCCCACATTCAAATCAGGTGATTAATTAGTGGAGGGAAATGAACTTATACTCGTATATTTGGGCACATTTGTCTTGTTAACAAATCTGCACTCATTCCTCAAGAGGAGACCTGATCAAGCTATCCAGGGAAGTTAGAAAAATATTAAAGACAAGAAACCAGGCACAATTCAAAACAAACTTCTTAATAATGCATAGTTTTTATTTTCCTGGATTCTCACGTGCGTGTGTGTGAGTTCACTGCAGGGTCATTTTGTGGAGCTTTGTGTGAAGTCTGAATGGCTCACTCAATCAGAGATGTAATATGGGAACTGGGGCAGGGCTCAAACAGACTGATAACGTCACTGAACTCGGAAAAGACAAACAGAAAACGTCTCTCGCAATTACACACACGCGTGTTCTGAGAGCTATCATGTTGCTAGAATTCTTATTCTTTTTCTTACGGGAAAAACTCAAAATTCTATACGTAGTTAATGGCATAAGTTGGCCTTGCATCCGCACTAATCTGAGCTTTTGATCTGAGTGAGAGGAAAATAAAACCCTGCCCAAAAATGACATAAAGTAAAATGATTGCGAACATATGCCACTGAGTGTTCTGAGCATGTTCGAATGCTATGGTTTATATATTATGAAAAATCTGTGATAAATGAAATAATGGATAATAGTGATGACACTCAATATTATGCTGAAAGCTCAAGGTGGACTTTTCCAAGTTTCTGTACGAGGAAATCATCACCTTCCACAAACAGAACCACACCTTGATACACTATGTTCTAACACATTCCTTGTGGTTCACAACTGTATGTTTAAACTCTGGCTGTCAACAATGTGCTCCAGTCTCCAGGCACACAGAGATACACAAAGATCACACCAACTGGTCTCTCCACCGGTCTATCACCAGTCACTCCTGTTCAGTGGGGTGTAACTGCGCTGATCATTGCTACTTTCTTCTAGCTGGACTGAAAGCCGTCTGTTACTGTGTGGTTACTACCTGTGATAGTTAATTTAAATCTCATCATATTGTCAGCAGAATGGGGCAATATTTGCCTCAATGTGAACTAACGTCAAGGTTGCTCAACGTCTACAGTAACCACATGGATAATCAAAATGTTAAAAAAATACTTAATTTCCAAGTGTATTCCAAGACTGCCCCATGATGTAAATTACTTGTTCAAATAATTCATATTCCATTTATGCAATCGCAGAATTCAGATTTGACTGATGTTATCTGAATCATTTGTCGCCCTCCCATGGTAATTATTAGAATTTATATTGCACACCATATTTTTTAAAATAACAAAAATGTGAAATACTACTACTACTGCTCTACTATTACTGCTATTACTGCTTCTACTACGACTGTTGCTGTTGACTGAAATAACAGGCAAAAGGGCTGTGTCCTGTGACATTCTGATTCATAGTTCTCATCCAATGTATGTGCATCTTTCCATGCCCGTCTAACTAAATTGGGGCCCGCTGAGAACTAAACAAGTGCGACAAGTAAAACCCCCACTCCTTCCTGAGGTGGATGCATTCCGCAAGAGCCTGGCGCAATCGGAAAGACAGGCAAGAGCCGCTCTGCCACAAAGCGCTGATTCGCTGCGTCTCAATCTGTCTTCATATCGGAGCACCAGAGGGTGCTGGAGCAGCAGCCTGCAGGCCCAAATCATTACTGTTACAACCGGGAGGATTTTCACACGTGTGCTAAAAACACTAATGGTGTTGAGCAACATTATTCTTAAAGAGCAGTTTTCCCTCCCAATTCAGGTATCACAGTGAAAACCTTAATTTTTACAGTATTCCCACACAGTAGTAAATGCGTGCTGGGCATGCTGCCATTGCCGTGCAACAATTTAATTGTTAAATCTCAAATATTTAATAAATGTTTTTCATGGTTATTTAATACATACTGTATGTTCCTGAATTCATAAAGTCTAATACTGTGCATGGCTTGTTCAAAATAATATGCGGACTTATATTATCATTTTCTTTCTACAAACTCATGCAGAGAGGAAAGTAGATGAAGCCTTTACAAATACGGTGATGCGTCCCTTAACAAAATGAATCATCAGTGGTTAGATAAACCTGGGAAGGTAAACAAACTGAGTCTTGGGCAATGCATGCAGACATCCGCAGTGTGAGACTTGTGAGAGGTCTTGAGGGGCAGGCAGGGCAGGTCCCTGAAGCGTAAGTGCCTCTCATCCAGAGTTGGTCTTGGGCGATGCTGCCGGGTTCAACTGAAGTGCGATGAGGGAAGCACTGCTTGAATGACTCTCTGGATTAGACATTATAATACAGACCCCGGCGTCAGGCACTCGACACACCATATCATGCGCATGCTAAACACCATATGCACCTGTGTTCATCGCAAGCCAACACCTGAAGTTCTCACAGGGAGGGTCCTTGATGTCGTCTGAGGCAGCTTCTGAACCTGCATTTGGAGACAAAACTGTAACTTATATGTACTACTTTGTGTAACATAATGTAATGCTAGTTCACATGATGAATCTTAATTGAATGAAATTATTTTAATTATATCCACAATTACAGCAGTGTAAAGGCCTTTTAAATGTAGAATTGTCATTGTTCTCTCTCATGAGTAGTAATCCTACATGAGTGATCCCTATATTCATTTGCTTATGAAGAATGTATCTTGCCTTTCTTTGGATTTTTCTGGACTGGAAAATATACTCTATGTTTATCTTTTGTATATATTTGGTCGACGTTTGTTTGCACATCAGCATTTACTTATATAAATTACTCACCAAATTTTTTTGGAGATCTCAATTATGAGGGGAGGCGGCACGGATGGTGCAGTGGGTAGCACTGCCACCTCACAGCAAGGAGGTCCTGGGTTCGAATCCTGGTCGGCCGGGGCCTCTCAGTGTGGAGTTCTCCCCCTTGTTGGCGTGGGTTTCCTCCTTAGGATAATGAATGAATGAATGAATGAATGAATGAATGAATGAATTATGAGGGATTGTCCTTTCACGTGGAAGTGAGACAGTGATGTCATCTCTTGTCTGCTGTTTGGATGATCTGCCTACAGGTGGCAGTAGAGAACTACTCATGGATCCTTCATATACCTTACAATATTTAGACGCCGTGTCTGGAAAGATCAGAGTATAAGGAAAAAAGAATGAAAGTTGTTGCAAGATAAATTATAAACAGTTCTTAAAAACGTAGTTTCAGAAAAAAATATTTCCTAAATATTACCTTTTGTCTATTGAACCTACTTTGAACCTGCTTTTCTGTTTGTTTGTGATTGTTTACTGTATGCATGCATTTATTTTCTGCCTTTGCCACTATAGTGGCTGAATAATATACAGCACATTTAGTATAATGATGATGATAATAATAATTATTCTCATGTAGTATCATCATTGTTGTCGTCATAGTCATCATCATTGAACACAGTCAGTAAAGGCCTGCAGATATTCTGTATGCCTGAGGCACAGACAATCATTGCCTCCCAGTGGCTATGTAAGATGTACTTGTCTTTAAATGACAATATTGTCCATTCATTTGCTTGAATGTCCAGGGGCAAATTAACCGTGCATTAAAGCCTGATTTCTAGTGCCAAAGTGTCTTTCTCACGGATAAAACTGGAGTGTCATCTCGGAGTCACCCTCCCCCCAGTTCTAGAGCTGTAATCACTGCGAAGCCCGTTGGCAGTTCTTAGAACCAATGTTCTTTCTTTCTCAGCCCTGTGCCATCGCTGTGTGCCGCTCTGTTCATAGATAATTGCTGCTTTTGAGCATACGGTGACTGAGAGCTCCTGTCAGAAGCCGTGGAATATTCAAAGGACGGTCAATACATCCTGCTGCTCCTGCTGATCCTATTCCGCACAGATGGAATAAAACTTTGTTCCTGTGGAAGATGTCTCATGCATAGACTGGCCTGTTTATTGTAAGAATAAATATAAAAAGAATGTATTATTTAGCTGATGCTTCTATCCAAAGTGACTAACATTTGATTAGACTAAGCAGGGAACAATCTCCCCTAGGAGCAATACAGGGTTCGGGGCCTTGTTCAAGGGCCCAACAGCTGAGTGGATCATATTGTGGCTAAACCGGGCCTTGAACCACCAACCTTCATGTCCCAGTCATGTACAGTGCCTAAGCCACTAGGCTACTGACTGCCCCTAGCTGTAACATTAAACAGGGAAAGGTTGTGTGGTTTCTGCTTTGGGGTATGCTGTGCTTAGAGTTATGGAGCTCACTGTTCACAGCAGACAGGTCCAGAACAAAGACAATGGGTCAGCCCTGCATATCCTTCCTGATTTCCTCTATTATTGCATATTTGTCATGCTGAATGGTTTCAGATCTTTAGACAAGATGTAATATTAGACAAAGGGTACCTGAGCAAACACAAAATGCATTTAAAAAAATATGATTTCATTGAATTTATTGAAAGAACTTATCAAAGACCCAAATCACCCATGTGAAAAGGTAATCCAGCAGACTCCCCCCTCCCTCCCTGCTGAGGTGACTCCTCTGGCTGCCAGGCACAGGTTCACAGTCTTTTCTCTGGCCTACAGTATAGTCCTACCCACAGGACATACTTTAGCCCTCCACGCCAGCTTGACCACTCTGCTTGACCACTAGGGTGGCCTGTAGCGTAGTGGTTAAGTTAAATGACTGGGACACGCAAGGTTGGTGGTTCTAATCCTGGTGTAGCCACTATAAGATCCACACAACCGTCGGGCCCTTGAGCAAGGCCCTTAACCCTGCATTGCTCCAGGGGAGGATTGTCTCCTGCTTAGTCTAATCAATTGTACATCGCTCTGGATAAGAGCGTCTGCCAAATGCCAATAATGTAATGTAATGTAATGCTGCAGCAGGGAAACTTGCCATTCCTGTGTGAAAGGTTCTCGCTTGGCCTGATCATGGAGCGTCTCCACCCTAGCTCCTCCAGTGGTGGAGTGACCTTCCCATTGCTCTATGAACTGTTCAGTCACTGGCCGGTTTCTGCCATTGGTCTGAAGACTCATCTCTTCAGACTGCACCTTCACTAACTCTACACTACTTCTCTGCAGTTAGCTCCAGTCTAATATCACTCTCATGTGTCCCTTGTATCTTAATCTTACTTACTTACTTAATCGTACTTTCATGCTGCACCTGTATCTTCATTCTGTGTTGTAGCTCATGCCTCACTTCTAGTTATGACATGCCATAACTTTCCTGACTTGCCTGATGTACGTATATATTCTGTAGTTGTTCCAATGACCTTTGGTATGTATGCATTATTTTGCATTAGCTGCAAACTTTTATCGAATTATCTCAAACCACTTGGGAGTTATTCACATTTTTGTGATAAGCTACACCAACATCAATTTTTAATGGCACATGTTCCACGTTGATATGTCATATGCTCTAGGAGGAGAAGGTTTTTCACAAAATTCCAAATTACGACAAAAAAATTATATGACTTGAATGGTCCTTGAGGCAAATGTGTAAAACTGGAAATGTGGGGAATTTTTTTTTTCATGATGGTCTGGACAGTTCAAAAGTTACAGTCCAAAAAATGTTGGTCCTTCCAATAGTGCTGATTCCACTCCAATCTGAACAATCTGGGAAATGTTCTTATCTGCTTAGACTTAGAGGGTCAGAATAATAATCTACTTGTCAATTTTCATCGCTCTACATTGTACGGTATTTTACACTTTTAGGGCAGAAAGAAATCATAACAAAAACAACAGGGTTCCAGAATCTGTGGTGCTGGCACCCTTAATAGCGCCTAGTAAAGGAATTTCTTTGTGTTCTCATTTAATAGGTACGGTAACCATTATTGACCAACCGCCCCGGGAAAAAGACTGACTGTCACCATTGTGGGTCCACCTCTGTCACTGTGTTCCTTCCCCCATGCATGATGAGTTACTTGCAGTTCTTTTTTCATCCCAGAATAATGAGCCCTATTTTTGAGATTCTCTCCTGAACGTGGGAGAAGGTCGCCATTTCGCGGAAAGGTCTGCCGAGTAGACTTCGGTCGGGTTTTTCACGGCGGTTTTACGCTCGTGGTCTTGTGATCTGGTCGCTAATGATAGCAGCTACACGTGGAACCTGCTGCAGAGATAGACTGATTGTTCCCCGGCTGGGGGGGGGGGGATTTGGGCCTGGCGCTGTAGCAGCGAGGGGGGCGGGACGGGGGCTGTCCGTGGGAGAGCAATGAGCCCCTCCACCGGGAGGTGAAAGATCAATGGCCACGGAGGCTGCCATCAGCTGCCACGGTAACCGGCAGCTATCTTCGGTGACAGCACACTGGACACGGCCATTCATCAGGGAGAGGGAGAGACTGGAGGGGGGGAACTCTCACACACATTTACTCAACGCTCGCTGACCGTGCCCTATGACTAGCACACACACACTCACACACACACACGCACACACACACTCACACACACACAGTACTTACTGTAACAACCCATCACACAGTGATTGATGCTATGCAGGCAAGTCCAGGGAACCTCATGCAAGCTCATTGTTCAAGCTGTGGGCTGGATAGAAATCTCCCCAGTGATTCTCCTCTGATAGTTGCCAGCAGCTAACACATTTTCATCCAATGACTTTGCCGCCAATTCCAAAAAAATAAAAAACAAAATTCAGAAAAGCGGGCCCGTTTATTTCTGAAGCAAGAATAAAAGCAACAGATGCTGCAAAAATATGGCATAGGCCTACTGTATATGTCACAGTAAATCATGTCATGTACATGTGAGATTACTCTTTGCAGGGTAGATCTGATGAGGATTTCTGTACAGGACACTGTATCCATCTGTCTGCCTTTGTCTAATTCACAAGCTCTTCGTGTAATCTTCTGTTGACTCGATAATGTGACATGCATTACTCCTAATAATAGCACGATGATATTATCCGTTTAATAGTGCCAAAGCAGATATAACAATTTAAAGCTACTTGGGAGTTCCGTTCAGGGGAGGCAGGCATTAGTGGTTAACCTCATTACACTAAGCCAGCAGGTTTAGAACTTGACTGGCTGCAGTTTGTGGTTCTGAGCACAGGAATGGCATTGGGCTGCAGTGGAGCGCTCTCTCTGGCCTGGAGCTCAGAGGCCGGTGACGGTCTGTCCCGTCCTCCTGCCCATGCTGTTACAGCACCAGCTGGGCTCGACCCCAGCCGCAGCGGGCTGATTTTTCGGGGCTGCCTTGGCCGATCATCCGTTACCTTACGTGGCCCTGGTATCCGACCCACGATCCTCTGGGGGATCGGCCCAGGGGTGAGGTGCACCAGCTCAGCTCACTGTGGTGACGGGTTGTTATGGCGACCCCTTTGAGCCGGGCAGGTCCCTGGGGGAGGACAGAAGCAGGTGACGGCTGTCGGCAGTCTGTCACCGAAGCCCGTCCAGCGTGAGGCCCGGCAGCTGCTCCACCTCAGCACCTGGAGCTCCAGAGATGGGCTGACTGGCAGGTGCCACGGGGCCCAGTGCAGCGATGCTTACAGGCTCATCATTCACTCTTAACGGCAACATTTGGAGCCCGCCAACGCAATCTGTGTAAAAACGTTCTGCTCATGAGCATCATCTGTATTTTTTCACAATACAATCGCTTCAACAAATGCGATGCGAATGAGTTCTTACCCTGGAGGTATTAAGAAATTACATTTTGCTATGGAGATCTGCGTTCTCGGGCCTGGTGAGCTAAATAGTGTAGAACAGATTCCCAAACAGGGGACACACAACACGTGAAGGAGGACTATCTGGAGAAACTCTTTTTCATTTTCAGAATATTATTACATTGATACAGTGCAGTCCCTAAGCATTTGGACAAGTGGTACAATTTGTTTTACCTCTGTAGCTCCAGCACGTTGAGTTTTAAATGAAACAATGATTATGAGGTTAAAGTGCAGACTGCCACCTTTAATTTGAGAGCGTCTACATCCACATCAGCCGTAATTACCGTTATGTAAGGGAGAGCACAGCCGGCTTTCACACCCCGATCCGCAGCTCCCGTCACAGAGTCAGGTGTGAAGTCACCGTGCGCCACAATATGAACATGTCTGAAAACTTCAGCATGCATCCGTCTTTCTCTAATCGCCTTCTCCATTCTCGCGAAACTTGGTTGATTTGATTTCACGTCCATCGCCTTGAATGTGGCTGTGAAAGTCGGCCGGTGCTTTCCGCCTCCCGCGGTGACAAGACAAACGAAATGCCTCTCGGAATAGTGGGCGACATATTCCAGTCTATTTCTGCAAGCAAGAAATCATGGGCACCAAACTGTCTTCCATATGATCTGAAATGTGTTGTGAAGTGTGTTGTGTGCAGTGAGAAGCAAAAAAGGAGAAATGTTGAAATTTCATAAATATTTATTTCATATCAATGAACAAAATTAGCTACTTTCACAGCAGTGGTCTACAGCACTTAAAATTATTCAAATAATAAAACAATAATAATAAAAGGAATAATAATAATAGTTCAGTTTCATTTGAGGCCACATTTGAAACACAAACATTTACAAGTAGTACTTGGCATTAAAAACAATGGCAATACAATATATTTTAAGACACTTGGTGTTTTTTTATTATTTTTGTTTCATTTTCATATCACAGAGGTTCAGCAACAGTCTAAACAGTAAATATTAATTTAGATACAAAACCACTGCTAAACGTCTAGGGGCCAAGAAAACAAAAACAAGATCGACTAACTAAACGAAAAGAAAACATTCAAACCGATATACCGGTATTACAAACTTCAACCATCAAATGTCTCCCACTCACCGATACTCAATTATAATAGGAATAATAAATAACAGGTAAATACATTTGCAAAAATATTCCCATTTTCCCTTTTTTTCTCAAGGCTCACACTAGTGTTGAAGAGTTGACATTGAAACAGGTAAACAGAGAGAAGGCCAGGAGGAGTGGGAAGGGATCGGTCATGCATTATACACCAGGGACAACAATGCTGCGGGAAAGCCACAAGATGGCACAGGCGGTCACAGGTCCAAGAACGCGTCAAGACCCGCCTCTTCCTGTTCTCCTTCAAGGCGTATCCTTTACCTTTGATGCTTTGCTTCTCTGTACCATCCTGCACTGAAATAAACCCCCCGTTCCTGCCGGTCTCAAAACTGTTCGCACTATTTTGTGAGCCGAATGTATTTTTCTCTGTTCTAAGATGGTAAAAGGTATGGCTATTTCTGTACCAAAAGGGCAGCGCTCGAATGCTTTCTCCACTGCCAGGTTATTTGTCCTTCGGTTGCATTATTTAACACCCACTTTGCACCAGTGCCATGTTCGTTTGAGGCACACATTCCTAAAAGTTTTGTACAGAATTTGGGGAGCTGGATGTCGCATATGGCCTGATCAAGACACTTCAGCAGACTTAGCATCTCCTCAAACTGCTTCAAAAAGCTCTTTTCAGCTCCTCCAATTACAAATCTCAGTGTATCAAGTCGTGATCTGTGGATGAGAAGGAGCTATAAAATCGGACTTGAGATTGAGATCCTTTGGTTCTGAGGGTTTCAAGCTGAAGGAACAGAATACCAGTGCAGCTTACGTTTCACATGCAGAATCGGACGCCCTTTTCAATAGGGCAGCGTTTAGGAGTATTAATGTTACTGGCCTGTCTTGACACATCACCTTTCAGTGTAAGCAGTTTCCTTTACTGGTCTAACTCAAGATAGGCCACTGGGCCAGTGTCGCTGTGGTGTGCGTCGAAACTAAAGTCATTGATTAACGCCTGTGAAAATGTATAAAAGTTATAGTATGTGGACAATCAGATTACTACCACCACAGGTTACATGAATGTATGTGTGCAATGGCATGCTAAGATTACCTTCGGAGGAAGAAATGGAAAAATGGCACTTGAGGAACTCCACTTCTACTGCCTACATGTATACTGTGAATCGGATGAAAAACCAGGACCAACAGATACGGAATGCACAAAAATGGCGGACGGAAAAAAATATATGTATATACACGTATAGGTATGTGTATACATATGTATATATGCATATACAAACATATTTATAGTATAGCACATATACTATATATACAACTGATATGCTGTATATACATATTACTAGATTTTTTTAATTAAGCCATGGCAGCCTAAATAAATAGTATTCTGTTTTGTTTGTAATCAGCACATTGTTTTCACGTCATTTCCATTTGAAACGAAAACAAAGATGTATAGGCGAGGGAAAAACGATCCACCGCCCTTAATTGTTGTCTGAAAGTAACACCATGGCTGAATGCTGAGCATTTCGGGGCGGAAAAACACGTCAAAAACATTCACACTCGGGGGCGGTGGCGGAGGCCGAGAGGCGGGCCCGTGAAGCGCTCTCAGGACCGTCCTCACTTCAAGTCCAGGATGTCCTCGTCGAACGAGGCGGTGAGGGGCGGGCTCTCCTCGGGCGGCCCTGGCTCCGCCTCCGAGCTGGAGGAGCAGTGTCGCTGGGCGTCCGAATCTGTGTCCGCAGACTCCGAGCCCATCCTGCAGGGGGATACCCCCCCACCCCCATATCAGGGTTATCCTGCTGCCCAGTACAGAGGTATGCACAGTACATCACTGAAGGCAGAGACATGCTGTCTGTAGTCAGACTGGAAGTCAGGGAGTGGAGCCTGGAGCCTGGAGTCAGGCCTGCTTTGGCATGATGTGCTGTTTGCAGGGTCAGCGGACATTTTAAAGGCTTTGCCAGCCAATCAGGTGTAACATATTCTCAGATGGACTCAACTACACTTTCTTTACATTATCATATATTCCCTGGGGAGGGCTACAATTCTCATGTGTATCATGATGAGCGGTCGGTTGCTTTTATTAATTTGTGTCTTGTGAGCCATTTGATATACCAATTCAATACCTTTGTATGTAGTGTGCATTTACGACCAATGCACAGCATTTTTTTCCAGTATACCTGTATTCTGTTGGAGCAGCGATCAGTGCCATTCCAGCTACTCTACCATATGATCAGCTTTAAATGACAAGCTACCAGCTGCTTTCTAAAACATAGCTGGAGCTGGTCAAACCACGTTGAGTATGGAGCTGGTCTGAACTGGTTAACCGGCTACCAGCTGTTTCAAAACCTAGCTTGAGCTGTTTTTTTTTTTTTTTCCAGCAGGCTTGTTCGTCCACACATGGGATTTGACCTTTGACCTTTGACCTTCCTGCAGTTGGCACTGCGGTCCCTGTCGTTCCGCTCACCTGTCACTGCTGGTTGACCTCAGCGCTCTCGGCTGTTTTGGCTCCTCTTCCACCACCTTCTTGCATACCTTCCTGTGTTTCACCGTGCTCTCGGACTTACTGCTGGGCTCCTCTGTAAGGCCTGGACACGGACAGACATACAGACAGACAGACACAGACAAACCCTCACGTAAGCCAAACATTTTCTCAATGACCATGAACATGTAGGCATCTCAGGCAGCCTGACTCCACCTTCTGACCAGCATTCAGTCTATGATAACAACCCTTTCACTGAATTTCTATTCACTCCTGCAAACAGGGTGACACTGGTGAACGCCACGTCCTGTAAACACTGAGCCACAGAATTCTGCAACAAATGAGAGAAAACCGTGCATATCAGAGTAATGACCTCTTAGTTCCTGTTCTGAAGTCAGTTATTGAATTAAATGAGAAGTAATGGTTCACTAGCATTGAGAGTGCTTTAATGTAGTGTACGGTAGTATCATATGTACACAGCTTTCAAAATGAACTTTTAATTTCTAAATTAATTTTATTAGTGCAAATCTGTGGTCCAACTTCCATTGAATGCCCTGTATACTTCTCATTGCTTTTACCTTGGCGCTTCGGTGCGTAAATTGATTGCGGCGGAACAAGAACGTGTTTAGTCAATTGTGTTTGACATTCACTTGTGTTATTTTCACTGCCAATTCTTTCCAAGTGAACATAGACGCTTTTGCTTCCATAGCACACAGATATCACGGCAAACCTAACATCCTACGCAGACAGAACGAGCCCGTCTCCGCCCGAAAAGCCGGGCTCAGTTTAATCCGCAGACGTCCTCGTACGTTAGCGCGACAGCCGGCGTCGCGGACGAAGGAACCGAACTCCGGTGCGAACGCGGATGCGAACGGCGCGGCGCTCCGGAAAGAGCCGGAAGAAGTGCGGAAGCTGCAGCCCGGGCGCTGGCAGCACGCGGGCCATGGCTTTACCCAGGAGCTCCTTGCGCGTCCGGCTGGCGATCTCCTTGATCTCCATGCGCGAGAGGGAGAGGGAGTGCGTGACGGGGATGAGCGTGGACGGCGTGGCCATGCTGGGGGCCGGCGTGGTCACCACCTTGTTGACGAGCGGCGACTTCAGGGGCCTCTCGATGCTGCGCCCCACCAGGTTGCTGAGCGGGATCTTGTAGATGTTCTTGGCCTGCACTTCACCTTCAAAGGGAGACGGGCACAGGAGAAATCAACAGGGAAACGGGGAAGCGCGACAGGCAAGGGGTGTGGATGGGGTGAAATGGGGCAACTGGGACACGTTGTCCCTGGCTTTAATTTGTTATAAAATATGTTTAGGAGGCCTCCCGATATATTTTGTCCCGGGCCTGAGAATTCATAGCTGCAGCCCTGGCAACAGGGAGATGGGGAAACAGGGATTTTAATTGCATACACTACCTCAGGGTATTAAGAGAATGTGTGACTGAAGTGCCCAGCCCGATAATTAAATACTGTAAATGAACAGTGATATCATTTAATATTCTCAATTAAACTCTCATTTTGGTTCTGAAAGATTTAAAGCTTTGAAAGAGGATTCTAACACTTCCTAAGAAGTATACTGCACATACACTCATCAGGTTACCAGCTCAATATGGATAAACAAATGCTGCTGCTGTTTCAAACGGCAACTCGTGCATACCTCCACGTCACACTACATACTCTATGTTCTTTGAGTGTTCTTGCCACTCAAAACCTACATAAATTACTTGACTATGTATTTATTGTAAATTTTACAGAAAATGTTATAGAAATCTTTTTTTTTTTCTTCCAAGGCACATGAAGGATTTCATGTAACATTAGTTTTACAATATTAGCCAACATCTCCTTTTATATTACCTGCTACCATTGGTACCTCTTTGGCAAACTCATTTTCTTCTAGCCCATCTCTTTATCAAACACACTGTTGACTTTCCCACACTTTCTCATTTAGCAGTCGTGCTGTGACATGGCCCATGTCTCATTTTGATAGTCTACTCAATACCCTGCCCCCAATAACATGCAGATATGGATAATATGTGCTAGACTTGCAGATAATTTATTCTTTTGCTTTAGAATTGAGTTGGTACGATGTACTGTAGGCTGGTTAACATCGGCTGTGTATGCTGTGTAAGAGTAACCTTCCTGTAGTAAACACGTGTCTATAAGCAAGTAAGATATTGTGCTCTCAAAAAAGAAAACATGAGCAAATGTAAGTTGAAATGTTCTGAAGAATGTTGGCATGTATGTGTATATAGATTGCAGAGTAACCGAAAGCCAGTGTTAAAGAAATGCTCTGGCTCGGAGTTTGACTGAAAGATGAAGGCACACTGAAACGGGAGTGCTTGTTCACTGATGAGCAGGTGACTTCTCACTCTTCAGCTCTCAAATTGAACTGGCCTTCTCATGCTATTTTAATGTGGTTCCAGTATATTCTCTCCAAGGGCGCTGTTCTACTACTGCACAGAAAAATGCTTTGGAGCACTGTGGAGAGTGTGGATTGAATGGACCGGTATATTGAATGGACAAAAATACATCCCCTTTCACATTTTGAAGTGCAAGGTAGTTTTACAGTGTCTCATCAACCTTACTCTCGTGTAAACAATATATTGCTCTTCAGTCCTTGCCATTTGTATGAGACAGGCCACTGGAAGTATTTTAGATTTGGAGAGCTCTTGTCAAAAACACTGTTGGGTTTTTGAGAGTGCACAGGCTGATGTGACAGTGGGAGGCCCACAGAGAAGGCAGAGCAACTGAAATGGTGAACGGATTAGGGGCACTCCACACCTCTTGGCTGTGGAGAAAAGCTAGAATAAAGGATTATGTTTTTAGTAAACATACATTTTACCCTTGCTCATATATAAACAAGAATGGGCAAAAGGTGGTTTTGTCGGTTTTAAATCTGCGATCACGAATAACTTTAATCCCCTGTGTATTTAATGAACGTCATCAGTGTGTGAGCAGTGTCTGTTTCAGTGCTCCTCACAAGACACAGAGCTTTGCAGCAAAGCCAGGAAGCATGCTGGAGAACAAGCCTCTCGGGCTAGAACAAAGCATTCCTGTCAAATGAGTTTGAAGAATTCTGCTGAAAAGTGCAGGCAAACACAGCCACCAGGGGGCACTGTACATATTCCCCTGCTGCTCCTCTGGCTGAGATAGGAGTGAGGAATACTAATATAAACGTGAATAAATCAGCCCAAGTCTGCAGTGCGCAAACCACCGTCCTAAATGTCAAAAAGGACAAAGGTGAATAAAGTAATAATAATGAAAATAACAACAATGGGAGAGACTAGCCACAGTATCAGTGTTTTTCCTCGTCTCTAATATTAGAGAGAGAAATAATTAGATAAATAAAATGTTATTAAGCCACACAAAATGCACAAGCATGCAGTTATGTGGAATATATATGTATATATTCCAGACACATTTCTGCACTAAGGGAGATTTAAAAATATATTACAATTCCATATGTATTTATGAATGGAAGAATATATACTGGATGACTTAACAATTAATTTTCAACTGCAAATAATTTGTTAAATCCATTTAACTGCTATCGTTCTGATATCATGTGATCTGTGACACTTCTGATTTTGAAATGAACAAATAAAGCAGTGTTAATTCCAATCTTTCACCCAGTATCATATTCTCATGTATTCACAATACAAATATATTTTTTAAGTGAATGGACAAGACCCCCCGCAGAGCACAAATGACAGTTACAGGCAGTTAGACACAGAGCGGATGCCATTTTGTCAGGGCCCCACCAGCGAGCTTGGGCTATCTTAATTTCGGCCATTGGTTTGGACTGGGGGGAGGGGGCTGTGACAAAAGTATCCATGGTAACAGTGCGGGTTATAACACATGCCGTGCCAGTTTCCCCATCCCCGACACATCTCTGCGGAAACACTTATCCGACCGCATCCGTCATGCATCGAAATGGCACAGAGGGTGGGGGGGCACCGAGCGGTCACTGAACATGCTGCGTTTCTACTGGACGGGACGACTCGCCCTGAAAGCGTGCGTGTGAGCGGTTTCGGCCGCGGAAAAACACAAGAGTTGGAGGCTCCTTCAAATACCTTCAGCTTCCTTTGACATGTACAGGGAAAGCTTGGTTCCATAGGGGATCCTAATAGAATCTGATATTTAAAAGAAGACACAACAGAAACAAATAGGATGTTTAAGAAACATCAAACGCACAGTGGAGCATAGAGCACATTCATCACAGAAACTTCTTCAAAAAACGTCTTCCCCATACATTTACCGCCATAGTAGATAGCCCTATCCATCTTGACTTTCACTTTTGCCTGCTACATATGTACGCACACTCTTTGAACGCCGCTGGGATTTTCCAGAATTGTCAGATACTTGCTGAAAGATACATCAGAGTCCCATTTTGGATGTGAGCCCACGGCTATCACACCCTTTAGTGCAGTCAATACCCCATTCAGGAAAACCTGTCACTGCGGTTTCACTTTCCATACCTGTCCGAGTGCTGATGTGTTAATGATATAACCGCTTGTCCCGAGTGCCACACTCGGGACTGCGAGTTTTTCTCGAATGTGTGGCAGGGGAAACATCTAGCCTGTACTTCAGTTCTTTGCCTTGGGGCCGTCCTGGAGGCCCTTCCACAGCCAGCAGTGGGAAGCAGTCGAAGTCACACAGGCGAGGACCAACTCAAAATCTTGGGGCGAAGGTGCGCGTCAAATCGATTTTGAATGGATTGAGATGACAAGCGATAAAAACATTGTGAGACCTTAAGGAGCTTCAGGAAGTCTTGCATTGGCATCTTGTTGGAGGATAGAATTACAGGTTAGAAAAGGAAGTAAGGGAAACCCTCAGTGTTCTGGTCATATTATACTGTGTTTTGTTAACAGGATGTTATATGTGATACCCATTTTTTTTAGAGAAGCTTTGTCTCTTAGTGGTTTAGGTTGACCTACATTAGTGGCTGAAATGGATTTCATATCAACAATCCTAGCCTTAGACGTGGATCCATTGTCTAACCACTGCACCCTGTTGCTACCTTAGTTTATGACGAGAAACTTCACAGTACCTGGTGCTGCGCGTCATCAGGCAAAACTCACCTCTTCTCATATTTAAACATTCGATAAATGACATTGTTTTACATTCTCTGGTTTTGTAACATTGGCCCAGGTGTGTGCAGTCCAAGCAGTAAAGCCACTAACCTCCAGGCAAATTAATGCAGAGGTACTGTAACAGCGTAAATAGTAAATGGTTGCATTTATATAGCGCTTTTATCCAAAGTGCTGTACAATTGATGCTTCTCATTCACCCATTCATACACGCACTCACACACCAAAGGCGATTGGCTGCCGTGCAAGGCACCAACCAGCTCGTCTGGAGTGTTTGGGGGATAGGTGACTTGCTCAGGGACACTTCGACACACCCAGGGTGGGATTGAACCACCGACTGCCAGACGACTGCTCTTACTGCCTGAGCCAATGTCGCATAACAGTTGTCGGACACAGCAGATAATCTGTGGAATCTTTTCTATAGAATTTGGCACACAATGCTTGTTGATAATAGGTTTTAATATTGCACATTTATCATTTAATAACTATACGATATTAATTACCGCTTTCCCTTTAAAATAATCTGATCGCCATAAGTGGATCCCCTAAAGGAACCTTAAACCTTAAATAAACCATTGTCCAATGATCAGGGTCAGCAGCATGACATTTATGTGCACGGTTAAAACATGTCCCTTTAAAGTGCATTAGCAATTCACAACGTCAATTCACAGAGTAAATGTCAGAGGACAACCTTCACTCCAGCATGAACCTGAGGGAGAATCCCCTGTGAGCCAATCCCCTGTGAGCCAATCCCCTGTGAGCCAATCCCCAGACAGAGAGATGGAATGGGGAGGGGCAGTGGGGGTAGCCCGTGTTTATTAGGTTTGGCAGAGAGGACTCAACCCTATTCTAATATTGTAAATGGGATACCCCCATCCTATTTGGTTGCAATAACCGGGCTTATACCATTGATTGCCTATGACAATCTCCGATAACACCATTACAAGGTTGTTTTGGATGTAATCCACCAGGCCTTTAGTGGGGAAGCCTGATATCTTATGTGATGTGTTGTGCTATTTCTGGTATTGAACCTCACTTACAGTACGGTATATGTAAACAGTAGTGCTATATCTGCCTCAGTGTAATGAGAGAGGCAACTATGACATGGCACAAATAGAAAACAAGTCACTCGCTAGTCAAATGTAGGATGATTAGGTGAACTATTGGAAAAAGGCGGTGTCATAACTCCACTCATCACAAACGGCACCATTCAATCTTAAGATACTATTTGGTCCATAATTTGTCACATTAGTTTCACATAATTAAGAGTCCTTGCCCCTCTGCAGTTTGTAGTAAGATATAAGAGCAATATTAGTCACTAAGGAACACTGCCCCCTATTGACCCAAAGCTACTTCTAGTTAATGACAAGATGCCTGTTATATGTCTTATTATTTTTGCTTAGTTGTAAACCTGAGACAAACAAACTTTCCTGTGAATGTATACAGTAGATATTCTTAACCTGACAGAAACATGAATACTTTCCAATGAATATATACAGTAGATATTCTTAACCTGACATAAACATTAATGCTTTCCTATACAGCAGATATTCTTAACCTGATACATACACAAGTTCATATAAAGATATAAATATGTGCAATGGGAGGGTTTCAAGCCCCTTTTGCAGCCAGTCGAAAATGTTACCACTGACCAAAATGTAGGACCTGCATGTGAAGTTATGCATTAAAGGAAACACGACCATCGGCATAACATCACAATCACTCAGCAGACGCTCCTGTCTTGCGTGACTTACAGAAGTGAAACCCCACACCGAGTCTCCTCTATAGCAGGTCAAAAGCATTGCATGGTGTGAGAGCAGCTGTTGTGTACTGTTGTCTTTCTCTATGGTGTCAGTACTCGGCTGTGTATCAGCAGAAAGCCACACCAAACCCAACTCCAGATGGCTTGTGTTTGTTTCCCGCACAACTATCCCATTCTCCTTCCAGCTCCTTCCCAATTCGTGGAGAACCTGGCCCCCACAAGCAGCTGTCTCCTCGTGAGAGAGGGAGAGTTAATTACAGGGCCGTATGTTTTTCCGATCCATCCCGACGGTGAGAGAGGGGTCCTGCATGCCCCCAGGAGAAACAAAAGCAACAGCCTGGATTCCAGGGTCAATGGCGGGAATATTCAGGAGATTTGTGGAAAAAAACAGCCAATCCCATGTGTCCAGGCAGGAATGGCAGTCAGTATCGCTTCCTATCCTGTTTTCTTCTGAGATATACATTTCATCTTCTACCGTGTGGCTGAAGGTAGCGCTATTACACAATTGCATAAGTCCCTAAAAAGGATTTGAACCATGTATGAGGGAAGATATAATATAAAATAATTGACTGTGGGGAGCTCGGAACATTGGCGGATAGAACTAACAGGAAAAAAGAGATACCTGGATTTTATATCTTTCTATTTCCAATGCTGCTTACTTCAAAAAAGCCACATAAGACCAGGAATACAGAGGATACAGTCTAACTGTAATTATATCAGTAGGGTTACAGTTACAGCCAATTAGAAGCTTTTCGTATTTTGCAATTGACAGTTTTGGCATTTAGCAGAAGCTTTAAGCCAAAGTGACTCGAGTAACATTTTGAGCAAGCATCGTCACATTTCCTCTGCTTTAGAACACTGTTTTCTCCATTATGGGGGAGGGGGGAGGGGGGGAGAAACCTTTTCATCGGTCTCTCTAGGAGTGAACTTGAGATCAAAAGCACAGAAATGCCTGGCATGTGGAGTGCTTGCACAGTTTGTTCAGTTTTGTGTCTGAAGCTGAGGTTTACCCCTGCATTCAAAGCCGCACATTCTTGGAGCAGGAGATATTGAAGAACTCTGTCGTTAGTCTGAAGGGTAAATGATTTATTACGCATTATTTCATATCTATCAAAGAAACTTTTCATGGGTACAACAGCAGTCCCATCTACAGGTGGAATCAAACCCTGTTTTGACTACAAGTCCAGCTCCTTGGACAAACTAACGCAAAGGGCACAGATAATGGTCAGTAGTTTCCTGTCTAATTAATAAAGCATGGGTCTTACCATCTCCCAGGGGCGAGGGGAAGACTGGCATCTCGTAACCGGTGGGCGTCTGGGGGGAGCTGTGGGAGCTGGTGTCTCTGGAGCTGCTGTTGGACGCAGCATTGACCGGGGCGGACGACACAAAGTAGATATCCGACTGGAACAGGAGAGAGGGAGCGATGCAGCTGAGATTAGGTGTAAAACCAAGACATATGTAATATGTAAATGCAAAACATGAGCACAGTAAAGGAGTCTGAAACTACATATGCCACAAACAAACATTAATGCAGCACTGTGGGACATGGTTGAGCTGTGTACAATAGCTCTGAGATACATGCTTGTGCTGCAACTGCAAGTACTATAGTACAAACACGCTTGAGCTGTGTCTATGTGTACTATAGTACTACGCATGCTTGTGCTGTGTCTATGTGTACTATAGTACTACGCATGCTTGTGCTGTGTCTATGTGTACTATAGTACTAAGCATGCTTGTGCTGTGTCTATGTGTACTATAGAACTAAGCATGCTAGTGCTGTGTCTATGTGCACTATAGTACTAAGCATGCTTGTGCTGTATCTGTGTGCACTGTAGTACTAAGCATGCTAGTGCTGTATCTGTGTGTACTATAGTACTAAGCATGCTTGTGCTGTATCTGTGTGCACTGTAGTACTAAGCATGCTTGTGCTGTATCTGTGTGCACTGTAGTACTAAGCATGCTAGTGCTGTGTCTATGTGTACTATAGTACTAAGCATGCTGGTGCTGTATCTGTGTGTACTGGAGTACTAAGCATGCTAGTAATGTATCCGTGTATACTATAGTACTAAGCATGCTAGTGCTGTATCTGTGTGCACTGTAGTACTAAGCATGCTAGTGCTGTATCTGTGTGTACTATAGTACTAAGCATGCTTGTGCTGTATCTGTGTGTACTGTAGTACTAAGCATGCTAGTGCTGCTATGTGTACTATAGTACTGTACTAAGACAGTACGTATGCAGTGACTCAGTATGTGACTCTGTGATGCCAGCATGCCCTGCAGGCTCACCCACCCTGGTGTACTATAGTACTGTACTAAGACAGTAGGTATGCAGTGACTCAGTATGTGACTCTGTGATGCCAGCATGCCCTGCAGGCTCACCCACCCTGGACGCAGTCAGCTGCAGCTCTGGCACCACAGCGGTGTAGACCAGGTTGCCGTTGACCACCAGCCGGATCTCGATGGAGTCTGTGGTGAAGGCCAGGATGTAGGGGAAGGCGCACACTGTGGAGCACACAGCGGCGAGCGTTCAGAGCTGTATATGAGTCACACCCACTGGATGATTCAAGCACCAAGCAGGATGACACTGGTAGCACCGTGTAAATCCTAGAGCCACTTTCATCCAAAGGCTTGCAACAAAGGCTTTTTATCAACAAGGGACAAATCCAGGCATGAAATTTAAGAGATTATGAACCTGAGTTATAGTATATACTAAGCGATAACACTAGAGAATACGACTAAACATTCCATTAATTTATACGAAGTAAAATTGCATATTGACTTCACTTATACTGTAAAGTTATGCACATTTCAGAGTTCATAATCATTTATATCTCTGAGGTTTTACAGCATATTAGGGAATTTGTTGTCATGAAGTTGCTCTGTGACAGTTTCTTATGAGCAATATTTTATCACACAAGGCACAGTAGATGTGTAAATAAAGCAGATATTCATGTTTTATGAGTACACTGTGCCATTGGTTGTTTAAAAACAAATCCATAATTTTTCTTTTTTTAAATATGACCCCTTTGAGTTTCATCATTTTTAGACACGACGCAAGGTAAGCTTCAATCCATATAACAAACCATACTACAGCAGCTAACTTCACGACGCTGCAACATACACAGAATGACTTGTTCTTCAGCCCCAAATCATGCCACTTTTTCACTTTTTTGTATCGCAACACATTATTTCTGCAGATCGTCTGCAGTTCATAAAACAGAGGGAGGAGGACGGCTAGAACAAAAGGTGGGGGCCTGGCGTCATTTCCTGCCACACACAGCGTCCTGCGCTGTAACCCCCACCCCGTCTGTTACCATAGCAACCGCAGGGACCGGGACAGGCCGCATTACCATGGTTACATACCGATTGCATTGGGCATCTGGTTCCAGCTGAAGTTGAAGTCTGAGGTGCTTGACTGGATCATGGGTGTGGCTCCGTTGAACGGACAGACCTTCTTATAGTAGCAGATATCTGTTTTGTGGTTGGGCAAAACGGTTTAATACGCACTTGATACAGAGCAATGTATCCACATTTTTAGCAGCACATGAATTGTTTTTTTTCAGTAACCAAGTGAGGTCTGTGTGTCTGTGTGTGTGTGTGTGTGTGTGTGTGTGTGTGCGTCTGTCTGTCTGCTAAGCTCGCCACAAGTCAGAAGCACAAGAAACAGGACAACCAAATTCAATTCTTGCCAATGTATTCTCATTTTAATACAACCGTGACATTTGTTGTAAATACCTGGGTACAGTATTCTGTAAAGTCCCTGAAGACGGACTGTGTTATTAATAACAATAGGCATTGTGGTGTAAAACAGTCCCTGGCTCTCTGATGGACCCCCACATGCAGAGCCGATAACACTGACAGCATACAGCCAGCTCTCAGGGCGAAGCCTTCAATGCATCAGAGCCTGAGACTCTGCTCTCATCAGCCCATGATGAAGGACACTAAGCCCCCCATAACCATTATTACATTACATTACTGGCATTTGGCAGATGCTCTTATCCAGAGCGACGTACAGTTGATTAGACTAAGCAGGAGGCAATCCTCCCCTGGTGCAATGCAGGGTTAAGGGCCTTGCTCGAGGGCCCAACGGCTGTGCGGATCTTATTGTGGCGTGTCCCAGTCATTTACCTTAACCACTACGCTACAGGCCGCCCATAACCACTTTCACATCCCCGTCATCTATTCTCCACTGTCACCTGACACATTTTGTCGTGTCCTTCAGTGATGGCTACAAACACAGCTGATGGGTAGAACCTAGTAATTTTGGTAAAAGGGAAAAAATATGTGGGAAATAAAGATACTCACAGTTGTAACACAACAGAAGACCCGCCTCCCCATCTTCGTACACATCTATGGCTGCCACAAAATTGACCTGGACACACCGACATGACAAAAAGAGTAACATTCATAGTGAAACACAGAAGCAGCGATGTAACAATGCATTTGTTTATTTCAGATCCTCCACTGGGCATGTACAGCACTGTAGAACAACTCCATAGTGCAAGAATATCCATCCATCCATCCATCCATCCATCCATTATCCGAACCCGCTTATCCTGATCAGGGTCGCAGGGGGGCTGGAGCCTATCCCAGCATACATTGGGCGAAAGGCAGGAATACACCCTGGACAGGTCGCCAGTCCATCGCAGGGCACACGCACCATTCACTCACATACTCATGCCTACGGGCAATTTAGACTGTCCAATCAGCCTAACCTGCATGTCTTTGGACTGTGGGAGGAAACCGGAGTACCCGGAGGAAACCCACGCAGACACGGGGAGAACATGCAAACCCTGCACAGAGAGGCCCCGGCCGACCAGGGGATTCGAACCCAGGACCTCCTTGCTGTGAGGCGGCAGTGCTACCCACTGCACCATCCGTGCCGCCTAGTGCAAGAATATGAAGTACTGAGATGTAGGACACCATGTTACACATTTCAATTTTATTGAAACATGGTGCAGTTGTACTCTCACCAATGGGCTGAGTTGTGGGCGGGTGGGTCGGCCTGTTGCCACAGCGAGCCCTGTAGGGGGCAGCACTCACCCGATTAGCCTCCACGTGGTGCAGCCGGTACGCCTCTCCGGTGCTCTCGTTGATCAGGTCAAACTGGTGTTTGTAGGCCACGCAGATCATGTTGTCGTTCTCTCCAGTGGGACCGTCCACCAGCGCCATGACAACAGGAGGGTCGCACAAACAGATCTCCTGCGTGACAAGCAGCGTGGGGGGGGGGGGGGGGGGGGGGTCACAGGAGGGCCGGACCGAGGCGTACGCACGCGCTCGTGAAGCGGAACGGAACCCTATCCCCCCGTCTCACGTGTCACAGCGCCCGCGTCAGCGTTTCGACTGACAGCGGTCGTCAATGCAATCACTCGGCCTCACAATCATTCCGTCTCGGACGCATCCCGCCGCTGATACATTCACCCAGACGCTCTCGTTCTCGCCTGATTGCGGCTTTCGATAATCAGGCGAACGTAATCACCCTGACCAAGTTTGAGTGCTCAGCCCAATGCAGCGGCATACTCCTATACGCGTGCTGGGGCATTCTGAGTGTGGGGGTGGGAGGGAGGGAGGACACATAGTCTGAGCAGTCAGGATCAGGAGGAGGGGGCTGAAATGTAATTAGAGTAACCTGGGGGGTGTGGGGCTGGAGGCAGTCTTACGGCGGGGGGAGGTGGGGTGAGGCTAAGCCGGCACTCGTGTTTACCCTGATGTACTGGAACTCTTCCACGGGAGATTCGGGGGGCGCGGTCACCATGGCGACGGCGCTCAGGCAGTCCGTCCGCGGCTGCTTCCTGGTGATGAGGAGGAGCTTGTTGCGAATGGCGGCCACGATGCGCAGCTCCACGCCGTGGTGGGTGTTGATGGAATACAAATGGCAGCCTGCGGAGAGGGAGCGGGGCAGGGCAGCAGACGGCGGTTAGTGTTGCCGGTCCTCCGCTGCGAATCTGAATTCTCCCCGCAGCGCGTCTCCCATTCCAGCCACATTTCTCGGCCCCATCCCGCATTCTCGCGCGTTCAATGTTCTGTCCATTCTTTAGCTGCAGCATCAAGCTGCTTCCCATTCTCTGCTCACAAAAATCACAATAATAATTTGCATGGGTGAAAAAAAAAAAAAAACTTTGAGGAGAAAATTGCATGTGAGAATTAGAGAATGTTTACAAGCTTTTGTAGACGTGAACGATTACCCCATCCCCCTGCTTCCTTTGAGCTCATTCATGCTCCTTTTTTATAGCCTCTCCTCCCTAAATCACCCGCTGTGCTTGGCCTTTCAGCTAAGGCAGGGCAGTATTCTGCGCTGGGATTTATTCCTCCGCTTTCATCGGAGGTTTAACCCCCTCGCTCCTCTCCCCCCATGCTGTCCGTGTCAGATATCCCTCCGGTCTTATCACACAGCCCAACTCGCCCGCTCCAGCCCTGCTGCCTGCTCTTCATTATCCGCACTGACATCTGTGAACCTGCTGCCTGCTCTTCATTATCCGCACTGACATCTGTGAACCTGCTGCGGGCGCATCTTCCACAAAGACTCAGCTCTGAGGCCATGGAGGGAGGGAGAGAGGGAGAGAGGGATGGAGAGAGAGGGAGGGTGAGGGAGGGAGGGAGAGAGGGAAGAAGGAGAGAGGGAGGGGAGAGAGAGAGGGAGGGAGAGAGAGGGGGCAGTGAGGGAGGGAGAGGGAGCGAAGGAGAGAGGGAGGGAGAGAGAGGGGGCAGTGAGGGAGGGAGAGAGAGAGAGAGGGAGAGAGAGGGGGCAGTGAGGGAGGGAGAGAAGGAGAGGGAGGGAGTGAGGGAGAGCGAGGGAAGGAGGGAAGGAGGAAAAGAGGGAGAGGGGGCAGTGAGGGAGGGAGAGGGAGAGGGAGAGAGTGAGGGAGAGAGGGATGGAGGGAAAGAGGGAGAGGGGGCAGTGAGGGAGGGAGGGGGAGAGGGAGGGAGTGAGGGAGAGAGAGGGAAGGAGGGAAAGAGGAGAGGGGGCAGTGAGGGAGGGAGGGGGAGAGGGAGGGAGTGAGGGAGAAAGAGGGAAGGAGGGAAAGAGGGAGAGGGGGCAGTGAGGGAGGGAGAGGGAGAGGGAGGGAGAGATGAAGACTGAGAGTGTGAGACACTGTCTCTGCACTTCACAAGTGCAAAATGTTACAGAACTTATGCGAATGGCAGACAGAGTTGGCAATCCTCAAAACATTGCACTGGTAAAATGTGTTTTGAGACTTATTGAGCAAAGCTACCCTGTTGAAAAAAAAAACAGCTCAAGCTAGGTTTTGTAACAGCTGGTAGCTGGTTGACCAGTTGAGACCATCTCCATACTCCATCTGCCAAAGTGAACAAAAGCACCCTGTCATGACTGTATATGCCCTGTCGTGACTGTATCCCTGTCGTGACTGTATCCCTGTCGTGACTGTATATGCCCCTGTCGTGACTGTATATGCCCCTGTCGTGACTGCATCCCTGTCGTGACTGCATCCCTGTCGTGACTGCATATGTCCTGACCACGCTCTTGACCCACTTGCCCTTTTTAGGTTTGTGACAGCTGATTGTTCAGCCCTGTCGTGTGCGATTGCGATCAACCCATTAAAGTAATGGATAGCCGTTGGCTGTTTGAACACGAGAAGCCACTAACGTCGTGAGAAAAGAGAAATATAATAATGCAGTGTTCCCTATTCTTTGTGTGAAACTAGAAACAGACAGACAGACACGGAGACAGAGACAGACAGACACACAGAGACAGAGACAGAGACAGACACAGACACACAGACACACAGACATAGACAGAGACAGAGACAGACACACAGAGACAGAGACAGACACACAGAGACAGAGACATAGACAGACACAGAGACAGAGACAGAGACAGAGACAGAGGCAGAGACAGACACAGAGACAGAGACAGAGACAGAGACACACACAGACACAGACACAGACACAGAGACAGACAGAGAGACGGGTATGGCTGAATGTCTTGGCAGAACAGCAGATCAGAATAGGATGGAGCAGATGTGCTTCAGGACAGAGCCGGGCTGGGCGGAGCTGGCGAGGGCAGGGTAGGGTAAAGGAAGAGCTATCTCTGCTGCTGTGAAACTCAGTAAAATGGATGCTCCTCTCCACCTCAGTGAGCCAGCAGGCTGTCTGGAGCTGTGCCAATTTGGGTGCCCCTAGGGCTGCCCGGGGAGGGTGCAGGGGTGGGGATACTGCCATGAAATCAATCTCTCCTTTAAGCAGGTAGGGTGCCACTTCAGTCTCCTGTCAAGAGACCATGGAGGAACACTTCCCAATTTAAACCGGAGTGCAGGGGCAGATGGAACTCATTTGTACCAGCTAACTGGGAATTGAAAAATACATAAACTCAGAATTAACTGCTGAATAACCTCAAACAAAGGCTTGGGGCGCAATATCACCAAAGAAAATATTCCCCGCTCACCCTTTTGGACATTTTGTACTTCATTGTGCCACAACATAGGGTTTCTATTTGTGACAGTGATGGTGACCATCACTCAGTCCGCACTCAAAACAAAAGGAGGTAAAAGTGTAAATGCACACGACGAGACGGTCATCTTGCCTTTTGTTTTTTCGAGTTTATTTTCCCTGCTGTCGTACTTGCTGCGGATTGGCTGCTTCTCTTCTAAGCCTCTCTTGAGCGTGCTCAGTCGGAACACATAGAGACGGGCGTCTTTTCCTGTCCGGGTGGAAAAGACGGATGCAAGAGAAATGGTTGGCATTTATATAACGCCTTTATCCAAAGCGCTGTACAATTGATGCTTCTCATTCACCCATTCATACACACACTCGCACACCAACGGCGATTGGCTGCCATGCAAGGCACCGACCAGCTCGTCAGGAGCATTTGGGGGTTAGGTGTCTTGCTCAGGTACACTTCGACAGAGCTCGGGCGGGGGATCGAACCGGCAACCCTCCGACTGCCAGACGACTGCTCTTACTGCCTGAGCCATGTCGCCCCCATCATCACAGACCACTGCAATAAGAGCAGCCAGTGTTCACCACAGCCATATAGTTTTCAATAGTTGCTGTAGAAGGTTGGCTGTAATGCGGCTTGCTGAGAGACGTACATTTGATAGGCTGGACATTAATAAACATTTATGGATATTTTATTACTATTGGTCAATAAATAAAGAAGGATTAAATAACTATTTTTGTCAATTACAAGTACACCTGTATGAGAGAAGGAGACCACAGTGACCTCATGTTAGCATTAACACTGACCCTCAGTGTCAATGAACAGCACATATGACGTAAAAAATACAAAATACATTTTTTAATGAGGCAGATAAACTGCACACACTATATAGAATATTTCAATTACCCTGGAAACGACACAATACTTCTCGACCCCAGAGGACCGTGATTTCATGACCCCTGATGTAGTGGACACATGAGGGAGGATAAATGAGAAACTTCACAATGTGTCCTTTTCCGCAGGGGGCTTCTGAGCTGTAAAGTGGCTATTTTTCCTGAATGTATGCGGAGACCACAGAGAGAGGTTCTGTTGCTGGCAGCCGTGTGACCGAGGCAGAGAAGTAGATTCCTGCAGACTGGGCGTCAGCAGGCAGTCTGCCAGTACTTATGAATGCAGTTCACCAGGCCAGGCAGGGCAGAGAGGGCAGTGCGCTCTCTCCTCTTCTCTGTTTGCATCCCTCCATCCTTCTATCTTCCCCTCCCTCCACCCTTCTCTCTTCTCTTTCCCCCTCTCTCCACCATTCTGTCTCCCCCACCCTCCGCCTTTCTCTCTCCCCCACCCTCCACCTTTCTCTCTCCCCCTCAATCCACCCTTCTCTCTTCTCTCCTTCTCTCTCCCCCTCCCTCCGCCTTTCTCTCTCCCCCACCCTCCGCCTTTCTCTCTCCCCCTCCATCCACCCTTCTCCCTTCTCTCCTTCTCTCTACCCCTCCCTCCGCCTTTCTCTCTTCTCCTCTCTCCACCCTTATCTCTCCCCCACCCTCCACCTTTCTCTCTCCCCCTCTCTCCACCTTTCTCTCTTCTCCTCTCTCCACCCTTATCTCTCCCCTTCGCTCCTTCGTTCTCTGGTCTCTACCTCTCCCGTCCCTGCGGGAGGACGGCAGAGTGCTGAGCACATTCGTGGCACAGGAAGTGCATTTCCATAGGTCGCTCCAGTCCGGCAGGGGTTTGGCTACTTCCAGGACCCCGGGGGGAAGTGGACGAGCGGGCCGAAGTTACTGAAGTAAACACCCTGAAATGAGTTTCACTGCGGGTGCGCTCTGTTTCTTTATCTGACCGTTATTTCTGCTTGTGAATGGAAATAGGCATACAGTACCAACAAGAAAACATAACGGAGTGGACCCAAACGACCATACGCCCTGTGAAAGCCTCCAGTATCGCAGGGTGAAGTTCTCATATGTGTTCCTCCCGTGTGTTTGCGGTCGGTAAATACAGGCCCATACTGGATAGCCACAGCTGCCAGCAGGGGACTTGTATCATGTGTCAGATTTTGAAAGCTGGTTTGGTGACAATGACATTTTATAGATTGGCCTGACAGCGTTTTAAAATGAAGACCTCTCCGCTCTGAGTAATTATCTGCCTCCGTCAATCTCACAGAGTGCTGTGAAGGGCCCAATTACCCCCGGCCCATCTTTGTAATATTTACCTTTCAGAGCACTAAGAGACTGCCGGTGGACTGATCCCTGTGTGGAGGATCTTCCGCTCAACCCATCTCTTTTAAAAGGACATTCTATACGGTGACCCACAAGGACTTTCGAGCCACAAAAACTAAAGCACGAACAAACACAAACGTACAAATTTCAAACGGAAACGCGCTCCAAATGAAGAAACGTACAAATTTCAAACGGAAACACGCTCCAAATGAAGAAACGTACAAACTTCAAACAAAAACGGGTTCCAAATCAAAAAACAACATTTCAACAACGTATACAGAGCTCAAGTAATGCAACACGGAAACGCGCTGCATGTTCAGAAACGCTGCAAAATGTAGATACAATAGAAATGTTCTGTGCCATTAAATGAGGCCACTGTCCGTATAATCCACAATGAGGCGGTCAGCTATCATGAAATAATGTCCGCCTCGGAGGCAAAGAACCAGCGAATGTGAAAAGTACCTCTGCAAAGGTCATTATTTCATAATGGCTGACCGCTTCATCATGGAGTATCCAGCGTATTACACGACAAATTACCTTACGAAAGAAATCTCTCAGTAATTTGACACAAAATATAGATTACTCATAGCAATGGTCATTAATGGCCACATGATGCCTTAGGTCAGTGGTTTCCAAACTCAGTCCTGGAGTACCCCTGTGTATGCTGGTTTTCCTTCCAAACACTAAAACCCACATTTTATCAGATAGCTATGCATACCGTAAAGAACGAAATCCCCATGTTCATATTGTGCTTATTGTGCTACATTGCAAACAATGCATACATTTCAATGAAAAATTGCATAAAAAGTGTTAAATTCTTTTTGACTAAAAACGACAAATTAAACACGGTCAATGACCTCAATTATGTGCCTTAAGGTAAACCTTTAATTTGTTGCCACTTCTTATGTCATTGTTTACAATATGGTCATCTAATTCTTCATGCCATTGCAAAGCTATTCCTGGCATAATGCGGTTTAAGCTTAGATTAACAGCTTGTTAACAATCTCTAAGAAGATTAGCAGCGTGTTAAAACAATATAATGAAAATAGGGGTTGGACATGGGTACTCCAGGACCGAGTTTGGGAACCACTGCCTTCAGTGACCAATCAGAATTGGGCATTCCACAAAGCCGTGTAATAAAGCATAACAGCACAACCTCGAGTGTGATACTGCCTATATAGAACAGTTCTACAAACACGGCTATGAAGTAATGGTCATTTGAATGGTAATGAGTTAGAAACCTAGCTAACTCAAAAATCTAGCCACCGTACGAACACAACTGCAAGGCAGGCATCCCACCTCTCCTAGAAGGTCCAGGAGTCTCCCAGAATTTGTTAGCTGCTCCCTGACACCCACGAGTGGGCAGAAGTCTCACGCAAATCAACAATCTGCACCACAGGCAGAAGTGAAGTTTAGAAATGCGCATTATCCTGTCAAGAGTAACTTGCGAAATGAGGAACTCAGTAGTTTTACTGGTGGAACCGAACATGTTCAATGGTATTATTAAGCCTTACAGCAAATTAGGCCTCATAGCAAAGACTTGGTAGGTATAGTGATAACTTTTCTTTACCATATGGCCTCAAAATTTAGCATTTTGGATATAGTTCTGCAAAGACTGCACATACTTTTATACTCTTATCTTGAAGTGAATGCACCACCAAAAAATTTACTTATGTATTTCAGTAGAAATGTGCTGGTTTAAATCCTCTATGGATAACAGTCAAAACCATAGCTTGTAGCTGTCACCCATTTTTCACTTATTTCGGGTTTTACTTCCTCGATTTCGATGTCAGATTGCAGCAGAGCAAACTTCCACTGGGTTGATTGGAGGGTGACTTCATTCACCTGCAGCTCCGGGTGTGGAAACTGATTCTTAATTTGGAGTAGCCTGGTGCATTCCCTCTTGGCCAATCGGGGTGTGACGACGCCCTTTATTTTGGGCTTAAAAGAGGCGGTTTCTGAGCATATCTTCTTGAAGTTATGCTTCATAGCAGGAAAAACCACAAGAGCCAAAAACACAGATTCTGTAGGGCCTTTTTAAGAATTATTTGTTCTGCTTACTGTTGATTTTGAGGCATATTTTGCATTGCTATTTTCATGATGGCCTTGCCCTTCAGGTTTTAGTTGTTTTGTTTGAATTCATTTAGTGTTTAAATACCAGAAACCCTATATACATTCAAAAAGAGAAAGGGGGTATACTTCAGTTTCCCCTTACTGAAGAGGCATTTGTTAATTATACTTGAAGTCCTTCCTGCTTCCCTGTATTTTGTGGTTGGGAACTGGTTCTCAGGCTTCTTCCTGATCAGCAGAAATTTAGTAATCAGTACTGCCACAAGCATTAGATTAACTGCTGTCGGAAGAAATACACTAAGTTTCTTCAAAATACAATGTACAAGAAAATGTTTAAATAAATGCCAAGATCGAAAGAAAGTCCTGGAAAATTCTCATATTGTTTCATCACTCACTGTGTTGGGGGAAAGAAAAAAAAAAGATCTTGGGACAATTACCTGCCTGGGTAATAACCCGTTGGTCAAAATTTCAGACTAGGACAGAAAAATGTTAATTTACCTTGTATAAAAGGGAGCATAACTGGAAATTAAAGATGCAATATCAATGTATGATAAAATGAGAAGATAAAAGGCCATGTTGTCAGAGCATATGCTGACGATGGTTGGCGTACAGTAAATGACAGCTGTGTTAGTCACCCTGGGCACACTGTAGGCGTCTACCCAACAATGGTTATTCAGCATGCAGTTCGGTTTTGTGTGAGAGAGGAAATTAGTATACACTTTTAGCCAATTCGAATGCAGATATAGAGTGCGCTTGGTCACCTTTGTCAGCCCTAGTGATGAGGAGATCCTGAGGTTCAAGAACGTGCATCTGTTTGACCACCATGGTCTTATCGAACACCTGCACAGGCACTGTCTCTGTATCTGTGAGAAATCATCAAGAGTACAAAACATCAAGCAAAAGTAATCAATGTACAATCTCACAGGATGATGTCACATCTTTCAATGTAAATATATCTAAGGCTGCATATACTGGAACTGTATAGGATAGTCCATGGAGGTTTTGGTCATTTTTGTCTTCAAGTTTCATGTCATACCAATTTTAAAAAATGCTTTGTTTTTTCTTATTTTCTTTTACGTCTTTGACCTTTGTTTATGAACACAACAAATGCACTATGGGTATTGCTGGTTCTCTGGCTCAATGTATGCGAAAAAAAAGTATAGTGTTTAAATTGAACATGGAAGGCGTATATTCTTCCAGGAAATGAGTCATCAATCAGAAGAGTTCTTCAGAGGAACAGAAGATCCAGGTTATTAAAGAATGTATTACACAGCAACAGATGTGTGGGTGCAATTTAAATCAGTAACACCACACACGCCGGCTACTGATGAGAACAGATGAATCCTGGACTACTTTATTGCTCCTTGCATTCACCGGCACTGGTAGTGCTTTAAAGCAAGTGTTTGAGTCCCTGAATAAAAATGAGTTTTATAATAGGAAATGTGACCAGAATTTAGTGATGAGAGAGACCAAGCGTGCACTGCTTCTACTGGAACTGGAAGAATCGTACAACAACGACTGTAAGTGGAGCCAGTCTCTGCTTTTCATCTGGGTCCAGTGGGCAGAGGTTGTGTATATTAAACATAATGTACTTGATAATGTTATCTTAAATATAGTATGAAGCCATACGGGAGAATATGCTCACCAGTGTTTAAATTAGCTGGGTCTGGAGCTGAAATAAAGCAAACTGCTGTTAATCAGTGTTAATCAAGCTCATTTTAGCTCATTTCAGGGGAGAATGGCTCCTTTTCAACCTCTCTTTTCTGATGTGTGTACCCTTGACATAATGACCATTGGTATAAATTTGAGAAAGAAAACGCATAATCTTTTGTGACAAGTGACACATTTTGTGTGGAAACCCTTCCTGTCACAAATAATTTATTTATTTGTCACAAAAAGCTTAAAAAAAAACGGCACAAGAATTGCCATGTAATGAGGAACAAGGTGACCGGATGGACACAGAACTGGCAGACTTTGAGCGCATCAGTTTGATGCGGTTGCACACTGAGGGTTCGTGCCCCGGTCCTGCCAAGGGCGAGGGGGCGGCGTAATTGGGCGGGCGCTCTGAGGGAGGGGGCAGGGACGTGGCAGGGAGGATCACCGCATACAGAAGTGCCCCGACTGCCTCGGAATCACGGTCCGGGGCTCCAGACGATGTGGCTTAAAGAGGTCTATCTCTTTCTGGCTGCTGTGGGACAGGGTCGTAACGATGTTTCCTCAATTAACACGGGTGATTTATATAAACAAATGTGTGTATATATATATATATATATATATAATATATTTTATATAGTATATATACAAAAATACATCATAAAAAAGTATGGTGAAAGGAAGTTTAAAGCAATCCATGAGACAAAATTTGATAAAATGTTTGATTGACTCCTTTACATCAGTTAATCAGTCACACCTCTCTAACTAACAGAACAAGACATCGCACTCTAAATTCAGAGATCAGGGTGTATAGAACGACGTGTAAAAAATGAGCTAAATTTAAAAAGTAGTTTTGACAAAGTTAGGTTATTAATATTCATTCTTAATTAATGCAGGGAATTAAACTGAAGTATTCAAGCATGTCTTGTTTTGTAGAGAAAGTCTTTGATTACACTGAGACCAAGATATTGTCCTTAACATGGTGGTCTAACTGTAACTCTCAAATGTACAGGTGGGTAGGCTCAAAGTGGAATGAGCTGTCCACAATTTTCTAATTGATGGTTTGTGGGGGGGGTTTTCTCACAAGTATAGCAATTGTCATTACTCCAAGGTTACATTATGAGTGTGAAATATGAGGAAGGTCTGAGAGGTAGATATTGCAAAGGGGCCATTTCCCCCCTTTAAACCTTTTAAAAATGATGATATGGTATTAATAGATATCAGGGTTGCTCTCCAATTACCATCCAGCAGCATGACTCCAGCAGCATCTGTGGTGAGTAACAAGGACTGACCCCAGGAGTCACTGCACACAATCTCATAGGGAAAGCTATTGCAGAAGATCTGGGACTCCCATGGCTGTAAGAAAAACACAGGCCGAGGGAAATGAGATAAGAGCAGAGATAATAAACGAAGAGGAGATTAAGAACACTGGCCTGGCTCCTGGATCTGGTTTGGTCTGCAATGAGAAGCCAACACTGAAAGGAGGCGGTGTGCTCTACAGCAAACCCACAGGAAAGCAGCAAGGCCATTGTGTGCTGCTCAGGGTACGGTCTATGCTTGTTTGTTCTGCTACTGCTTTACAGTAAAACCTCTGGGCATCATTGAAGAATGTTAAAACCTTTATGTATTGAAACTGTTATAAACATTACTGTCTTTTTATCGGGTTAATCTAATTTCATAGCTATGCATTTTAGTGTTACGTAGTTGATAACCAATAATCAAACAAGTGGTGCATGTAATCTCATTAGATAATTAATGTATTTGAATTTCAAACTACAGATCCATTTCGAACTGTGGGGATGCATCTTATTTTTAGTGACTCACAAAGTTTCCAAATTGTTCAATGTTAAATGGCTAACTATGAAGATGTAAACCTTTCAACTGTCAATGTTACTGACGTTTAGCCATCTGGCAGTTAATGTCGGCTTCACTCACCCAGCACTGACTATAAGTGAGAATTACCCACCTCCTTTCTACACAACCCTGTGGTGACCAGACTGGTAGGGGCGTCACCTCGCACGATGGTCTTCAGCTTCAGCGCCTGGGCAGTGAGAGAGAGAGAGTTGTGGCAACACTGAGTCTGAGGGAGAAGTCTGGTTACATGCTAAACTATGGCTGATGTTATGTTCCAAACGGGGTGGTAAAAACAATGTCACTGACACCAGATGGGTGAGCTGAATAAGTGTTGGATTCACATTGATTTGTGTTGTGTGTGCTACTTTGAGTGTCGTTAAAAAGTGGGACTCATACACTGTATGAGCTGAGATGTAGCTTATCATTTGATTTATGTTTTTGACTCTGTACCGTATGATACCTCCAGCATCTGGACGACCTCACCACACCCTTGAGCAGTGTGTGGTCACACCTCACCCCACGACCCTGAACAGTGTGTGGTCATACCTCACCTCACCTCACGACCCTGAGCAGTGTGTGGTCACACCTCACCTGCCCCACGACCCTGAGCGGTGTGTGGTCACACCTCACCTGCCCTATCCTGACAAACTCAGCCTGCCGCGCCTCCTCCTTCTTCCGTGCAGATTTGGGAGACTCCGGCAGGACGTCGCTGAAGGAGCGGCGATTCAGCATGTTCTGAGGAGAGAAGGGAACCTGAAGACGGAACGAGCAGAGAAACGGGCCTCAGCGCAGGCCCAGAGGAGCAGGGAAGAAGCGAAGAGCAAAGGGAGCAGAATGAGACCACATTCAGACGGCAGAGAGATGAGAACAAAACTGCACTCGCACAGCAGTGAGAGGAGAAGGAGGCCACATTCAGACAGCAGTGAGAGGAGAAGGAGGCCACATTCAGACAGCAGTGAGAGGAGAAGGAGGCCACATTCAGACGGCAGAGAGAGGAGAAGGAGGCCACATTCAGACAGCAGTGAGAGGAGAAGGAGGCCACATTCAGACGGCAGAGAGAGGAGAAGGAGGCCACATTCAGACGGCAGAGAGAGGAGAAGGAGGCCACATTCAGACGGCAGTGAGAGGAGAAGGAGGCCACATTCAGACAGCAGTGAGAGGAGAAGGAGGCCACATTCAGACGGCAGAGAGAGGAGAAGGAGGCCACATTCAGACAGCAGTGAGAGGAGAAGGAGGCCACATTCAGACGGCAGAGAGAGGAGAAGGAGGCCACATTCAGACAGAAGCTGTAGACAGACGAGTGAGTGAGTGGCGAGATGGTAAGACTTACTGTAGAAGAAAGATGACAGAAAGGTACAGTAAGGACTACACTAAATGGCAGAGATATAACAGAGAGAAAGTAGATGGACAACAGCATTGTAAGTGCATAGTATACCGCAAACGTACAGAGAGAATCGGCCTGCTCTTCTATTGCCAATAAGAACGGAGAGTAGCAGGTTATGCAGGTTGCCAATATCAAATAAGCATTAGCTACTCTATATGGGTTTGGACTATGAATGACCAGAACACCACCTATTTAGCAATAAATGAAATGTTAGGTTGTAGGCATGCAGCTGTGTTGATTTCTCTGTGGTGGTGCCGTGGACTAACACATCATGGGTCCAGTGGGTTTGGGCAAGACTTCAGTCCCGGAGCATGACGGGGGCCAGAAGGAGCACAGGTCCAGAATCTACCTTGTGGAGGTCGGGAATGAGGTCCTGATAAAGCGAGCGGATAAGCATGTCCAGAGTGCGCTGGCGTTTCTGAGCGAACGTCGGCGTCTCCAGGGTGGCCTTCTCTCCGTTAATTACTGAAAAGGAAGTCAAAGGGGAACCATTATTAATGCATGCACAACCGGTGCAGGGTCAGTGCGGCTTACTACTGCATTATGGGCCTATAAACGCCAAATGTCACAAGAAATACAAACACAACTTTTAAGTGTATACATTATTGGTCGTTAGGCAGTGTCTCAAGGATTTCCATACACAATGGGTAAGGAGGGATGGCACACCCCATACAGACACACGGTACTCACATTTAACTAACAAAAAGTCCCTGAATTCTTGGTGATCTGTAAACACTGGTGGTGAGGGGAGGGGAGGTCCAAACAGGGGAACACTCTCCTCAGAGAAGATCTTCAACCTGCCCCGTGTTAAAAAGCAGTACAATTCTGTGAGTCCAGGATGAACACACTCTACAGTATACGATACAACAGACTGCATATAGCCATGAATGATGAATGAGCATCAAATGTATACATACCTGTAGCTGTCATTCTGGCTGTTGTATCTAACTAAGGCAAAAATATCTATGGGCTCTTTAAGGAAGATCATTTAACTTCAGTGACAGAAATGGAAATACACCTGATGCACCACCAAATACGTAATTAATGAACACGTATCTATGGATTAAAAATAATGCTAATTTTTTTTTGTTTGCTTGGGACAGACTTTTGCACAATTTTGGATTTGTCATTTTGAAATGAAACCATTCACATATGGTTAAAGTATAGATTCTCAGCTTTTTATCAAAGGTGTTTTTATACAACCCCCCCCCCCCCCCCCCACACACACAAACATAAATGGCTTCAGAGTTTTTCATTAGTCGCTTCCTTGGTGCAGGTTCAGTAGAACAGAGTTTTCAGTATCTAGTGTTGATTTGTATACACTAGTTGGTTTGTATATGAGGTTGGATCATATCCCTACATGACTACCTGGTGCCAAGACCACGGCCGGTTGCATATGCCCAAAGCCCAAAGGATACGTGTAAAATGGGATCGGATCATGGACGGTTTGAATGATGAAGAGGCATCATCTCCCTCTTGGAACACTATTGTAACAATATCATTCCCAATATGCCTTTTCCTCTCCACCTGTGCTCACATACAAATGTAAAACAACACGTTTGTCATGCAGAATCGCTCTGTGGAAGAGACACTAAAGTGAAACATATGTACATACATTTATAGTACAAGTATAAAAATGGCAACACAATTATGTAAAATGAAAAAGCTTATTTCCATGTTTATTTTCTATCAAGAACCAATTCTGCTCTGAATCTACCCACGCTGTTGGTGACGTCAAGAAAACTATAGAATTAGAATTTGAATAGAACCGTCTTGCATTACATACCCATAATAAATACTACAATATGAATTAGTCAAAGGATAAATGGTTTTCCAAATACACTAGGAAATGAGCTGGCTATTTAAAATCTTAAACTAAACTAGTGAAGTGTAAATATCTGGCCTTCTTCCAAAATGTATCTTAGTGGAGCTATGATTGTTTTACCTGAAGTTTAATATCAAATGTTACATTTTCATTGTCAACTTCAAAAATGTAAAACCATTTTTATTAGTCACATTTCTGAAGAGATTTTGCACTCTGGGTTTTTTAATGTGCACAGATCTATCTGGCATCACATGAAACCAACTTTATGCAATTACATACAGAGGAAGACTGAATGTCCAGAAATTTTTATGTTTCATTGATAGTACGGTACACTCACCCATGGAAGATTACCAATAAAACTTAACATGTGCGAACAGTTTCAGAATGCATCCAATTCATACCAATATCGATTCAATCCCTCTGAACAATTCATTTAGACATTTTCACAGAAATATTTCATATTTTATTTGATCATTCTGATCAAAGTTAATGATGTTAATATGTGATTCAACACTGCTTGGCAGAACCTGGAAAGTTTCCAGCTCTCTGGCATGAATGGTTATACAGAAGGAGAATTGTGCTCTCTTGAGATTGTGCTCTTTCTGGCTCTTGAGAATAATTGACCTTTGTGTGAAAGCATGTAACATCTTCCTTCTACAGATGTGACCAACATACACTAACTGTAATTCCACCCACGCAAACACTTCTCCTGAATGAGTGATCTGCTTGAGTGCTCGGGAATAAAGGGCTTCTTCAAATATTCTTGTGCCGACCAATAAGGGTCTCTCAGAATGGCCAAACCTAATTCTGCGATTTATGCACACTCACCTTCAAAGAGCACTCTGCTAGCTGTGGCCAAACACTAAAGAGGTGATGTCACCAGATTAGGCATATGATTCACGAAGGGCTCTGTTCTGTAGCTGCCACCAAACAGGCAGTACACCATGCAGCAAAGAAACTGCAGACTCACCTGCTGCTTGTTCTCCTTGGAGTACGGCAACATGGTGGACACGTGAAACATGAGCTCATGACCCTGGTACACAGTGTATATGGAGTTCATTCCTGTAGTGTCATCTGTAGAGAAGGAGACACGGGAGGTGCCTTGAAACGAGGCCTCAAAATAGATCTACGTTGAGCATGTCTGTCGTCTGCAATACCGACGGGGCAGACACGAAGAACAACGGCGCACTCACTTTTTGTGTCCAGGCCACCTCTGTACCCTGCCCAACCCTGCAGTGTGATTGTGTCTCCAAGGAGGTTTAGAAACTTGTCAAAGTTTTCACTTCCCATCTCTGTGAGGAAAAAGGGAAAGATTCCATTTCCAATGATGTACAAATGAGTTGAATGACTCAATGACTTCTTTCGTAAAATAATAAAACAATAATACTTTTACAATTAACTAGTACTGCTGATACTATTATGACAACTCATTGTAGAGCCCCTTCAACATGTATTAATAGTAATTAAATAAGAAATGGCAAAACTCACCATTGCTAAACATCTCATCATCTGTGAGCTGTCCATCTTTGGCATACAGAACACCAAATTTAAAGTTTACAGACCCCTACAAAGACAGTTTGAATCTAATTACAGACAGCAGAGGATAGAATGGTACACATGATTGTATGAAATTTACTGAATATTCAAAAGTCTGTTCTGTGAACAGCACTTGAGAGACTGAAGACTTCTTCACCAGTATGACTAATCACCAGCGTACTGTATGATGCCATTTCATTCATTTGTATTCATTAGCACTTGTTCTGTTATATCATTAGCTCTTACTGAAAAGACACTGTGGTCACTGAAAGTTCAAATCCATTTCCCTTTTTACGTCTTTTTTGAAACACACTAATTAACACCATTACCCCATGCATAATTATCATCAATATTAACTTTTCTAAAGTAAATAACAGCAGTGGTGGATTGCAAAATACCGACTTTCAAGTGTGTTTCCTTCCAGAAAACCTCCCCCTCTTGTCGGATTAAGAGGGGTATTAGGCTATTAATCAAATTAAAATAGCGGTCTCATTTCCATTTATACTGTAAAATCTGACAAACTACCTCTTGTTCTTCCAACACCAGTAAGTCCTGTGAAAAAATGAAAATAAATTTCACACTCTTAACAGTAGATTCACAATTCGATTTCCCTGTCTCCCCTCTCAAATGCACTTAAGTATGCCTGTATGTATACACACCATTATTAATAAATTCCGCCCCACCAAGGATCCACAGGCTTACCACCCTTTACAAAAACACACCCTGAAAAACAAAAGCCCCAGATGCCTTGATGGTGTTTGCCCTGGCCCAAATTTAAACATGCCCGGGTGAACACGCAGTATTTGCTTGGCCTTACTGTGAGTCAGAACAAATAAATGAATGAATAAATCAGAATCCCACCTTCTGGATCTCTGGGTTGAGTATTTCCCTTGGGCCCTTTTCAAATCTGTCCAGGTTCATGGCACTGGAGAGAGAAAGGAAAGCTAGGATTATCAACATTATTACTGTATGTCAACATGGTAGACACATTGCAATTTCTTTCATTGCAAAATGTTTTCTACAGGCCACAACTGTTATTTATGGGCAAGAATGGAACTTGGAATGTGTTAACCCTCCTATTATGTTTGGGGTCAATTTGACCCAACTCAGTGTTTGACCTCTCTTAAAAACCAATTAACCCTTTTTTTTAATTGATACTGTATAATTTTCTCATTTGTAGAAAAGTCCTGTACTAACTTGGCATAACATTTGTTGTGCAGTGTTATTTTGACCCTGCATAACTGTATAAAATGTAAGAAAATATACAACCATTTTCAAATTATTCTCAGATTTATTTGTGAATGATTGTGGTAGCACTTTCCCATGCAGCTACCCAACTTTCACTTACTGTTCCTTAGGCTCTAAAATGAGATGTTTCTCACAGATTTTTCATACTTATGGATAAAAGGCTAGTAGTTTGGGAGACAACGAGGAGGTGACACAATACATGTCTATTACAATATTTTTCTGTTTATTTCCCATGTTGGGCTCAATTTGATCCCAAATGTAAAACTGGTCCTAAAATCTGAACATAATAGGAGGGTTGAAAATATGATCAAAAATGGATGGATGTTTAGTAGTAACTAGATGAAGATAAGGATGTCAAAGAATGATAATCTAAAGCAAAAGTATTGAGCCATTGTGATTTTCCTCAGTAGTAATCATTCATTCATTCATTCATTCATTATCCTAACCCACTTATCCTGAACAGGGTCGCAGGGGGGCTGGAGCCTATTCCAGCATACATTGGGCGAAAGGCAGGAATACACCCTGGACAGGTCACCAGTCCATCCCAGGGCACACACACCATTCTCTCACACACTCATACCTACGGGCAATTTCGACTCCAATCAGCCTAACCTGCATGTCTTTGGACTGTGGAAGGAAACCGGAGTACCCGGAGGAAACCCACGCAGACAAGGGGAGAACATGCAAACTCTGCACAGAAAGGCTCCGGCCGACAGGGATTCGAACCCAGGACCTCCTTGCTGTGAGGCGGCAGTGCTACCCACTGCACCATCCATGCCGCCCAGTAGTAATCAACAGAACTATATTACAACAATGCCATTCAAAAGTTAAGTCCCCCAATCCCCATAAGTCAGCAGAAGTAATTGTCACGTTTCAGGTCTGTCTCGCCATGTTTTATGTTTATTCATGTTGTCTTAGTCACGTAATGTCTTATCATGTATTATGTTAGTCTAGGTTCGTCATGTTGTTTAGTTTATTTCTTGTTACGATTTATTTTCTCGTCATGTCTAGTTATGTTTCGTTACGATTATATTACCTGGTTATGTTGAGTGATTATCGTCTTAGTTTCGCTTTGTGTTATGTTTCGATGCATGTTTATTGTTACGTTAACTGGTCGTTGTTATGCATACACTTTTACATGTTTTTCCGCAAACCTTGCGTTCCGCCTTTTCTCTCTCTCTCTCTCTCTCTCGTTCTGTCCTTCACTCCCCTAGTGTTTCTATTTGTCTATTTACTAAAACTACTAACGCTAGATCAGGATTGGGTAGAAACTAACAAGACTAATCATGTGTTCATGTTACCTTACGTTTCTCGTGCATGTCATTTACTAATTTACTAATGCTAGGGCAGGATAGGTTTATTACTAACGATTACTAATCTCCTTGTTAAACTTGTCATCCATCGCACCTGTTTTCCATTTCCTTGCTACGCTCTAACTAATTGTCTACACCTGTCTACACCTGCATTTATAGCCCAGTCGCGCAACTGTTCACTGCGAAATTGTCTGCCTCTGTTTACCACGCAACTCTTGAGCATTATTTACTGTTTGATTACACGTTACGATCCACGCCTGTTTACCGACCATCGATTATTGATTTCTGTTTTGTGACCTTCGTTTGTTTCTTGACTACGTCCCCGCCTACCGTTTTTGTACTTCTGCCCCGCTGATTGTTTCATGGTTTCGACTCCCGCTTCCCCACGACTACGCCTCTGCCTGCCGTCCGCCTGTTCATCTGCCCCGCTGACAGCTCTCCTGCTACCGGACCTCCCTGCACGCCTACCGACTACGAGATTGCCTCTTCCCTCGGCACCGTGCTTTTTGTTTGTTTTGTATTTGTTTGGCTGGATCTTCGTGTATGGACTTTGCTTGTATTGACTACGCTCCTGGGACTCGTCCCGAATAAAGCCCTAACGGGACTTTATTTTACTATTGTTTCTGAGTCGTGCATTTTGGGTCCAACCCCCACGCACCCGTCTCAGTAATGGGACAGTCATTTTTGACAAATGTAATGATTTGTAAGGTCAATATTTTATTGCATACCCCTTACAGTAAATTTGACTGCAGTGACTCTGCAACTGCCACACATCTCTGATGTGATCCTTTGAGAGTGTATGCCAAGTTTCATGACTGCCTCTTTCAGTTGTTGTGCGTTTACATCATTTCGGACTTCAGTTTCCTTTTGAACAAGTGAAACGTCGAGTTGAATGGGGTTTAAACGTGGTGACCGACTGGGCCATGCCAGGCTTCAGCCCTTTCGTCCCGATCAGCTCCTATAAGAATGTTTTTAGTCGTCTTCCTGCACGACACACGCCCATTCAATGAGTTTGACATCATTTCTCCGAATATGATTCTGTTCACTTTGGCTGTCATTATGTTGCCGCCATCCCTGGTTACAGCATCGGTGAAGGCCACTGAACCGGCTCCAGATGCAGTCATGCAGGCCCAACACACCGCCTCCACACTGCTTAACAGATGAACTAGTATGGTGAGGGTCCAGAGCAGTCCTCTTTCTATCTCTGTCTCATCTGTCCATGAGACAATGACTGGTTTCCAAAACTTATGAGGTTCATCTTTTTCTTTTCTTTTTTTTTTGGGGGGGGGGGGCTACCTTGCAAATTCCAATGGCGTCTTTCTGCTCTTGATTAATTAGAGGTTTCTAACAGGAAGCGTAGCCTCTGTAATTTGCCACTGTCTTCAGCACACAGTGTCCTCTGATACTTTCACCCCATGGAGATCATTAGCAATTACTTGAGCTGGCAGTTTAGGATTTTTTCACAACTATTTTAATCATCCTGTCATCACTTTCTCCTGTCTTCCACAGATGGTCTAACTGCAGGTGATTCCTACCCTTACGAAAAAATCACATATGAAATTAGCCTTTTGGAACTAACATTATCATGTGAATTACAACATTTTAGAAGAAAGTGTAAAATTGATATTTTCATTCGTCTTCACAAATGTTTGACTTGAAATAGCATATATTACCCATTTTTTACTCATCCAATAAGTGGGATTATTTGCATGTATGAAACGTGTATGCTTCACATGTTGGGTGTTCAAGTGTTTTTTGAACAAATGATTTTTTAGGACATTCCATACAGTTGACTTTGGAAAACTGAAATATTCTTATTTTATGATTCTTTCATCTTCACAATAGCTTCCCTGGTCTCAGTGTTCTGGCCCTCATGTGCAGTTTTCATGTCTTGCTTCTAAATGATATAACCAATGCCCTGACACTCAGAGCTGTCCATTTCTAAAGAATTACAGTAATATGGGAACCATGTCAAATCTGAAACAGCTGGTGTTCATCTGTCCCAATACTTAGGCTGACACATTGAATTGAATTCTTGAAAAAAAAAAAACAAGAAATAAGAAATAAGTGCAGACATTGTGAATTTTTTCCCTCACTGTCATCATTTCCCTCATAGTACAAACATAATATGAAGGTAGCTGTCAAGAGAGAAGTGTTGAATGCAATGAACAATTTACAACAACTTGCCTTAGAATGGACTTGACTGACAGTGTTTTTGTAGGACTGTAAGGAAGGCAGATCTTCAGGGTTCCCTGAAATGGAGAACATAAAGAATTTAAGGAACAGTTGTGTGATTAAAAATAATAATAATCAATTCACCTTTCCTCACCAGCTATGGAGGACACTCTCTTGTCAGGCCAAGAACCATCCAAGACAAGATGCCACATGGACCACTTTCAGTTGTTCAACTGTAAGTGAGTGCCTGTGCTATGTCTAGTACAGTATATTGTAGTGCACTCCGTCCTTCGACATAGCTGGAAGATACAACAGTAGTACCACGTTGAGAATCGAGCCTTCAACCTTTTGGTAAAAGCCCAGCTCCTTAGCCACTATTCTACTGCTGACTAAACAACATTAAGTTGATAGTGTGGGCGAGACTGAATAGTTGATTACTCGAGGAATTGACCACAAGGACGCTGATCGATTACTTAATCTCACATTCCAGTCCTCCTTTCTATTTTTTGCCGCTGCCCTGTGGAATCACTCTCTAAGGTGTACATAATGAGGATTGATGGGAGAGTAGAGTTTGTTCTTTCTTGTGCCAGCTATTGGCTAAGCCTATAGAGGGCCTTTATTGTTAAGGATACATTTTGAACTGAAATGTCACATATAAAAATATTACACTTTTAAGTGTAAAACTGGTTGGAGTAAATTTTCAATGCGCATCATTAACCATTGGGAGCCAACTGACAGTCAAACATTTCTAATGCAAATGCTTTGTTAAAGGAATTTCACCTTTCTGCCAGCTTTGAGCAGTCTGGCCCTTCTCCTCTAACCTCTCTCATTAACAAGGCATTTCTGCCTGCAGAACTGCTGCTCACTGGATGTTTTTCACACCATTCCCAGCAAACTCTAGAGACTGTTGTTAATGAAAATCTCAGGAGATCAGCAGTTTCTGAGATGCTCAATCCACCCTGTCTGGCATCAACAATTATCCCATTGTCAAAGGCACTTTTTTCCACATTTTGATGGTTGGTGTGAACATTACCTGAAGCTCCTGACCCGTATCTGCATGATTTTATGCATTGCACTGCTGCCACAAGACTGGTTGATTAGAATAAGCATGAATAAGTAGGTTCCTAATAAAGTGCTCAGTGAGTCTATACACATAATTTAATGACATGTTATAATGTAATTAAATGTTGACATGGCTGGCTATTTCAGATGGAAAGATGGAGCAATACCACTCATGCTCTTTCTCCCTCATTTCTTGGGATGTATTGGTACGGACTTAGGAGATGCTGCTTGCGAGTGTGGTGAGCTTCCACTCACCAGACAATCTTGACTCTGCTGCTAAGGAACTTCAACTTCGCAGAACAACTATTGGTGCTCCTCTGTATGGATTATAAGATTCTGAGGATGTACTTCAAATCTGAGGATAATTTATTTATCTAAAGGACATTGTTCACATTGTATAGCAGGACCAAGTATACTTTGGGCTTACCTCCTTGGTCACTGAATTTTGAATAAGTTGACCATCAGTATTTGTTCTTCATTTTGAAGAATATCATAGATAATGTGTGATCTATGTGTGGGCATCATGTTTGAGGGAGGGTTGGTGCCGTGTAAGCCAGTATGAGTAGGAAGTAGAGTATGGCAAAGCTGTCCATTGTGCTATCTGCCGTGATGATTGGAGAATCTGTTCTGTGCCTGCTATGTATGATGCCACAGGGGGTGGGAATCTTAGGGGCAGGAAACTCCCAGGCAGCAAAGCTGTTAGCATATGCTGATTATGTATCTTAATGGTGAGGGATAGGGAAGATATATAGCTTTTAGAGGACAGTCTTCACGTTTATGACTGGGCTTCCACTGTTAAGGTCAACTGGAGTAAGAATGAAGCTGTGGCTTGTGGGTTATGGAGGGAGAAATCTCTGCCTTTGCTATCTGGAGGTTTATTGCATGGACAGTTTGCATTCAGTGTATTTAAGTGCTGAGAAGGGTTTATGAAGAAGAATTGGGAGGGAGTTTCAGATAGTGTATGTGGCAGGTTAGGACAGTGGCTTCGGTCACAGCTCTCACACAGAGGGAAACCACAAATAACTGACAATTGGGTGGCCTTCACCATTGACTTTGGGTACCAGTCCTGTACCTTCCTGTGCATGGGGGGGGGGGGGGGGGGGGGGTATGGGTCCATATGCCTGCAGACGGGCAACTCTTATAAAAATTACATTACATTACATTATTGGCATTTGGCAGACGCTCTTATCCAGTTGATTTGACTAAGCAGGAGACAATCCTCCCCTGGAGCAATGCAGGGTTAAGGGCCTTGCTCAAGGGCCCGATGGCTGTGCGGATCTTATTGTGGCTACACCGGGATTAGAACCACCGACCTTGCGTGTCCCAGTCAACACATCACAGTTGTGTTAGAAGGTAGAAGGATGGGACTGCTTAGGCGTGCAGGGGTGGCACGGGCCTGAATCGAAAGCTGGTCGGAAAGAGAAACAGGGGGCCTTCCCACCAGAGCGTGGGTGGAGGGCCTCCTGGCTGTTTTGACCTCGGTGTGAGGGGGGTCTGGAGCACAGGCCATGGCTGTGGGAAGAGCCACCGCTCCACAACGCTTTGATCAGTCGCAGCCTTTTGGGCCAGCTACACTGCACAGTAGGTTCATCGCACCAGGAGTCAGTAGGCTGGCTTACTTGCAGCCGGAGGGCTGTTGTTTGATGATGCCTCATGAATATCGCTAAATATTGAGCGATGTGGGGAGTCTCGGTGGCGCAGCCCACAGAGCACTGTCCACGTTCTCGTATGCGAGCCACAACGTCAGGGGTTCAAATCCAGCCGCCCGACATTTGTTGCATGTCCTTCCCTCTCTCTCGCTCCTAGTCTTCCTGTCACTCTACACTTTACTGTCCGATAAAGCTGAAAAAGCCCTAAAAAATATATTCATTCATTCATTATTAGGGGGGCTGGAGCCTATCCCAGCATACATTGGGTGAAAGGCAGGAATACACCCTGGACAGGTTGCCAGTCCATCGCAGGGCACACACACCATTCACTCATATCTACGGGCAATTTAGACTCTCCAATCAGCCTAACCTTCATGTCTTTGGACTGTGGGAGGAAACCGGAGTATCTGGAGGAAACCCACACAAACACAGGGAGAACATGCAAACTCCACACAGAGAGGGCCTAGCCGACTGGGATTCGAACCCAGGACCTCCTTGCTGTGAGGCGGCAGTGCTACCCACTGCACCATCTGTGCCACCCAAAAAAATATTGCAAAAAATATATTGAATGATGTGCCAACATTTAAAAGGGTGTTGTGTTTGTGTAGATGGTGCAGAGATTGCGATTGACCTATTTGTGTTGAAATATGTGCTTGGTTAAAGTTTTTGTGTTTGGTTTTATCCTCTATTTTTGGAGTTTTAGTCAAAACCCGAGCTCAATCTTCTGATACTTTATTCTCTCACCGTTTTCCTCCACAGTATGGCTCTGTACTGAGGCACCCGCTGGTTGTTCTGGTCTGACAGAACGACGGACAGGTAGAAGGGGTTCTTCTCTGCATCTGTGCCCACGTAATTCTGATGGACTGGAGGAAGAAAGCACAACCACAGCAAATCCAGCAGTGCCAGTGAGAAAGTTAGTCTGTTTGTCTGGGATCTGGAACCTTAGATGGATTCAAAGTCTCAGATAAAAACCCATGAGTCTAAACTCAAAGGCAAAGACAAAAATGTGGTGCAATGGCTGCTTTTCATGCTTTTTAATGGCTAACACGTTCTCTGCCTGCATTTTGGAGCTGAGCATGGTAACCATGTATTTTGCACAACCAACCTACTGTGCCTCTTAAGCATTTTTGAAACTGCACAGGAGTTTGTCCATGTCCTTTGACAGTAGAAAGGCCAAAGCAGATGACATAGGGCATTTGGATTGAAATAAAACTGAGTAACAGGAGGAGTGCGTATAATAGTGTGAGCACAGGAAGGAGAAGTGTGCTGAATGTATGTCTGAATAAATTTTATTTAAATATTGCACAATGGATTTCTTTAGCTACATTTCAATTTGAGTTTTTGTTTTGTTTACTTGTTTTGTAAATTTCAGTGGTTTTCTCAGTGTGCATGTAATAGCCTATGCATTGACACATTCATCACTTAGCCTATAGAACAATAATGCTATTATTTACAAAATTAAAATCTTAAAATCGATTCCGTTGTGCCCTTTCTTTCAAGAAAATAGTTCTGTGACATCTGGTTTCATAATCTTTATGAAATGATGTCACTGTCCGTGCGGGAAATCTGTAATGCTGGATATCGGGCTTGGCAGTTTTAGGTAGTCAGAAACCCTGGCCATTCTAGTGTTAAAGAACCATGGAGGACATTTGACATCCTCAACTTGGTCTACTTGATCTAAGAGAAAGCGACTCCAAAATTAAATTAAAAGCAGAACTTGTGTCCCCTCGTCTCTGAATCTAAGGTATTCATCCCTATTTTATCAATGAACCAGATTTAATGTTGCCATCCGTTCTCTGCCCTGAGAGCAGCCCTGCGTAGCTGGAGGACAGGGCAGGGATACTGCATTTTTAATGACCTTCATCATTAAGAGTCACACAGGCTGATCTATGGCCGTGTTGACATGGTTATAATAAGAGGAGCCAGGCAGAGTGAGGTTGTGTTAGATCAGAGCGCGGGTCTGCAGGGCCTCACACTCTGCCTGGGACTGCGGGCCAGAATGCCAAGCTGCGCTGCTCCACTGGGGAGGTGGCTCGGATCGGTACGACCGGAATCGTTATCCAACATTTTATTAGTTACTGCAGCATTTTGTGTCCCTTCTCCTTGACAAGCTGAATCATTTTCCAACGGTCTAAACTATGCTTCGGGATCAGGAGCTGCCACTTGTGATCATATGTGCGATTTATAGCGAAATGAATAAAGCCACACACATGTTTGCACATTGCAATGTTAAATTGAATCAATGTTGAATTGATTTCACAATGCTCCAGCTGGGAACGGCGTTCATCAGGGTCAGATGCTCTGCTGAAGGCTAGGGCGAGCATTCTTATAACTTATAACCATCCACACGTGATGGCTGATTAAAAACACAAGAAGCAAGACGATTTACATTTCCTGACTGGTTTGTTCTCTGGTAGGGCGACGCGATCCCTTTCTTACTGATGATGTTTTTCGGGGAACACAAACAGAGGTTCTCTGTGTTGCTTCTAATGTATGAATGTACTGTAATGCACGTATCCACTATATATAGTGCACTGTAGGTGTAACTTTGCCAAGTATCTCTCCCCCGTAACAGCAGAGCACGAAACGCACACACACACATGCTGGTGTTTTGCTGTGCCAGCTTCAGAACCTTCCAGACTGCACTGCAGAACTGGATTTAGCCAGTTCCGGCCAAATCCGCTGTAACGTATGGGACTAGCCCCATGCTCCTGTGGCTGGCACTCGACTGACCTAAAGTATGCCTCCAGTAACAGTTCTCCCCATAGCGCCACATGCCTTACTGTAAATGATTCATGTAGTGCTTGGGTTCATTTACTGCAGTGTAAAGGTCAAATGTTATCTCCCTCTTCTTGAGGTGTATTTAAAGTCTGGTCTTATTCCAATGATGTATTAACATGAGCCAAGCAATATATACAGATGGGATAAAAAAAAAAGCAGAATGAAATCACCTTTCCCCAAGAAATATTTGAAGAACCATCTTGTGTGGTACTCTGGGTTCTCCAAGTGAACATCTGTTCTCCTCCATGTTCCTGGAGTGTAGTCCGTTGTCTAGAGAAAGAGCGTTGGATTGAGTCAGTGCCATCCACACATTGTGCACAGTCATGAACTGCCATTAAAAAGCCACAATACTCCGTTTAGTAAGGTACCACAGCTGTAACGTCAAATACGTTGCCATTTACCATGTTATCAAACATTGAAATTGCCGACTGACAGTTGACCTAACCTCAAAAAAGGAAATGGAGAAATACATATTACCCCACAGATTGTGAAATGAACAGCAATATCAACTCAAATGAGACGGATGGCTGAGATAATATACCGATTCTCGCTTTCATAATGACATATGGTGTAAATAAAACATTTTTATTATCAGTAACTTGTTTATACAGAATACAGAGCAATTCGGTCCAAAATATAAACTATAGTCAGTTGATTAAAAAAAAAACTATGAAGTGTGATGTATCGATGCTCATTATTGTCTATCTGCTGATTTATCATAAGGGGCAAGTATACAGGAGAAATGTGTTTATCAGTGTAGACGTTATTTACATATTCACATCTTTCAATTCCGAGCAAAATGCACCTCAATTTCAAACATGAAGTATTTCAGTATTTCCATAATCAAATCATCCAGGTATGTATATTCTCCCTTTCACGGTAATATTTAGTTTGATTCATTGTACCGCCTGCAAATCCACCATTGGTCATATTGCTGGCCTCATTCTTCTCAAAGCACACAACATTCAGCTTTGCTTTGTACTCTTCTGATACGACCATTTTACTAGAGTAGAGTAGACCTGGTCTACTTGTGCTATGCATTTCACATAGTTATGTCCCATGTCATAAGGAAAAGCCTTAACTTGATGTAAAAGATTCCTTTTTATGAATAATTAAAACAATTACATCAAGTACATTTTGATGAAACAAAATGGTTAGTGGACTCAAGACATTGCCAGAACATTGACAGAACATGTGGGATGTGAGCAGAACATATACTTCAGTTATAATACTTCAGTGTGGACACCAGTTTTCAGTTAGAGAAATGAAGTGACTCACAATACAGTGCAGGGGTGAGGAGAGCTGATTACAGTAATTACCCAATAATGGATAATGTCTGCACACAGAGTCTCAGCTTTCACCAAACCCAACATGCTCCTGGCAGCAGGTGGGCACACATACTGCAACTGCAGGTCTCCGAAATGAGAAATTAAGTTGTTTATTTTGCCAGGTTCATACACGTATGCGTAACCTCAATACCAGATACTGCAGATATACATTTACCTCCATTTTACATGAACTGATATACAAATACAGGTATCGCGGTCTGCATTTCACCATCAGAGGATATCACTTTTTGCCATTGGACTACATCTTAGTGTGGACTTTTTAACTCTTTTTTTTACAGTAAGACAACCATAATGAAGGACCGCAACAGAATGCAGCACAAAATAAAAGCGCAAAATGGCAGTGTTAAAGCAGGAATGTTGCAGAGGTTCCCTCAACACAACGCTGAGTGGTTACTGAGCGTCTGAGTGCTAGGAATAGAGGGCAATTTATCTGCACACAGCACATTAGCAGTAAAATGCATTTCCTCCAGCTGCGTATGTTATCTGCTGGAAAAGGGAGACAATGCATACCAACATGCGCCTGTTTGCCCCTCTGAGAACCAACTGCAGTAAAGGCTTCTAGATGAGCTTCCATTCCAGGCTCAGAGTGCACATATAGTGTGTCAGTAAATATGGTACGGGTAATGTGACAGCTAGCTGGAGTTCGCCGCTGTTAAATTGGGCACAGATCTCCTCTGATTTGTGGAATACATCATGTGCAAATTCCATGTCTGTGCTAGCAGGGGGTTATCGCTCTAATTGTGGCAGGTGCACATGTTAATGTGACTTTACGTGTGCGTGTTATGGTCCTGCGACAGGCAATCAAGGGATGCACTACCTTGTGTCCCAGCATCCTTTGACAGGATTAAAGTGCTCTCTCGTCCGTCTGCTGCCTGAAAGGAAGTTGGCATCAGGCACGAGAGTGCAGGATTTCTCCGACGGAGGTACTTTTATCACCCTCCCGGTGTGTTGTGCAAATCCCGCGGCTAACGGCTAACCTTGACCAGGCACAGCGGCCCTTGCCATGCAGGCTGACAGCTGTGGCCCTGACCCCGCCCCGCAGCCATCTCCGGCGTTAATCCCGCTCCACAGTCCCTGCACACGTTCCTGCTTATTTATTTATCCATCCGTCCATCTTTTTCTGCTCGGTCCCAGTCAGGGTGGTGGTGGAAACGACGGCCCAGACGCCCCTCTCCCCAGCGACTGTCTCCAGGGGCTGCCGCGGGACTGCTCCCAGCAGGGTGCGTCTGGGAGCCCTCCAAAGGGAGGCTCCCTTGGGGGCATCCTTATCAGATGTCCAAACCGCCTCAACTGCCTCCTCTCAATGTGGAGCAGAGGCTGTACCCCGAGGTCCCCCCTGCATGGCAGAGCTCCGAGCTCCTCTCCCTGCCGGGGGAGTGTATGCCCCACTGCCCTACGGAGAAACACTATTGACAGCTTGCATTGGCAATCTCACTCTCCCGGTCACTCCTGATGCCCCATGAGCACTAGCCCCAGTAAAACATCCCCTTAGGTGGAGATATATGCACCTGTCAGTGTTGGAGCTTGACTAGGAGGCACGACTGGAATAGCATTTAAAAGGTGAAGGCCGCAAGCTGAAGACAACAACGTATGTGCAAAACGATGTCACATAACATCCACATGAAGAATTGAACAGGGGATTTGCAAGCTTGCCATTGAAGGGGCTAAACAGCAGAGAGAGGAAGTGAAAGCATGGACTCTGGTTCAAATGGACTCTAAATTAATATAGCTGCAGTCCATCAGTTGAGTGGTATTGATCCACTGCTGATTGTGAAAGGATACCCATAATGATATAACTCAAAAGCCTTGTATCGAGCAGATACGGCTATGTTTATTTGTGCCCATTTGTATGTGACTTCCTGGGGTCTATCCAATCAAACTGCAAAGCAAAAAAAGTCACAGCACTGCCACCAAAAAAAAATAACAATAACAATAACAAACACCCAATTTTGTGTTCTTCTGTGTTTTCTTTGTTCTATGATGAATACAACAATAGAAAATTGCTAGAAATTCCTCTATACTAGCTTCTACTCCTGACTCTTTTGTGCACACAGCTGTATTGCACACCTCTGACTGGCTTTCTGCTTTGTGGTTGGAGTGATTCTGGAAGGGTTCATCTTCGCATTCTACACACTCAGAAACCTGATACAGTACATACCATAGCTGTTCATGAAATGATTTGTTAAGTTATTGGACAAGCTTTTTCTGCTGTGTTTAAACTGATGCATATCGGTTGCAAAGAAACAAGTCATGGCTTGTAACTTTTCCCATTTCTATGCGCTGTCCTGTTGCCCTCATCTCTCAGCAAATTCTGTCATTCAGAATGCACATAAGAGCCTTTTTCCTGTCTATCCCTGCATCACGGCGTGTGACTAAGATCATTAACTGTAATACTTTGGAAGTGAACGGTCGTCTCCCCAGCGAAAAACACTGCGCTATTACCATTCATGTACGCCTCACCACTTTCCCTTCTTGCCTTTATTTTCTGTGACACTAGTGAATGAGTCTTGCTGGTACAGTACATGCGGTTGCCTGGATGATGGAAAGCTTAACACCTTATCAATAACTACAAGCACAAATCAGCCTGGAAGACAACACAATGACAGCCAACCTATTATGTAGTGAGTTACTGCAGCAGAGCGGAGAAAGCCAGGATCTTTACTGATTTTTGGGAGCCAGCCGTAAGATGGAAAGAAGAGACCTGATTAAAATGCTTGGGCGTTAACAAGTGTTTGTGTGGATTACTGCATACATGGGATAACGTCCTTCAGTCAGTACACAACTGTGTGTGTGTGTCTGTGTTCATGTTTGTATTTGTGTGCGTTCATGCCTTTATTCGTGTGTGTTCATGCCTTTGTGTGTGTGTGTGTGTGTGTGTGTGTGTGTGTGTGTGTGTGAATGTGCGTTTGGGTGTGTGTGTGTGTTTTGGGGCAGGGGCGAGCTAGAACTGCAGTGAGTCAGCACTTATTAAAGAACACTGAGTCCTTGTGTCGCTGTATCCCACAGCTCCACTCAATAAAAGGCTGTTACTATACTTTTTTTCTATACTGCAAATTGCTTTCTCCTCGTAGTCACACTGCGCCATACAGTCATAAAGGGAGAAGAATGACGTATTTGAAAGGTATTCACAACAGCTAAATATACTATAATGGGCCATTTACAGCAGACCTTACATTTCAGTGATTGCTTTTAATAACCATTAGCTGAAACGTGTGGCGTTTGAATGATTGCACACTGAATTGAATAGACAGTGCAGGCGCATACATTTCTGACAAAACTATTAAAATAGCTATTTCATTAAAAAAAAACTTTTTTAATTTGGTCATTTTATTATGCATGTTTCCTTGTATTGGTTGATTAATAAAATAATTCACCCGTAAAAGCATCATTACAAACAGCTAGAGGAAGGAATTCATGCTGACAGTGTTTGTCTTGCCAGAAATGTTTTAAATCCTCATGTTGTAATACTTAATTTAACCAAAACTTTTTTTTTTCTGTTAAAAAGATGTCATTGACTGATTAAAATCTTCCTTCTGTCCTCAAACAGAACCTTTACCAAATGTTTTGACAATACACATACCCTGGATGACAAACCATGTTGCAGTGAAAATATTTTCAGAAGTACTGTTTATTTTTATTGAATATCGCTTGCAGTATAGGTTTCAGTAGTATACATGGCTCATGAGTCCCCTGGAGGACACAGAAATGAAGTCCTGGGTCTTAGGAGGATAGTAGTAGTCCCTTCATCGGGGTAAATGGCTTTTAAAAACCATCTACATTAAATGCCATCGGTTGACCGTGTCTTTCTAAACTGGGGCTTGTGATATTAGAGTGTACTAATAGGTCATAATAAATGCACGCCCGACATACAGTAATATTCATGGGAAGGGATCATTGAAAGGCGACACCCAAATTGCATCTGAGCTCTGATGAGGCCACGCCACAGACCTGACACTTCTCAGCTTTCCAACAGTCCTGTCCCACACAGTCCCACTGAGCTGAAGGATCTTTTAATCACACCTTCTCGTTGGTTTGGCCGATTTCAGCAGAAAACCCTACTTTATTCCTGTGGCTCTGGCTCTTGGGCTCCCTCCCTGTCAATACATTTGCACATTTCAGGGTGAGCGAGAGACCAGCGCATCCAGTGGCTTAGTGTCATATCACTGGCCAGGAGGTCATTGAGACTAATTGAACTCGATGGCATTGTGAATGATCAGTGACATAACTGTTCTCTACCATCTAGAGCCTGCCAACCTTTATGACCTTTTTAATTGAAGTTCTGTACAGGTTCTCGGCAAGGCCATGGTGACCTTTGCATTAAAGGCTGAGCGCAGGTTGGAGCCTACCATGAGGCAGAGAACACAGGATGCACAAATCAATACAGTCAGGTGGAGCTGAAGCAGGACGAGAGATTTTGGGGCACTAATGTCAACACAGAAATGTTCCAGGTTGTCATAGCTACTGTGTGCCACTTTTTACGATTTTACGAGAACATGTTAAAGAGTGTTTAAGCACAAGGGACAGCATACTGCCAAAGCCGTGCTCTTTTTAATTTACACTCACTGAGCACTTTATTGGGTAGACCTGTACAGCAGCTGTTAATGCAAATATTTAATCAGCCAATCATGTGGCAGCAACTAGATGCATAAAAGCATGCAGACATGGTCAAGAGGTTCAGCTGATTTTCAGACCAAAAATGGGGAAAAATGTCAGAATGGGAAAAAATGTGATCAAAGTGACTTGGACTGTGGAATGATGGTAGGCCAGACAGGGTGGTTTGAGTATCTCAGAAACTGCTGATTTCCTGGAATTTTCACACACAACAGTCCCTACAGTTTGCATACAATGGTGCGAAAAACACAAAACATCCAGTAAGCAGTAGTTCTGTGGGCAAAAACACATTGTTAATGAGAGAGGTCAGAGGAGAAGGGCCAGACTGGTTGAAGCTGACAGGAAGGTAACAGTAATGCAAATAACCACACATTACAACAGTGGTATGCAGAAGAGCATCTCTGAACACACAACGCGTCAAACCTCTAAGTGGATAGGCTACAGCGGCAGAAGACCAAAACGTCTAATAAATATCTAATTAAGAGCTCACTGGGTGTATATACTGTATTTTTACCTTCCAGAAAACAATCCATACACATGGCGTGAGTGTTCTCAAGCATTTTTCAGAGACGGGACAAATCTTGTCATGTTTATTAGCACAAAGTGCATTGTTTGTTTTTTCTCTTTCCCGGTGGACAGTCGAGAGGCTGCCCAGCTGCACCACGCGGTCCTGAAGGCCCTTTAGAGGCGAGACACTCTCTCCCACAACCACCGCACATTTCTGCCATCGTTTGATGTGTCCAACTCGTCCGCTGCCTTTTCAGAGATCAAAGACCGCGCGAGAGAGACCTTTTCTGCTCTAGTGCCTGGTCCTGTGAAGCTATTCTGTGGCCACAAGGACAAAGCGGCTTGTGTTGTTGTGTTAATGCAATAACACTCTCCAGGCTTTCAAACACAGTGAGCTCATTGAAACCCACTTGATGAGTAATTCTTCTATGACAGCGACCTTGTTCAGGGCTTGTGAAGTGAATGGGTGGGTTCGGGAGATGATTATAGTGAGATGCTGCCTGGATTTGTTGAAACGTGTCATCGTAGGTGCAAGTGCTCCTCTGGCACTATCAGAGAGTACTGTATCTGCTCTAGCCCAACTGTGCCCCACTGCCTGTTACCTTTGGCGGACTGTGGATGCAGGCAAAGGATCTTGGGTGGCAGAAAACCCGAATAAATAAGAGAAAAGAATCCAAAATTAAACCCATCGTGACATGAAATCACACCCACATTATTTTCTGTTTCTTGGAATAAATTCTGTTCCTTGGAAAGGCTTTTTATATCTTAGCCATTCCTCGCTTGCGGAAACATCAAATGATTCCCGCGCCCTTACCAGCTGGTATTGAGTGTGAGCACATTATGCTTCACAGAGGAGATATTCCACACTGCTGCAGAAGATTAACATTTGCTAAAAGAAGAGGATTTTTTTTTCTAGCTCTCATTAGCCGGTAATATTTAAAGGCAAACTGTAGCTCCACAACGCCACCATGTACAATGATTTAATTCCTGTACATTTTGCTTCGCAGAGGAATAGTCCAGAGTTGACTGCTGGATTAAGACTCTAGGGATGCACTACCATCACCATTTTATGACCTTGTGATATTTCTAGGTCAATTGGCAGTTTATTCCATTATTATTAAGAAATGGGGTTGTCTGCCTGGAACACCACCATTGTAATGTACTAAAGGGGATTATACCTTGTGTACTTCGATTCCCCTAATGAGTATGACCAACAGCTTTGCATCATCTCTGTCCTTAAACTGTAATGGGCAGTCTTGTTTACAAAGACTGACGATGCCGTCTAATTCACCGAGCAGAACACATACCCATATCTAATTACATCATGAGCATTAAATCATGCTGAACACTGTAACACTTGATAGATACAGGGGATGAATTCACATTGGAGAATATACCCGGGAGAGTGTGTCGGATTCCATCCATTATCTTAACCCGCTTATCCTGAACAGGGTCGCAGGGGGGCTGGAGCCTATCCCAGCATACATTGGGCGAAAGGCAGGAATACACCCTGGACAGGTCGCCAGTCCATCGCAGGGCACACACACCATTCACTCACACACTCATAACCGCGGGCAATTTAGACTCTCCAATCAGCCTAACGTGCATGTCTTTGGACTGTGGGAGGAAACCGGAGTACCCGGAGGAAACCCCTCGCACACACGCGGAGAACATACAAACTCCGCAGAGAGGCCCCGGCCGACGGGGATTCGAACCCAGGACCTCCTTGCTGCGAGGCGGCAGTGCTACCCACTGCACCATCCGTGCCGCCCGTGTGTAGGATGACTATTCTCCATTTATTCACGGTCATCACTGCACTGACCTCCTCAGAGGAGCCGTTCTCCACGCGGAAGCGGCCCGCTCGCTGTATGGCTCCGTCCGCATCGCTGGAGATCAGCTGAAAACAGGAAACAGGAAACAGGAAGTCAGTGGGCATCTCAACTGCAGAGAGCAATAATGCTTTTCATTATACAATTCACTGTGTGATTCCCGGCAAGAATAACCTGGAATGCTGTGCAAAAAAGGACTTGTGTTTAACCGAGACGGTGTTTCCATAATGTAGAATGAAAACAGTGGCATGCACATTAGCCTTTTGCGCATTCACGGGACTGGCTGCGGCCAAAATCCACTCTTGTGTTTATATTGATCGACTAGTTTTCCGTCACTGAGTAAGGTTGTCACAAGGTTTAGATGTTACAACTGTTCCATACTGTAAGTGATTGCTAGCCCTTATGTCATGTGTAGGAATGTATATAAAGACTTTACTTATGCATGCTATGTGGCATTTATAAAGGATTTCACAGATAAGCTAACAATAAATTAACAATGTGAGGATCCACCCTTTAATTCTTAAAAGTTATCAGTTTTAAGAATGGTTACTGCTTTTAAAAAAGCCGTTAAGCACTTGCCCACACCACATTTGCCCTTAGTTCTAATTCTATTTCACTGATTCATTTTATTATATAAGTGTGAAAAAGAAATGTGCACTGATTCAAATGTGGTAAATGAGAAGGTATTATATGTGCTATTTTGAGCAGTAAGCAAATCCTCCTCCCCAATTCTTTTCTCCTAAAATGTCATGCCACGTGTAAATATTCATTTCCTAATTTCAAAGCATAATACTTTAGCAAACATTTCACAGATTAAAAATGTATCATTTTAATTAGTGATGAAGGAAGTATTTTGAGTCCATGATTAATATTACTAAATGACTGATAGATAGAACAACAGACGCGTTAGTGTAGTGAATGTGTTAGGAGAGGAAAGCATTAAGAAGGCTGCAGTGAATTGCAAAGGTCTGGGCAGTGGCACAGAATGTTTTACAAACACTCCTAAAAAAGAAGAGGTCAGAGCATGCCAGAGAGGTCGGCAGGGGGTACAGGAAAGAGCTGGGGGACAATGAAAGGTCATATTTATAAAGGTTATGTTTAATACTGCACTACTACATAGCAGGGATGTTCCAAAAACATGATGAATTCTAAGTCAGGAACCGAGATTCAAGAGGCACACCAGAGACAGCGATACAGTATTGCAGCAAACACAGTGTGTACCAATGAAAGAGCCTTCTCTCCACCTCCTTTTCCTTTTTCTCACTCCTCCTTTTCCTCTTGTCGTTTACTCTTACATCTCCATACCTCTTCATCCTGCTTCAGTTCTCCTTCCATTACTCTCTCTAATCTCTTTCCTTCAAACCTCTTCTCCTCCTCCTGTCCCCTCCCTCCTTCTCGCTCTCGCTCTCTCTCTCTCTCTCTCTCTGCTTCATCCAGCACGTCTCCTCCTCCTCCTCCTCCCCTCTACACCTTTACCTCCCATGCCCCCTTCCTCTTCTCTCCGGTTTACACTCCCCCCCCATCCCCCCATCCCTGTAGGCTGTAGCTACACTCCACACTCAGTTTCTGATTGTAAAATGATTGCTGGTCGGTGACTCACTCCTGTAAAGACCATTGAAAACTTTGAGAATTGAGAATGAGGAAAAAAAACACTAAAAAACAACACAGTAAGTGGCGGCCCACACTCCTGGACCATGTAACAGTGAGGGACTGGAAGCTAAAATAAACCTCAATCAATTACATTACTAAAAACTAATAACTCATAACTTAATCAAATAAATTACAGTGATTGATTAACCCCCCCCACCCCACATAAAATACTGCAAATTCCATTAAGTTCACACTGATGAGATCAGAGGTTTGAGTCTGGCTTCTTATTTAGTTGAAAAATGGCGACACGGGTGGCTCCAAAAAAGGTTCAGGGTGTTCAAAACGGCCAGATGTCATGCTTTGCAATCAGCACGTGCTGTAATATAGCCCATATTTATATACAATACATAACAAATCATCACTTGCCTTTTAAGTCCATGCAACAAGCTACATTTTATGAAGCTAGTTCATACATAGTTGTATATACATAATACCAATCAATAAGACACATGCCTCTTTGTGTAAAACAAGTAGACAGAATGCATCTGCAGCCTTGATGTGTGTTTAATGTCTGTCCTGAGAATTCAGATGGATTACAGCCTTCACCGGAAATGTGTAATTACATTTAGCATTTTCCATGACTTCTGATTTTCTGTGTTTCCTAAGAAATCACAAAAGATTGCATATGGGCTTTTGCTGTTAAAACAAGTTGTTAAAACAAACGAGGAGGTATTCAGTATTCAATATGGACATCTTCAGGGAAATACAATTTAATTTAAATTCTAAATTGTACAATGTGTGTGTGTGGGGGGGGGGGGGGGGATGCATCATATTCTACATGTGTCTGCTAATTCTCCAGATGTTGTTCCTCTATGGAGACAAGCCAAACAACCCTTTTTATTTGAACCGTGTTCTGTTTCACTCTCTGCATTGTTGTCCTTTGAGGTTGCTTCATGTATGTAGTGGACAATAAGAGTATTAAGTGTGTGTTTGTGTGTGTCTGTGTGTCTTCTGTTCCACCCAAGTTAGCATCCTGTATAGCGTGTGATTCCTCATTGTGCCGTGTGCTTGTGGGGTTCAGGCTAGCCATTGATAAAACACTCGCAGGATAGTGAGTTTACTGAAAATGGATGCTTAAAATCGATTTCCCCAAAATATATTCCTGTTTTAATACAGGCATATACCTTGTGATACTGAATATACAAGAATATTTTTCAGAAGCAACAGCGGACCAGGTGGGATGCAGTTTCTCTCTAAATGAGAAGATGGAGGTTTCCCGCGGCAGTGAAACCGAGAGTCTCCCATCTCCAACGCGATGTCATCTTTTCTCAATGGCGCACACTCACCGTGGAAACGAGGCATCCCACCCTCAGACAAACACAGAGTGGGTTGCTAGGCAACAGAATCCTGAAAATTACGCAATTATTTCCCCCGTTCTATCCTCGGCAGCCAAATGTTACCGAATGCATCATTTACAAGAACAAAATCGTGTTCTTACACACGGCGCTGGGACGGCAGCGCTGGGGCCGGAGGAGGGGGGGTTTGCCGAGCGGAAGAACGGGAGGGCGACGCGCACTGCCTCGGCAGATGGACCCTCGCGGTTCGGGAGAAGACGGAGCGGGAGCGGGGGGTGAAGGGGAGTGACGGAATCGGACCGCGGCGGCACGCGAAACGGAGGGGCAGCGACGCAGATTGCGCGGGCAGGTGCACGCTGGGATTGGCACGCGTTCGCCCCGCGAGTGCTGAGCGCTATAGCGCTGCCCGTGCTGGTGGGATGGCGAGCGTGATGCCGCCGGCGTTCTGCGGAGGGACGGCCGGGGCCATTTCCCCGCTCTGCGCTCCACAGCGCCACATGCTCACTGGGGCCTGTGCCAGGAGAGTCTGGGTGAGATCAAAGCTGTCAGGCAGAGCGTGTGGGCCAAGATTATGGTTTTTTCTTTTTTTTTCAGATTGTGACTGAGTCACTATTATGTAAAGATAACTCTGGGTTTTTCCACAATTTGTTTTATATCGCTTTTTTTCAAATGTGTAGTCCAACATATAACCACCCCCTAAATAAACCAAGCGATTTAACTTACTGATTTAAACAGAACACACATGACTAATCAGAAACACCTGAGAAGCCATAAGGATTGTAATGCCTACACAAATCACCCAATATGGATGTAAAAACCCTCAAATTAAAGAAGTCTGCTTTTAGTTTCATTTCAAATCCAATGTGCAGGAGTACAGAGCCACAGCAACAAATTGTACCACTGTCCAAATACTTGTGCGCAGTATATCATACATTGCGATTGTGCAAACATAATAAAATATACTATGGCATTTTTAAATTCCAAAATGACTGCCTGTATCATCACGGTGGGTGAAACACAACCTAGACATAAATAGTGACAACCTAGACATAAATAGCTGCCTTTCCCTTTTCCCTTTTTCAATAAATGAGCACAGACCCAGCTGTGTCGTTGGCTAAGACAATAACAGCAGCAACTTAACCCGTGTTATCATCCCAGTTCTCTTGTCGTGAAAGTCTACCCCTCTTAGAAACACCTTCAAGGTTTCAGGTTAGCCAACTTCCCACAGATGAAAGGCCTCTGTGAACGCAGCCAGGGGAAAAAAAAAAAAACAGGTCAAATGCTGAACCTCCGATAATTTATTCATCTGTTGCTAAGGCAATTCATTCTCAAATGACAGTAGGCTAGTGAGAGGGCAGAGGTAAGTGCGTTTCCCATGAGCCTTTGCACTTGCTGAATGACAGCGTAAGGGCTATTGTGTGATGGTAACAGTGTCACTACTGACAGCTGGTAACGGATGGCTAGGGAAGCTCTTCATGCCATCATGTCAACTGCTCATTCTCTGCACCTGGGTTGTTACTTGTGACTATTATTCCTGTTCCTGTTGTAACCGATGATTCTCCACCTCCATACATTTAGTTCTTGACAAAAGTAGGCTAGATAAATATTGTCATAAAGAAATAATGTAAAATGAGTGTTATGTTGCTTCGCCACACACAGTTGTGTTGTGTGTAAGCAGGAGAAAGACCTGTAAAATCTTCCGATACAATATTTTGCTGGAAATGGTAATAGATGTATACAATATTGTGTTGTAATGGTTGAAGCCAGGCTTGTAACCCAAACGTAGCAGCAAGCACAACTTCAGTATGGTGCGCTGGCGTTTCCTCAGGAAACTGTCCACTAATGCCATTTTAGTAATGGGACAGCATGCTAACATTGACACATCAAGGAAAAAATAAAATAAAATGGTCTTTTCCTTTCTAAAGACACAGAGACAGATTGACTTAAACCAGACAGAACTATAAGGGAAGGTCTTGATGGCATGGCTTACTCATTTATATTAATATTCTTTCTATGTCATAGTAATATTCATCACTATGAATGAATTTCCTATGTGTTCGATTACCGTTTCTTTTGGTTTCACGTTAGGCTTGAAGGAGAAATGTCTGCCCAGATGAACATTTATGCATTTATTACATGTATTTTATGAGTGGCGACACCTTGAATTCATAATATTCCTTCATTTTAAACCCAGAATGGCAGTTTATTTAATTGTACATCAGATAAATAACAGGATACCAATTTGTCATTTGTATTCAGGCAATATTGAACAATGTATTGTGCTGGTATACGCCTCCTAAAACATATCTATAAAACAATTTTCCCAATTGTTTATTTGTCTTGGTATCAGTTGGGAGTTTTACCAGTCCTGTAAAAGCAGGCCTGTTGAACTGCAGGTAAACTGAATTATGTTGCTGGAGCAGGGAGAGACACGCTGATTCTATTTCTCATTGTCTTGAGAACAACAATCAAATGAAATCCTCCAAACTGGAAGTGTGGCAGTACCGTGGCTCATTACTGCAGACCAGAGACGGTACTGCACTGGGCTGTGTGCTAGAGGGGAGGAGTGGATGAAGATTAATGCCACACCGGGTACAATTCAGAGCACATGACAAGGAGTCCATTCAGGTTTAGCAGTACTTTACCCTAAAATGCTGGTCATACACAATATGTAATGGTTTTCGTTTGTAGGCACAAATAACAAATAAAGCAAGTCTTGTGCCATACATATGCACAATTGCAGTCAGGGCGTCCAGAGATTTAGCGGTTTGAATCAACCTCTCGGCCTTCATTACGGTACCCATTCAATACTCACAGACCAACAGACCGATAGCACAGACGTACTGAGCCAAATGCAATACCCTAGGAGATATTAAGAAATATAATATTCGGCGGCAATGGTACGTGGGCTTTTCTTGGAGCTTTTTAAAGTACCAATTAAGGACCAAATTCATAATGATGTTATTGAGGTTACGATAGTCTCTGGAGCTTCTGTCATAACTGAACCTACAGCTTTGCTATGGAGGTTTTTTTTGTCAGTTGGAAATGAATATAAGTTGTTTCAGTCCGCAGAGGCGGACACATACAAGCAGAAAGGACACAGGAGTTTTTGCTTCTCAAAAATGAACAGTTGACAATGACAGAAATGGTTTACCGTGTGCATTAACAACCTATATGTATATCCACAATGTGCTGCATTAACAATGCATATTTTACCGATTCACTGATATAGATTTCCAAGCTTAAAAATCTTAATTTCTCGTCATTCCTTCAGCATCTCCACTGCAAACGTACAGTGTACACACTGAGCCGTTACCCCAAAGCACTGCGGCAGTGTGTGCGTTAACCTCCACCGCACAGCGCCATTCGGCATGCCGACTGAGCTAAAACGCAGACCGGCTCTCAGACACTGGAGAGAGAGAGAGAGAGACCGAGAAAGACTAAGAGGGGAGTGAAAGAAAGCGAGAGATACAGATAGGCTGAGGCGCAGAGGACAGAGTGCAATAAGAAGAGTGGAGAGGAACGAAAATGAACGAGAAGAAAAAATAATGGGATGCAGAGAGAGAGCGAGAGGATGGAGGGGGGGGGGCGGGTGAGAGATGGGAGAGGTTTGAATAACCCCACGGGACTATGTTTTCTAGACTGCTGTTTGCTGAAGCAAAGCCCAAACTCCGTTGGAGAAATCCATATGCAATTTAATGGATTCCATCTTGTGAGCTGTACTGTGTAGAGTGTACCCACGTCAGTCAGACGTGCCTTTAGCACCCCTGACACATGCTTCCACTAAAAGGCTTCCCGCACCAGAGCAATATTAAGACTTCACCGGCCACCTCCATGTTTGTCACATCTCTGTTCTTTTTGCTCCAAGGTGTAAAAACACTGCAAGTGATGTAGCATAAGGCTATGTGAGAGACACACGTGGGTAATGTTTTAAGCTATTTCCTGCGAGTGCTGTGGGGGTCTATATTCCGATGCATCCTATTTCAGGACGGACGGTTCGACTGCACACACGTTTTATTTTCTGTTTAAAAACCAAACACTGTGGATTTCATGTGTCCTTGCTGTAAACCTGTCAATGTGGTCGAATGTTATTGCTTCACTGGCCTGCTGCTCCGGGCCAGCCTTGGCTCTGGATGTTAGGGGTTCAGTCAGCAGCCAAATTAATCTAGAAATTAAACCCTCTGCCTGCCCCACTGCTTGGCATCCACCGATGTAGGTGAATTGGGGGTTACCAGTCCAGAAATAGAACATGCCAGCTGTTTCCTAGCAGAGGAGTTCAGGATAAGCGGTGACCTCCAGTGTGAAATCACCAGAGTGGTCATGGCTCCATGCATGCGTGAGGAGGTGAGGAGTCCGGTGCGAGGGTTGGGCTCCTTGGTTACATCGGCAGCCCGCCTCACCCCCTCCGTGTGCGGGCGGGCTCTGCGTGCCTGAGGAGGCCGGAGGCGGGGATCGGGCGGAGCGAGCCGTTCATCATCATTAACGCAGTCCTGCCCGGGAGGAATCCTGGGATACCGTGCCACAGATGCCACAGTGAAGCGGACCCTCCTGGTGTTGCCGTGCAACAGCGTCCACGAGCGAGCTAATTGGCCGTGGAGAGTTGGAGAAGGTGTGGCGCTGCACATGAGTGACGGCGTTCTCTTCTGCAGCGTAGACCTCGCTCACCGCGGCCTGGTGATCATTTCCCGCTGGTATATGGCTCTAATATGATGTCCCTAAAGGGCTCCCACATTATGTATACAGTGCGCTCAAATCCCTGGCCTCAGAATCTGGGTTTGATGGATGAGATGTGACGATGCAGTCTCTTACCCTGCAACATTAACCCTCAAAAGGCTGAAAAAAAAACCCTCAGAATAACCGAGGGGGGACACATTCATGCCACCTCTTGAGAAATGCAGTCTTGGTGTGTGTGTGTGTGTGTGTGTGTGTGAGTGGCTTCATCTATTGGTGTGTGTCTATGTTTGTGTGTGATTTAATGTGCCTATTTGTGCGTGCTTGTGTGTTCCCATGTGAATCTGCGTGTGCAAGTCTGCTTGTGTCATTATGCTGATGTTCGGATGTGTGACAGTAATTTGTGGATTTCCGTGTACATGAGCCTACAGTATTGTAAGACGCAAACCACCAAATGCAGCAGGTTATGAGTTTACACATTTGACAGCTTAAAAATGTCTATCACCATGACTGCTGTCAAATACACTCACAAATAGACCTTGGAAATGAAGCACCAATCATAGCAACGCTCAATAAAACGGCAGGATTTCCACCATCTTCTGTTCTTATAAACATCATAAACAGTGGAGTATTGAGGAGTGCTTGACACACCTAAAGTCCCTGTAGTGCCATAGAGCACATTAAAGCTTAGGCAAGGGCCCACACAACTCGGCTTTTACAAATAGGCAGCAAACCATACTGGATGTGTCCATGAGGCTCGATACTCCTGGGAGAAGTGTGTGAAATTAATTTTCTCCTCTGCTACATGTGGAGGTATGCCTCTTCTTTCACCTCTATACACTTTTCCATCGTACCAAAAAGAATAGGGTCAGTTGACCATCTCATGGGGATTACACAGGCTGTTGTAAAATTGTATTTTATAATATATTATATAAATATCATATATTTTTGGTTTATTTGTCCAAAACCATAGCTCGCATGAAATAGCATGCGATAAACACCCAGATATCATACTACATCTGGTGAAATATAATAGTATGCAAACACAGGACACTATGCTGGCATGAATATCCAACAATGCATTCATTATATTTCATGACCCAAGCAACCAGACAAAAACTAATAATGGCATAGGGCAATTGAAGTCAAAACGGCAAACGAGCTGAATAATTGAAAACCATTAGGCTATCTTTCTCTATGCTTAGCAGAAAGTAGTTGAGGAGCACACTTTTCAGGAAGTAAACCATAGTTTTTAGGAGGTCCCAATGAAAGGAATGGCCGAATCCAATCACAGTCCAATAAATTAGAGAGGACGTTGGTGAGGGCTTTTTATAACAAGGGTGGATTGGTTTACCGTCTTAAGACACTTCCTCATCACCGGGGGAAAAGGGTATGGAGGATATGTAGGACAGTCTGAAGTATGTTTAGTAGACCGTATGTACAGACATTTCCAACAAAGCACACCAGCCTTTTGGGGCAAAGTGTCAATTGTTTTGATTAGTGTTTTAGCCAACTGTTTGCTGGGCTTGGCTTGCATATCAAAGTGTACATTAGCTAGCTGGTAACGGTAGTTATTATTAGTAGTATTATTGTTACTAGTAGTAGTGGTAGTAGTAGCAGCAGCAGTAGTAGTAGTGGTAGTAGCAATAGTAGTAGTAGTAGCAGTAGTAATAGTAGTAGCAGTAGTAGTAGCAATAGTAGTAGCAGTAGTAGTAGTAGTAGTAGTAGTAGTAGCAATAGTAGTAGCAGTATTAGTAGTAGTAGCAATAGTAGCAGTAGTAGTAGTAGCAGTAGTAGTAGTAGCAATAGTAGCAGTAGTACTAGTAGTAGTAGCAGCAGTAGTAGTAGTAGCAGTAGTATTGTTTCAGAAGACAGTGGGAAGGACAGGAACATCTTGTGTGGATACATGTCAGCACTGACGCAAGTGAAGATAGTCACAGTAAAACATTTCTCCAGCGTAAATGAGCGTTTCTCCAGCGTAAATTAGCGTTTCTCCAGCGCAAATGAGCTTTGGCTTTTATAAGGCGGTCTGTGATTTCCCAGCGGCCCGACGTGAAAGACCACCCTGCACAGTGACAGGATGAATCAATGCTATTGTCACTGCAGCTAGGTAATTGATCTCATCAGAGCACTGAAAAGGTAGAGCACCTGCTTATGCGGACTCACGTGTCTCCCAATGCAGGCAGCGGGGAGATGGTCTGCTCATTACCGTGCTGTTTTATAACCCCGCATGGAAAAGGCTTCCCGAGCAGACATTACATGTGCCAAGCAGGTATCTGAAAGCTCCAGTCATTAGCAACAGTGTACATGCTGAGAGACGCAGCCAGGACATTTCGTACTGCTTCTAAGAAATTGCCACTAAAGAGTATATTATATAAATACGTTAAACAGGGTTTTAACGCAGTTGTATCTTCAGTAATTCATTTGAACAATATTATAATATTATCCTGCATTGTGCACTCAGTGCAGCCTGTTTTGAAAAATTCTATATAGACCTATACATTATATATTATGTGTAAATATTTTATATGAGACTTAGCATGGGTTCAAAGCTTCAACATTCTGCATTGAATGTCACTGGTTAAAAATACGAGCAACTGTAACCTTTAGAGAGTGACTCATGTTTGAATAAAATGAAAAACTGATTACATTCAAGGGAGTCTTTTTCACTAATTTACAAACAAGACTGCAAGGAATTTCACATTAAAAACCATACAGGGAAGAAGGGCACTCCGCCATTTACTGCGTGCATCATGGCAAGGCTTCTTTCAGTGAACTACTGAAATCATGTTCCTCAGAAACAAGACTCGGAGAGTCCCTTAAATACAAACACCAATGGTATTTGCAGTTTTTGTAGTGACCAGTCGTTTATTTGGGTACGGTATCTGCGCCCTCTGAGTTTCAACTGCCAAAGATCACAGTGTTTGGCCTCATGGGGGCACTAAAGACAATTCGGATAAATTCAAGACCAATTGATGTATTTTCCCCAAATCAGAATGGTTTCAGAATGGATGTTTCAAAGGATGTCTAGGATGGGAAGGGTGAATCCAGGCAATATAAAAGCTATCCAAAGTATAACGAGCATGAATCACTTTGTGTGGAGTTAGTTAGTTCCACTAACTATAAATGTAAAACATATTTCTCTATTTATATGAACCATTTTTATATTTATACATTTCACATGTATTTAAGAAAAGAAGACGAAGAAAGCCAGCACTTGATGTGATGAGCTTATTATCTCTATGTCCCTACTCTTACAATGATTATTCACACACTCCAATCACAGAGTCTGAGTTTACACTGAGTCACATATCGTTAAAACGTCTAGAGGCTGGAGATCCTACATCTTTATTTTTGGTTGCGCTGTCATGCTTGGATTGGGGAACAGAGAGCACAATCAGAAACAAAGATGCGGCCATATTTTTTCCCTAAATGAGATCGTATGTTTGCATCGTATGTTCGCTCTGATTTGTAGGATTGAAGTGGGTGAATAGGCTTTGAAGGGGCTGGGACAGAGACTCAATGTTACTATAACAAGATGCTTGGTGGATATTCCTCCTAGGTACTAAAACAGCTCAAGGCCAAAGCGATGAATTTTCTCCGGCTTGTAATCTTTGATTCAGCTGTTCCTCTCTTCTACACTTTTTTCTCGTTTCACATCAACCTTTGATTTGTTCTGTACTGAGAGAAAACTGTTTTTCATATTTACATATTTCATATTTACCGTGTGTACATATTTAAGAAGGGAATGTTTCATTGGTTTGGTATTTATATACATGAAACGACTATGAAATGCTTTGATTGATTGAATTGGTATCAATTTGTGTTTTCTCAGAATTTAGATCTATTTGTGCTATTTAAGTTGCATGTCCTGTGTGTTGTCAGAGGAAAACCATATTTGTGTGCACGTTACAATCAACAGTCTCAGAGAAATTATGGTTTTTGCTCATCATCCCAGAATGTAATTTAATTACTGCAGTTCATTATTTCTCTTTACAGTCAGGTCCAGGATAATTGATAAATGTCAGCCAAAGAAGACAGCCATGAGTCTCTTCCTCTAATTTGTCATAAGGATAGAGAACACATTTGGTGTTTTGGTATTTTTGACCTTTTCAAGATCATTGATATCCTTGGATTTGCGCTTATGTACTGCCCTCTTCAGTTAAGACCACAGATTTTTTTTATCAGAGTCCAAGTCTGGAGACTGAGATGGTCATTGCAGAACATGGATGTTGTTTTCACTTAAACACTTCTGTGTGGATTTTGATGTATGTTTAGAGTCACTGTCCTGCTGGAAAAATCTACCTACGACCAAGTCTCAGCTCCCTAGCAGAGGTCTCAGCTCCCTAGCAGAGACGACCAGATTTGCTGCCAAAATTTGCTGGTACTTTGTCAAATTCATTATGCCATTGATCTTACATAGTGCCCTTGGACCACTGGCAGCAAAACAACCCCAAAACATCAACAACCCACCTCGACATTTGACAGTATGAGGTTCTTCTCCTCGAAATTCTGCCTGTGACAGGTGCCCCAGCGAAAGGAGGCCAGCACTGTGAACGAACACAAAGCCTCCTCACAGGCCCCAACCTGACGCACCCCCCTTCCTCCTTCTGTCCACGGACTTCCATCGGGACCCAAGACCCGGGAGAAAACTTCTCCGCAGACAGAAAGGGTGATGGCGATGATGACACTGCTCCGTGGATGCCGATAGTGATGGTGAGATAATGACTACAGCTTGTACACATAACGCCAGGCCGACAGACTGCACTGGCTCGATTGTGCTCGGTTTCAAAGAGGACGCCAGGCTGCATTAGCCAGATTCTCTCTCCTGGGCTCCTTCCACAGCGCCAGAGGAAGCCGTATGGAGTAAATATTTTTGGTGAGATATGTCCCCCTTGGCCGATTCCAATGAGATGGAGAGAGGGAGAGGGAGAGGGAGAGGGAGAGGGAGAGAGAGAGAGAGAGAGAGAGAGAGAGAGAGAGAGAGAGAGAGAGAGAGAGACAGAGACAGAGACAGAGACAGAGACAGAGACAGAGACAGAGACAGAGACAGAGACAGCTCCACCTGTCTCATTGTAACCATATGTTACAAATATAATTGGCACCATGCCCATGGTCATAACTCAAAACATGACCATACCTTAGCTGCCTTTCATGCCACACACTGATTATTACTGGGGCTTCAATTCAAATCAAAATGCAGTAGCTTTGCAGGGCTTAATATTTCAGAGGTTTTATGACTCTCCATTTAGCTCATCCACAAAATATAATTAATGGTAAATACAGTTAATAATTTTTGATCTTATTCTGCCAAAACATTGTACTACTAACTATTGTACGAAAAAGAGAAAAATGAAGAATACGTTCTACCACTACTTGTCTAATGTCACTAATGGCTGAGCCCATGTAAAGCAATTATTTTAAAAAAGTACTTTGAAATGATGCAATTATTATGAGACTGAGATATGAGACTTGTGTAAGAAGGTCCATTAACAAATGTACATGTATGTAAAACTTGGTAAATATAAACCATGCTGTAGAAACTTGTTTTCTGTTAAAAACAGATGGTTTAAGACATTGGTTTAAATGGATCCAAAACACCAAAGGAAGGCTTTCATGTGGGTTGACTGGGAGAGCAGAGTGCTGTCATTTTCACCGTGTTTGTCCTGAAGTCATTTTCACTGAGTTAGCAGCAACACAAAGCTCTGTTTGTGTGACTTCATCAAAGACTGACTCAAAATAATGTGTGACCATTTTTTATCCCCAGTCGCACTTCATGTAAGCACAACATGTAATGAGGAGCATACTCGGGGCTCGCCTAGAACTAAGGCGACGAAGGAGAACGAGTCGAATTATGTTTACCATGTCTCTACATCTCTGCTGAATGTGGCCTGCTAAGCCCAGCCACTGCTCTGGCACTGTCTCGCGACGTGCCTTCGTTTAAATGCAGCTGCCAGCTTTCTCCTCTGGTCAATCCAACAAAAGGTTGGATGATGATTTCTCATCAAACCGGAATTAAAATATTTAATATGTGAGAGGCATGATCCTGATTGGTGTTTATTTATAGCAGATCTGCAGCGACCCAAACTGAGTGAGCCAGTTGTGACAGCCGGGCACTGTATAGCACTTTGGCGTATGTGCGTCAGTTTCTACTTTGTCATGCCCTTCCGTGTCACACTTAAAGTCACGTGATTTACTGGTGCTCCGGATATGTGTGAAGCAAACACACACAGGGACGCCTGTGGTCAAGAATACGCCACACAAGTCTCAGAAGAGGGTGAGATCATAACAATCACACGAGAGCATAATCATTTCAGTGCATGATATTTACAATCAGAGTAAAAAAACCTTGTCACTACTACATTTTGCATGCTGTGTTAATTTCTTCACTTAGTGTGATTTTAAGTAAGCAATGTAAACCTAGTTCCCAGTGGAATGTGTAACAAACAAATTAGCAAAAATGTGATAATTTAAGTGTGCATAAAATCACACTGGTAAGTCCAATCTTAATGATATGCCACCCAACTGTTTTTTTTATGGTTTCAGATGACACATCATGCAGCCAAAAGCCAAAGCAATGGAAATAGTTCAAATTCCCTGTGGTGTTCCCTCCCAATACAAATATGCTAATACACAGTTGATGATTCCAGTGTCTGATGAACCGATGGCAACAGCAGGGTGAAGAGTGCAGTTCCATGGGCGTGACGCCACTATTTTGACAAGTAGAGCTGGTTTAGTCCTTTGAATATGAAGAACTGAAACAACTGATTTCTATTTAAAAATATAAATACTGTGTCCCCCCAGTACACTTCACGCCTTATCTTGTTTTTCTTCAGTTTTCCTCCTCGAAGATCAAACCACTTTCAGCACCCAGGATGATGACGTGATCTTTTAACCATAAAAGGAAACTGCAATTAACTTGTTTTATCTAATCTTGCTAACCTATGTTGGATGAATTAACCTTTTTATCCAATGTTCTTCAGTTTAAATCTCACTCTCTTCCTGGCACCCGATTATAATATATACGCCTGTAGCGTAGTGGTTAAGGTAAACGATTGGGACACACAAGGTTGGTGGTTCTAATCCCGGTGTAGCCACGATAAGATCCACACAGCCGTTGGGCCCTTGAGCAAGGCCCTTAACCCTGCATTGCTCCAGGGGAGGATTGTCTCCTGCTCAGTCTGTACGTCGCTCTGGATAAGAGCGTCTGCCGAAATGCCAATACTATACTATACTATAATAAAACGTACCTTCTACTACGGTGCTGCATAGTCAGGAAGGGGCTCCTTCCCAGAATGCCTCTGGCCCCACAATGCAAACAGTGGGAAACCTCTATCTATCCCCACTGTATAGAAAGTGGAGGGCACACCGCAACACACATTAAACACGAGTAATGCAGCCCATAGCACACTGGCTGGAAACCCAGTTTCTCCGCAGCACACAGGATGCGGATATCGATGAGCGCTGAGAACAATGTGTTGAATGAGGCATCGGCACAGGGTCCAAGCCAAGGACAGCGATAGTCCCACAGTGTGTGTATGCTACTGCTCAAACCGGCAGGCTTCCTCCAGCAGCAACAAGACCTTGCTGGGGTAAGTTCCCCCCCTAATCAAAATGGTTCCTCTACTAGTGAATGCTTTCAGAAAACATCATGCAGACTTTCAATATTGAGATCACAGACAACTACTAAGGCTCTGGAATGAAAAAAATGATTAAAGATGTCCAACGATGTTTTTTTTCTCTAATGATTTCATGCTTGACAGTTTTCCACACACTAAATGCGATTTCTTGTTACACCTCATTCAATGGCAGTTCAATCAAAAGTGATGAAATAAAATAACACCAATGATAAAATGATAACAATGATACGTTAATACCAAAGCAAATTGTGCACAATTAGTTTTATGGAGAGAAGTTCTCGCTAAATGCGACAGTGAATTGATTTTTGGCACAAGTATCCGAGACCTAACTGCAATACACTGCAGCAGGCAGAGCCAAGCCCAGCCGCATCGCCTCCTTAATCTGCTGCTGGACCCACTGGAAATACTATTAACCTTGATGAAGTCATCCTCAGGCAACTTCCCGAGATGTGCGCTCAAACCGGGCTAAAACCAGGCTTTGAATGCAGCATAAAGGACTATTTACGCAGGAAACGAACACTGTCGGACGGCATAATGCAGTCATTTTCAAAGCCGGCCTGACCTCTTACATTCCAACCAGCTTGGTGAATCAACAAGTGGTGTAATGTTCCTATTCCTAAAGGATAGCATAAGTAACATTATACCAATTGGTGAGTCAACAAGTGGTATAATGTTCCTGTTCCTACATGATAGCATGAGTAACCCAATGCTCTCAGCTCCTCTGAGAGGAATCCCGCTTGCGATATCCAAACAATGTACTAGGTTTAGGTTTCTACTTCTGACAGGCTCAGACATTCTGAGGGAGACACAATTTAACCAATGAATACGCAATCAACATCTTAAGGTCACAGCATCACAATTAATTTGCTCCAAAATTAAGAACATTCTCCCCAGTTCTTACAAAAACATCCTTGCTTACTGAGACGATGAGACAAACAGCACCATGGCGACAGGAGTCTCAGTAATGAGCTACCACACCCACAGTCTCTGTCCCTACCACGTACTGCACATCCTCCACAGTGACCCAACACATTCACTACAATGCATTCTGTTGTTGTGTTGTGAGCCTGACAGCCAAATCAGGACTCCGCAGCTCTCTGCCAGTAGGTCTAAGTATTGATTTTATCCCTGTGTGTATTCTGTGGATTAAATTTCCTCCTTTGGCTTTTTTTTTCCCACACATAATGAGGGCCCTGTGGGCCTTTGTACAGCTGGGCCTCTTGAGAAACGAGAGTGTGGAGAGGGAGGTCGCCTGACTGGTCGCGCTGCCATTGGACACTGGGAGGGCTTTTTGGACGAGATTCAGCCTTGTGTTCGCCATGCAGTCCCCGGACTAATATGAGGAACATGAGAAAGAGACAGAGGAGAGTGATACCTTTAGGGATGCAACAGAAATTCCCCATTCTTTTGTGTGCTACTGCATTTTTTCCAAAAAAATATCCACGATGGGGCATGTGCTAAGATTTAATTTTGGTAGTCTGTATTTAACATTGTAAATTCCCATTTCTTTCAGTTGTGAATACCTGTACATGAAAATATAGTCATTGGTAATGTACTAAAACCATGTATACCAGTCAACAGCATATTCAACCTCTTCTGAAGACTTTAAATAGCTTCTATTGTCCTTCTCTGAGTTCTATATTACAATCATGATGACTTAATGTGCTTTAAAAAATGCATTTGGAGGCAGAGAAATTCCAAGCATTCATTTACGTAAATCTTGGCAGGAGTGTTTAGTGGGTGTTTCATAATTACTAATCACCTCAGGTTTTCAAGGCTTGGTAACGCAACATCTCACACGATCTTTAGCTTTCACAGAAGCATGGCTATTTGGAACACAGACAGTGCCAACATTATTTGGCATTTATTACCCTGTGAACAGACCCTGGGAAACTCGTAAAAAAGCTCGACAACTAACTAAAAACAAAAAAAACAACTAAAACGTTATTTCGTCCAGCGTCCACTGTTTTTAATTTAACCGAGGATGCTGAAATCCTGCCATGAATGTGTTCAGAAAAAACAAAGTCCTCTTCAGCACCCAGATGAAAACTGGGTTATTTCCTGAATGCAAGCTAATATGTTCTACTTGTGCAGCCAGATTGCAGGCTCCGATCCCCTCGTAACCCATCTGGTGACCAGGAGCAATCAACTCTGAAGACATCCATTTTCTGTTTGTCTATAGAGGGTATTTTCTTGTTTTTCAGCGTCTCATCTCCACAACAAGGAGCCGCCCCATGTGGTAATTGGATCAGCTTTTCTCTAATGCTATAATATGTGCACAGGCATTTGCTGTCGCAGGCTGCTTGCTGATTCTGGGACTGCCTGTCTTTATGAAAAAAAAACAAAAAAAAACTTCATGGCATCCCATACGAAACAATCACATAAGCAATGAGCTTTTTCACATGGGAAAATCACATGTGAATGTAACATTTTCACATATGAATTAAAATATTCACACATGAAAAGAAAATGTGACATTTTCACATGAGATTCAGATGTTAATGAACATTTCCATATTTCACACTGAATCACCTGCATCTTCACATCTTTACTGACTTTTAAAAATGTGAAATACATTACAAATAAACATGACTCAAAACAGACTTGAAATAGCATAGGTTACTCAATTTGAATACAACTTCTCGCAAAACTGGTGTCCAAGAATCTAGCACACCATCTGATGCATTACAAAATGATTCACAGAGCCTATGTATCACATCTCAGGCTTAGGCCAATTCATCCGAAAATGCTATATACAGTATATATATATATATATATATATACACACACACATATATATGTATATATATACATATATATATATGTGTGTATATATATATATATATACATGCGATATACAGATGATGATCATTCAACAATGGTTTACTCCAGACATTCCTCCATTGCAGATTCTATGGGTTAGTAGCCTACAGATTATAGTTAACCGGGAGTACTCCACTGCAGGACTTAACATAACCTCAACAGTGGAAGCACTCTATCTTCTGACATTTCTCAAATAAATAATTTTTCCCAAGAAGGTTGGTTGGCTACTAGAGCCTGACCATTGAACGTTGTGTAATACTGGATTCATGATGAATGCAGGTTTGTTGCTACTCCTCTGCCCGGCAAAGCAGAAACGTTCAGGTAAAGAGTAAGCAAATTAAATATAACCGCATTGGTATTCCTCTAAAGAACACATACATCAAATTAACGATGACCTGAATGGCAGAGTGAAATAACAGAAAACCACTGCAGACCATTGTCAACACCTGTGGCTCAGTTCATAACAGGCACACATTAGAAATGCTTAACACTGTAAGCACATGGGAGAGTGAGCCTCTTTACAAACACAAACTATACAAAATACTGTACATTTTCAAAAACAATACTTATTTTGTTTGCTCCAAAATGATTCTGGTGGATTGACACAGTAATTGCTCTGGGAAACCCTTCCTGTACAATACAGTATGGGGAACATATTCCCCTGCAGTAAATACTGGAATGAGGTTTTCTAGCACATGGACACTGCATATCTGAGGTGTAAATGCTGTTCCCAAAGACAGACATCAACCTCACTGATTGATTTCGGAGGGCAAGCATTGCATAAAGACATCTCTGTAAAGGGTTTAGGAAACTTGGGTTCCTGTTCTGCAGCTAACCTTTAAATAGGACAAATAGTGCAACAACCGAGAACCGCAGGTGCAAATGTCGTCAGAATGTTTTTTCAGATATCTTGGTTGCCACTCTTCCGAAAATAGAAAGCTTCGACAGTGATTTTTACTTTGTTAAAAAATAGCTGAACACAGACACAGTACATCGGTTGAGACACTTTCATTTTGGTACCGAGCACAACCTGCTGCTCATTGAGCCCACTGGTGGATGTGGGGCATCGTTTCTGCGTCTGTTACAACCGATATGACTCGTGTGGTTTCTTACTCGACCTTAATCCAATAAATTCACCAGTTTGCAACCCTCCAACAAAACCACACACTGTCCAAAATGTGAGGTGAGAGTGAAGTGTGGTTTCTGGGACTTCCTGCCCCAAAGCCTCCGTTGCGCTTTATCAGGGCAGGCAATGCCAATTCAGAGGGCAACACCAGGAACAAACTAATAATACACCCAGAAGGCCAACCAATGAATTTGCACACTACAAACAAATATTGATATGAAAATAACAGCACAGCCATACCACAGCCATCAGTTAAAGTCTCCTCCTCCCTAGCTGCGGGTATGATGTGTTTATGCGCTGTATCGCAGCCTAGACAAGAATTTAATTGCTTTTTACCTTCCGGACTCAACCCACTCACAACACGGCGGAGTTCTAATGAAAACCCCTGTATGCATTGAATCCAAATAGTGCGCTTTAATAGATCTAATATTAACAGGGCTTTCATTTGTGCTGCACAAAATCTGCGAACAGTCCACTTACAGAATTAACATTTTAGAAATGCGGGGATAAACAAGAAAAGAATGGAATCACATTCCTCCCACCCTTCACCTGCCTGACATTCAGTATCTCATGCGTGCGATGTCTGGGTCCGCCACATTACGACAGAGAGAAAACGGACCACACCCTACTACCCCCCGGTGACCTAATCTCCCCCGCCGTATTTCCAGCCCGTTCCAGCGATCCCCCCACACACACACACACACACACACACACACGCAGCCAGATTCCCCCAGATGAAAGCGGAGACTCACCAGCTCTACGGACCCATAGTGTTTCCGGCTGAATTCCCCACGCCGGCAGCCCAGGTCCTCTGAGGCAGAGCTGCAACAGAAACGCATCATTAGTGCGGCTCATCTCTGGGGCAGGAGGCCCAGACAGCCGAGCGGGCGAGCGGTGGAAGAGCCCCTCCCGACCGCAGAGCCTGTCCCTCCTAAAACCCCCCCCCTCCCCCCACCTCCCCTCCTAACGCGCATCCTCCTTTCCGGTGGCACGGTGAGTCGGCCGCGCCCTGTTCCCCCAGCCCCTGGACGTCTGCCGAGGGCAGCCTGCCACGGTGGACCGTGGAGGCCGTGATTGAATTAAATATGAAGTCATCGCGTGATGGATGTAGTCTGCCTGCCGCAACGGCCTCCGTAATTGCGTTTGAGGTGCCAGAGCCAAGGATCTTAGCCCTGGCTTCATTCTGTAGGCCTGCTTACCTTCCTACTAACCGTCTTCGGGATAAAAAAAGTCTACATTCTCTACTCCCCCCCCCCGTCTCACTGACCACTTTCTGTCCCTGGTCAGGGGTATTAGAATCCCAGTGTCACAAGAAGTTTAGCAATGGAGAATCATTACTGTACGGAATAATTGCTCAGTCAGTCAATCCTAATGTTGGGCACGTTTCCCACCAACACTATTTGGAGAATTAAGCTGAGCCACCTTTATTTTGTATTCTTTGTCCATCTACTTTGAGATTGCAATTGAAAGTGTGGCTCTGAATCGGTTGTTCTCTCTCTTTTTTTTTTTTTACATGATGCCTCTGTTGGTATCCTTTCTAATCAATACATATTGATGAGCCCTGCTTTCCAATTTCATCATCAGACACAGTCCAATGACTTTAATGAGCCGTATAGCAGTTCACCATACCGTATGTGCTGTAGCACATGGAGTTATTTTAACAGCACTGTCACCCTAACTGTCTGCTAACAAAAGCAAAATATTATGCATCATACTGAACATAGCTTGTCGCTTGGAGTTTGTTATGGTACCAGAGAGAGGCTAAGCTATCATTAAAGCTCCATTGTGGTTCATGGCTGCACTGAAGTGTTAGCACCCTGGTGCGGTTTTTCTGAGAGTATCATTTCAAAGTACTTTTATAAAAATAATTGCTATACATGGGCTCAGCCATTAGTGTAATTTCAACAAGTAGCTGTAAAACGTATTCTTATGACGTACTCTTATTCTTATGACCATGGGCATGGTGCCAATTATATTTGTAACATATTGTTTTGCAGCAAAACAATGAGACAGGTGGATCTCTCTCTCTCTCTCTCTCTCTCTCTCTCTCTCCCTCTCTCACTGTGTGTGTGTATGTGTGTGTGTGTGTGTGTTATCCGGATTCCTCTCAGCGGTATGGCTGTCAGAGATCCCACACACACAGTCCTCTGGGGTGTGCTAGCCTATACTTCCAGAAACGCTGATCACTGACTACTACTACCACTATTCCAGCGAGTAGGAGTTTACCTACAGCCCTCCATCCTCTCACACACAGGGGTACCAAAATGGTGGGGGCACGCAATGCTATGGAGGCATAACCTCCACTTCCAAGAACTAATCTAATTTCCCTGTCCCTCACCTCTCATTTTGAAGAGTAAGTAGCAAGAGCTTAAACACATCCGACCAGAGATGATAAAGAAATCAACAGCTCCCCGTTGTCCTTCACTGAGGTTCTAGGTTAATTAAAAAAGAAAAAAAACAAATGCACAGTGAAGCTTATGATGTCTTCCGAGGCACATGCTGTATTTACAAATCTCTACTAAAGACAATTTATATTTGTCACATAAATGGCACCGCTGCTTTTGGGCATTTCTCAGCAACTGATCTAATTTTCAGGAAATATTCCGTGAATTTGACATTAAATTCACTCTCCACTGAATATCAAAGAACTCCCATATTTGCACCGTCTGATAAATATTCACTGTAAGACACTGTTGGTTTTATGACTCTTTACTGTTCATGTCAGTGTGTTCATATTGGTCACAGATTACTCTCATTACTTTGAACTCAGAATGGCAACAATTCAAGCAGGGTAGGGCCAAGCCATAGGTTCTCAGACTTGTTTGACCAAGTTGGCCCTAATAGATTATTTAACCGCACACTTGAATGCACATGACATTTGTTGTCCTGCTCCTGGTTAGAACCTCGGTAGCATTATTGAAGTTTGACAGGAGGGAATTGTTATATTGTGCACCTGTTATTGGGTTAACTTGATGAAGGCTGAAATATTGAGGACAGTTCCCTCGCTGAAAACGTCCGTGCAATAACAGCTCTGGTGTACTGCAAAACAATTGGTGTACTGTTAAGACTTTAAAAGCTGCGGACTCACTGATTCAGAATTCTGTCATGAACATCCATTGTTCCCACTGAAACAACCACAGGAAAGGTCATATCCACATGATACATAAATGGCAAGCTGAAGTAGCTTGAACTCTCTGTTCAGAGAGAACTGATGGCTGTGCAGTTTAGGCTGCTGAACAATACAATATTGTGGAGCAAACAGGAGCAAACAAGAACAGACACAGCGCTATGCGTACCCTTATATTACAGCCAATTATAAAGTAGGTGAGAATATACAGTATGACTTGACCAAAGAAAAAGAGGGATTATATGTTCCGCGAGTTCTCAAAGTCCACACACAGATTGCAAGCCATTACGCTGTAGAGTATTACCCACCCAGTTTTTAAGTCAAAGGTCCGTATGACTCACTAATAAGGCTAATTAGAGAGACGGATGATAACATCTGTAAGCATGCTCCAAGTGGTGAAAGTCAGAAATAGCATTTCATCCGATGAATACAGAAGCAAGTATTAACCCCTTCATGCCAGCCCCCTAGTGGCCATGGAGCCAGCGCCAGAAGACTGCCCAACGCACATATTCAGTGCTCCTCCAACCAAACTATGAGGAGGCCACACGCTATTTTTTCAAGTTTTATTACGAAGCGAAACACAAAAAGTTAAAAACAAGCACCCCCTGCCCAGTCTCATCTGCAACTAGTGTGACCCATTGGACGATAGTGTCTACTTGGGAGCACAAACTCAAGGATACATATGAACATTTCACCACCAAAAAATTGTATTCCGTCGTAGCAAGATAGAGCCATATTACCCTGAAGATGTTCCAATACTGCGGTGTCAATGACATGATGAATCTGATCCAATTTACACTGGAAATTATGCTTTCAAAATCACCAGATCATGGTGTAAATCCAAATCTGGGATTTTATTCAGATATGATAGTGGTCTAATGATTTTACTTTTATGCTAATACAGGATTCTATACGATTAGGCTTATATGATATGTAATAACTTTGCCATTGCGTCAATCCTTTATGGCGCACGGCAATCATGGTGTCGACACAATAAATCTGGTTGATTTTATGCAGGGAATTCCGCTTTCGTGAGCTCGGTAATCGCAAAGGTCAAGGAAGACCTCTATAGTTGAGGACCAAAGAATAAAAAAACCAAACACCTGTCCAAAAAATCTCAAATACTCTCCAGGAGGGAGGTGTGCATGTGTCAATGGCTACTATTTGCAGAAGCCTTGACAAACAGAAATACAGAGGCTACACTGCATGATGCAAACTACTAGTTATCTGCAAAAACAAACCAGGTTACCACTTTGGTAAGAAGTACTGAAAAGAGCCTGTAAAGTTCTAGAAAAAGGTCTTGTTGACAGATCAGGCCAAGATTCACTTGTATTAGAGTGTGATAAGAGCTATGTGTGGAGGTCAAAAGGAACTGCCCAAAATCTGTTGTGGTTTTGGCAGGTATGGCTGCCACAGGTACTGGCTCACTCTTCAGTGATAACTGCTGATAGCAAGATGCTGCTGAATGCATGCAAATTATTATATTTCCACATTCCTTTGCCTTCAAAAATAATATATTTTAGCTGAATACATTAAAGCTGACAGGTTTACCAGTAATGAGGAGGACAAATATTAGCCTGAATGATCTCCTAAGCTTCCTATGATATCTATCTAGTCTTAATGTTCGTAATAAAGCTTCAGTGAATTCTGATGTGTGCACATACTGAAGCATCTTACCGACTCAAGTTTAAGCAATTGCCTCCAAACTCATTGGATGGCACTTCATCCTACGGCAAGACAATGATCCCAAACATACTACCAAAGCAACAAAAACATTTTTTTCATTCAAAACTGAAATGTGCAGGTGCTGAAGCTGAAGTGCAGGCCATGCAGAGCATCACCAGAGAAGATACCCAGTGTCTGGTGATGTCTACAGTACGTTTCACAGACATCAAGCAGTCATTGCGTGCAAAGGATGCACCGAAGTAACACAGTGAAATAATACAGTAATAAGAAACATGACTAATTCAATTTACATAAAAAGTTAATATGTCCAAAACATTATGGTGCCCTGAGATGAGGCTAAAGTGTACTGCATAATGATGAATTGTAGAGTACAGAGCTAAATGAAGAAAGATATGTCTTTGTACGAAACGTAAGAGATGTATGTGGAAACTTGTGTTTTCTAATGTTTCAGCATGTTTCCCACTGCAAATATTTACAGGAGATGCTAATTTGCTAGGTTATGAGGCTACTTTTCCCTTCCTTAACCAGAGGAATTACTCCTGACCAGGAAGGCTAACAGAGTAGTTTGTAGAAACTGCAGCCTAGTAAGCAAACTCAGTGGGCCTACCTTCCACCAGGTACTTAACCATGTTTACATAAATGTTCCAATGTTTACATTTAAATGGTTAAAGGATCCTGACAAGAAAGCAAATTAGCAGAACCATAAAGATAGTGTCAAACAGCATACAGTCTGTGAATACCATTTCAAGGGCTGTTCATTTAACACTGGCAGCCACTAACTGATCCAAAACAAAAATAGATCCCCAAGTATTACATCACACCATTTTTATTACAATTGCTTGGCTGATGCCATCATCCAGGATGACATACGGTAGTGGAAAATATTGTGGTCATTCTAAGGAAGAAAGGAGCACAGCGATATCTTTCACAGTCAGAGCAACACTATGTCTGCCATTTGCATTAGTTTGCATATATGGCATCCCATGCCATAACCACTGCAGGTCCCAGTCATCGTTTGTTGATTTTTTTCCCCCACACACAACTTGCACTTAATACCTGGGTCTGCATGGATCTGCATGCTACAGGTTCATGGTGCTCATAGCTGGAGGTTACTAATGAAGAAACACTGTGGGAGGAAGGGAGAAGTAGGACTTCAAACTCCTTCGGTGGAATGACAAAAAAAAAAATCCACATGCTGTTGCAAGTGATAGCCTATCTTGTGCAAATAAATAAATAAAAAATAATAAATACATACAATGATTTTATACTCATCTGAATCTGAAGCTTTAGTTTGACACCTGTTAGCACAGCTGGTTATTCTATTTTGGATGACATATACAGTGTATGTCATCGACATAGATAAAAGCCTACCATCTAATGTGGCCATCTTAAACATGACTGAGATGGAGTATGAGACAACAGCATGCACAGCAACATGTGTCCGAATTCCATGTATTTGAGTAGAATGTTATTTCCTTTGGTGCTAAAAGCATCAAGTTTCTTTTTATTCCATGAATATAGTGGAGGTGCTTCTGCTTAAATATGCTTTAATAAATGGTGTCATTTCATGATATTGAACAGTTTCTGTTATTTTTTTCCAGCAGTCACAGCTGTCAAAAAAAATAAATAAATAAAAAAATAATCTAATGACACCAATTCCATAGGTTACACATGAATTACAACACGAATATGAGAGTTATCCAAGTTAGGGAAAATATACGTTGAGGAACCAACTTCACTATAAACAGGCCTCCTACATTTAATATTTGAAAGTGGTTACACATTCAGTACGGGTTGAGTAAACACTTACCAAGAACAAATAAACTGTATTTTGTAGCCGCATATATGTTACTAGTAACCTATTATCTTACATTTGCACCGAAAATGCATGCATATTTTCAGAATTATATTTCCACATTCCTTTGCCTTCAAAAATAACGTATTTTAGCTGAATACATTAAAGCTGAGACAGGTTTACTAGTAATGAGGAGGACAAATATTAGCCTGAATGATCTCCTAAGCTTACTATGATATCTATCCAGTCTTAATGTTCGTAATAAAGCTTGGGAAAAAAACCAACTATAACCCCAGTTAGTGGAACCACAAGTCTACCGTGAATGTAATATTCCCATGAATTATGAATGCATTTTCAGTGTGCATTCATGAAGACCGTCACCCGAACAGAGAGGAAAACGAATCAATACAATAACGTTTAAGATAGATGGACAACATTCTGGCGTTAAACATTGACGATACTGTCAAGGGGTTCCAACTTCTTTTTTAGAGAAGCGCATTCGATATTGTGCCATGTAGTGGTTGGTTCAGTTTGATATCCGATTAAAGGTACGTTGCACCTTTAATTTCATTACTGCTACTGGCTGTCGACTGCATTCTGCCAAAAAGACGCGTGGATTTATTGAAGAATTCCGTACGCTACTGGAAACCTGGTGGTCCATCGCAAGTTCTGCATTTAAAGGAAGATTATTGGAATAGACTACCTGTTTAAAGATGATTCCGTTTGATCCACATGGGTAGATAAGGAGCACAGTTACATTAATTTGGATAATACAAGTAGCCGAGAGGTACTGCAGGATGATGGATGAGAGGATGGAAAAGCCCACATAATAGTAGCCTATTAGCTACAACACGATCCCGAAGTCAAAACATTTTGGCATATTCAAGTTGCACCTTTAGTAAATATTTTTGTTGAAAAAGCAACAAAGTAGTAATGTGTGAATTGCTGCAATTTAGCCTAACATAATACAACAAACATACGAACGGGCTTTCAACATACATCTTTGCCTCCAGTCCGTTTAAATAAAGTTAAATATTAGCCTACTAACAATGAATGGCTAATAAATGTTAAATTACCGTTGGGTGAAACTCAGCAGTTTAGTGGAAGCCGGATCCGCACTGCTCATATCCCCATGCGTTTTATTTCCAGCAGTTGTTGTTGTTATTTTTTTTCAATGACGAAAAATGACCATCACTGCTTCGGAAGCAATTAATAACAGGTTGCCCAATATTTTATTGCAGTTCATCAATGTTTCCTTCCCGCATACGCTATATGTGTGCTACTAAACTGGTGAGCAGCATGTGACAGGGCTACCAAATCACCAAAGCGTTCTGCGGACTCTTGCTCCGGCGTCAACTATACACGGGTCTGTGCCGCTGCTTGCAGTCAGGTAGTTTATTTCATTCTAACCACATTGCAGGCTCATGCGTTTCAACAGAAAGCCCAGCCTCCCAGCACAGCAATATACTAGCTGCCGCTAAACATGAACAGCCGCACACACACCAAGTTCCGCTGCACCCAGCACCGCCCAGCCTTTCATCAATCGATGTACCTCGGTGAATGGAATCTAAAATGTCGTTAAAATCTAATTGTTTTGTGAATGTGTCATTTCCCGATTAGCTGAAAGCACAGCCTGCTTCAATTGAATATGAACATTTAAAAATTAAGACGGCGCTTCCTCTCAGCTTCCGCAGTATGCACGGCAGGGACAGCGGTCGGGTGGCTGCACGTTATAATTAATAGCGTTATGCAGGCCTGGGAATCTCAACCGATAGATGCAATGCAGCACAGGACAGTATGTGGTGGTGTTCCTTCCTAACCCTCAGTAATATTCGGAGCTTTTAAACTGGATAGGGACGCCCTTCTCAACGTGTCAACACTGCAGATGATGAAACAGTTGGAACAGCTATAAAATGAGACTTGGAGGCTGACAGAACGTTTCCCAATATGTTGTGATAGGAGAACACTTCATTTGTGTTGTTGATATTACAGAAGTGTTTGTTTTATTATAAAGTCACCCATCCTATTCTTAGTCTTCTTAGTCATTTTAAAAGTACTATCTCTGGTGGTTGGTGACCATTGCTACAATATGCATGCACATTATTTATTAGAAAGTAATAATGCTGAGCAATGTATGGGTTATTTCTGGGCAAATTACGGAACACAAATTGGCTGCAAGTCAGATAAGACAAAAATACGTTCATGAGTGAGTCATCATTTGAGGCGGAACCACTTAATTCTTGACATAAAGAGCAAACTAACATTTCAGCACAAACTATTTGTAATGTAAAGCTTTGAAATCCATATAAATGCACCAAAATATGGACTATAGTTAGTGCATTAACTAACTATGGTGGTGAACAAGAAGAGTTTAGTTTTGGGGGTGTGGCTATGGGTGGGAAGTGACCAAAATGGTCTCTCCTCCCTGGAGAGACCCACGAGCGGGCAAATCAGCTATCTGAGAGAAGTTTAGAAATGCGCATTATCCCATGCGATTTCTGATCCCAACCAAAAACAGTGGCCTCACTCTTGAATTGGTAATAATGGATAGACGCAAAGCAACAGTTTTCTAACACTTTGTAGTGGCTTCAAAGCATTATTAACAATAAGTACTGCAAACCTTTGCAATAGCAGAAGTGAAGCTACTGGTTCACAGACCCCACTTCAGGTGACTGATACCTTTTCCCCGTAACAACACAGCAAATGCACGATGCCAATGCCAACAGTGACTGCCTGTCCCAAACGGCAGTATATACAGTAAACAGCTGTAGGATTGGGTGTATACAGTAATCGGCTGTAGGATTGGGTGTATACAGTAATCAGCTGTAGGATTGGGTGTATACAGTAATCAGCTGTAGGATTGGGTGTATACAGTAATCAGCTGTAGGTTTGGGTGTATACAGTAATCAGCTGCAGGATTGTGTGTATACAGTAATCAGCTGTAGGATTGTGTGTATACAGTAATCAGCTGTAGGTTTGGGTGTATACAGTAATCAGCTGTAGGATTGGGTGTATACAGTAATCAGCTGTAGGATTGGGTATATACAGTAATCAGCTGTAGGATTGGGTGTATACAGTAATCAGCTGTAGGATTGGGTGTATACAGTAATCAGATGGGTTTTTAACTCAGAAGGTTTGTCCTAGTCCCATCATACAGGCGAATCCCATCTGACCGATTGTACACTAAGTGGGGGGGAAAAAATTGCAGCTGACAGCACGTGCTTTGGACAAAACGTGCGCTTGTTAGCGTTCTCGTAAAATCTTGGAGGATGATGCAGTGGCAGGTCTGATACATATAGCTGGGCATAGTTTGACTTAGAAAGGTTTAGGCGTTTTCTCTAGTACCATGCTGAAAGCGATTTCCATGTAGAGCGGCAGATTGGTGTGATCTTCTGCGGGAGGCCTTTCTCTTACAGGGAGGCCTGGTGAGGCTGACATCCTGCCTGGAGCAACCCGCTGTGTGTGTCCTATCAGGCTCTGCTGAATATTTAATACGCTTCATTTAGAACACAGCCATAATGACTGCACTTGGACAAACAAGCTCCATATAGTTTACCTATAGTTTTTCCTGCACAAGGAAACACACTTCCAGATTACATTACGTTTACATTACTGGCATTTGGCAGACGCTCTTATCCAGAGGGACATGCAGTTGATTAGACTAAGCAGGAGACAATCCTCCCCTGGAGCAATGCAGTGTTAAGGACCTTGCTCAACGGCCCAACGGCTGTGCGGATCCTATTGTGGCTACACCGGGCTACACTGGGATTAGAACCACCAACCTTGCGTGTCCCAGTCGTTTACCTTAACCACTACGCTACAGGCCGCCCCAGATTGTGGAAACCTGAGCAGGCCACCATGCTGTATTCTGGTAATTCCTGAAAACTTCCGGAAATGTCTTCTTCTCCTGTTTTTGACCAGAGATTGAGCACAGGGCTCTGACACACCAGGAAGGTTTTTCCACATTGCCCAGGCCACATGTCATGTAACATTGACCCCTGAGATGAGCTCATAATCTCTGTGGAGGGACTGATGTAAGAGTTGCCGTTGCTGTTGAATAACTTTTAGTTCTTTCTCTGTGGGTGACCTAAAACGCGTTCTGAAGAAAATGGAGTACAGTGCTCAGTCAGTGGCAGTCAGTGGTGCTCTCCTGCTAAATAATGCATCAGCCAGGCCATAATGCTTGAGTAATATGCTGCCTCTACGTGTTTCACTCACCTGAATGGGTAGAGCATTCAACATCAAGTGAACACTTGTGCATTCCCATTTCAAACAGGGGGAGGTCCCTTATAAAAGTTTACTCCCCCAATCTTTTTTTTTTCTCTCAAAACAAAAGTAAAATGGGTGCCTCTGTTGATTTCTACATACAGTGCTTTGCTGCACTACTGCGTCCTACATATGAGGATAGTACCGATGGCACCAGACTGAGTACTGGAATGTTCTCTGAAGACAATGTAGCTCATCAAATTTTCATGAGAAAAACATTTAACAAAATGCATCTTGGGAAGCAGCAGTTACTCCGCCCCCCTGGTGAAATCACTCCACTCATTCCTCCTGGTACACACACTAGATCTTTACTAATAAATTACAGCCTTCTCAAGTTCATGCTTTCAGGATTCATTCCCAGTTTTTTATTTTACACACACTCAGTGTTCAAACATGTGCAGTCTTTAAGGTGTTAATCATTCACTATTTCAATATTTAATATTTTCACATTTCTCTAAACATTTAAGTTTTACTGTGATAATTAATTTGACCATTTCCTCAAAATTTGGCTAAACCTTATACTTACAAAATCCTTTGTTTGGGACACCATTAATAAGAAAGAGAGCGCTGGTCTCAGTAATTACAAAGGGCCTGGTAGGCTATATGTATATGCTCTAATAGAATGGACTCCTTTGTTTAGGACAGTTTTCTGAAGCTACAATTATTTGTTAAAAACCGATGTGGCACACTTCTACGAGCCCTCCGTACAAAAAAAGTGTGAGAAATGTATGATACTGTAAGAATATGAAAATGCTTCCATATGACCCTAAACACCCTGTTAAAGCAACAAAGCAGTTTTTCAAAGCCAAAACCAGGAACACTGGCCAAGTCAGTCACTCGATCAGTCACCCGATCAATCCAACTGGGATTCATAAGCTGCTGAAAACACGTGAAAAGGCAACTAGCCCCCCAAAACCCCAAAACAAGCAGGAGCTGAAGATTACTGCAGTCCAGGTCTGGCAGAGTATCACTCAGCATCTGGCGATGTCTGAGTCGCAGAATTCAAGCAGTCATTAAATGCAAGGGATATGCAACAAAGTACTAAACATTTCATTGACATAACATTAATACTGCGTGTCCCAAATGGTATCCCCCTGAAATGGGGGGATGTGTATAATAATCGATGAGCTGGAAACAAGAATGAGAAGAATTGACAAGTCTCCGTGCCGACAGACCTTATTTCTGTGCTCCCTTCATCCTCTCTGCTACTCACACACATTTTTAAATAGTTTTGTCTCATCTGCTAATGCAACCATTTTGCAACTAACATCCCATGACGTAGCCCGTAGCGCTATTGAACAATTTACTTGTTTCATTATCGGTTTCCCCAGTTTCAATGTTCAATCAAAAACGGTGAAATCTCCCAGCAGATGAAGAACATAAAGAAAAGACATAACATCTTGCAGTGCATAATCTGAAAAACAAATGACCAGAACCGCATTAACACCTGCATCTTAATTGCGAAATTGTGTTTACATCATTGTTTCTTCCCCTTCAAACAACTCCATTAAGTCTTCCTGTGTGAAGATCTGGAGTACTAAAATAGCAATATGCATGTTTTTAACATCATGCTGTTAGCTTCATGATATACAGTCATTTGTTTGTGTGCTATAACCAGTATGGTGCATAAAAATCTGCACACAAAGCTGCACCAAAAACCAAAGAAAAAACTAACAAAATTAACAGGTTTTGAAGGACTGCTATCTTGTGAAAAATAAAACACACACACTTCCTTGAATTTGTTTTCAAAGATAAGGTCAAATAGAAAGTGTAGAGGACCTTACTCTTAAACAATGCAGCCAATCAATTTGCAAGCACACATTTTCCTTATATGGACAGATATTACAGCAAGTCAACCTCCTGTCATTATCATATATCGCCATTTTGTCTAATTAATTCCACATACATTTTCAGCTTCTCATTGTAGTTAATGGCTTAAAAGGTTACTTTTAACCCTCCTATGATGTTTGGGGTCAGTTTCACCAGATTCAGTGTTTGACTCCTCTGAAAAACCAGTTAACCTCTTTTTCATCTTCATACAGTATGATTTTCGTTATGAAATGTTATGCAATAACCATACTGGTATGTTAAGTCCTGTAACAGCTTTGCATACAAATGTGTTCTGTGGGTTTTTTTTGACCCTCTCTAACTGTGTAAAATGTCAGAAAATATACAATTTATCTCAGATTTCTTTGTAGATGATTCTGGTGGCACTTTCCCATCCAGGTGCCAAACTTTCACTTACTGCAACTTAGGCTCTAAAATGAGATGTTTCTCACAGATTTTTCATATTTATGGATAAAACAATAATAAAATAATAATAATTGTGTGTTTATTTAAACTGTTGGGCTCAATTAGACCCCAAACATAAAAGCAGTCATAAAATCTTAATATAATAGGAGGGTTAAATGAATGGATGTGTTTTACAGGTAAGCTGAACATGGTGCCTCCTAAACATGTATTATCCAGTATTATATCTATATATAATAGCATGTGTTTCACTGACTGTAAAATGACCAAGGGATTAGTTCATTTTAATTATGTTTCAGTCTGGGAGCAGTACTGTAACTGTTCTGATTAATCAATCCTTATATTTTGGGTTTCAGTGTAGCTGGCAAGACGACAGAACATTTATGCACAGCCTCTAATTAATTGCTTCACTATGTAATATGCCACCTAGTTTATACCTCTCTGGCTAACATCTATGAAAATTGATGTCTTATTAATTCCTGAACAAGGGACCATAACTCACTGCTTTGGGGGGGAAAAGGGCTATTTTAATATATTGATCCCGTTTCCCGGGCTCTTATAAAAAGCAGGCGTTTTTAGCCGAATGCTTTATTGCCCAGCGTGCCAGACGGTCACGTTAATGCGGAAGGTGCCGGAACTCTCCACTGGCTGTATTCAGTTCCCCCGGGACGTGCCCTTCGGCCTCTCACACGTCCACACGGGACAGTGCTGGACAGAGGCGAGGGCAGACTCAAAATCAGCGGATTTCCTCCCAATCGATGCACAAGCCCCCCCCTGCTCCCACCCCATTAGTGAGCAGCTGTAGAGCTGAGGTGGGAGTGGGCCGCAGCACTGCAGACATCTCTCCCCCCTGACAAAATTATCATTGTCATTTTTGCAGATAAGGATCTTGTAGAATCTTTGGAATAATAGTGACGTTCTATAAAAAGATATTACAGTATGTTCTCGGCTGTCTGGCAGGTACCTGTAGCCAGAGTCCAAATGCAAAGCACAAGGCATCTTGTCATGAAGCCCATTAACCTCCATCAGTGATGTATTCCCTTCTGTTCAGTACCCACGGTGCTCCTACGGACTCGAGAGAAGGCACATTACTAACCACTGCTTCATCAGTGGTCATCATAGCCCATATGAAAGAGGCTGCTCTTCACAAATCCAGTGAAAGAAAACCAAGTTGGATTATAGATGGAACGTGGACCACCCAACCCTCCCCCCCCCCACCTGCTAACAAAGGGCTGGTCTTTTGTTAATAGGCCTACAGGCAAGGATATTATAATATAATTAAGTCACAGACTGAATCCCTAATTAAGATATGCTCTTGTCCTCCAGCAAAGCAGTAAACTGAGCTCTCTTGCTTTCTCACTTTAATTAGTACAACCCAAAACAAGGAGAGTAACTGTTTATTATGATTAAATAAAAACACACGGCACAGTGGCCAAACTGCAAAGCAGGTAATGTCACTACCCACAAGGCCAAAGGGCACCTGCCCAGCCCACTTGAGCAGCAATGAGTTATACACTCCTTTTTCCAGGGCAATCCGCATAATACACGCTCCTTTTTCAAGGGTGATTAGCATTCTGCCCATTGGTACACATAGCTTTCATATAAATAGCTATTTGCAAACACCTTCATTACTTTACGTTACTTTACATTTTTCAATATACTAAATTAGGATAAATATTGCTGAACATACAATATTTATCTAGACACGCTACCATTTATCTGAAGAAACCCTTATTAACCTCCCTTTTCCTAATCTACCAATCCATCCCCACTCACCCAAGGTGGCTTGTAGCGGTGTAATTAAGAGTCATAATGGCTTAGCTGTGTAAAATAAAATACACAGTAAAACGCAAAATATTCTCTCTAAAATCTATTCTGATTCAACAAGAATACACATAGTAACTGTTGAACACTGAGTTGAGAATTTTTCTGAGCTTTGTTTGGATCAGACCTGGATGGCACAGCGGTACCACTGAGCAGGGCTAATTTTAACTTTATGTCCCTAGAAAGACCCAGTCATACGGGTATCTGACACAAACATGGGCGGGTGGCTCCATCCAAAGACCAATTCACCATGCCACGTTATGATAAGCAAGCAACATGCGTCTGCCTGGCCTTGAATCCCTTCCCCCTTGTTTGTCTGCCGCTTGCTAAATGTGACCACCATCATTTACCTACAGCAGGACATTATCTTAAATAATAAATACAAACACCAGAGACGCTGCTTTGTCCTGCCACTGCAGACAGAGGCTAATTCCGCTGATTACGTCCCAGTGAAAAGCTATCATCAATCCTGCCTGTTGACGTAATGACATTTCAGCGACCCGCGTGGTAACATGTTGGCATTTGGCCGCACCAGACCCTGGCATGAGCGTGGAATCCTAATGAGGCCCACGGCCCCTGCGTCCGGGAGGGGCAGTCATGGGGTACAATATCAGCAAACAGAAAAGGGACACAGCTCACCATTGGCAGGCAAAGGAAGGCACGGACCTTCGACTGAAACGTGCACGGGACTGTCCTCGCGCGAGTGCGATTTCGCGCGAATCATCCGCCATTCGACCCCTCCGCTCACAGGTATAACCTCCCCTCCTTTCTTAAGAACATTGCTTTCATCACCGTTCTACTGTGTACGCACAGTTGTCAGAATGTCTGCATTATACTTTTTTGAAAAACCAACGAGTCCAGCCGGTATTTACTGTGGTGAAGCAAGTACATCTTACAAGAATGTAATCCCTTGCCTTGCCTGAGATCTGAACCCACAGCTTTCTAGATATCGGATATAGGATATCACCTGTGAACACTTTTTGTTCATGTGAGTGTTCAGGTTCCTCTGTCGCTCTAATAAGACTGAAGTTTTTGACCCTGGTTTTTCTGGATGTTCCACTATTGCACTCTGCTGGCTATAAGAAAGCATTGCAGACGGCTTTATTCCATGAACTATCAGTGAGGAGGACGATAAGATAATATCAAATTCCAATTACTGAAATCCATTTTGTTTGATTAAAAAAAAAATAATGATGTATTTTTATAAAAAGTTCAATAACAAATAATGTTATTACATTTTTAAATTAAAAAATTTAAATAACTTTAAGTTATACTTTTGACTTTGCAGAATTCTCAATGTTCACATTTGTTCCTGTTAAACTGTTGATCATTTTTTATTACTTACAATAATTTACCTCCCAACTGAACATTTTTATTTACTGTGCTGGTCAAATTGCAAAGCATACCACATCAACAACAACTTCTTACCTTTTTTAACCAGGTCCCCCTTCACTATGGATTCACTGCAAAGCCAATGCCAGTACCACAACTTTCACCTCATGTGGAAAATGTCATATTACAGTTAAAGAAACACAATAAATTGAATTCCGAGAGTATCTGTATTTCTGATTTACATACAGCAGCAGCGGCACAACACTGATGTAATTGTCACTGTTTAACACATGGACTATTCATCTGCAGACAGGTGGCTAAAACAGAACCACAGACAGACAGGGGGCTGAAACAGAACCACAGACAGACAGGTGGGTGAAACAGAACCACAGACAGGTGGCTAAAACAGAACCACAGACAGACAGGGGGCTGAAACAGAACCACAGACAGACAGGGGGCTGAAACAGAACCACAGACAGACAGGGGGCTGAAACAGAACCACAGACAGGTGGGTGAAACAGAACCACAGACAGGTGGCTGAAACAGCACCACAGACAGGTGGCTGAAACAGAACCACTGACAGACAGGTGCAAGAAACAGCACCACTGACAGACAGGTGGCTGAAACAGAACCACAGACAGGTGGCTGAAACAGAACCACAGACAGACAGGTGGCTGAAACAGCACCACTGACAGACAGGTGGCTGAAACAGAACCACAGACAGACAAGTGGCTGAAACAGAACCACAGACATGTGGCTGAAACAGAACCACAGACAGGTGGGTGAAACAGAACCACAGACAGACAGGTGGGTGAAACAACACCACAGCCCCAGGCCTGTGACCCCCAGGCCTCCTGTCTCAGGACTTCATGGATCTACAGAGAGTACAGCCGTCCATCAAAAGCTGCTGTATTTGTGTTGCGGGACACGGGCAAAGACCAGAGACACGTAAACGATGCACTCAAACGCAATACTCCGGCCTCCAGACCCGAACATTTAACGTGATTTACGTTATTGCGCGTACGCGGGTCTGCAGTTACAGTAACGAGGCAGGAAGGTTTTCTGTTTTCTCCGTCTCCACAGATGAGTTCATTCTGCTACAGTATATGCTGCTTGTAAATCTGAGTAAAAGCAGTGCAGGTCTACGCCTGTCTTATCTTGTCAATGGAGCAGTAGCATGAGAGAAGGCAGGTACCCTGACACATCACAGACAAGAGGAGCTAATGAGAAACTGGCCCATATTTACCCTGTAACCGCACACCGTTTGTAAAAAAATAGCAGCAATCTCTCCTAAGAACACCTGATGGCAAACAGTGATGCCAGCATAGACTACTGAGGGTGAGGCATCCCACAGAGACGACATCACCGCCTGAACGTACAAGGGCAGATATATGATTCATGTGCCAATCACTTCTGACCATTAATACAACAAGTTACTGTCGGAGTGTACGCTACATAATATTTCAGTTTATACAAGTGATGTGGAAAGTAGCAAATCACACAAACATTGCTCCGAAATGGTAATCTTGCACCGTATTTTTCCCATAATTATCAGAAATAAAAAATTAACGTTTTTTTATCATGGTCAATGAGAGGTTTTATGTGAAAAAAATCTTATCTGATTAAATAAAAAGAAAAGAGAAAAGAAAAGAGAAAAGATGGATGTGCATTTATAGAAGTCTTTTTGAGCACAATAAAGGAAAATCCCAGTATCTTTCAGTATTTTCACTACCAGATTGTTGCTAATAGCTCTCCCAAACTCATATTATTTTCTGGCTTGTAAGTCTAGGCATATACAGTAGTGTACCATAGGGTGTAATGTACCAAGGCATCTATCAAATGACATTATGTTCATGGAATGCCAGTCGTGATGATTTGTAATCACTTTATTGCATAAAGACTCATTACAAATATATGGGTCACTGCTGTGGACTGCAAGCCTTCAAGAAGCTAACAAGCTGTTTAAATACAGTAGAGTTAATCATGATTTGTACCGCATTAAGCTACATTGATTTGCTTCGATATGAAACTAGTTTCTAAATTAAACATGCATCTTTTAAATTATGAACAAATAGCATGAAAGCTGTGTGTTGGCACATTTCAGTATTAGCTTGGATAGCGACTGTAGAACTAGTAGCCCTTGAACTAGTAAACTAGGATTTATTGGAAGGCTACCAGAAGGGCCTTTGGAATTTGTTTTTCTAGTCTTTGGTTTTTCTTAGAAAACCCACTTCAAATGGGTAATAAACAAACTCGCATATTAAGCTATACCGTCTCATTTGTGCAAAATAGAGCCACGCACTGCACTGTCACCCAGGTGAAGGGTTTTGTTTTTGTTACATCTGTGACACAGAAGTAGGTAAAAACGTACTTCTACGTGAAGCCCCATCTCTGCCCCTTATTGATCAATGGGTAAGTGGCCCATTATGTATTCCAACAAATCATGCGACTGCACCAATTACCCTGCTCATTTTAAACTGCCTGTGGTGCAGTTGTGTTTTTTTTTCTATTGAGATTAGTTCTGTTAGAAATCAGATCAAATTTTTAGTCCTTCCTTGTTCCATTCCAGTCCAATTTTCTGTATTGTTCTTTATTGCTATATTTGGCACTTCGGTAGTTTTTAATAATTTGCGGCACTACGAGAGGCGGTTCCCTCTCTAATTTGGAATGTCCATTTATGCTCCCAACCATGTTCATGTAGCAGCCCCCATTGGACAGAACACGCCGGGACCAGACCTCAGTGCAGACCTAGGGCTTTCCTTCGCAACATGTGCCCAGCCACCTTTTTCTCCCTACGCACCATCAGTGAACTCGCACCCCGGGGAATGGAAGGAGGACCAGTCCATATGCAGGTTCATGCAGACCACGTGTAGCCATACTGGGTTTGCCCATACCAAGCACGGGTTGCCAGACGAACTCCAGTCAACTAAAGGCAATTGCACTAGCATGATCCAGGCTCGAACCCAGACCGCAGGTCTCATCCATGTACCACAGTGTGTCTATGTGCCTATTTCTAACAGCTTATTTTCACGTCCTTGCTTACTTTCCTTACGTGCTTTCATCGCTCCTAACTCAAGATTGTGGAATCAGATTGTGCCAAATAAAATACACTGAGTTTTATACACCATTTATCCTCAAGTTCCGGCAGAGAAAAGTAAAAGATCCTACATACAGGAGGCATCTATCCCCTGCCTTGTATCAACAGACACACTCTCTTCTATATTTCTTCTCATGTATGCCTTGCCTTGGACCGGGTGGCTTCTCGTATCATAAAAGCTATTGGAGATTATGGTCATCGGGAAGGGGTGGAAGGCCTGGATGATATTGTTTTGTGTCATGCATCTTGATTTATGATTTCCAGCCCATTTATGCACAGTCTTGCTCATATGAAGAATAAATAACGGATCACAGCGAGGGTAATAAAATATCCAGGGAAGATGACTGTCTTCTTGGCAAAGGGGGGGGAGTCATGGATCATGTTGAGCCGAGACACTTCCTGTTAATACCACGTGATTTCCTGTCACATTCATCCACAGATTTGCATCGTTCTTTCTCTGTTCTGGAAAATGTCATTTTATTTTTACACACATTCTCCTGCACTGTAGCCACGGATGCCAAGCCTGACCGGAGTGAATGTTTACACAAATGTTCAAAAGAAAAGCGCAAAAGACGGAGGCCAGTCGCCGAATCTTGACTTGCGGTATGAACTGAACCACTGGTATTTTAATTGCTGGTTGGCAAAAGGCAAACCCATTCCACACTGGGCAATTTCCAGGTTGCTTTAGCAGGAATAGTTTCCAGAGCGGGCTTCTTGGTGGAGCTTCCAGTTCACTGTAACGTATAGGCATGTGTGTTTCGGACATAAATTGAAACAGATGTGGAGAGGAATAAAAGTTTATCTATGCCTGTAATCAAGCGAAGGTTTCTGTTATTTGTTTTTATTTAGTCCCTTTTTCCACTGCAAATTAGCCTCGTGCATTCATTGTGTGGACTGCACAGCTGTGAATGATTATGGAGAAAAAAATGCTTCAGAAAATTCTGTGATTCAGTGCAAAATAGCACACAACCAACCATTCAAAAGAGGCTATTTAAGAGGCTGTTGTACAGAGATTGTTCTCTTCAAAGTGCCAAGAGATATCTTTATAGAACTAAAAAAGCATCTCATTACATTAATATAGCCTACATGAACTCCCCTTACCACACACACACACACATGCACACATGCACTTACACACAAATACACATAACAGTATATGCACAAATGCAAACACTTTTGATGGAAAATATCATGTGCAGACATGCAGATATTGTAGACATGTTGCAAGATTTGTCAAGTCCTTAAACCTTAAAATCCTTTTTAGGGAATATCTGCATTTAGGTATAGTGATTTTTCCCTACTTAAATTTCCCGTAAGTATGTTTGAAAGGTGTAGTGTTCACTGACACATTTTACAGGTAACATAAGGACATCAATCTGATGTCATTCTGTTTTAAATTCAAACTAATGGGCCTGCTTCACAAACCCTCTTACTGTAAACATCTGATACTGAGACCTCCAGGTGACCTCTGTAACCCTGCACCGATTGGCCCTGCATTCCATAGCACTGACGCACTTATTGACTGAGCGCTAGAAACCCTGTTTATTTGCCCAAAAGTTGTCTCTCATTAAGATTACTTTTTTGGTCAAATTTCCTCAACCGAAGGAACATGAGTCTGACCATTGAAGTTGCTGTTGCCGCACATCTACAATGTGATTATTTGAATTGTGAAAGAGGAGGTGGCATCATGACCCAGCCTAAATATAGATCAGCTGGAGTCTGGTGCTGGATGCGTAAGACATGGGAGAGGAGCTGGAGACCAAAGGCTAGAGAGGAACAGGAACGTGTGGAGTGTTTCCCACAGAACAGATACAGTCTGTGTTGCTCTTTGAAATGCCTGGCAGCTTCTCTGGTTTGTATTTTTGGCAGTGGGACACCTCTGGGCCCGCGGGAAAGAGATTTCTGTACATGTTGTTGAATGGTGTCTGCAAGATTTTTGGAAGAAGGCTTCAGAGATGACCCTTGGGCCTACTACTTTCTGAATCCAGGGACAAGAAGATTAGATTTGTAGTTTTAGAGAGTGGAATCAACAGTAAGAATCAAATGTTTCTGGGATTCATGTAAAGAACCCTATCTGACTTGCATCAACCCCGAAACAAAGCAAAAAGACCGGAAAACTCTGTGAATCAAAAAGCAATCTTTGGCAGTCAACAGTGATCTGATCATAAAAACCCATAGACCTGCTTCCCTGAGGTCATTTTCTCACAGATTCAGTATTAAACAGACCATGTGATGTCTTATCAATTGAATCTTAACTGTGTGCCTAGGGATGTGGTAGTTCTAACTTCTGTAATATGAGGCTGGGAGATCCGTTATGCCCTGCTGAACTGAGTTAACCAATCTGGTATTGCTGCTGCATGGTCTAGCACATATGCCTCTATGAATCACATCTGAGGAGTTACAAAGCCTTCAGTCAATCCTGGTTAACATAACAAGCAGAGGGAGACCCCAACCTGCAGTCATGCACACATGCATGATGTGAAACACAAATAGGCAGAAACCTACTGTACATTATTACACAGGTATACAGACATAGGCTCAAAAGACAATTTTACCCACAAGCATTCACATGAACACAACACATGCAGACACACGGTATGTCCATATACATCTCTTGTTTGTTTTTTTTTTGGTTTGAACACGTAGCACTTTTTCAGCACTGTTAAACATCTAGAGATCAGAGCAACACTTCAAGCACCATCTAAAGTTCCTTGACAATTCAGCTTTTGGCAGCTCATGTTAACAGTACATCTGTACACACATGAAGTGTCCAACATATTGCTACAGTACACCCAGTAAGCTAGACAATAAGACCATCTGCATAACACCGATTAGTCCCGTTATGTTGGTGTGAAGGCTAATAATTTACATCTAATGCTGTGAAAAGATTAGTCATTTTTTTTGCAGAAGCATTCGGTTTGATTTTCTCAACTTTGTTTGATGTGGGAAATGTAAAATCCTTTTGGCCATGGTTTTAGTTGCAGATTTATAACAGGAAGAGTGGTGAGAAGAGAAGAGTGAGCCAAACCCCTGGAGAAACTCTATCTGCTTTAGTTCTAGCCCATGTTGAGACTACACTATATGGCTTGAAAGCTTATGACTTGCGCAATTTAATAACTTTTTTAAACAATACTGTTCATTTGGAACACGCTTTCCCCCAAAACGGAAAAGCCTGGCCAACCTTTCGATTTAATAAAAAAAGTTTAAAGACGTAACCCACCAAGACGCTGGAGACCATTTCCGAAAACATGGCTAAAAACCTGTGTGTGGTACTTGATTCTATATGTAGATGTGAAAGTATATGTCTAAAATGTGTTTGTGTATAAAAGCACATGTGCTTAGGCCTCCAAGTAGCAAAGTGACTGAGTAGTACATCTGAAAGCCTTCACAAGTACAATGGAGAATTTTATTATCTACAGGTTATAGATCTCTGTGCAACTTCACTGGTCATAATTTGCCATGTTTTCATTCATTCATTCATTATCCTAAGCCGCTTATCCTGAACAGGGTCGCAGGGGGGCTGGAGCCTATCCCAGCATACATTGGGCGAAAGGCAGGAATACACCCTGGACAGGTCGCCAGTCCATCGCAGGGCACACACACCATTCACTCACACGCTCATACCTACGGGCAATTTAGACTCTCCAATCAGCCTAACCTGCATGTCTTTGGACTGTGGGAAGAAACCGGAGTACCTGGAGGAAACCCACGCAGACACGGGGAGAACATGCAAACTCCGCACAGAGAGGCCCTGGCCGACCGGGATTCGAACCCAGGACCTCCTTGCTGTGAGGCGGCAGTGCTACCCACTGCACCATCCGTGCCGCCTTGCCATGTTTTTAATTTACATATTTTACTTTAGCCAGAATTACTCTCGCAGACTACAATACAGATACACCACATTATCATGCAACCAGGCATAATTTGCAACCTGTCTGTGGTTAATATAAATGAGAATAATAGTCTAAGCCAGGGGTCGGCAACCCTGGTCCTGGAGAGCCGCAGGGTGTGCTGGCTTTCGTTGTTGCTTGGCATTGATTGATCAATGAAAGCCGTTGATTACACAGTTAACTCACCTCACCTGGTTTCTTGGGTCTGAGTCGCTTGCTTATTTTAAGGTGGAGACGAAAGCCAGCGCACCCTGCGGCTCTCCAGGACCAGGGTTGCCGACCCCTGGTCTAAGCGATCAAGCTTTGTAAATCTGTAACCTATATCATCATCACTGCCACAGTAAGACCTGTACTTACATTTGAAAGTGTGACACACACAACAGTAAGCCCAGTCCAGTACATTTAACATGTAACAGTTACACACCCATAAAACTCTAACACTTCTCAGATATTCAGTAAACCATCACACATCTCGATTAATGCATCTAAATGCTTCAGAAAGACACTATCCAACCAAATATATTGAATATTGAATATGACATGGAAAAATAGTTGTACCATGCCTTTCGTATTCCTGTAGGCAGCAGTGTGACATAACATTTAGGGAACTGCCTCCCAGATTTGGCACCACTGCTATACCCTTGAGCAAACCCATATGGAAATTTCATATCTCTATTCATTTGTATGTCGTTCTTGATTTTATATAGGGACACATTACTTGTATGTTACAAAATACACTGGGCTCTCTAAAAATGGGCTATAGAAAGTTAGCCGTCGGATCGTGTGTAATTATCTGCCTTGTTCTGAAAATAGTTGATGTACGGAAACGCAATACTTCCATCTAGTGGATAAAATCGGGTATTGGCTCACAGGAATTTCTGATGAGGGACTGTATTGAATGGTACTGGAAGTGGATGGCTGTATAGAACGTTAACCTAAAACATCAAGCCGAATAAATTCAGGTGCATTAATTAAGTTAATCATGTAACAATGCCCAACGTCTTGTCTGTTAATCTGTTATAATATTTAAATATTGGTTCTTTCCGTTTTCTTCCAATGTGGCTGCTGTGTGCGTTTGTGTGCGCGCGCGTTTGTGCGTGAAGGGGTAGTATATCATTATGATATATAATGTGTGCGCACATAATATATCACACACACACACACACACACACACACACACACACACACAGGCTCATAGCCATATATCAATGGCTTTGCTACATGCATATTAGCTGTGCATGTTGTGCCCTTCATTGTCATACTGCGCCTTTACATGTGCTTCTGCATTTGCAGCAACACGCCGGCTCGAGGTGTTATCTAGCTGAACGAGAACCCATCGAGAATGTGCGATTTTGTGGTTGCAGCCCATTCAGTGTTTTTCTGCAGCTTCGGTGTAAGTTCTGAGTACTAACTCAAAAATTGGTTCGTGTTGTGCCTGCTAAACCAGGTGGGCTCCCACCGGATAAACACAGGGTTAAAATAACGGTGGATGCATTTTAATGCACGTGATCAAACCCGTAGCGCAATGTTGTTATAGAACATAACTGTTAAATGTGGAAAGCGACATTCTTTCTTGGTAAAAAAAATAATTGCTTTGGTTTAACTGTCGCTCATACTGGATTGGACCCACAAGTTCTCACAAGACCCATAACGTATTTGGGTCAGTAGAATCTCAAGGCTTTGAGTGGCCGTAACATTCCAAGCTCTGTAAAAACATTTCATATATCCATTCTCAGGAGCGGAAAAGACTTAACATGTGGCAAACCGTTCAGTGGTTTAAAATGCGCAAAGATGACACACGAATCCAGTCCATGCGCTAAATGGAGTGAGAAGTGCAATCGGACAAAACAATACCGTTTGGCCTCACCGCTGGGCATCTCTGGACAACCAAAAACCCCGTTCCCATGAGAAGGTTTTTGTATATAAAAAAAACAAAACCTAAATAATAATAATAATAATATTATTACTAGGCTTCGAAGAATCAGTATGAAATTACACGTGTTATGTGTACACTGCATTAGTCACAATACATTTTTAAATGGGACTGTTTTTAAAAGTCTCCCATAAAGCACTAGAGATACCACAAACCGCACTCCATACCTTGTTATTTCAAAGCTGCAGCCTTTCCTCAGCAGGAGCGCTCTCTTCCTCATAATACCTGATTTCTCCCTGCCGAGGTATACATTAATATCCGAATTCATGAGTGCCGGAAAGTCAGGTACTCCGCGAAGAGAAAGCCGGCTCCGAAGCGGTCAGTTGCAAAAAGACGTACAAAGGACTGCCTGCCGTGAAAGGAAGCAGGAGAAAAATTACCACCTACTACTAAAAACGGAAAGTGAGCCGCAGACTTTCTCCTTCTGGAAAAAAAAAGAAAGAAAAAAAAAAGACCGAGCCAAACGGCTAAACGTGCTGCATAGTGGGGATGCCGTTCGCAAACTCCATCAGCCCGGAAGGTAGACAAGTCCTCTGAAAAGGACGCAGTCTGCACCTGTCCCAATCCAAATCCAAGCTTGTCAAAGAAGAAAGTAACGAGCTGCAATCGACTCCTCCACACTGCTCGTGCTGTAGACTGTTGGCGTTATACAGTACACCACTCCCTCAACCCCGCGACGCGGTGAGTCTGCGGGGTCCTAATGTCTACCGCGGCAGAGGGAAAGACTGTAAAAGCTGCGTGCGTGTGTGTGTGTGTGTGTGTGTGTGTGCTTAAATGCAAAGGTATTGGGACAGTTACCGAATTGTTGTAGCACACTGGATTCAAAATAAAACGATGAATATGAGGTTAAAGTGCAGATTGTCAGCTTTAATGTGATGGTATTTAAATCCGTATCAGGCTATCCTTGTGGGAATAACAGCCTTTTTTAAACATAGCACCCCCATCTTAGGGAAACACTGCTGGAACAAACTGGAGTAAAGGTTGAGAACAAATTAAGCATGTTTATTGTGCGTCAATAACTATGACATTGACACAGGTTACTCTATAGAACTACGCTGGTGTCCCTCAGTGCATTAAATCGAAGGCTTGAGTAAGTCTGCATACACGGGTGCATATATGATTCCGACATCTAGCCAGGCACGTTTGCTGCCCAAACACTGTTAATTCCTCCTTAAATAGTCAAACCCAAAAGGCCAAAACTGTTTGTGTTTCTCTGTTGAAATGTGGTCACATCTTGTAACTCTTTGTCAGACCGCTGCAGCCTTAAATGATATGTTTGTCATTTTTTATGCTAGGGATGCTCCAAATATCACATTTCATTTCATTTCAATGGATCATGGTTTCCCTGATTGCCTTTTCAGCCAGTTTCAATGACAGGGTAACAATCTGCATCTCCTGAACAGGTGGCCACGCAATCCCAGCATTCAGTGTGTTAATTGCTTCCACATGCCAACCTAGTAAATGATGCTTATCTTAATGAGTGTGATGGTTCATTATTGTTTTCCTGTGGCTTCATACTTGTGCTACAGGCAACGCAATGGCATGCATTGTGCTTCTCTTAGCACGACGGGTGTTTGTGTAAGGATTGCCTAATGTGACTCATGCCAGACAGACTGCACTAAGAATCAGACTCATCTTTAGTTCCTGCCTTGTTGACGGGGTGGGTCCTGGACTATTGTCCAATGCTGTGGATGACTCACTCTGTAACCATTGCAGCGTTCATAGTATTATCCGGGCGTAACTCTCAGACTGCATTATTTAAATTTGCGCAGGAGTACGTTTGGTGGGCTGGTTCTGTCTCTCGGTAGCATAGTATGCAAAAACCTTCAAAGCACTTGCCAATGGAAAGGCCCAAACTGTCCCACACTGCTGCTACGCTTCTGCTGATATTTCCTCCTTTGTTGTGATGAAATGGGCATTAGATGCGCTGTTGGCAGATGGCTTCTGCTAGAGAGAAGTCTCCCACCGTGTTGTATTCCAGAAGACAGAGAGGGAACAGCATATCCACACGAGGCAGCACATGGGAGAGACTGCAGATAACTGCCCTGGGGCCAGTCCCCTTGCAGCCATTTCTACAGAATCAATACACACACCAGCACTGCCTCGCCGTCTCCCTGCTGCTGCTCTCAGTACCAAAGGACCAAAGGCCCAATGAAGTTCCTCTCCTGAGCTGTACACAACGTTTGATCATTCTCCTCTCCTAACAATCAAACTGTCCCTTAAGCAAAACAACCGTTTCAAACGAGTCTTTACAGATAAACACGTGGTCACAATTTCTAATGAAATTAAATTGCTTTTCCATCACAGACTATTATTCAGTGTCGTCTCAATGTGCACCACCAGTACCTTCATTTGGCTATTATTATTCTGCAGGTGACTACAGGTCAAGTAAGAAAAATCTATAAAAAATCTATTAATAATGTCCAGACCAATACCAACTAAAACAGTACCTAAACATGATTTTGTCTAGTGAAAGGAAAAAGTAAGAGATGTCAAATTTATTTGGCTATTTTGGTCATTGTTCACATCATATATTACAGGTGAAGAAGTTTCTAGAATAGCAGTCCTTTCAGATGAGTCATTGTAAAAATCATTAATTTCACAATTAATGTTACTTATTGTAATAAGAACTTATCATGATAACAGTTTAACTTGAGATATTCCAATATCTAATCTATTGCATTTACTCAAAAACTGCTTTTCTATTTTAAAATCTACTACAGTATATTTAACACTGAAATGTTTGTTTAATACTTTAGCAGAAATTATTTGTTAGAAATAATTAAGTAAATATCCAGGTATGATCTGCAACTATACAGTAACAATAGGTTTTTTTGTAATTAAGTCGGTACTATCTGAGTTACTGAGCTGAGTTACACATAGCTTAGACACTGGCCTTCATTTCAACTGAAAATGATATTGGCAGATATTAATCTGCCAATTCTGAAGCTTGAATGCAGTTTAGCGTTGCACTGCTTATCTTTGTTTGTAGACAGTCTTTGAAATGGGGTGGAACTTAATTTGCAGTTTAATTTCCTGACTGGGCTGGCCTGTCACAAATACAGTTAGAAGGATTCCTAATGGAGCGGAGTCCTGCTCCTCCTCAGGATGAGGACCAGAGGTGCTCCCTGCAGACTGTGTCCTCACGCAGGGCAGTCTCTGCGAATCAGGAGCAGCTGGAGCAGGGGGAATCGAATCAAAACCCGGCTCCGTCGCTAATCACTAATTATAAGCCCATCAATGTATGCAGTGTTCTTTTTTTGGAGGCATTGATGTCAGTGCGAATTATTCAGTGGCGGGGTTGTGATATTTTACGTTTCGCGCGTAGCGGCTTGGTCAGACGCTTTGATGGGGCTCTTTGAGGACATACTGGCTGGTCCCTTTACAGGTCTAATTGCTCATGAGAAAGAATCTAAATCGGTGACTGAGGGGCTGATTATGCAGGTGGCTCTGCTCATCGAAACAAATTAAACACATTCTGTGGCAAGTTCTGCCTACACCGTTTGCCAGCCACTGAACTTTTAACAGGCCTGGAAAGATTTCTCCTTTGTTGACAAGACCATCAGAAGTACAGGCAATGGCTGAGCTCGACAATGGCAAAGGTTTAAACTAGGCGTTTGCATGAATAGTACGTTCAGTGAATGAAAGTATAATTAGGTGCTGACAGATAAAGCATTCAAGCAATTCTTTTCTGTAATTTTGTGATTAATTTTGTGCATGACTTTCCATGTGACATGTTAATGTAATCATAATTCTGCTTTGGCAGTAATGAACAGGCAGTGTGTGAAATCTGACCTGAGCAAAAAAAAACAAACTTGAAAGCAGTTCTGAACACTGCACATACCAAAACAATTGTTATTTACTAACCAACAATGTTGGTGTACAGGGATCTAGCAAAGAAGCAACGTGGTTGATTTGCAACTTGTTATACTTGCTTGAACTGCATGACTATTGGCTCATGTCAGTACTAGGGAGGTACCCTCGGGTGCGGTGCGTGCTGCTGTAAAGAAAAATGACTGTAGTATGATTGGACTTCACAAAGTCAATTTTAAAAAGTTGCCCTTGACAAGAGTGTTTGCTAAAGCAAATGACCAATGAATACCAGGCACTATAAGATTGTCAGATACTGTATCTGAAATAACAGTTAGGAACGTTTGGAAAGATTGACAGTCGTGACCTCCAGCATAGCCATGTAAGGTCATCCAAGTCCCTTCGGGCCACAGCTTGTAATTACCACAGCTGTGAGTCAGTGAGAAGAGGATTTGGCAACGCGTCAGGATGCAAGCGCCAGACTGTTTTGTAACGGCAGTGGGAGCAGAAAAAAAGGGAGTTCTTATCTCTCTCCGCTCTGCAGAGAAGTTATCCCTCTGCTTGGGACCCCGTTGGCATATTCCGAGTGAGGTGCTCACTTCGCCGCAGTAAATTGTACTTTGTGCTTGTTGCTGTATGCAGTCAGATAAACCGGCAGAAGGTTGGCAATTGCTATTGTAGATAAGGACCACTCAATCCATCATGGGTTAGACTGTAACGGTTAATGTGCCTCATCTTAAGCTACTTCTGTTTTTTTTCTAGTTCGGTTTGATTGGAGACATGCATAAAAACAGTGCGGTGTGCAGTATTCTTTTTTTTTCAGATACTTCGTTGCTGGCTTATCTAGACAGGCATTGGTTCAGTAAATTCACCATGCTTATGCTTATGCCTGAAAGCAAATCCCCCTCACCATGCAGAGACATAGCCGGGCTGTCTGCAGTTATGCTGGACTCTTTTCACAAGTTGACTTCAAAAGCATGATTCAAAAGGGACACTCATAAACACACATTTGATCTGCACTCAGTTTACATTGCAGTTTTCCCACAGGTTCAAAAGTTGAAGTGTACAATGTTCCAGACCAGCTCAGGGTAAAATATTGTGCAAACCTTCTCCACACAGTGTTATGGTCTCTCGTGTTTTAGAATGTGCTTGTTGTTAAGTATACAAACCATAAAGTGACGAATGTTTCAAGATACTGTATTTCTGCCCGTGCTTTTATTGCTGTTGTTTGTGATGTCCTGTCTGATGGCTGGGTAGCCATGCTGGTTTGGGGGGTTGGGGATAGGGCTTGCCCTGGCCTTGGCACACTGGGCACAGGTGTCAGCATATTATGATGCATGGGGGAACAAGGGTAAAACAGTGCCAAGTTCTGACGTAGAACACTGCTCCAGAATACAAATACAAATTGACCTGGAATGGTGACATAGGTAATTCAATATATTCAAACGGCTTGCAGAATAATTAATTGCCCTTGCTGTTTAAAGTTTTATGATTTTTGGCAAAGTCAAAGAACACATTCCAACACATCTGCAAAACAACATCCGTGAAAAATTGGCTAGGATAAAAATGTTCAACATCTGTCTGCCAGCGAAGTCTGTGTTGACATTCAAACATTAATCGTATGTGTTACAACGGGATAGTTCGGTTTCTTTACTTTTTCTACGATCCAATTGGCTTTGGTGTATGTGGAGTGGAGTCAAAGCAATAATAAATCAACCGGGTAAAATAAATTGAAGACCAGGTAATAAATCTTGTCCACCTAAAAGTAAATATGATATTAAATCCTAAATGTGAGCTTGGAATGTCAACAATACATTGACGTGTCACATTTGGAGCTGCTTGGCAGAACAAAATAACAAATCCTGCTTGTGCCGTGTAAGTGAATTTGAGCTTTGTTGCTTATGTCAACTCACGCAAGTGCTGTTTATGTAGTTAAGTTGGAAAGGTGAGGAGCCTTTCTTTGGTTTTACCTGGTTAAAGGTAATGGAAAAGGAGACTCACCAACTCTCCGCCAGCAAGGGTGAAAACCATATTTATTCTGCGATCAGCTGTGTACAAGAAATGGCTGTCCTTCAATCTCTCACTAATTGACTGACTGACTGGTGGCTCCCCCAAGGCAAGCAAAAAAAGAAACCATCAATATGCAAAGTCGCAGGTGCTGAACAAAGCCCGTTCAATCCTTGTTTTTAATGAGACAAGATAAGTGACATATCTGGGTGCAGTTATGAGCTGTGTGGAATGACAGGGAGGGACAGTAAGGAATGTACCAGTAAGAGGAAATGGTGTCAGTGGGTTTTCGACAAATCAGTCCTGGAACGGTAAGGACGCATCTACATTTGTCTTAAATTTCATTATGCTTAACCGGCATCAGCCTGTAGTGCACCTACCCAGTTGCACAGATGATTACTTATGCCACTCATCTTTTTATCTAATTTACTCTGGTCTGGTCTGGTTCTAAGCAAACTTAATTGCTTCATAATGAACATGAATATTATGAAGATACAAGTGCTACAGTTCCTATTGTAGCTTCCTGGTTTGTGTTTCTCCATGACTACATATACATATAAGTTTATATGTTACATAAGGCCTTAGCAGGGTAATATTTGAAAATGCATATTCATTTCTGTCATAATCACCATTTCTGGCGCTTGTGTTGAAACCACTTCTGTGCCAATGAAGTCTATTCCATTTAACACTAATGCCTGTCTTGAGTGGGTAGATGGCAGCCTTTAAAGTTTTATGATATGTGATGATCTGTTTTAATTGGGTCGAAGTCACAAAATTGTACATCTTGTTTTCAGAGTAATTTTGTGACTGCACACATTATCAAACAATTAGCCTGTGGTTTAATATCAGTCGTCTTTCTGCAGTTGTCAGGGTTCATTATCTGATTTAATGCGCAATATTTGATGCATAGCAGGTTGTCGCACTTGTGCTGTTTTAAAATAGTAAATGAGCAGAACAACACAGGGAATTAATAAACTGGATCTAAGTTAACGGGAGAATCCTTCTGAGCATTGTAATTATTCAGTTATTCAGTAATTATCTCTGAGCTCCCATGAATCAGTGCTGTCTGAGCTTGACCTCTACATGGGCGCTGTGTTAACACCGATGCTGTGGCCCTTCATTAAACCTTCTCCCGATTATGTCAAATTTCAGTCCAGTTCAGTCCAGGTGAAATGCACTCAGCGAGCACTTTATTAGGTAGACCTGAACACAAACCTTTTAATGCACATATTTAATCATCCAATCATGTGGCAGCAACTAAATGCATAAAAGCATGCAGACATGGTCAAGAGGTGCGGCTGTTATTCAGACCAAAATGTCAGAATGGGGAAGAAATGTGAACTAAATGGCTTTGACCGTGGAATGATTGTTGGTGCCAGACAGGGTGGTTTGAGTATCTCAGAAACTGCTGATGTCCTGGGATTTTCACGCACAACAGTCTCTAGAGTTTGCAGAGAATGGCGCAAAAAACAAAAAACATCCAATGAGCTAATGACAGAGGTCAGAGGAGAAGGGTCAAAGCTGACAGGAAGGTGATAGTAACGCAAATAACCACACATTACAGTGAGTGTGCAGAATACCATCTCTGAACACACAATGCGTCAAACCTCTTAAGTGGATAGGCTACAGCAGCGGAAGACTAATAAGTAAAAAAAAAGTAAGAAATAAAAAAGTACTAAGTGAGTGTACCTTCTGTCCTTCGAAGAGAATAACACATTTATGAAAATGTTTTTAAAATATATTTGGAGCTGAAAAATGCTTATCCCTGATTTCTGAGAACTAAAAGCATCAGGTTGAATCGAGGGAAAGGGTAACTTTTATTAACAGTGCTGCATCATTTATCACATGAAAGGAAGCATTCTTCTCATACGTTCCCAGCACTCCGGTCACCATGACATCCCGACATGGCTGCCCTTCCATCTGGACAAGCCCTGATCCAAACATCCTCTGCTGCAATGCAGTCTGTTCACCTCAGCCTCCCTTACGGCTGAAACGGTTTACGCACGGGCCAGTCCATCCCGAGTCCTGCTGCAGTTAGCAACTATCCGATGCAAAAAGGCATCACAGGAAGGTCGACGTGCTAATCGGCTACGATACCGCTCCACTTAAAGGCCCAAACAAACGGCTCGGTCCCTCATGGTTTGTTTTGTACAGTAGCAGCGGGTTTGAAGTCGTCACAGTCCCAGGTGAGATGATGCATTCCTGCCCGTGTCAGTCTTAATACAGTGATATGCCCCAAGGTCTGGAATGGAATCAATGTCCGTGGCAGCGCTGGTAGACAAATGATTAAATCTACCTGACTCCCAACCCTACCAGCCACTTAGTCATAACCAACAATCCTATTCATCTACAGCACTATCCGCTCAGAAAGACCTTTCATTTTCCCATGCAGTGCCTTATGAGGGGTGGTTTAATCAGACGCTAATAATACATCTCAGGAGTATGGTTCATAATACATATATATATATATACGCATATGTATTAGAGGAAAGAGCTCTCAGGCTTAGCTGACACCAGCACACCCTGTGCTTGCACGAGGTTTTATTTTATTTCCCCGAAACCTGAAACGCTCCGATCTCATCTTCCCCTCACGCGTCACAGACGCAGAACGGACTAATCAAACACTCCATCGGGGAGGCTAAGCCGGGCTTTGCCAGAGAAGTTTGGAGCTAAGAGGAAGTTGGAGAAGCTCATACATTTTATGAGTCCATCTACAGTAGTACATAAAATGGAATCAATTTAGACACGAAAATGAAAAAATGTAATACGTCCAGTAAAAGTGAATTTTCCATACAGAGCATTAAAATAAACCTTGAACCAAACCTTGGCCTAAACTCTGACCATGAATATTGAGGGATTTCAGCATCACCGCCTTGGCTTTTAATGCAGTGGACCTGGCCCTTAAACATCATTTAGCTTGCCCCTGCCAGCTGCTTTAAAGTTGAGCTGAATATTCATTTGTCAAAAAAGGAAAAATGGCAAGCAGAAGAAGCTGTTAAAATGGCAGACATGGTTTATTCGCGTTGTTGGTTCAGATTGATGAAGTACTGCTGTTAAAAGTGTTTTCAGGGTCAGGTGTAGCTGTAAACTGTCTGTAGATGAGTGCAGAAGAGACCTGCACAGATGACCTCGGGGGTCTTTCAGCGCACTTGTCCCTGATTAGGGGTATGCACTTTTTTGTACATCCCTCTGTATAAGAGCGTCTGCTAATGCCTATAATGTAATGCCCATTAGGAAGAAAAAGCTGTTTATAACAGAGTCTGCTCTGCCCACCTACCAACCACCCCCACCCCCCGGATCCTCCCCCCCTCCCCCAGATCCTGTCTCCCACCCACAACCCAGTGCTGGCAGAGACCAGCTATTAGATCTGATTGAGGTTATTTTTAAAGTAATAATTATAATTCACAGACCTTCCGCAGAGACATCAACTTTAAATACATTATACTCCCCCCCCCCCGCTTTAGCATTATTAGTTTGTGCAGACATAGTAACACACCCTGTCTCTATCTCTCACATGCGTGCACACACACACACACACACACACTCACTCACACGCGCACACAAACACACATTCACTCATGCGCACACACGTAGTTAGTATTGCATTTGACAGCTAAAGATGAGAACTGGTAAAAGGGTGGAATAAAAAAGCCTTTGTGTGTAGCAGCTGTTAGGTTTTCTGTATCAATATGCATAACAGCTTGTTAAGTAAAGCAGATGCTACCTTTTAAGACAGGTGGGACACGTTTCTGACAATGCTCAAATGTGTGTACTATACACTAAATACATTTGACCTTTGACTATTTGCTTATTTGTACTGCTTAAGCAAATTATTAATGCATTATAATGCAAATGCACTTAAGTACTAATCACATATTAAAGGTTTGGTGGTTAATATACAGTAGTCCTGCAATATTTAAGTTTTAAAAGCTGTTCAGAAGGGCAACACTTTGTAGCTCAAATGCTCAAATTTGCAGGATTCTGAGGATCCTGTTATACATGTACAATTGAAGACACAATCTGCACATTTGCCAGTTAATATCAGGAGAGGTGTTTTTGCAGTTTTCTGCATTAAATAAAGGGCTCCTATGCTGTTGACTGAGACAAGATGACATTTCTTGGGCCATATATAGATCCGTCAGAGAGGCTCAGATTGCTTTGCACTTCTCATCTTTAATGAAAATATTTTTCATCACTAATATATTACCTATAACGATATTTAGTTGCATCTGTGCTGCATCTGAGAATATGGATTTCTGGCCCGTCTCAGCCAGTGGTGGCACAGATTGCTTATTTCAGCAGTCAGAAGTTAATCATTTGAGATCAAAATCTTTGTGCCACGTTATGTCTGTCTGTCACATTTTGTTTATTAACTCTGGTCTGTATTGTATTAAGTTTTCACCTGTGCCTCTTTATGCTAAATAGATTGACGCCCTAGAAACAAACAGGATGAAACAAAGTGGGAACAGAATCATGTCAATAGCACCATTAGGGAATATTCCTGCAGGAAGTACGCTACTGTGAGTCACAGTATACACGGCCCTCAGGAAGGCTTCTTACTGTAGCTGTTAGCTGTTGCAGTTGATGTGTCACCAAAGGAGGGTCTTCCCAGTTATCTGCTCCGTGGCTAAGCGATGTATCGACTGCATCCAGGCCCCTTTTCTGTGATGTCTGGCTGCTCTTTTCCAGCGCTACATTAAGAGTACAGGTTTAGGTACGGCTTGTCAGCAGTCTGTAAAAATCAATTTGCATTAAGCGCTTGAAGCCATGCTTTCATGCCCTTATTCCTGCTGAGAAACGATCACAGGAGATACATTACAGGCAATGCTTTTTCCCATGAGCTTCACATAGGTCTCTATCACAGACTGGCTTTTAACATTAGCTTTTCTGTGGCTTCCAAAATCTGAGAAAGGTTTGTGCATACTGAGAGAGTTATTGATAGGCAGTCATATCAGACTGAAATGTACTGTGTACAGTGATGAGAGTGTTAAATATGTTTTTGGTATTTATTTGTATGGAACTGTCTGGGCGGCATTGCTGGGAAATCTATTGTCATGTTAAGGGTGTTTTTAGTTTAGGAATATTACTAGTCGCCTCACAGCAAGGAGGGTCCTGGGTTCGAATCCCCGTCGGCCGGGGCCTCTCTGTGCGGAGTTTGCATGTTCTCCCCGTGTCTGCGTGGGTTTCCTCCGGGTACTCCGGTTTCCTCCCACAGTCCAAAGACATGCAGGATAGGCTGACTGGAGAGTCTAAATTGCCCGTAGGTATGAGTGTGTGAGTGAATGGTGTGTGTGCCCTGCGATGGACTGGCGACCTGTCCAGGGTGTATTCCTGCCTTTCGCCCAATGTATGCTGGGATAGGCTCCAGCCCCCCTGCGACCCTGTTCAGGATAAGCGGGTTCAGATAATGGATGGATGGATGGAAATATTACTAGTATTGGACGGTTTAATTGCATTGAGACATTGTAGGACGTTTCAGTGGCTTTGTCAGCATGACTGCTTTGAGACAGCTGGAAAGTGGACCATCTGCAGCCTGTGGAATTACCTTCAGATGATTAGCAGATTGCCGTAATGCTGAAAGAGTGTCGTAATGATTAAACAATGCTGTTCAGAACAGCTTTCTGTGCCGTGCTCCTGAAAGGTAGCACACAAGGGTATGTTCAGAGGAGTGTAAGGCCTTCATCTTCAACACAGCCCAGCTTCTTGATTTGTAGGCTGTAACGTTTTTGTAACACTATCATATTTTCTGTAAGGTAGTCATGTGGGGGCAGTCATTTACATTAGTGCTCCACAATTATTTTAAGAATGTTTCCGTTATATGCTGAAGCCGACTGAGTCACATGACTGTGTTGGGAGCAATATGTTCCTCTTTTCTATTCACACTCAGAACTACAGATGTTGCCAATTTTCCTCAAAACTAACTAAAAAACAAACTTTCCTTTTAAAGATATTCCCACCAGATATTCCAACCAGTCAATTGTTTGGCTGATGTCAAAATATCAAAAGACTAGAATCAAGACTAGATACTGAAAGCTTTGTTGCAGAAATGCTTCATAAAAACATACTCTCACACACAGTATGTGAATAAAACACATGTCAAGGTTAATTTTCTTTACATTATGTATAAAAATCGTGTTTAATAGAAAAGTAACTTTTCTGATCATTCCTGTGGCTGGACAAAAAGATATGCAGATGTTTTGTATTTGGACATATGTGGGGATACTTGAGGACGTCAAGTTTGACGTCAAGTTTGTGCACATATAAAGTAGCTCTGCATTGGTCCTTTTTTTTGGGGGGGGGGGGGGGGGGGGTATTTTAGTATAGCTTTTGTGTACACTGTATGTACATGCTCCGACATGAATTTGTTCTGTCTCAAATTTCTGAATGGTATAAGCCTCTTAAATCTTTTATAGGACTAGTGTAGAGGTGGAAATTGCTCTCCAGTGGGCAATGTGGAAAGGGATAAAGGGACAGGAAAATGACATTGGGAAAGGTCAAATTAAATACTAATCTTGTCTTTGTACTGACCTATCAGGGAGAGGACAAAAGCATTTAATGAAATTATTTGTACTGACGTGTCCAAAGGAATGTTTTTCAGTGAGGCAGAGATTTTATACCCAATTAGGTATTGTGTTTACAGTTGTGGACTTCAAAGCAGTTCCAGATGGCTCATTCCATTTCCCTTACTGTACACTGCTATTATTCAACTGTTGCTGAGAAGGTGAACCAGTAACAGCCAAAGCCCCAGTCCTCTGTAGTAAACACTTCATTTTTTAACAAGACCATCACAATATCATCCACTGAAAATAAAGTCACACTTTTCATGATCAAATCTCATATTTGACATAGTTTAAGGCATACCACTGATAGTTATTCGTGCATTCAAAAACAATGATGGTTACATAAGGCTTGGCCTGATTTATAAATGGTTAGAGTTCCTGTAAATGAGTTCTCCGTATGCTGGTTCAGTATATCCCCCAGTGTGCGCGCTGGCTCCCGCTGTCTTTGCACTTAAGGATTCCCCGCTGAGATTACTCCACAAGGAGCAAACACTGCTCGGCAGCACACCTCGATTTCATCCACAAAGCCGGGACAAAGACGGCCATTAAATGTTGATGTAAGAAATGACTATTTTGATCTTGTTATCTCAGGCATCCATATCACTGATCAAAGATGAGTCAGACCACTGAAGAGCCTTCATTACCATTAATTTGGATTCATGAGAATGCAAAGATATTCTGACTACATGGTATGATATGGTAGGCTAAAATGGACTGCTAATATATTTCATTGATTTAAAGTAATCATTATAATGTATAATTTTTATAATAGCCTCAAGGGTTAGAAGATTGATCCTTTACATCACCATTACATTGAACAAACTGTTCACAGTTATGGTCACAGGTATTCACTCTCTTTTTATAAATTATGTCATTTTAAGATTTGTTCTGTGCTACCAGTATAATTTCATCAATGTACGGATTCATTGTGTCTGAAAGAACATTCCTGTGTGCTCTAAACTCTTACATGCAGTACTATATTTTATGATTGCAGTATTGTCTGTGAGTTTCATACATAAATAGAAAGCTTGCATCATTCTTTGTGTGCTGCCAGCCCTTAAAAGCTCTGCGACAAATAATGTTTATTCTAATAACCTTATAATACAATCTTGGATGGATCGTTCTTATTCACGTAACAATTTCCTTGACGGCAAGATTCTGTGTTGGAGGACAAACAGCCGTAATGTGATCAAACACAGGGGTCAAACTAGGCCTAGACGAGATGGCATCCATTAAAAAGTATTGTGATGGGGCCCAGTCAATATCAGTTTTCATATAAGGGTCGAATGTTTGACCTTTTACATTATTGGCATTTGGCAGACGCTCTTATCCAGAGCGACATACAGTTGATTAGACTAAGCAGGCGACAATCCTCCCCTGGAGCAATGCAGGGTTAAGGGCCTTGCTCAAGGGCTGTGCGGATCTTATTGTGGCTACACCGGGATTAGAACCACCAACCTTGTGGGTCCCAGTCAGTTACCTTAACCACTACGCAGTTCAAACGTAGCCTTAGTTATAACTTAAATTCCTACTAATTTAAGTAGGATTTATGCATTACCAACATAAAAGTGGTGCCTACACCTACACTCAGCAGGTGTAATCACACAGTCACTTACAGTAAAACAACATTTATTTTCTGCATGAAGCATTTTGCAACTCTGTAATCAAGTAAAGGTTTCATTTATGGATATATTTTCAGTAGCAATCTAGCCAGCTATGATTCCAAGTGAAAGACAGTAAGGAGATACAATTTTGATTATTGGTTCCAGTAAGGTTAGTAAGGCTAATGACTTTACGCCCAAACCAGTTCGGATATGACCAGTCTGGATAATTAAGTAATCGTGGTGCCACAAGATTTATGAGCTGATTTCATTGTAAAGTACCTCGTAGCTAGTTACTAAGCCTCAAGTTTGGACTTTAAACTTGGTAAAACTGGCCCTAGGGATTTATCAGCTCATGCTAGCTTGAATATGAGGAAGTTATATGATAGAATGTATTGAAAGTAAACTTACCAGTGACAAAGTGATCTGATCAAATTTGTGTAGATAAAATTAATTCTGGAATATATACTGATATACTTATATTGCAAGTACACCTTGCTCTTCCTGTTGGTGAATAAATGACATGACCCGATCAGCTTGATTTGAGCAGCCATTGAAGCTAACCATAATGAGTCTGTATTATCACTGTGTTTATATGTGCTGTAGCTGACCTGACATTTAAAAACAATCATTTTGGGCAGAAAAACACATGCAGTCGTTTGGACCGGTCGTCCTCCGGCATTGCAAATGAGTCAAGGTCACACGATTTGTGACGTGTATCAAGAACAATCCATAAAGTACTTAAATGTAGGCTAATAATAAAACAGTTTCTAATTTCTTAAAGTGTTGACATTTTGGAGTTGTTTTGCTTATGATGCTACAGGGTGGTGATATCTTGCTGGGATCAAAGTGCCATTCGTCTGTCGGTCTGTCAAAGCATGTCTGCAGAGCAGGCCTCACACTGTTGAGGGAAGTCCCTCTCCAGAGGCTGTAACACTATGCTTTAACATCACATTAATATCCCCTCCGCTGCAGTCTGTTAGTAGGGAAACTGACGAGACTGACTCATTATTATATAACTAGCCAGCTTTAGGGAGAGTTACTGCCTCACAGAGTTCTTTAGAGAGTTCTGCCTAGAGAGTTGATCATGGTTACACAATAAGGGACTCAGGAGACTTAGTACTTCATTACTAAGAGGCAATGTATTTTCTGCCAGTAAAGATGGAAATGCTTTGGTCATGTTGGTAATATTTCATTTAAGTTGATGAGATTTTGGTTATCTTTATTTTGTTGATGATTGTGCGGTTCTTGAATCAGTGGACAGCATCACCACGGCTTATATGACTTAAACCCCTAGACAATTGATTTGTCTTGGTGCTGATCTGGGGTTTCTGTTCTGGGCTCAGCTCCTTGCTTCAAATGTACGAGAAGGCAAGTGATGTTTGTGTGTGGCAATTCACACACAATTCACAAAGATCAGTCACACCCAGTGTTCATTCTGTGACACAGAACTGAGCTGGGTATGTTTTCATCAGGAGGTCAGTAAGACTGCCTTCTGCCTTTTGGCATATGTGCAGACACGCAAAGCACACGTACCCACACACACACACATGTATGCACACAAAAACAGACATGCACATATGCACACACACACAAAAACAGGCAGGCATGCAGACGCACGCACACTAAAACAGACACTGACATAAACACACACAAAAGTAGATACACGTGCACACACACATACATGTATACTTTAACAAACACAGATATTTGTATTGCCTGCTCTGCCGCCCACACAGGCACATGCATGCACAGATGGCATGTTCTGTGGGAGATTGTGTATTTATACTGCATACATTCACAGTTTCTTTCACAACCAAATCACTGTAGTTTCACTGTTGCAGCATTTTTACTATAGCTAGATATTCAATATTATGTTGTGTACTGAAACCGTGTCTCGATACAAGGAGCAACACATTATCAAAACCACACCCGAAAGTGGAGGTACATTTTTGTTCTTCAAGGAACAAATTTCCCAAATGTACCCTGGAAGTACAGTAATGTTCTCTTTGGGTACAAATGAGAATGTTCTCTAAGCAAAAAGGAACAGTTTAATTATATATTGCTGTTGAGGGATACAGTTCTATGTACTTACCTGGTGCCGCCCCAGCAACAACCATCTTCTCATACCTTTATTTCTGAGAGTGTACGATGATATTACTTTCCAGAACTACAATGATTGCAAGGTCACAGAGTATCAATAAGATTATTCAAATCAAATTATCTGAAGGACAAACTGCTCAAAAAATGATTACATCAGCATCACAGGTTGGATATTTACACAGTCTATTTCTCCTTGTATATATTTGCACTTTTACAGCAGAAAAGTGCATGATGATATTTTTAAAAGGTCATCCTTGTCGATTGGGGAGGTCTGTATGGTGAGGCTGAAGCTGCTGCACTGGGCTTTGGTGAGGGGAGGTCTGTATGGTGAGGCTGAAGCTGCTGTACTGGGCTTTGGTGAGGGGAGGTCTGTATGGTGTGGCTGCTGTACTGGGCTTTGGTGAGGGGAGGTCTGTATGGTGTGGCTGCTGTACTGGGCTTTGGTGAGGGGAGGTCTGTATGGTGAAGCTGCTGCACTGGGCTTTGGTGAGGGGAGGTCTGTATGGTGAAGCTGCTGCACTGGGCTTTGGTGAGGGGAGGTCTGTATGGTGTGGCTGCTGTACTGGGCTTTGGTGAGGGGAGGTCTGTATGGTGTGGCTGCTGTACTGGGCTTTGGTGAGGGGAGGTCTGTCTGGTGCTGTACTGGGCTTTGGTGAGGGGAGGTCTGTATGGTGTGGCTGCTGTACTGGGCTTTGGTGAGGGGAGGTCTGTATGGTGAGGCTGCTGTTCTGGTCTTTGGTGAGGGGAGGTCTGTATGGTGAAGCTGCTGTACTGGGCTTTGGTGAGGGAAGGGGGCAGTCTTGTAGATTTTCCAGCTCCGTTCTGCTGCTGTTCTGAGTCTTCTCATAGAGCGACTGGGACTGGTGAAAGCAGCTCCAGAAGATTAATCAGGTGTATAAGTGTCCATTCCTTCTGGCCTCCTGGACCAGGGCTGAGTAAATGCATCTCAGAGAGAAGTAAATCAGACCGCAAAATGCTTATGCTTCACATAGCAATATAAATGTTTTATAAGCACATTATGTAGAAGGTATGGCACCTCAAATCATTCTCTTTCCAATGTGAGTTTCTTTTTTGGAAGTACATAAACTCTTTCCAATATGATTTGTTTTTTTTTAAATTAAATAAAAATCAAGATTCTGAGATTTACAAGTGTCATGACAACTATTTAAATTAATGGCCAAATTAAAGTCAAATGTAGATTGCAGGCCCAGTATTATTCACACACATCCTTTATTTTTCAGAGACTTTCAGACTGAAGTGCATATTGTAATGAATTCCTGAATGTAGCAATATTGCAGTCCAACATTGGCCACGGATGCACAATGAACGTTTGTGCACTCACCTATTGAAAGGTTTTTCCTCTAGCTTGGCCTCTCCTTCTAAAAAAAAATAAAAAGGCTATATTGAACCAAGATGCAATTATTTTTCTGTCAATGTGAAAACAGAGAGGCATTCTTATTCATCAATTGAAATTTGATGACACAAATATCCACTGCTTGGATATTTAAAATGTACATTTTTTTGTACAAGTAGTTATATAACAAGTAGTTATATATTTTCATGCAACATCAGCATTTTTTTCCTGAGATTGGTATGATTAAAAATGATTTGTGTTTGGATTCTTCTTTCTTTGCTCAATATACCTTGATTTGAAATATTGCTATCAACAAAAGTAAACAACATTTATTGACCTGTGCTCCATTTTTCCTCTATTAAACTCTATTCAATTATACCTGCATTTAGAAAAGCCTTCCTCTTATTGTTTCTAAAAATACACTATAAATACTCTTATTGGGCTGGCAACTTTGTTATGTTGATAAAAATGGAAAGTCATTTTTGGAGACATTATTAAACTATTATCATGTGACATGTGTCTCACAAGCAATTTTTTTGCAACTATTTCAGAAGATTGAAGTAAACTTGTGATGTCTGAGGTTTACATACTACAGTTACATCCATGCATGACAATTTGATTGAAGAAAAGCAGGTTTAAACCAGAAACAGAAATTTGAATGTATAATCTGCTAAAGAGTTTCAAGGTCAAAGAGGGTTTCTGTTCCAGGTTTGTGGCTCATTAAAATGACCTTAATCGGATGATTGCAGTGTATATGCCTGTTTATTCATTATACAATGCTCTTATCAGAAAAATGTGAAGGGGGTCATACAGGAGCATTCGCTTAACCTTGGAACAGGGATGGGATGAATGAATGCCTTGCTTTGTATATACAGTGGGCTCTATAATTATTGGCACCTTTCATAAAAATGAAGAAGAGAAGAGAAAAGGCTGCATATAATACCCAACACAGACAATAATCTATATGTCAAACATATGGGAAAACTACATACTTTTATTGCAATTAATTTACTGTCATGATTCAGTATATATATTAAGTAATGATCTCATTGTTTCTGAGCATTATTGGCACCCCTAACAATAATTGTAAATAGAATCAAAACAGAGAAATTGACAATAAATGTGTACTTAAATTAGGTAATCTCGGTCTGAAGGAACTGTATATTGCGTCATTCACTTCCTGTTTCACTGGAATATAAAAATAAGGTAACTACATGTAAGATCCCTTTTATTCTTTGTGGCAGTTCTTTGTGACAAGCCAAAGAACTGCAAATTCAAAAGAGACATATGGTAACTGACCATCACAGATCTGGTAATGCTTACAGAAAAAACATTATACTTATCCTGAACAAATAAACTCTTTGGAAGGGTGGCATGAAGACAGTCCTTACTGCAAGGAATGGTAAAAAATGCCTACAAATGTGTTCTTTAACCTTATCACAAAAGACAGAAAAGATAAATGGCAGTCATCATTGCCAGGGGTGTTTGCACAAAGTATTAAACCATAGGTGCCAATAATTGTGAAACATGTTTTTTGGGGAAATAATACTTATAATACTTTGGTTGATTCCATAGAATTATTACTAAAGCAAACTACGCTTTAAAAAGATTGCCTAACTGTATTTTTTGGTTTACAGTATTTTTTGAGAATATTTATCAAGGGTGCCAACACAGTAATTCTGCAGCCCACTGTGCATGTAGCTATACATAAAATATGAATATTCTCCCTTATACCACAGCACTGAAAAATAACTGACCACCTAGGGAAAATACGGCATTCTGATTGGCTGAGGTGTGTCACATGATTCATTTCATGTTATCTTGCTAATGAGAACATATATCTAGAATTTTTTCACAGCTAAAATATCCAACAAATATCAATGCCGGCAAAATACATTACTACACAACGCATTTCTAAGTGAGAACAGTCAGCTCCTGAGAACAGTCAGCACAGAAGTACATATTTTACGAGTGTGTACTTGAAAGTAGCCAAAGTTACAGATTTCTATTTCATTCTGAATAGCAGTAATTGATTTGAAAATTGATTGCAGTCAGCAGGACTGTAAATCCTATTTAAAAAGTTGCATTCAAATTCCATGATTTGAATTGATTTGTGCACTGAGGCAGGAGGGAGTCAATCAGAAACCAACCTTCCCCCATCACAGGGCTACGGTTGTCAAAGGCGAGGGTGAATGAGTGCACTCCATACTGGGGAAGAGAATAGCTTGTACTACACAGGTGCTCATTTATAAGATAACCCTCATGTGTGGGAATAGACTGGCATAAAATGGCTGAATATTTGGGACTGTTAGCAGGGAATCATAATGTCATCAAACAGTCTAATAATTGGTTCTGTATTCTATAATTATTACAATTTGGTGCTTTCCCAATGTTGATGACTCACTCTTGGTCTGTATATAGCGAGGTAACAGTAACTGCATGTTCCTTTCCCTTTGTTTGTGTGTGTGTGTGTGTGTGTGTGTGTGTGTGCATGCATGCGCCTGCGCGTGTGTAACAACTGTTTGTAATATCAACTCTGATGTCAGATTGTAGCATGGTTTAGTGTTTTCATGTGATCTGTAATTTTGACGTAATTGGACAAATCAGGCTTTTGATGTGCATAATACTTTTTTTGTAAATAAAATAAAAACACTATCATACCTTCCTTCTTCCAGTTCCGCTATGTGAAGGTCATGGAGTCAGACTCTGTGTTTAACCATCAGGAACCTTTTTAATAAAAAGTAAACATAGCTCAGCGCAAATACTGACAGGGAAGCCAAAGGCTGGAGTAAAGCAGTACAGGAACACACAGGTCTGCCAGCTTTTTGGGAAAACGCTGATATTTGTTTTATTGGATTGGGGGATTGATTGGATTAGATACCATCTGACAATAACGTCATCTGTTAGCAGGCGAGGAAGAGAATCAGGACTGTGTCCTCTGTAAAGAACATATGGAGCCAGTTAACAACAGATCAGGATTTATGATTCATCTCCCTCTGAGGCCTGCTACCTTTGACTTTGTGAACAGAATTGCTATTGAATTGATATTGATGAGGCAGAATTGCTCTGAATTTAATGCCACATTTGGTTGACTAGATTTACAAAAAATGCTTTCATTGAAAAAGAAACACTTGCAATTATTTGCTGTTGAGGATGAAAGTCAACATTTGATGTTAAATTAATGTAAAGCCATATGAATATGGAATTTTAGTTCCATAGCCATTAATGGATTCCAATATAATGCTGGTGAATCCCAAGGCCTTCAAACTTTCAATTATAATCTTGCATTTGAGTTCTGTGTTGTCTCAGTGAAGTCACATTTGTTATACTCGCCTTTGAAGGTTAGTTTTATTTAAAATATAATTGAGTGCTTTGACTAATCATGCAGAATAAGCTGCTCATTTAGACTACCGAAGGTGGGTGTTTTACAGTTGTGTGACTTCACAGAGCTGTACACAGAATTCATAGAAACAGCACAGTGCAGAGGTCTGTTCAACACAGATAGTGTGTGCCCCTGTAGATTCATTTAAACAGGGCTTTCAGGTGTACAGTGCTTAGGGTTTTATTTAATTTGGAACAACAGAATCACAACAAAACATCACATTTTAGACCTGTGATGGTGCTTAAGAGCAAGGCCTTTTCGAATTCACCCATTTAAGCTAGCCCATTTCCTGCTTTGAGGGGAATTTCACATTGCTGTTTTGTTGATGGATGTGTACATAGTAGAGACACTATATTTGCTTAAGTAATATATTTCCTAGTCTGTGCTGCGGCAGAGATGCATATATAAGGTCACCACCACAGTGGGAAACTCAAATACAGCACCTACACTATGTTACCGTAATGGTATATGGAACTGAAAGTTAAATATAGGCTTTGATGAATAGAGTTTGATTTCTTTTGGGATGCAATGAGGGGAAAAAAGTAAAGCCTAAAATGCCAGGATCGCTGGGTATTGTCAGTAGCCATACGTGGTACTCTTTTCATACCAAGGTGCTGCAATGAATTGCCGTTGGCCTTGCTTAACACCTGGGTGAGAGACCAGGAACAACCAAGTTCCTGCAGGAAGCAGTGCGCGTGGCCCTGATGGTAGGCTGATTATGACTCATTACACATCCTATTGCATTGTTAAAAAGAGTAGGGTATTAACCCTGGCGTCCAGGCAAAATTGCCACCAACCTAGTCATGCCATTCTACATTGACTATCCCAAAGCAATCCTTAACATTGCCTACCCTCTTTGATTTCCCCAGGTGAATAAAGAATAAACTCCATTTTACGGTTGTGTTGTCTTAAATGAGGTTCACCGTCACGTAATTCATTATGGAAAAATATTTGGCTCCCAAGTGAGCAGTGAGAACATCCCACTCTCACACAGTATGATGTCCTGCTAATATTGAATTAACGCTAATTAAACAAGTGTTACATTAATGTGTTTTTTAGGAGGAGCGTCCTCTGTTCTTGACATTTCTGTGGAAAACCCAAATGCAGTCAATTATGTGTGATGATTCATTGCAGAAAGTAACCAGATTATTATTATTTTTTTTGACAGGGCTGCTGTGCAAGGTTAATTCACTGTATCTCAGCTACTTCAGATTCCTATTGACCTTTCGATTTAATTTCATACTACTGTTGTCTACCACCAGCCACCAAACTACATTCAGTATCTAGTCTTCCCGACCTTTCATGAAAACATTTTCTTATAATTTAAACTTGGAATTGTTGCTTTTCTTCACACATCTCCATTCAGATTGCTTGTGGACAATAGAAATACTTGAAAAATTGAAAAATTGCAAATGCTAGTTTTTGACCTGTCCAACCCTGCTCAGACCATGCAATTCAAATAAACAAGTTATGGGCAAATACTACAGAAAGTAGTTTGAAAAACAGAAATAAAGGATGTGTCTGTAGATAAAAAGAAGAAAGGGGTTTTGCCTCTGGATCATAGCCTACTGCAGATAAGACCTTGATTCAGAGAAAGCCTGATTCGTGCTTCACTTTTAACTGAATTGAACATAATCCTTGAGCCAAAAACCATGTTGACCTTAGTACCTGCACTGCCAAAATTAACATTATTAATACTGTATTGCAAAAGACTATTGTCTGGCTTCAAAGCCTGTTCTTGGTTCCTCCGCTATTTTCTAGACACTTGATCAAGTCCTTTCTGCATCACTGCTGGAATCTAAGGTACAGTTCCCACACAAATGGGGCAGCCTGTAGTGTAGTGGTTAAGTTAATGACTGGGACATGCAAGGTCGGTGGTTCTAATCCCGGCGTAGCGACAATATGATCCGCACAACTGTTGGGCCCTTGAGCAAGGCCCTTAACCCTGCATGGCTCCAGGGGAGGATTGTCTCCTGCTTAGTCTAATCAACTGTACGTCGCTCTGGATAAGAGCGTCTGCCAAATGCCAATAATGTAATGTAATGTAATGTAATGTCTCACCACACCTTTCTGACTGCTCTTCCCAAAAGGGTTCCTCTTATCAGTCGTGTTTCTTCTCCAATCAGTCCCCCAGTGGTGGAATGAGGGCTCCACCACAGTAAAGGCAGTGGAGTTACCGCCCGTCTCCAGCTGCAGACTAAACACTCACTCTGAGAATTTATTCCAAGTTTGAGAACTCTACATATCTACATTTACCACTACAGTCTTGAGTTAAATTGCTGCCAACAGCACTAGATCCTCAACCTCCCTCTTAAACCCACAACAGGCACTTAATGTTGGGGATTGATGTAATGGCCAATCCTATCTGTTGTGACATCGATGACTTGGTATCGTCTGCTCTTCGCCTAACCATTTCGTACGGATGTTGTAAATCACTCCACATAAGGGTGTCTACTAAATGCTCGAATGTAAATATAGATGAAGCTGAAAGAGAGCTTGTGCAAGTCTGCATGTGAATGCTAACATCTTCAACTGCAACACGAACAGATGTTCCTCATAAACAGCAGATGCGGTCATTTAGCAGCCCTCTGATGCCTCGGGTGAAGGGAGGGGGGCCACGTGTTGTTGGAATTCTGCGGGATCCCATTGGACGCAACCTCTACGCTCCGGTGCTCCAGCCGGGAAAAGCCCTGCTGCTATCGCCAGAGCGACAATGCATTCGTTGACCTCAATTCCCGCCTCCATCCATCTCTCTTGGCATGCTTCTCATAACAAGGGGGTTGACGGTTTACATCTTTGGGGGCTGTCTGACTTCCTAATAAAGCCCGGGCACAGTGAGGAGACGTTACAGTGAAGTATCCGCAACGGAGCCACTCCACCTGCACCAGGCTCCGGCGCGCAACAGGTCCAGCCACAGCGTACAGGACAGAGCCTGCAGAGAGTCGGGCTTAATTCATTCTCAAAAGTGTAGCGGGGAATTCAATTAAAAGAAAATTGGTACGCTTTACCTACATACAAAAAGAACAGCTTGCAGATGAAACCTTAGACCAGGGGTCAGCAACCCTGGTCCTGGAGAGCCGCAGGGTGTGCTGGCTTTCGTTGTTACTTGCCATTAATTGATCAATGAAAGCCGTTGATTACACAGTTAACTCGCCTCACCTGGTTTCTTGGGTCTGAATCGGCTGCTTATTTTAAGGTGGAGACGAAAGCCAGCACACCGTGCGGCTCTCCAGGACCAGGGTTGCCGACCCCTGCCTTAGACTTTTTTTTTTTTTTGGACATCCATCTTGTGGACATTTATACACCGTCAATTCAATTTGTCACTTATCTCACTGCAATTTATAAAACATTTCACAGGTCCAGTTCCCGAATACAGGTTATGGAAAAAAAAGAGAAGAAAAATCATTAAAAATGACTGGGGTCAGTGTGCGAGAGAAGGGAAGACTGATGGTTGTGAAGTGGTCTGACTCAGGACAGGCGGGAGCTTGTGTGCGCAGTCAGAGATCTCCTACATTATTGATGTTCTGGAGCGATATTTCTCATCAGGCCGGGCTTGTTCGGGTAGATGTTTCTCAGAGCCGGTGACTCTCAGTAACCTGAACGCTGATGTGAGAAGTGGGGTGTCAATCTCCCCTGTCAGAGCATTCCCACCTCCTGTCGGGTTCCTCTTTCAGCAGAGCGAGGGCACGCCAATCACACAGCATACACCTCACATCGCAGGCACGGTCACTGTTACATAGCTACATGTGACATGCCACATATCTGAAACCATACATACAAGTCCTTGAGAAATATGCGTCTGAGCTATAAAGAGGCCAAATGGACTTAGCTGTACATACATGACCTGTATAATGGACACATCTTTTGGAAATGAAATTATCATCTTTAAGTTAAAGCGATAGCCAGTGCTCTCATGTCTCTTGAAAGCACTAAACATCCATTTTCATACATTGGTATGACAGGAATTGTTAACTTCTCCATTAGTGTTCTAGCCCATCTGCCAGTCAGCTGTCATTTAGTCATTATTCTGAATCTGAAATGGTGAGTGCCTTAGCTTGGCAACTGCGGAGCGTTCACCGGGGTTTGAGCAGGCAGGGAGAGGGACTTTAAGATGCTGTGCGCTTCACTCAGTTTCACTCTTTCACACACAACACAGACCAGCATTCACAATCCTTACTCGTCGTTTTATCTCCATGTTCTGGCTTCAACATGGGGGCGGCCTGTAGCGTTGTAGTTAAGGTAAACGACTGGGACAGGCAAGGTTGGGGGGGTTCAAATCCCGGTGAAGCCACAATAAGATATGCACAGCCGTTAAGGCCCCTTGAACAAGGCCCTTAACCCGGCATTGCTCCAGGGGAGGATTGTCTCCTGCTTAGTCTAATCAACTGTACGTCGCTCAGGATTAGAGCGTCCACCAAAATGCCAATAATGTAATGTAACATGGTGTCAGCGAGAAAAATCACTGAATTCCCGTAAAAGATGTGAGAAACATAATGAATCATGAAGCAGGACAGGAGTAATCTGCGACCCGCTGTCTAAATCTATACGCCCCATATTGCTCATTGGTAGTCCCAGTGTTAACCTAAGGAGGGCATGTGGAGCACTAAACAGTCTTTTATTGGTTTGAATCCTCATCAGGGCACTGCTGTAGCATCATTAAGAAAGAGAGCACAGATTCTGCACAGATAAGACATTCTGCACAGATAAGATTCTTTCAAAACTAATTCAATGAAAGGTCCTAAATAAATGTACTATACACTTTACATTATATTTTAGTCATTTGGCAGAATAGAATCAAATCAATATTTTTTGTGACCTTCGGTGTTAAAACTGCATCATGCGACATGGCTCAGGCAGTAAGAGCAGTCGTCTGGCACTTGGAGGGTTGCACTTGGAGGACACCTAACCCCCAATGCTCCTGACGAGCTGGTCGGTGCCTTGCATGGCAGCCAATCGCCGTCGGTGTGTGAGTGTGTGTATGAATGGTTGAATGAGAAGCATCAATTGTACAGCGCTTTGTATAAAGGAGCTATATAAATGCCAACCATTTACCATTCCCTGAGATATAGAACTGCAGGACAGCGTTTGCTAAGACATGCTGGAGAACTTGCCAGTTCTTCTGCATACTTTGGTTGGGTCCTTGCTTCTGATCTCAGACAGCCTTGATCAAGTTTTTAAGTACAAAGTAGTTAACTGCTTACAGTAATATGTTACTTTTTTAAAATTAAATACAAAAATGTCTCTGTAAAATTAAATCTTTTGGAAAATGAATATTTGGATATCTCAAATGTGTTCTTTTATACTAACACACAGAAAAAAATAAACGTATATATAATAAAGTCTAGGGTGCCTAAGACTTCTGCACAGTACTGTATGTCATGTTCCTATCACGTGTTTATGCATCACCTACAATACCCCAAGCTGGTTATTACATCACATCTAAATAGGTTTAATAGAACATCACCACCTAGTTAAACAGATGTTTTACTTGCCTGTGTTCGTGGGGAGTCTGTGTGTGGCATGTCTTGCATTTTGTGTGTGCAATCTAGTTCTAACCAAAACCTGTGATCACTATAATTAGACTAGACGAAGAACAAGTGTAAACATAGTCGGTGCTCCCGCGTAGCTCCTTGTGACTTCTGGGGATTTCAGTCTCTTCCCGCGCCTGCTGAGCGACGATAACATCTTAGCCACGGTAATTAAAAACAGTACGCACATCTCTGAGAACACATGAATAATACCATGAAAGGAACACAACTGCGAGGATTTTAATGGTCTTTTTAAACCAGCTGCTTTATTGTTGCCTTGGTAATTGCGGTTTAGTATGAGCTGACGTTTCCCACTGTTTCACAGTGACCACTCCCCAGTGCGTCTGCGCCATTATTCCTTCATCTCGAACCGTGACAAATCCACAACTTGACAAAGCCCTTCTCCGGCAAATCAAACGACTTCCTGGCCTGCATCTCAAACCGGCTCTCCCTTGTGACCTATGTGTGGTCTTCATTGCTGTACTTCAGTCAGGACTGCAGTTCAATCAACACAGAACACAGTAATGCATTTTTCTGTTGAGAGTACGTTTGAAGAGGAATATGACTGCAGGAGAGACCGCTGCAGTAATATTCACAGGATTTCAGCCTGCATGTCAGATTCATTACCAACATATCATTCCGCCCTTTGAAAACCCAACCATTCTAATCTTCCCATAATGCACCCTGACAGGAGAAATTGCTGCGGAATTATAGACGGCACATTCTGCCTTTCAGAGGAAGAAATAAAAACACCTGTGTTTCTTTTCCAGCAATTTCTTTTCTTCAATTATTTCTTGTTTCAGATCGTTTCCTTTTTGCATTGCCAAACCGGAGAATAACCCAGTAAAGCCCACACAAAGAGCAAAATCCTTGGTGCTGCAGTTGTAATTACCTTGATTGCGCCTTGATTCTTCCCTTAATTTCTGAAATGAAGCATTTCATCTCAGGATACAGTTCAGGAGCTGGTGGCTCAGCAACATGTCAAGCTAATATTTCCTCCCACTAGAGTTCTGACACATTACTCATTTGCAGAGGACTGAAAAAGCTTTCTTTTTCAGTAGTGGTCTATAATGGAGATGGCAGATCTTTGAAACTATGACCAAGCATCAGTGTGAGGGAATCGAAGCTCAAATCGTGGATTAAAATATATTTCCATATTCCATCTACCTGAAATGCATGTTTGTCCATAATTCTAAGCAAATATTATTTCTGTCAGTACTCCACAATGTTTTCTGGAAAATGAATGAAAAAGTAAAATAATAAAAAAAAATGGTTCTCCAACAAATCTGGCCAATAGACAATATACTATATCCGCTTTTGTAGTAGAATTCATGTAAAAATAGTGTTTTGACTGGATCTGTTGATAAAAATAGTGTTTGCATTCACAGCCGGGTGGTCATTAGATGTACGGTATGATGAGCCCCCCTGAGTCAGATTAATAAGTGCCCTCCTCAAGGTCATCAGGCTTCTAGCGGTTTCTAACCATCACATTTTATTTGCTCAGATTAGTGCGGATTGATGCCACCTTAAAGGCTGCAAGTACACTCCAGAATCTTAGACGAACATTATACTAAATATCCACTCATATTCGACACATTCTCATGCCCTTACGGTCCCACCATTACATATCATTCTGGTCTCCCTTTCTCTTCTCTTTCTTTCACTTAACATACACGTTCTCTTCTTCATTCTCTCTCGGTTCCCAGGGCCTGTGAGATGCAGCTTAACTCGACACTAAAACATTTACAGGGGGGGCAAAACCATGAACACACTCCCCCCCCCTAGCAGCCCCCTCCCTCCCACCAAAAAAAACTAACTGACTTTAAAGGACATTAATGGCAAGTAGGTCTCCGATTGTGTCTTCTAATCTACGCCGCGAAAGCAGGTTGCAAGAGAAGATGCCACTTTATTATCTAGATATTACTAGACAGCTAATAAATAATTATTATTAATGCTATTTTCAATCTAAAAAAATGTCTGCTTTCATACGGCAGTCATTGTTATTTGAAACATGAATAATCCCAGAGAATGAGTGGATAAAAATAAAAAAAAGGGTCTTGTGCAAGTAGGTGGTAGTCTAATCTGCCACTGAATTTGAGAGTCACAAGAGTGTGTCACCGCTCCCTTGAAACATCTCTACAGCAGGGATCAGCAAGTCACGGTCCGCACGGGCTGAAAACTGCTGGTTTCCCACCCTCCCTTTACCTGCGAAGACAGCCTGGCCAATCAGTAGCGCTAATTACCCAGGAGAAAAGAAAACCAGAGGGAGTTGATGATCCCTGCTGTACTGCGTATGAACACTGACAAGATGAAATGGATTCAAGAGAAACGCGTCGACCCGACATGGGTGCACTACAGATGCAGAGGTGCATTGTGGGGGAATGCTGCCCGGTTTGGGGTTTAAGGAGTCTGGACAGGACTTAAGGAGCCCAAATGTGTGATGAGCGTCCCCTGCAGGAAGCCCTAGCTGCGCTGGGGAACGCTGAAGTCCTCCACGCTCGAGTCCAGCAGCTCGTCCTCCGAGAAGCTGATGTGGAGACAGGTCTCGTTGACGGGGGAGGAGAAGGGGATGGAGTGGTCGTAGCCCTCCTCGGAGTTGGCGACGGGGCTGGGGGGACCCGGCGGGGCGGCCCGGTCCTCCAGGTGGCTGCTGCAGCTGCTGGAGGCGGAGAGGAAGGCGGCGGGGTCCTCGAAGGGGTCGTCGGGCTGGGGGGAGAACAGGGACTTCTCCTCAGACCGCACCCCGGAGTCCTCGCTGGCCGAGCACGAGCCGCTCTCCCCGTTGCTGAGCGACTGGACGTCGCAGGAGGAGAAGGAGGAGGGCGTGGCGTCCGCCAGCGAGCCGCTGTCGCCCAGGCTGGCCTCCGCGGGGGGGGTCAGGGGCAGGGGCGAGGGCCTGGGGTCGTTCTCCTGCCCCGGGGAGCGCGTCCGGTTCGGCCGTTTGCGGTTCAGGGCTGGGGGCGGAGGGTTCAGCTTGGGGATAATCTGCTGAAACCTGTAAAACCAACAAGTAAAAAAAAAAATACATATATCAATGATTAAATACCGTGTTTCTGAGCTCCTACTCTGCCAAACCAAACAGACTGATTAGGAACATAAAGTCTTCCAGACTCTGTTCCAAACCACGTACCCCCTGTTGGCAATTAAATCAACTCCTGACCTGTCTGCCCCTAAAAACTACAAACCGTGGACCAAGTACCCTTTTCTTCTACATTTCGATGCTTAAAAATGAGCAACGCACAACAACAAACACTACTTAAGCCGGGTCAGTACTTTCTATCTGACAGACAGGCCAGAGGTATGATTTAATCAGACCCCCTAATGGCTTGGCCGTTAGTGGCCTCATCCTTCATCTCGGTGCATTGGGTGCGGTGGCCGAGCGGTGCGTGTGAATGCAGGAGGGACGTGCGCATGCTCTGCTGGTGGAGGGCTGTGGAGAACACCGTCTGGCTCTGGCTGTGCTTATCTCAGCCCCGCAGTCCCCCCGCCCCCCCCCCCCCCTTCCCCCCTCCGCCCCCCCCCGGCTCCCCACAGACAGCGAGATGCAGGCTTTCCCCGTTCATCAGCAGCTCCCAACACTGGCGCTAAAAATAGCCGCAATGCAGTCACCCAGCCGGGGCTGAGACAGCCCGCGCGCGTTCCACAGAAACATGCCCCGGCTTTCCCCCCTTTCCATTCAGTCCTCCCCGCGGCCCGCTTCCAGGACCGCAGCCTCAGGGAAACGGTCAGGCGGAGCACACGCCGTAAAGGAACCGCATTTCAAAAAACACGCTCCCGGTCACAAACTCCCATTTGCCTCTACATCTCAGCGTACGGTTTTGCTCGGAGGAAACGGATTGCAGCGTGAAGTTTCAGCGTGGGGGGCTGGCTGTCTCTGCAGAAACCGAAACGAGGAAGGTATTTTAGAGATGAAAAATAAACTAAGTCTGTGTGTGTAAACCCCCCCACCCCGTAGGCAGGTGTGTTCCCTTACTGAGGGGGTGCTTTGACTACATTCTCAGCCTCGGAGTGTGAGCCCAGGGATGTGGTTTATGGCACACGCATCGGCGCGATCGGGTCTTTCAGAGTGTCTATTCTCTCCCGTTTACATTTTGCCTTCGTCGGCAGTTCTGCGCATCCGAGGAGCTTACTAAACTGAGCTTATTACCACTTATTATTCCCCAGATGCTCCTTCCAGAACAGGAAGTGATGAGATCAGATGGTAATAGAAAAGGCACTGTCCCAAAAATAGTATGGTATTGCTAAGGCTCAAGCCAAACGGAACCCCCCGCCCTTAAAAACAGTCAATAACACCCAGTGTACTGCTTAATAAAACAGCAATCCTAAAGAGCTGCCGAATTAGTGCTGATTATGAAAACAAACCAAGTAGTGTTTTGTATATACTACTACGACAAACCATGAAAACAAAATGTGAATTTACCAAAACAGGACTTGTTTTTACCTTTCAGGTCTCGAAACATATGGGGAAATGATTTTCAGGTAGCTGCTTGTGGATAATGCTCTAAACTATCTAACACAAACGCGATAAGCAGGTTAGCACTACAAAACATATTATTTCTGCTGCATACACTCTCAGAAATAAATGCACAGTGGAGGTATGTTTTTGTTAAGAAAAAAAATTCCCTCAATGTTCCCTGAAAGTACAATAATGTTCTATTTGAATGCTAAGAAGTACATTTTACAAGCAGAAAAAAAAGGTAAAAATGAATTATGCATTGCTGCCAGGGGTACTTCCCCAATGACAAGCATTTTCTAGCATTTTTCTGAGTGTGTGTGACATAGATGTTTTTCTCTATGCACCCGTATATTGTATAGAGCTAGAACTGCTGTGCATTATCTGGTTGATATAAGTGATGTGCATTATCTGGTTGATATAAGTGAAGTGCATCTGGTACATTTTCTACACTTATAAGTTTTTGTGACCAATATAGTATATAGGTATTGACTTTCTGAGGCGTGATAGCATTAGCAGAACTCGCGTTGCCATATCGGCTGATACTGATACAATGCTGATGCCAGAAGAGCCCATTTTAAATGACAGCAAAACACAAACCGCAAACGAGTGTCCACATTCACGGTGGAAGTAGATGTGCACAGACATCAACTTATGAAGGAAAAATGTTACATTTATATAAATGTTTCAATTTGCTTGTGAGTTTGGCTGGTAAAAACGAGAAATTAAAAATGATTCCGCTATTTTCTGAGCATAACATTCATGTAATTTACAGCATCAGCAGTGCATCAAATGCCTGGCCTCTCTAGTGCTTTGTTATATCGTTCTACCTTATCAGGCATAATGGTAGTTTATTGACTGAGACTGATAAGGTAGATTTAAGCTATCATTCACCAATATGCCCAGATATTATCTTACAGTACGTTCCTAATTGCAGTGTTCAGTGTACTGAATGGTACAATAAATAAAGGTAGAAGTAGATTATTCTCAAAAGTTCTCAGACCAACCTATACCTTCATACAAAACACAGTGGACTAACTGAAGTAGAAAGCTTTGTAGAAATCTGTCTAGAATTGGTATGTGAGTATTAAGAGGGGCTGTAACTTGCATTCCCCTGAGGTAAGGAAGGTAATTTTCATTGCTTGATGAAAAAGTTTCACAAAACCCAGGAGACGGTTAGCAAGACGGAAATAATGCAAATGGATTCTGGTTTATTGCTTATAATTTCCAAAACAACTCGCAGTGAAAATGGCTATGGCTGTGACAGTGAATGTTTTTGTGCACGTCTAGGTCTGCCTGCGCGTGTCTGTCTGTGTGTTGGTGTGTATGTGCGCGCCTGTGTACTTGCGTGTGGGAGTGCGTCTGGCCATCTGTGAGCATGCGTGTCTATCTGGTTTGCTGTTATCTATAGAAGGCTGGCAGGGTTGGAAAAAGATTGCCCTGAACAGCACGCCTCACTGACAGCTCCACTACCTGACAGCGAACACTGTCCAAACCTCATACTGCCCTGGGATGCCATCTTAGCTAATCCTCCCCCCATCTAAACCTTCCAGCATAGCCTGATACAACCTTCGCAAAATTATAAACACAAATACCAAGTAGCACGACACACCTTGACAGATTGCAAAGCCTTTCTGAGGCTGCCAAAAGTCTAACTCCAGTACTGCTGGGAAATCGGAACAAGCTTCCTGCCAAATTAATGTAAACAAGAACACCCAGTTATGGGTTAAGGCCATTTTATACTGTTGTCATGAAAATTCCAAGAGTCCTTCTGTTAGTTGACGTGTTTTTAGGAACACTCAGTCCTGGACGGCTGAATGGAAAAAGGCACCAGCATGCACGTGTGAGGGGCAGGCACCACACAGAGCGCACGCATGCTTGAGTATACTCACATCCCACCAGGAGTCTGCAGTATGAGATGGAGAGAGTACAGCAGGAGGAGCAGCAGGAGGAGGAGGAGCGGAGGGGGGGAGGAGGAGAGGGCAGGAGATCTGCTAAAGCTGTGCGTATTCAGCGAGAGATGTATGCACGGCCGAACAGAGCGAGGGGCATCCATCTGGCATGGGCCACGGGCCAGCAGGGCGGGGCGGCTTCGAGGGAGGAGGGGGGGGGGGCGATGGGGAGGGCAGGGTGCTAGATTAGGAAGAGGATGAGCAGGAGGGGGTGGTCTTCGCACCTGCACCAGAAAGAAGGGAGATTGAAAGGGTCTGTTCTGCCGCGTGCCAGCCCTACGGCGAGCAGCTGGGCCTCTCAGCACCGTGGAGCTGCAGTGAGCACAGGACAAGTGTGATATAAGACAGGACAGAGACGGAGGGATGGCCTCGGCTACAGCGGGGAAACGGGGTCGCGCCTGGGGTCAACGACCGACGACGGAGAGCGGGAGGCAGTGTGTGGCGGAGGATGACTGATTACAAACTGGAGTAGAACAGTAAGGGTTGAGTTATGAGCATAAATGCAGGTAGTGCCCTATATCTGCCCAACACACACAGCCCCACAAGATGGCGACACATGGGATCACATTCCATCATCATACGATTCTCTGGACAAAGGCCACCCCGGACACATGGAAGAGGTTTCATGGGAACAGATGGAACGTGTGTGTGTGTCAGGTCTGAATTCGCGCCAGGTGTATTCTCACTGGGACGGGTGTGAATCTGGTAGACTTGAAAGAGACTGAGAAATTACAGCCACATTACTCCACATGGTACTGATAATAAAATAGGCTTTGACTTTTCCCACTCACATTAAGCTGCTCCTCACTAGAAAGGCTTCTTCATGTCAATTCAGTCAAACTGAAATTGCTGGCGGCAGTTGGGTGGTTAATTTGGTTAAGGAAGCGTTCCAGTGCGTGAATGGGTCTGGGATTGAATCCAGACCTTGCCCAGTGCCAGCTACGGCCGGTAGCCCTGCAGGTCAACGTATAATTGACAGCAGGGTTGCCCGGGGTTAGAGAAGATTCATTCAGCCAGGAGGATCTACGTCTCATTGCTCTCTAGCGACCCCCACTGGTCAACTAAGCGCCTGGAAGTCAGCCTGTTCAGCGGTCTTTCTGTGACCCCTCCCGCGTGGGAGCGGTGGTGTGGTGTGGGGAGAAGAGGCACGTGGCAGCGTATGCCTTGGAGGAGACCATATGCTCCCCTCTGCTCTCCTGAATCGACAGGAGGCGGTTCCAGTAATGAGCACTCATCTACACAACAGAGCCTCCCGACTTGTGGAGGAAGCAGGCTGGGTGGATTTTTTATTTAATTTTGATTTTTTTTAAAGCACCATCATGAGACGGCACTGGAGGCGGCACTGGAGGTGCACACAGTGCATACTACATCAAACAATTACATCAATGAGACACGGCTAATTCCCTACCGTCCAGAGACCTGTGGTACCCAAAGCTCCTGATTGGCTGTAAGCGGTAGTCCCGACTGGAATGCCAATGTTGCTCCTCAAATCAAGCAATCCTTGCACGGGCAGCCTCAGCTTGCTCAACCAAACACATCAAAGCCAGTCCTGTCACAGGTCAGAGTGCTCACAGTGGCAGAAATTGGAAATAATAGCCTCAGCACAGCAACAGATATTATCTGAGGATATGGCAACAGGGGTTTACTTCAGGTTACATCAATCAGCCCACTGCCATAGGGGTTTACTAGCTGAGCGGACCTCACAGTACAGAAACAGAAACACACACACACACACACACACACACACACACACACACACACACACACACACACACACACACACACACACACACACACACACACACACACACACACACACACACACACACACACACACACACAGAAACACAACTCACATAATGAGGTCACACAAACAGATTCAAACAAAGGCGTCGCCCAATAACCAACCACGCCAAAACAATCATGATACACTGCAATGAACTGTAATCTCTCTAATGTTGTTTATTCACTAGAGTTTACATAGCGCAGAAATGTTTCAACCTATCTGTGCCTGTTACTACAACATTTAGACCATTTTTACATTACCTACAGTATTTCTTGGTGGAAAGTATGAAAGTGAGAGTGTATGTGTGTGCACGTATGTGCATGCTTGCGTAAATCCTTGGACATGCGTATGCAAATGTGTGTATATGCAAGAGTTTATGTATGCGAGTCAGATAATTTAGTAAGGGTGATTCATTAGCTTGTGCTCGGCAGACTTCTGACCAAAACAAATCTGGGAAGCAGACACTCTAATAGTACTGAATTCCACAGGAGAATGTTAAAGTCTCACCTCAGCTGAGTGCTTGGCAGAAAGACCACAACACTGAATAAAAGGAAGAATGCATTCCATTCACGCTACATTCAAACATTAATAATAAACTAATTTGGCTCCAACTTGTTACGTTTGAAAGATATAAACAGCATTTCTCAGAAAAACAGTAGGGGAGACAGGGGAACAACCCAACGCTTGGGTTTTCCCTTAATTAAAAAAAAGAAATACACACGTTAGAGCAAATATTTTTCATCCAGAAAGAAGATGCATGTCTTTGCTATGACTACAGACCATTGGTGCAGTTCTAGGACATTCCTGCCAATTACAGTTCAGTCGAAAGTAGCAGAAGTGAAACTGTTCCAACATGCCCCGACTGTGGGGTAGGTTGAAACGGCGTCTGAAATGTCGGAGTACAGACTGGAAAATGCTTTATGTAAAAAGTTTGTCAATCCAGCATATTTTACCATCTGATAATTGCTCTGTAGAAAGGGTATATATTTTGCATATACTAACCACATATGGCAACATTAATGTAATGTATGTAATGAATGCCTGGGATGAAATGGACAAGAGTGAGTGCTAAATGGGACCGAATAAGTGCATGGCACACATGGAATATACAACTTGCATTACAAGTTATTGTGGCTGATGCATGTGTAATTGGAGGGAGCATGTTTGAACACAGCGTTCCAACAGGCTATACTAGTAGTACTCTTGCATGGCTCACAGGCTCCGCTTGCTAGTGGAATGTGCCAAAGCTATACTGCTTTATAACCCATTTAAATTACGCATATTTGGAGCCTGTGGCTTTAAGACATAACCTTCAGGGTGCCAAAACACCGATTTGTTAATAACTCCTAAGTGACGTTTTCAAATCGCCGTGCCACTCGCACACGAGAAGCGGTTTGCTATGGTACATAAGTGAAAACAAACCCATCCTTCTCGTTCAAATGCAACTATGCACTATCCTCATGTTTCAACATGCCCTCCCATCAAAAAGCATGTTGTTCCGATCGTGAACTTAAGTAACTCTACCTGGCTTTAACATCTTTACTGCTTATTGAACAAAGGCCAAAAAGACGAATACATTTGCCAATGCATAAATATATAAACGGACCGTTGCCCCAGGTTACCGTGTGTGTTGGACTAAAACCTGTTCCAAGGGGAACAGACAGCTGTAGAAAGGCACTCAATACCGTAAATATTGATTTCCTTTGGAAATTGGGAAAACATCCACACCACCACACCACATGATAAAGCCTGTAACTGGTATGTTTTCCCACAGTGGTCATTGACTGTCCTCTGCTTTTATTGCTTCATTTTGTTTACAATCAATTTTGTTGCAGTTCTGGTTCTCTGGGTCAGAGACTCTGTTTTCAGCCACTGCCTACCTGATAGAGCTCTGCTCAAAATTAGACCTTAGAAAATCTGTTTCGCCCCCCACATTGCTAATTATCAGCTCATTTCCTTCCTCGAAAAAGCCACTGTTCTCAAATTGAAGATTTCCTTCTGCTGCTCTCTTCCATTTTCATTCTGCCAGAGGCCACAGTTCCTCTGATTGAAGAACAGATGTTGGCTTTGCCATGAAATGCATAAAGCCAAACATGTGAGTTTTGTCTCACTCAAATCCTGTCTGCTTTTTAAAGTACACTGGGGGGGGGTCGGGGGGTGCTGACAGTAACCATGGTGTCCACAGGTACCGCTGTACCACTGTGATCCTGACCTTGCCTTTTAGGACAAGCCCCTGCTGCTAAAATAAAAGGTTCCCTCTCTCTCTGATGCATGAGTCAATCAATGAATATCTAAACAAACGAAAAGGTCAATCTTTTCTATTAGCTGCTGCTAACTGTGGACAGAGAGGTGGGGAGTGTTATTACACACAAGGACATCCAAGCCTGAGCCTTTTTACATGCAGATTTATTACACAGAACAGAGTGTCCCAAGAGCCCCACCCCCACCCCGCCACCCCATCTACTGATTTCCCTAATATCACATCTTTGACTGCGACCCCTCGATGTTCTCAGAGTACGGACTCTGACGTCAGCCCCAGGGAGAGTGAAGTCGGGGGTCCAGGCAGGGCAGTTTCCTGTCTCACAGCAGGACCCTGGCACACACGCAGACAGTGGAAACGTCACGCAGAGCAGCCGGCTCGGAGAGAGGCTTCAGCTAACGCAAACCCATTCGCTGCAGATTATGCTGACACAGTGTACGGATGTGAAGACAGGGGGGTTCAGTCTTTTACTGCCAGTTCATGCATCCAAAAAAAATATGAATGGCGATACATGAGAAATTCGATTTATTAGTGCTTGGTGTAGCATTGAATTTAAAAGCAGGTAAAGCCACTCAAAAGAAACAAAACAGACCAAAATACCATTAGCTATGGCTGAACCTGCATTTTCCCTGTCTGCTCCCTTTCACCTCTGTGTTGTTTTTGAAAGATGAAATTGAGAATTGTTGAAACCTAGATGCTGTTGTCAGACTATATCATGCGGGCAACAGCTACAGATGAGATATTTACCTTGAAATGATGACAGATGTGTTATAAATCAGAAGTGGCACTGCAATTTTGAAAATAGTCAGTATTTATGCTCATATGCCCATATACATATGGCTTAAGAAAGTATTCAGACACCTTCACTTTCTGCACATATCCTATGTTGCAGATTCAATTTTAAATGGATAAAATTGACATTTGATCCATCAATCTAGTCTCAGTAACCCATAATGACAAAGTGAAAACATGTTTTTAGAAATTTCTGCAAATGTATTAAAAATCTAAACCAGAAATCTCTCATTTACATAAGTATTCAGACCCTGCTGTGGTACACCAAATTGTGGTCAGGTGCATCCTGTTTGCTTTGATTAGCCTCAATGTGTTGATTGATTGGAGTCCTCCTGTGGCAAATTGAATTGATTGGACATAGTTTTGAAAAGCACACACCTGTGTATATAAGCTCCTATAATTCACACAGCATGTCAGGACAAAAACCAAGCCATGAAGTCCAAGGAACTCTCTGTAGACGTTTGCGATATAATTGTGGCATGGCAAAGATCAGGGCAAGGGCATGAAACATTTCTAAAGCTTTAAGTGTTCACTGGAGCACAGTGGCCTCAATAATTGTGAAGAGGTTTGGAACCACCCGGACTCTTCCGAGAGTTGGCCGTCTGGCCAAGAACCCAACGGTCAGTTAAAGCAGGGCTTTGGAAGTCCTCTGCAGACATGGCAGAAACTGCTGGAAAGACCACCATCTCAGCAGGACTCTATCAATCAGGCCTTTATGGTAGAGTAAAAGGTTACTCTTGAGTAAAAGGCATATGACAGCCCAAACAGCATTTAAAGCATTTAATATGAGCAAGCAAAAATAAAAAAAATCCTATTTAAAAACCTGCACCAAGGGCTGAGTCAATCTAGCAGAGAAAGCTATGCCACCACATAATTTCAATAATTGGAATGTCCTGAGACACTGCTTGAAATGTAATTTCTAAAATGGAAAAAATGTACTCGAAAGAAAGCTGGAAACCTTAACAACAATATCTTACAGGGTCTAACAAATGAGCCATTTGGGCCTCTGCAATATTACAGACTTAATCATGAAGCCAAACAGGGGTTGGCCTAAAGCAAAAATTCCTCTATAATGTGATCTACGGTAATACATACAGTAGCTTATCTGTGTTAGTGCAGGTCTTTGAGAAATTCTTCTGTATCCTCACAAGCTGGCCTTACCAAAGCATAAATAGGAAGGAATCTTTTCAAAATGTCTGCTTAGTATTTTTGTTATTTAAGTACTAAATCTTCTCTTTTTGGGGTCAAGAAATGATGGGGTGTTATTCTTCAAAACAAAGCACTGCATTCAGAGCATTGTCATGTCAGAAAAGGGGCAATCCCAGGGCTCCTGAAATATCAATGCCTTAAACTGGAGCAGGGGTGTGGTCTTGCCTGTAGTGCTACTATAGCCATTCCCTAAACTATGGCAGGGGTGTGGTCTTGCAGAGTGACTGGTTTCATATGCCAAACACTTACATAAATCAAGAGCTGTTGATTTAAATATGTGCGCCAGTGCTATACACACCTAATAAAAGCTGTAGCTTTGGCTGAACTGGTGTTAGGTTGTATATCTATCGGAGCTATTAAAAGGTAAAACACCTGCCCGTTCCACCTCTAAAGACGTTTATACACAAGTTGAAAAAAAGAGGCCAAAACGCAATAAGAAAATAAGTGATTTAGTTTAGATTTTTAGACAATACATGAAATATCAAATATGAATTTGAGCTTGATTACATAACTCAAACAAAGTTACAACTGTAGTCCTCCATCACTTGTCCCTCCCAGGGGCAATAGCACCTTGATTGAATTCTAAATTCGCAATGCCTGATTAAGACAGCTATCTTATTTATCGACTTAAGCTATGAGCCAACTCATTAGGGTTATAAGTATAGTTTTAGAGTTTTGAGTGTCTATCATTGCATAAATCATGATAATTATTTGTTCTAGTTTGCAAAGAAATATTTTCTATTTCAGTTAGATTTTTATAATTTTATGCTGAGCTAAGTATATTTTACATTATTGTTTAACAATAAATTTTGTTTAACCTTTATATTAAGCCATTATTTGTTTATTGTCCGTATTCAGGAAAACTCAACATCTTGATGAGATGAGGCCACATATTGAACGTAAAATCATGTTGCGCGGAGATTGCAGTCTTACATACCTAACCCAACAGTTTCACCACAGGAGAATACTGTAAGCTAATTAGAGGAACTACCAGTGTATTTTACGGTATTTTATGTGCATAAAGATATGCAATATAACATAATAAGCACGATGTGAAAATGGGACTTTTTCTTCATGGCACGCAGAGCTACTTCTGACAATGTGAGGGTAAATAATCCCTCAAACGAAAAGAAAAAGCGTGTAATTAAGAGGCCTGTTAAAATTGTGGGATTGAAATTGTTGTTGGAACAAAAACCAGCATACACAGGGGGCCGTGGGATCAAGTTTAAGAATCACAGATCTAGATTAAGAATCACAGATCTAGATTAAGAATCACAGATCTAGAGGGTACTTCTGCCAGCCAGAGACTAAGGGGCTTCTATGCTAAAGCGGCCTTGTGTAGGGTCTGCTTTCTGACCACACCTATAGCCACAAATTCCTGGGTTTTTAATCATGACTGTGCATAGAATGGTGTATGTGCAATGTTAAATTTAATTTGAATATTTATTATAATATAAAATCCCTCAGTAATCCTCATATATTGGAAATCAATCAAGTATAATCAATTCAAAAATACTCTCGACTAGCAACAAAGGGCACAGAAGAAATGTAAGATCCTTCTGTCCCCAGTGAAGTTTGACGTTTACTCCAGCTCTGTAAAAACTACATGCTATTGCGCAAGGGGTATGATTTTGGTTTTGCAGGACAGGGAGTTGCCAGTTTATTCTGGAAGGCCTCCACAGGAAAGGGGTTACAGACGTGGGCAAAGTGGGCCTTGTGGTGCATTAATTGAAGCCTCTGAACTATAAAAGAGGGATTTATATCCTTGGAGGCCAAAACAGGATGTAAAATAAAGTCTTTCAAGAGTACCAAATACAATGATGCCTTCTCCATAATCCGGTGTGGCATGTGGTGGGTTTTCAGTTACAGGGGCGTTTGTGTCTAATTTAAGCATTCACTCGTATGAAACGCAGAAAAGAGGCTTAACGCGCGCATTTCAGGTGCCTTGCTTTAAAAGCTGGCATTAAGACTAGTGTTGTACTTTACATTTTTTAATTTGAAAGGGTGGTAAAAACACCCAGGATAAGAATGAATTTGCATTACTCAAGCCAAAAACAGTTTGACACTTCTCTCGGAGAAAGATTAAAATAATTAGGGGGGAGATTTGTATAATGACTCATTTTTAGCTCTAAAACTTTGACTGGCGAGAGAGAGAGATTGGAAAGAGAGAGGCTGGATAAGTGATGGAGGACTGCAGTCGTAGCTTATCTGAAAGCAGCTGTGCAGTTCTATGAATCAACTGGATCTGTTCCAGACTCATCCACCCCAGCCCCTACACCTTCAATCTTCTGTCTGGACCCTGTTGTTCCTACAACCGCAATAACACGTTGAAATTAGCCTGACCCACTCGTTCCATATGGAGAGAGGCTGTCCGTAAAAACCAGGTCGACTACGTAACCCGCGTTGAGGGAGAGCTCCGATTAAGAAGTCCTTTCTGCACCAGAGCATTCCCTTTCCAGCCCTACAGCTCCTCCCTGCTTACACTGGCTCTGTCCAGTCACCAGCTCACCACCCTGGAAGTCTGGAGAGAATGCTCATGTGAAGCATGATGACGCAGCAGTGGGGTATAGCATGGGCAGTCATCAGTGCAGTCTGCGGACTGGGCGTTACAGACCTGAATCTCGGATGAGGCCCAGCTTTTATAGCGGATCCTTGACCAGAATCACCTCGTGTATATATATATATATTTACGCCTATTCATAATTATAGGTCAACAAGGTTTAGACCACACTGTGCAGTGCAAGTGGTCCTCATTAATGAATTAAGCAAACCAGGTACGCCCCTTACCTTTCATCTGCAGTTCGGAGAGTCTGGGTGTCAATTCTGGCCATTTCGTTCCCCGCGATGTTTGACCTTTCAGTGTTCCGTCCGCTCCCGGCCTTTCCATTGGTCGGCCAGCCGAGGGTGCCCTCTTCCTTCGCCCCGTTGTCCAGGCTGAGGAGGCTGAGGTAGGACTCGGCACAGTCCACTTGGGCGGCAGGCACGGGGGTGTCCTTGGGAACCCCTGCCGGAGTGGAGGTGGCTGGTGGGTCCTTCCCTTGGCTGTAGTGATTTTTCAGGTTGAGGGAGAGGGACTGGGTCAATACTGAGCTCCATGTGGGATCCTCTCCATCTGCTGAGAGTAGACACACACACACACACACACACACACACAAAGAAAAACATACACAACAAGGTTACATAAACAGCTTCACACAACAATAGCATCACCAAATAAGTCACAGTAATATACCCTCTTCCATCTATTAGTAGACGCTTGGAACAGCACACCTCAGAATTGGCTCTCAGCCCATTACTACAATTGACTAGACCTGATAGATTAGCATTTCCAGCGTGGTTAAAGTGAACATGAAATATAATGTGTCACCGATTCTCAGATGGTGGTAGATGCTCAAAGTTGGGAAAAACACAACTTGGATTTTCAGAAAAATATATAAGCAGCAGCCAGAAATGTGAAAATGCTGAAGACCATTTAATGTCAGTAAACACAAGGCCCACACAGAAGAGAGGGGGAGTATGTGACAGAGGATTTACATATGAATGGGAGGGAACTCTGATTTAAGCTGCCCTTTCAATGAACAAAAACAAACATGTTGTGTGCTCCATGAACTGTTATTGTTCAAATCATCATTCTGCATTTTATTTGCCTTGCATTTCCCTCTACTATTCAACAAGTAGAGAGGGGGCGAGGAGAGGTAGAGATGAACAGAGATAAGGAAAGGAGAAAGGAGAAAGGAGGTTGAGAGGAGAAAAAAAGCAGGGATAGGAGAGGGGGTGGAGAGCAAAGGAAATAAAATTGAGGGAAAGATGGGAGAGGGGGGTATTTACCCAGTAGTCACCCCCACCCCACCCCCACCAGAGCCATGAACAGCCGTAATGATGGGTGATAGTACGGTGTTGATTTCCTTGGCGAGACATCCTCTGTGAGTGGCTTTCTAACACCACCCCACACCCCCATCTCAGTCAAAAGGGTCCTGTGTACAATAGCATTATTTGAACAGTGATGGCTGACATGAGGCCTCTAGGTTTTTAAAGGAAATCTGGTTTCTTTCTAAATCATGTACATGTTACCGCATGAATATGTTCCAGATATACTGTACAGCCTGCTTTGTGCGCAAAACGAAAGCAAGTAAATGGAAAACACATTCAACATAGTTCCTTCTCAAGAATCACTCTGGGCTGGAATTGTTTTGCGATTTCTTTTTTTTTTTTATTTTACTTTTTTCTTTTTACCCAAACAATCTGACAAGTGAAAGAGGAGGGACCCCAGAGACAAGGCCTGGATCTGGATGTTTATAAATGTGTTGTTCGGTAGGAAAAAGGTTGGCCTCTGAAATTAGTGTGAAACTAAAAAGCTCACATTACTTTCTCTGGAGGATGACTTGCTAAAAAAGCAGGCCTGGCAATACAAGCCGGGCTTACAATAACAAACGCACGTCCTGCGTAATGCGTTTCAAAGATGGTACAGAGGGAAACAGTCAATTTGTCACCTTGCATGAGAGCCCATTGAAAAATGTACAAAAGAAGCTTTATATCGAAGGTCTACAGAACTGCCAGTGATCACAGCATTATCTGCAGAAAAATACCCTTTTCCAACAAAGAATCATTGAATTCATTGAAAGGCCCTGGCTGGCAGCAAGGCCAGTGTGCGATATTGACTTAGAACAGCAGTGGGTTTCATCTCACAGGACACTCTCTCATCCACGTGTGCAAGCACCAGACACGCCATAAAACATACTGTTTCCATGTTTTTTCCATAAATTGCCTTTAAAGTGCCAGACCCCGAAAAAGGTTCCTATCCTATGAGAGTGAGAGTGAGTGAAAGAGTGACACAGTTATACGCTGGGTTAAGGAACGGGTTAGAGAAGGACTGGACACAGTTCAACCCTGGGGTTACACAGTGAGCTTACAAATGTAAGAGTGGAATTAGACTATGTTTACACAGTTAAACGCTGGGCTTTTACATCACCTTACGTGGCATTTAGCAGACGCTCTTATCCAGAGCGACGTACAACAAAGTGCAAATCAAACACAAGAGCAAGTGCAAAAGTGGACCTGAGAGGACAGTACTGTTCCGAGTCCTAGTGTAAACATACAGAAATTCAGAACCCTTGAAGAGTACAATCAACTTTCAAACTAGCATACCACAGTTGGCAGCTAGAAAACAATACAACAACAATAGCTATACAAGTAACGATATCTATACATAAGTGCCATTACGGTCTAAGGCTAATCACGGTGATTGTGAGTTGGGGAGGGAAAGGTGTAGCCTGAAGAGATGGGTCTTCAGTCTGCGCTTGAAGGAGGTCAGAGACTCTGCCGTTCTGACATCCACCGGGAGGTCATTCCACCACCGTGGGGACCAGGACAGACAGCAGTCGTGAGCGTGAAGTGCAGGTGTGGCGAGGGGGAGGCGCCAGACGGCACGAAGTGGCAGAACGGAGGGGTCTTGTTGGTGCATAGGTCTTTATAAGGGATTGAATATATACAGGGCTTGGAGAGTTTGAACATGAACACCGAGCTCAGAGTGAGTGTTTGGGCGGGGACAGTGGGAACAGTACATGCGAGTGCCCGGTGCAGTCTGTACCCAGAGCCCCTCTCTGTTCTGCGGGGTTATGCGGGGCCTTACTCTGGCTGCTGCCCTGCACCTTGGCCTCCAGCTCCTTCAGCTGCCGGACCAGCAGTGCCACGTGCTGGAGGAGGTCCCGGTTCTGCAGCAGCAGCTGGTGCACCTGGGCCTGGGCCTCGATCCGAGCTGCCGTCTCAGCGGACATCTGGTCCTTCAGGAGCTGCACCTGGGAGGGGGAGAGGCCACCGTGAGCACTGGCTCATTGTTGTCTTTCTGTGATTTACATTTTTGTGTATCAGTATTTTTAGTTTGGCTAGGTAAGCAGTGTTTGGCTAGTTAAGGGGTTTGGGTCATACTTTTGTGTTTGTTTGTTTGTTTGTTTAAAAAAAAAAAAAAAAAAAAAAAAATTAAAATAGGCCCTGGTCCTTATCTTTGTTGTGCAGGTAGCAATTTAAATTGTACTTCCCTCTAGGGTCTTTCAGCGCACTTAGCCCTGGTTATGGGTATGCACTTTGCTGTACGTCGCTCTGGATAAGAGCGTCTGCCAAATGCCATTAATGTAATGTAATGTAATGTAATGTAATGTAATGTAATGTAATGCACCAGACCCAGGCCATCAGTGCAACTTCAGGTTTTCCCTGCAGGCTTGTGAGTACAGGTGTGTCGGTGTATGTGTGTACGCACAGCTGTGTGTGTGTGTGTGAGTGTTTCAAAGCATACCTCCACATGCCCAACAAATTACAATTTAATTTTAGGCAACACGCAAAGCCCTTTCACACAAGCACTCCACAGCATTGTTGAATGAAAATCAAGTGAACAACTTCCAATGTTTTATTCCAAGGCTTCAAATTACAGAAAGTGAGTTCAGCAATGTGTATACAACATATGGCGAGATTTTAGCATCTAGACATGCCTTGCGCCTGTTTTGTGAGATGACTCTAAGAGCCAGGAAACAAAATAATAAATGTGTGCAATATCAGTAATAGTGTTTTTTTTTGCAACCATAAGAGCGATTCCACTTAGCAATGCCAGACTGTTCTAGTCTGGACTTGAGGTGAGAGCTCCTCCTAGTGGTGAAAGTGAATGGGTGCTCATAAAATAAAAAATTAAAACTGAATCAAACATATTTATTAACCGCTTTTGGTTAATCTATGAGCATATCTCTATTGCCAGACCAACATAACATTATCTAAAATTGGAAAGCGGGTGTACAGTGTCTGTTCTGTTATTCCTGCATTACATTAGTGGTGTGTCTGCTGGTTACATGCTGTGCCTGAAGACGCCTGGCTTGGCTCACTGTGTGGAACTGGAACTGATATCTACAGGGAGAAAAATCTCCAGAGTGTGTGGGCATCAGCGTTTGCGTGTCTGGGAGAAAAATGTTTTGGCTAAAATTATATTGTTTATTAAAATTAAGCCTCTAATATTACACTCAGTGGACATGACTTTCCATGTAACCACGTTTACAAAACTACAGTTTATATGAGATGAGCAACCTCTGAAGCAAAGCTGCCAAACGGACAGACAGCTGTGCCACACTCTGCATTGAGAAACTCTCCAGCCACCTTTCTGAGAACGCATGCAGATAAAGTGTGAAGGTCCTGTGCTCGTCCCTCAGGAATAATAAAAGAGCAGGAAACAACTGCCACATTAAAAGGACACAAAACAAGCATAGCCAACGCATTTCCACCCCATGCGGAGGCTATTCTCGTTTCATGTTCTGTTAATATCGCTGTGCAGCATGCCAATATAATCTTCCTTCTCTCAGCCTCCTCTTTCCCATCAGCGTGTCTCGGACACCTGGGACGTTAGCTCTTTATTCATATTTTATCACTATTTATGATTCCTATCTGTGAGCTTTGGGTTCCCTCTTTGTTTTATTAAATGTATTCTAGCCTGGCTATGGAAAAGGTTCCCGGTCACATGCACTGCATGAAAAAAACTAACTAAGCCCCTGTAATGGACATAATATTTATTATAAGGTATCCTCAAAAACATTTATAAATAAGAATTTAATGAAGATCACAATCTTATATAACCATTATATTATACTACAAATAAATAACTACGTACAGAAATACAGCACAACCATGGCGATACAAATCGTTTGAGAATGGGGGTTGTTTGTTATTCTCAAATGTTAATGTGACAGTAAAAACAGTCTTCTCATTCGCATTCAAAGAGCTTGTACTTGTGTAAAGTCATGTGGTGTCTGGTGCTTAAATGCTTTCCCATAATGTACACATCACTTCACCAAGTCCACCTTCTCAACACATGCCATTTCTCAAGGCACGGTGCATTATGGGTCTTTCCATGAAATAGCTTGGAAAAAAAAATTGTCATTTAGTAGTTAATTGATAAGAAAAACACATTCCTGGTCTGGTTCACAGGAGCCAGGACCACACAGCTGGAGAGACCGCAGTGTTGATTGTACCTCAAGCCTCTCCAAAGCTTGGTTTCTGGTACAAGTTGGGCGCCGCTGCGGCCAATCCACTGTCACTTTCACACGACTCATCAGTTTATACAGCCAGACAAATGGAAAGTTTGCTCAGAGCAGGGCCAGTTTTATCCGCGGCAGCTTCCCGTCACATCTGTATTGTATTGCACTGATCAAACTTCCAAGTCCCTTGGGTGCGTAACTGACCCCAGGGTTTCTCAGAGAGCGGGTATATGTTAGCAGGATACCCCTACAGCCACATTGGTTAATATCCCCTCTACCGGGGAGCTACCTGTACCACTTTCACATCCACTGTGGCAACTCAGCTGATGGTTTGTACCAATAAATTAGCACAGGAGGTAAGAGCAGGCAATCAGAGGGTTGATCCCCCTGCTGTTGGTGTGTCAAAGTGTCCCTGAGCAAGACATCTAACCTCCAATTGCTTGATGAGCTGATTGGTGCCTTGCATGGCAGCCTTTCACTGTTGCCGTGTGAGTGTGTTACTGGGTGAATGAGAGGCATTAATTGAAATGCAGTCCAAAATACGTGATGGCTGACTGTAGCCATTTTACAGGATGTGTTCGAGTGGGCACCCTCCTGAACTAACCGCAGATAAAGCCATTCTGGAGGGGGCTCACCTGGGCCACAGCGACCTGCGTCTGCTGCATGAGGGGGCTCACCTGGGCCACTGACCTGCGACTGCTGCATGAGGGGGCTCACCTGGGCCACAGTGACCTGCTGCTGCTGCTGCATGAGGGGGCACACCTGTGCCACTGCGACCTGCGTCTGCTGCATGAGGGGGCTCACCTGTGCCACAGCGACCTGGGTCTGCTGCATGAGGGGGCTCACCTGGGCCACAGCGACCTGTGTCTGCTGCTGCTGCTGGTGCAGCTGGTGCTGCAGGAGCTGCAGGTGGTGCTGTGCAGCCAGGGGCGTCAGCGCGGGGGAGCAGGGGCTGACCGGAGACCGGGAGCTGCGTGACACCGTGTACAGCGAGCACTTCTCCAAATCCTGCAAGAGAAACGACCGAGCAGTGAGGGGCGGGAGGAGGAGGTGCAGAGAGGAGGGGCAGGAGGAGCGTGACAGGAACACATCAAGGAGCTGCTGAGAATATCATCTTTGCACCACATCTTGTAGGGGAAAATTCACAGAATGAAAGATCTCCCTCCTAAAAGCATGATAACCAATCACAAGTCAAAATCAGACTCCGCCTTAGTGAGCAGGCTGGTTCCTCCAAAACTCACGACGATGTGTGCTAAAAGTTTATCAATATATCTGTATTTAAGTATGATATGTACCCTGTATAGTTTCAAACTGATTAACTGCTAAATTGTGCTAGGATTACACAGTGAGCCCAGCCAGCTGGCAGGGGGGGGGCCCGTCTTGAACTGTGTAGACCAAACTGTCAAGGACACGGGCATAGCAAGATATGACTGTACAGCTGATTTCTCCGGGACTCTCAATGTTTTATGCCAGGAGTGTATCTATTTGACCTAGAATATTAATTATAGCTGAGCTTATGAAAACGCAAGAAACCACAGTGAAAACTGTTGAAATGAGAGCAAAGAATGCTACGTACATTTATTCCCTTAGAAGAGAATAATTAATCAAATGTTTAGTATGTCTGTATATTAGAAAAGTATATTAGAAGTGAATATTAATGAAATGTTTAGTTTGTCTGTATATTTTCAATGATTACTGCTGCTTAGTTTGTCTTATAAAAGCGAAAGATACAGAGTGACGTGTATGGATAACGTGTTAGAGGGAGGGCATCCAGAACTTTGAGGTCTGGTAGTTTGCCAAGAGCAGGTGCGGGGTGAAGTGAGGACACGTAGTTGGCAGAATGCCCTGAACTTTGTACAGAGTTGGCAGAGCATAAGGACCGTTGGCAATTTGCCACAATGACGTTGTGGGAGGAGCGTTGGGAGGAGTTACGATAAGAAAAGTGTGGGTGATTTGCCAGAATGCGGTTCGAGGAGGAGTTGTAGGTGGAGTAACTGTGTATAAAATGGGTGTACAAATGCCAGTCGGGGTTCAGTTCTGGAGAGCTGATCCGGCTTTATGCACGTGTGCTAATAAAGTCTGATTTTCCTGAAGATCTTGCTGCCTGGTGTCGTCTTTTCCCTCGCGAAGATGTTTTTCGACAAATTGAAGATTTGGACTCTGTCGTTTCCTAGACACGACAATCTTTGCACCTGACGGTACATTTAGCCTCTCCCTCTCTCTCTACCTCCTACTCTCTATCCTTCCCCCTCCCACTCTTTTGCTTTCTCTCTCCCCTTTTTATGAGCATCTCTCCCTCTGTCGGTTTCCCTCCCTTCTTATATTATCTCTCTTCGGTCTCTCTCCCTGTAACTCATCTGCGTAGCCAGGGCAGCATTATTACAGCCTTTATTAGACTGCTGAGACGGAGTGTGGCGGTAGCAGAGGCTTGTGAACGACGCGCTGGAGCTGACGGCGAGCGACCCTGCCGACCCCCGGCCTCACTGCCACGGCAACTCTCACTGCCACGGCAACTCTCAAGGCCGGCCCTGTTCCGGAGCAGAATGAGATTTTCGGCTTCTCCCAGCGAGAGCACGGACGAGGGAGTCTATTTCAGGGCACATCACCGTAGCCAAGCCATTCGCATCTTTCATATGAAAATGTAAACAGACGCAAGGAACTCAGCGGCCCCACCTACACAGATCCCCAAGTCCTCACATTTCAGGCTTTATTGCCTGTATTACTATATATATATATATATATTACTGTATATATCCATGTATTACTCCATATGTGGACTGCCTATAGCCTAGCCCTAGTGGCTGAGGTGCTTGACTGGGACCTGGATGGTTGGTGGTTCAAGCCCCGGTGTAGCCACAATAACATCAGTGGTGCAGCTGATGGGCCCAAGGATCTGTAATGGAGTCCCACAAAGATCTGTGTTGGGAGCTCTGCATCTCTTTTACATAAATTATTATGATAATAAGAGCAGTGATGTTAATAGCAATGACTTCAGATCAGAGGTTTAGCTCTACTTTGGAATTAATAAATGTAATCCAAGATACAGTAGACATACGGTACACTGTCTATCAGTCTCTACATCACACTTTTAAAGACTAATTCACAGGGCTAAACAACACAGAGTTGAACGTCCAAGGATACAAAAACCCCTCAACCCCACAGTGCTCCAGAGGGATTGGCCCCCGGTTAGTCTAGCCAACTGTAAGTCGCATTGGATAAAAGCATCAGCAAAATAACTAATGTAATGAATAAACGGAAACGTATTATTTATCCCACATGGCCACATGGCCACTTTCCACTGTAGGAACAGGCCCTCGACAACCACACCAGCTGCACGGACGGCAGGCTGCCTGTACAAACTACTGTCGTGGACCCCAGTGAGGCTCTGAATGACGGACAGTAAGGTAATGGCGGGTCCCTGAGACTCGGACCGACGGTGCGGCGAGGACTACCAAGCACCGCACAAACACCCGGCCGCATCTCCCCAGCATCAGAAAGGCTTTCGATGCTCCCGCAGTTCCCGTTTCCGAGAGTAGAGAAGCGCACACTCTTATCACAGGGCTCTCTGACAGACGCACGGGAAGAAAGCCTTTACTCTTCCCCAGCTGTTCCACTCTGATAAGATGTGGGGGGGGGGTGTTCAAACATGCCCGCTCGATGAAATAATTGGCCTGGAATATTTGAGGATGAAGAGAATGGGGGGGGGGGGGGGGGGGGGGGGGGTTGTGTTACAGGGTGCCATTAGAGGCGGCCATTTTGTTGATTTCATGTGGAAACAGATGTGCTTGAATGGAGCGGCATCACACAAAACCGCCCCTTTTTTTCCCCCAGGGGATTCCTCCTTTCCACACCCCGGGGAGATAGAGTATTTGTCTTTGTTGTCCTAACACAATGCGGCAGCCTGCAGAGCGGACAGAGCCTCAGGTTGGTGCTTTGAAATGCAAATAGCTTAAGACGCAAAACATAAGCCAGAGCATTTCCTCAATATTTCGGGAAAACAAGTTAAGGCAGATGTAAAGTGGAATCAAATGATGATGAGCTTTTCTCAAAGATATTGCTGATAATAGTGTCATTGTGGAGAGCTTTACCAGAGGAGAGTGTATAAATATGCCTATAATTACATCTTATACACACAATGACTGAATGTCTGATAAGGAAAAGAGTATTAAAAGTATTATAAAAACAATACCACTAGCCCTGGTAGCAAATATTATTCAAAGAAGTACAGGAGATCATTTCTCCATCACTGTCAGGCAGATTTATGTTGAATTTATGTAAAAAAACTGGAGAAGTGCTAGATGACTGGCAGCAGCCCAATGCGAGTATATTAAAATGGGGACCTTACCAATTCAGGAACATAGAAGCCTATTTTTTCATGTAAAAAAAAACAGAATCTTTCACTTATTACAAGCTGGAACGGTACTTGAAAAATCATGGATAGCTAACATGTTTTTGCAGGGAGAGGCCATGTGTAGCAAACTTACTGGACGTGATGAAGTACTACATTAGACTCACTGTCAAACTGAAACTGCAGTTACCTGGAAGGCAAACACTAAGAGCAACTGGAGGACGATCATTTCTGTGCAAGGTTCTGTGTTGACTATGACTTCAGATCAGAGGTTTAGCTCTACTTGGGAATTAATTAATGTAATTCAAGATATAGTACGTATACGGTACATTGTCCATCAATCTCTACATCAGGCTTATCAGGATTAATTAACAGGCCTAAACACCACAGAGTTGAATGTCCAAGGATACAAAAAAGAATATATTAAAGAAGAAACCAGAATCACACTTAATGAAAGAATAATTAAAAAGCACTGCATTGATGTTCCAAACATGAATCTGAGATATGGAGATTTTGGATTTACATATTTCCAGTCTCCAGATTCCTCCAGATTAACCGTACACGGCTGGTGGACCTGTAGCAGCCAGGAGGCTCAATCTCCTCGTCAGGCTTGTGCGGATTAATAGCTTTGCTGCTGCAGGGTCGCCCCCTGTGTGCGGGAGCCATTTTAGAGATAAGCAGCATTAGCACATGTAGCATCAGTAATGATCCAGCACATTTTCAGAGAAAAGCAGGAAAATACTGGGGAAGTGGCTGGCTGTGGCGTTGCTTGAAATGTTAAACCAAAAGTTCCCTTCGAGAGTGCAAACACATTACCTCAGGCGCACGGAGACCAAATAATGAGAGAGAGAGAGAGAGGTCAGTAGTGATTGCGGTCTCTCTTTTCAGCGAACCGCAATGACAGCTAACAGCAGTGTAGAGTGGAGGGGGTTCAGCACTGTGGGTCCAAATCCTGAGTGGGACAGGAAACCCCGTTGTAGACCCAGGGAAAATTAATCGCGATTCCCCCCTCCCACTTGTCTACTTTCTGGAAATATATTTGGCAGATGCACACGATCCTCACCAAATGGTATCTCCCTTTTGAACTGAGAATCATATTCTAGTTCATTTGTTGATTTTCATCAGTTAGCAGATGATTTTTGTTAACCTCTTACGGGTGGATGTGATCTGCGCGTTACATCTCCCTTAACAGACAGATGCGACCTGCACGTTACATCTCCCTTAACAGACGGGACGCTGGCGTTGTAGTTGATTATATGACCGGTGTACAACACACATGACCGTTGAAATGCGTTGTGATTCCTAGGCCTTTCTGAGTTTTCTAGAGGGCTCCGTAGCCCATAATGGGTTAAAGTATATGATATGATGTTCGATATGTACAGTATCTCAGAAGTAACTATTCACTGATTCAGCAGGTGTTTTGTCTTCACCTGTGTCTGTCTAAGACGATCATTATTTTAGTGTATTTAGGTGCTGGTCTATCATTGCACTGAGGCAAGTTGTACGAAATAAGACAATTTATACCTTAAAAAAAGAAACGTACACATGACCTTTTTTACCAAAAGGTATCATATGCATCCCAGGTGAGGCCAAGGTACTGTACATGGGGTTGGATTTCACTTTCTGCAGCACTGTCCAAATCAGGCTGGAAAATACTAACGTTCACCACAATAATGGCTGGTCAATACAATGGTAACTATTATTAATTATTATTATTATTATTATTATTATTATTATCATTATCATCGTTATTAACTCTAAAGATGTAACGCGTTGATTTCAAAACAAACATTTATAGTTCTTCTGTAATAACTGCTGGAACTCAAAATTGATTATATTAATTAATTCTATTTCAACAAGGATTTATGTAAATAAGAGCTTGAAAACATCTTGGCTTTTATTATCAGTAAGAAATCTGAAATATGACGTCCAGTAGCTGTGCTTACTGTATCCTGCCACTAGAAGGCAACGAAGACATGTATTCAAAATGAATCTACACCACTGAAGCATGCTACATTTACACATCCACTGCAGTTGACACGGAAATGAGGGTTTTTGATTAGAATTTTAATGGTTTCATTGCCCTTTGATTACATTTTTAATTAATCTGCTTAAAAAAAACAACAATTTTGACAATAATGGTTCGCTCACTCTTACGTTCTGTGAAGAAATCTACCCTCCACACGGTTGTTGCCATGAAATCTCGATCACTGGCAGCTCATAATTACAGTGCTGGGCGAGGCTCCTGCGAGAGGCGCGCTCGTTAGCTCGTTAATTAACGCGCCGGTGTGTGACGGGGAGGGGGGAGGGGCGCGGTGACGGGTGCGCACGGAGACAGGTGGCGGTGAACCCCTCCGGGAGACGGCCCGGGTCCCACCGAGCCCAGCAGTCAGCGTGTCCACACAGCCCTGGGACGTACCCCGGTTTAAAAAACCCCACAGCTGGCCTAGTGCCAACAGCTGGCTCCTGTCTGACGGCATATGAAGTAACGCGCTGGCTGTTCTTCCCCCCTGGAGCTGGTCCTCTGACGCTGGGCTCAGGCCGCACGCAAGCCGCGGGGGTGACGTGGCAGGTTGACGGAGAGCGGGCGGTCAGCACGCGCAGCAGCCTCGCCTTCGTCCCTCCCAGACGGCCCTCTTATTAATAGCATTTTATTTTTATTAAACCTGGAGTGGTGGGGAGGGTGTGGGCAGTTCCCAGGGACCCCCCCCCTCCCTCCAACACCAGAGCAGGCAAAAGGAAAAGTCATTTCCCCTTGCTCCAGTTGTGCAGCAGAGTTACAGGGCTGAGCTGGAGCGTGCAGCCGACACAGTGAAGCATCTCAGGGGTGAAATTGTGCAGCTAAAACGGCCCTGGGGCCGAAGAGGGAGATTAAAGGAAAGCCCCCTGTCAAATATTCACTCGAAAAAGTATCTCTGCTTATAAAGCTCTACCTTCCAAAGCAGTCGGATGTTGAAGACAATACAGTATTTCACTTTTGGTTTCATTCCCTTAGAATCTTCCAACAAAGGCAAAATAAACTTGTTCTGGCCTGCACTAAAAACTAAGGACCGTGAGGCCTGTACCCTTCCAGTTTGGACAGTGGGAGCTCATTCGGCACTGAGATATGTTGAAGACAGAAGTATCATAGCAGGGCAAGGCAGCGTCTTGGGTTCAACACCCAACTCAGTGTCTTAAAATGCCCACATAGAAGGTTCCACTTAAAAGTATTCAAGACCACTTGGTATGGAAGGCCCATAGCTTTTGTCTGTTGATACAGAAAACAGTACAGTATGCAGTACACATTGGTAGTGGAGTACATGAGACATTGCGTCAATAGATTTGATCCTTGCATGAAAGGAGCTATATGAACGACAGCCAACGTCATTAGAATTCTGTCAGGGGGGGGAATTGTAAAAGTTCAATTCACTGGCATTTTAAATGAGTACACGCTGGTACAAGTGTATGTCTATGCAAATGCAGTATAAAAAGTAGTAACTGCTCGTGTGAACAGGATTTTCAGGCAATAGAATATTCTAATTGTTGTGACATGAGTTCTGTCGCACCCAATTCACATAGGGAACATTTCTGGGCAGAACATTGCATCATACGTTACCATTCCTTTCAGAGAAATCGGCATGACCTCAGTGAGCACTTTATTAGGTATATATTAGACCTATTGGACTTACTACTGCTGCTGTAGCCTATCCACTTAAGAGGTTTGACCCTTCTCCACTGACCTCTCTCATTAACAAGGCAATGTCGCCCACAGAACTGCTGCTCACTGGATGTTTTTTGTCTCTCGCACCATTCTCTAGAGACTGTTGAGCATGAAAATAGCAGTTTCTGAGATATTCAAACCACCCTGTCTGGCAACAACAATCTTTCCATGGTCAAAGTCACTTAGATTACATTTCTTCTACACTCACACGACATTTGATCTGAAAAAGAACTGAACCTATTGAACCCACGTCAGCATGCTTTTATGCATTTAGTTGCTGTCACCTGCTTGGCTGATTAAATATTTGCATTAACAACCTGGTGTACAGGTCTCACCGAGCGGGTCGTCACGCCCGCGGGGCTCACCTGGAAGGTCTTGTCTTTGAGGTTGTGGCCGGGCTTCACCACGTTGAGCTCGGCCAGGCTCTGCAGGATCTCGCTGACGGCATGCTCACACAGCGTCCCCGCCTGCGACTGCACCACCGTCCCGCCCACGTCGTCCCCCGCCTCCCCGGGCAGCGGACCGCCTGGGGACCGCAAAAACATCCCCGCTGTGTTTACAGTGCCACCGGCCACCTTCAAGTGCCTCCCAGCAAACTCGCCAATGTATGTCAGCTTCTTACTGTTCATAAGGCTGATGTGGCGAGAAGTTAGAACCAGGGTTCCCCCCCCCATCTCAAGACCACCTAAACTGATCACCCTGTGGTTGAGGGTCCCCAACTCGAGAAAAGTGTTGGCCCTGAATCCTGAATCCAACACCACTGTATGGGCTGCAAGGCAGATGCTGCCTAACACAAGAATATGGATGTATATCATTACATCACAAACCTATCATTTTGTCACTAATGATATATGGGTATAACAAAATAGTCTATAATTACAGGACTCCTCCATGCCCCGCAGTATGGAGTCCCCGTGGGCTAGAACACACACCAGACAGCGCTGTAAGAGGATTCTCCGCACGCTCTCACCTTCGCTCGACTGCTCCTCCACGGACTGGTCGCTCTCCCCGTCAGCCTGTCCGTCTACGCCCTGCTGCGCGTGCTGCAGGCTGATCTTGTGACACACCTCGAAGGCCTGGCCCACCGTGCGAACGATGCGCATGGCCTGGGTCTGAGACGGACACACGGACAGACAGACAGACAGGCGTGAGGACCCAGGGCAGGGAAGGAGGGCTCTGTGTGTGGGAGCAGGGCGGGGCTGTGTGTGTGGGAGCAGGGCGGGGCTCTGTGTGCGGGAGCAGGGCGGGGCTCTGTGTGCGGGAGCAGGGCGGGGCTCTGTGTGCGGGAGCAGGGCGGGGCTCAGTGTGTGGGAGCAGGGCGGGGCTGTGTGGGTGGGAGCAGGGCGGGGCTGTGTGTGTGGGAGCAGGGCGGGGCTCTGTGTGTGGGAGCAGAGCGGGGCTGTGTGGGTGGGAGCAGGGCGGGGCTGTGTGTGTGGGAGCAGGGCGGGGCTGTGTGTGGGAGCGGGGGCGGGGCTGTGTGTGTGGGAGCAGGTCGGGGCTCTGTGTGTGGGAGCAGGGCGGGGCTCTGTGTGTGGGAGCAGGGCGGGGCTCTGTGTGTGGGAGCAGGGCGGGGCTCTGTGTGTGGGAGCAGGGCGGGGCTGTGTGTGTGGGAGCAGGGCGGGGCTGTGTGGAGGGGAGCAGGGCGGGGCTCTGTGTGCGGGAGCAGGGCGGGGCTCTGTGTGCGGGAGCAGGGCGGGGCTCTGTGTGCGGGAGCAGGGCGGGGCTGTGTGGGTGGGAGCAGGGCGGGGCTGTGTGTGTGGGAGCAGGGCGGGGCTCTGTGTGTGGGAGCAGAGCGGGGCTGTGTGGGTGGGAGCAGGGCGGGGCTGTGTGTGTGGGAGCAGGGCGGGGCTGTGTGTGGGAGCGGGGGCGGGGCTGTGTGTGTGGGAGCAGGTCGGGGCTCTGTGTGTGGGAGCAGGGCGGGGCTCTGTGTGTGGGAGCAGGGCGGGGCTCTGTGTGTGGGAGCAGGGCGGGGCTCTGTGTGTGGGAGCAGGGCGGGGCTCTGTGTGTGGGAGCAGGGCGGGGCTCTGTGTGTGGGAGCAGGGCGGGGCTCTGTGTGTGGGAGCAGGGCGGGGCTCTGTGTGTGGGAGCAGGGCGGGGCTGTGTGTGTGGGAGCAGGGCGGGGCTGTGTGGAGGGGAGCAGGGCGGGGCTCTGTGTGCGGGAGCAGGGCGGGGCTCTGTGTGCGGGAGCAGGGCGGGGCTCTGTGTGTGGGAGCAGGGCAGGGCTCAGTGTGTGGGAGGGGCTCTGTGTGTGGGAGCAGGGCGGGGCTCTGTGTGGAGGGGAGCAGGGCGGGGCTCTGTGTGGAGGGGAGCAGGGCGGGGCTCTGTGTGGAGGGGAGCAGGGCGGGGCTCTGTGTGGAGGGGAGCAGGGCGGGGCTCTGTGTGGAGGGGAGCAGGGCGGGGCTCAGTGGGTGGGAACAGTTACCTTCTTCTTGGACTTGAAGACGTTGCATCTGAAGGAGTTGCTTGTTCCGTCTCGGGCAATGTAGCTGAAGATCTTCAGATCTTGGGAGTCGTGGGACACGTAGAAAATTCTGAAAATTCAGACGCGAAGGCTTAAAGACGTCTTTAATGTCTTTAAAAAAATACAACCAAGATGTGATGTATAAAACTTTAAAGCTTTAACAGATGCATCTGCTGCTTCTAATTAAAGTCTTATTTATCGCTGCGCAGCATTACAGAAGTAGTATTACTGGCCCATCAGTGTTTCCTACTGCTGCACAGAAAGAGCGATAGTGCTGCCTGATGCACTATAAAGAGAGCAGTAAAGGGAGAAATACTGCTGCACTGTGCCCTACGCACCGAGACCAATACTGCTGCCTGGACACACACACACACACACTCACACACTCACACACTCACACACTCACACACTCACACACTCACACACTCACACACTCACACAACAACACTCACACACTCTCTCACACACACACACACACAGACACACTGCAGCACAGTACACACACACACACACACACACTCACACTGCAGCACAGCACACACACACACACACACACACACTCGCTCGCTCATTCACTCACTCTCTCACACACACACTGCAGCACAGTACACACACACACAGAGCAGCACAGTACACACACACACACACACACACACACACACACACACACACAGAGCAGCACAGTACACACACACACACACACAGAGCAGCACAGTACACACACACACACACACACACACACACACAGAGCAGCACAGTACACACACACACACACACACACACACACAGAGCAGCACAGTACACACACTCGTACTGCGGCACAGTACACGCACGCACACACAATCAAACTCACACTGCAGCCCAGCGCATGATACTGACAGCAGCACTGTTGCTCTGTGCTTGGGAGAGATACCGCTTTTTCTGGACAAGGGAATACAATCTCATAGGGCTTCACCATGAATATGATCCTCTCTGAGACTGGTCTTTTCCCCCCCTTTTTTCCACCATATCACAGTTTCCGTGAATGCGGGACTGAGCAGTGGTCTGTTACAGGGAGGGCCGGTTGGGGGTTCAGAGTAAATACGCCTGTCTGTGTCTTTGACGGCTTTTAATTATGAGAGCCCCAGGCACTACGGGACATGAGACTAATCAGTTGGGTTTGGCAGTGATTTAGACCTTGTAGTCTCTTGGCTGGATCTGTGTTGAATGTCCACTTAGTCACCTAACAACACTGCAGCTGCAGTGCCGTTCTGTCAGTAATGCTCACTGCGTGACTGTAATGTGACTGTAAATTGTATCAGAAAAAGCTCAAATAATGTATAGTCGTTTTACACAACACATATAGTGCCATTATGTGATATTACAGCAAATTAACTAACTGAAAATCCATGAGTCTCTAGTTCACAGGCCAGACGCTGAGAGGAAGAGACTTGACATTTCAAAGCCCAACATTCATATGATTATGGGTGTTACCGGCCAAGTCACCAAATGCAAATATAACTCAATTCGAAAATCAACATGAAAAAGGACACAGACTAAACACAGAAGCAATACCTTCTTTCAGCTCAATTAACAGGCCAACATTAAAACCTTCTCATTCAACAAACAACCATAACAAACCATGACAAACACCACAAAAAAAAAAAAAGCTCACTCAAAACAACAATATCTTCTCTTCAGTTGGCACACTGTGTTCAGAGATATTCTGCATATGAAGACCGTAAACATAAATGAACATGTACAGGTGCTCCATAACAGCCTTTCCATCAATGACATGATAGCATCATCTTCAATTCACTTTGAGGAGCAATAAAGTGGTTTCTGTACAAGACCAGGATAAAGTGACTCACTCCGACCAGAACATTCTGAGGTGGGGGCCTAGGAATAGCTCACGTGTCACTTCATAAAGTCACATCAATTCTTTAGCATCGGAGTGCACAAAAACCACATCCAGTTAATTGCATTAATGAGGATTTCATGAATTAAAAATATGAATTTCCATGACCAGACGTCAGCCATTTCGCGACAAAATAATCTTTTAAAGAGATGCATTATTCATTCTAACATGATGAGCATTCTAGCGGATTGGCCTTTAAATATGAATGTATGGTGGGCTCCAAAGATGCCAGCCCTTTCCAGTGAAAACGCAGGGCTTCCACGCGATGACATTACTCCCAAATCACAGCAATCGGTGACCTTAGGTCCCACTGACACAGCAGAACAGTGGAACAAACATGGTAAATCCTTCCCACGCCCGTGGTAAAACAATTATAGCCCCCCCCCCCCCCCCAACACACACACAGACACACGTGACCAATGTTTTATTCATACACAAGCTTACAGAATACGAGAGCCATTCTAATTGCTCTTTGAAAGCCATTACTGCAGTGCATCAACTCATGCATAGGCGATAACTGCATGCCTCATGCATGTGACATATGGGCTGCATATTAATGAGTGGTAAGGTGCCTTAATGACAAGCCTTCATTAGGTATTCAGCAGAACTCCAGAAACAGCAGGTCCCAGCCAACTGCGCAGTGATGAATTAAAACCTGCATGTACACATTACCATACATCTGCAGACCAGAACGTGTTGAATCACCTGTTCAATAGGTCGGGCGTAAGATTAAGCTGTATAAATGCATATGTTTACATAGTTGTGGCAGTCGGGGCTCAGTTCGCAGGGCTATCTGAGGACCACGCCTACTGGCTAAGTAGACACACCTGGATCGGATTACGAGTCAGTCCAGGGATTTAAAAGTGTGCTTCTTTCCACAGTAGGCGGCTGAGACTGGGAAACCACAGCCAACACGAGAGAGCTGACAAGTTGTTTGTTTTTTCGTCTGATGCGTCTTTTTTTAGTTTGTTATTTTCTATCCCACTCCTGTGAAGGTGACAGACAAAGCCTTTCTGTTTCGTTATTATTATTATTTTTTTTTTTCTCGCTGTCTCTCTTCGCTCGCTATATCCCAAACATAACCGCTGACGAAAAGCGGCCTTTCCGTATCTCCCCGTGTCCAGCTCTCCTGACCTCCCAGGGGTATGTAACAGACTCACCTGTATATCGGGTCATGCATCACAAGCATCTTGCTCTCATCCCAAGTCCATTCTTTCCGCTGTGAACGGAAACAAAATTCATGAGCACGTACGACCAGTGCCAAAGGCTGTGAAACATACGTATAAGAAAAGAACACACTTCATGAGAAACAATGAAAAGTCCACTGATGAGGTTGGATATAGGATGTCATACATAATTTGGAGGGCCACGACGTACCTTCTGTTTCTTCCTCAGGATCACCCTCACCCCGTCCACAGACACCACGATGTTCACTTTCTTCTTCTTTATGTTCTTTGCTTTGAATTCGTACTGAAAAAAGTAAGAGTTAAAAACATGAATTATGAATTGTCCCAGTTTTACACCGACAAAGGCAGGCTTCACAAAGTGTCACACGTCTCCTTTCTACTCTGCCGGGGCTCTCGGTACGCTGACAGTGCCATGTAATTATCCCATGCCTCTCTGTAGCACACCCCAGGCAGGCACAGAAACAGCATCATATGGAAATGCTGAAACACAGAAAGCTATCAGGACATTATTCCAGCTGCATGCAAATATATCTTGTCACCTAAACAGCTTGGCAGCATGCAGAGAAAAAACATTTTTTAACACCACACATTGCTGAGCCAGCTGGAAGTTTAACTGCTACTCTTCTTCATAGTCATACCCATTCCTCCTCGGGGTGCTCTGGCAGTTACCACATACTCAGGGTAAAAAGCCCAATTTAATCAAAGCCCCAAGAGAGTAATTCCATATTCTGGGAGTATTAAGCCCATCGGGGACTGTTAAGAGTTGGGTGTAGTGTCTCTGGACCAGTTGGCTCTCTTTCTTGCATACTTTTCCAAGGACATTTCCAATTCTTACAGTGTGTTCTTTCATGCCACATTTTGCATCCCTTGTGTTTTTGTTAACAGGAGTGACCCATATGAATGGCCCGACTCGGTCTCACAATCTATTGAGCAGCAGTCACAAACACCACAGGATGAGTGGATGGAAGCGGTCAATATGGCGCTTAACCGTTCACTTCCCCCCCCCCCCGGCATATCAGTCTGAAAGGGCAACCGTGCCAGGTGACACCAGTCCCCCCCCCAGACTGCACCACGCGATGCGGACGGGTCCAAGTCCCAAATCAATCCCCAAATCAATTTAAAAAAAAAAAAGTATTTATCTGACAGCATTTTCTATTCCAGTTCGGGTCCTATAATTAGCGCAGCATGCACATAGAGAGAGCTGGAACTGACCTGATGATCGGATGTGTAGCAGGATTTTAACCGAACCACACTGTCCATCTGATTTTTAATGATTAATTAATGAATAATTCAGCTGACGCTTTTATCCAAAGCGACTTGCAGTTGATTAAAACAAAGCAAGGGACAATCCTCCCCTGGAGCAATGTGGGGTTAAGGGCCTTGCTCCAGGGCCCAACAGCTGTGCGGATCTTATCGTGGCTACCACTGACTTGAACCACCGACATTCCGGGTCATGCACCTTAGCCACCAGGCTCCTGGCTGCCCCATCATTTTAAAGTGGGTATGGGTATGACTAAGATGACTAAGTGAGCAGAGCTCCTCTTTGTAGGACAGGACACCGCTCTGTCAATGACAGCTTAAAAAAAACCTTTTCTGCTGTGTCTCTGTAACTTACAGCCCACTTCACAGAGTGACTAACAACTTCTGACTTGCTCCAACTTTTTCGGCGTGGTCCTGGTTGAAAGGGAAGGCTGACGAGAACACAGCTGTCACGTCAGACATTTTTGTCATTAAAAGTTTTATTTAAACATGGAGGGAGGGCACTCTGGGAGATCCTTCACCTCAAAAGTCTTGTTAAAAGCCATAACCAACCATGTTTCACAACAGCGTCATACATAAGCTTTTTTCCTGCTTCGTTCTCTGAGAGCACAGGAAAGCTATGAACTTCCCTCTTCAGGCCTGCTGGAACAGCCAGACTTCTATGGTGTAGTTGGCCACAGTCTCTGCTTGCAAGGCCTCCCACAGTCAGTGCGAACCAAAGGGCCTCGCTGTGTTCCTGTGCAAACATGTCAGTAGCTCTTTGCGTGTGTGTGTGTCATGCATGTAGTACATCTCCAATGTTGCCTTCCTTTCCCGGTCCTGTAGGCCGACAGTGATTAAAGCTTCAGGCTCCCAGAGGGAAGGGAATAGCGAGTGCTGATTAAATGATAAATGTGTTAGACGTGAGAGACCGACACATTTGCGTGAATACACGCGTGGCTATGCGCTACGCTTTACACGGTAATGAAGGCCATGGCTGCTGAACGGCAGCGTCTGCATCTGCGAACAGGCACTGTTCCACACCGGGCCTCCATCTTCCGCACTGCACTGCTTACACAGGACTTCCTTTCCGTTACGCAATCAATTCTGAGCGATGCAAATGAGCCACTTAAGACACAACGCTTTCCCACCTGGGATTTCATCCCGCGACCCCCTCTCTGGCTGTGTACCGCCGATTTGCCCGATCGACGGCCTCGTCCATTAGAGCATTGTCATTTTATGCACGTTCTTTGGTCCGGTGTTGGTCATTCATCATGCCATAGCAGCTTCTACCAAGCAGTCCTGCCCCTTCAGTCAGTCTGTACAAACCTGCAGGCATATGGTCCTGTGAGAGCGTGCAGACCCACTAATGTTTCGAGAAGCGCAATTTAAAAAACGGAATATGAAAATATTTTTACTATTTGCCTTGGCAGTTAAACGCACAGCGGGGTGCATGAAAAAACAGTGAAAGTTGGCACCACATTTATACTGGATGTTCCCATAGATTTCAGTGTGCATACAAAAATCACAATCCACCGTGATCTTAATACCAGAGATTTCAAGCCACTGTGTCTTCGAGGACCTCCCAGGAAATGAACCCAAGTGGAAAAATAAATAAATAAATGACATTGTCAGCAGGCAGAGTTGCTCCTGGCCAAAGATCCATCACAGAGCGTGCTCGTTTCTCATGTGTGCGCGCGTGAGCATGTCTACAGATATATCAAGGTTAAACAATGTGACCAATGTGTGTGACGGGTGATGGGGGAGGGTGGTGTCAGGGAGAAATGATGTCCAATTTATTCATGCATCTGCCATTCCATCATCTGCTCTACATTGAGAGACTACAACATTATAATTCTTGCATTATGATATATGCAACATTACGTTCCCATCCATCATAGCTCAACGACTGACTATATTTTTGCTTTTGCTAAATTGCAATTTGACATGCGAGTGATGCAGCAACACAAAAGCTCCTATGCGATACGCAATTTTGCGGTTCTTCCAAGAGGAACCTCCGAAGCTGGCACACTCGAATCAGTGTTTCTTCACTAGCCCGAACAGAATGTATTCTGCCAAAATCAAAGTATTATGTTTTTACACATCAATACGCTATTTAGGAAAAAGGACGCTGTTCAGGCAAAGTGAGAACATTGCTGAATCAACGGCGCGGATGAACCGAAGATAAACTGAGCTGAAAACGCCCTGAAACACTTAGCTCAGAGGCAGCAATGTCTGTGGGGGTGGTTAGAGGAGCTGGCATCTAATATGCAAGATGATTTTCATGGAGTAAAACAAGACCTACTACATGAAACATGACCACTTCCTTCTCTGGGCGCTGTCATTTCTGTTTATGGGACAGCCATTTCTCCGTACCCCAAAATTTAAATCTTCATGTACCGAAGAGTTTCTTTGCACCCCTCATTGGAAAAGCACTTGAAAATAAAATGGCAGCCACACAAGTATGGCCAAATGTTTCATAATTTACATTTTGTCTGCTTCTTGAGGGGAAAAAATGTTTTGTAGCTTTATTCATATATGAAATTTTAATATTTTCCTTGCTTAAGTGCAAAGCGTTTTTAAATATTCAGGGATTAATGCACTTGCATTGTTTCCTGTGTTGCTCGATTTACATCAGAGCAAACAATTAAAAAGTTGCACTTGACAACCCTTCCACTACACAGCAGTTTGACAATGTGGAAAAATGTTGGCAAGCAGAGCCAGCTCCTTTGGCTTGCTCTGAAGCAGTTCAAAAAGACTCGCCAACAGGAACATTTTAATCACTACTGAGCACTGCATTTTACAGGCCGGATGCAGCCACCCTCTCAAAATCAGTCTTTTGGGGGCAAGCAGGCCTCTTACAGAGATTACAAAAAAGACACTGCTTAAAGGAGTGGAGGGTTCTAACTTACTGCGTACTCTTTTTCGTTTTCCCAACCTGGCTCACATTCAAGAGGGAGTGTGCCAGGGAATTGTATCATGCAAAAAAATGAAGGTTTTCTTCAGAACAGGTCTTTTGAAAATGTACAGCATAATTTGATTAGGCATATGCACCTTGAAGAAAGGGAGCTGATGGCTCCGCACACCCTGACCTTTAACAAACCGCTGAGCCCTAATGACATTTCAATTCCAATTTATCATGCTCTTTTTTCATGCATTTTATCTCAGTAAAATTCCTCTCTATTTTTAATGGATAACTTTGCAATCAGCATTTTTCTTCGAGTTTTAGTCATGAAATGCTAGGGAAGTTCCTTTTGGGAAGTGTGGTCACTGGGTTTGAGATGATGATTATTATTATTTTTTAAACAAATAATGGACCTAGAAATCATTGAATTGTTGAAAATGCAATTCGTTTTCAAATCTGTCTTGCACAAACCTTTTCAGTATGGCTTCCCCCATTTTCAAATTCTGGCATCTTGATTCAAATTAAAAAGTGGTTGAAGTATTAGCAGGTCTATCCTTTTTCTTAAAATGAAGACCAGGAGATTAATTTTCTAACTGCCATTGATAAATGGTCCCTATCTGACACTAATTTCAGGTGGTTCATTTTGAACTTACAGCACAAAACCATGATCCTTAATTCACTTGATGGGCTTCTAAGAAATGTCTGACTTCTTTTTTCTTTAATTAATTCATAATTATTAAACTTGTGTAAGGGAAGGTAGCCAGTGAGTGCCTAGGTCTGCTGACACACTCCATATGAAAAACCAGCTTTAAACCTAAATTAATGTTAATGGTATACAATATGGCTACAGTGCCTGTCACTCCCAATAATATCAAGCAAACCTGCCCTTGGCTATTAAGAATGTGATTCCTGAAATTCTCAGATTATGTAGACTCTGCAAAAAATGTATTTTGCAACTGTGCATTCCCTTCTTGTTCATACATTTAAAAACCTTCTGCAGCATTACTTGAACCCATTGGGAATTCTGCAAATTCCAAGATTCCAAGATGACAATGTAAAATAATTAATGACAGTAAAAATATGTCTATGACTCAATAAGATTCTGTGTCAATGGCTGAAGATGATGGTTTTTGTTCTCTTGCATGATAATGCATGTTGGACAAGGAGAATGCAGATTACCCAGAGATTCTAGGCCAGTGTCTCACAGCCAGAGAATGCCAGCCATGTTGGAGGTCACAGTGGCTCTCTATAGCGCAGCTGAATCTATGCAGCCATACAATGGCTTCTGTGAAGTATCTAAGCAACCACATGTACACAGTTCTTTGGAATTCAGTTTTCTCAGACAAATGCAGAAACTGTCATTTCAAGGATCTTCAAACTTAAAATACAAAGAGACCATCTATTCTTCCGCAATTCAGCTGGAAAACACATTTTCAGAATCACATGGAATGGAAAAGAATTTGCTTCCTCTGAATGGATGCATACTATTTATTTTTCTCTTCATTTCTGAGCTATTTACCAAGACAAGCTTTCTAATATTAAAAATGACAAATCAGATGTAGAGTGAATCAGACAAACCAAGCAACACTGAGTAAACCTTTATATGATAATTATTCAAGTGGAAGCTTCCCAAAACATTGTACTATCAGTCGGGTGATGTCATCGTTAACAAGGGAAGCATCTCACATTTCATGCATACACGCTCTCTTTCTCCCTCTCTCTCTCTCAAATTGTCTGCCTATTGGATGCTCACATACTCAAGCTTCATTTAATGACAGGGAAATTCAGCCTGAAATCACCCTGCATTATTTTTTTAATTTCCACGCACTGCCACTTACGTTTGTAAACAACTAATCTCGAAAATACATATAGTACATTTATTCAATGAATCAAAGGGGCTCCACTGCCGGTGTGCTGATGCATAGATGTGGTCACTCCAGGTTAAATAACCTTCCCACTGATCCCCCCTCAATTTGGGCCAGATTTAAAACCAGAACCAAATAAATTGGCTTATGGAGCAGGGGAAGTAGAGACACACTGGGAAGCCTCAGTCTGCTGGCGCGAGCATTAGGAACCGTGTCCATGACGTTCTCTGTGGGAGGTGACCTTGGCCCATTTCGGTGTGAGGTCAGAGGAGGGGGCCGCTACCAGCGCCCGTCTGGCAGGCAGGGCTTTTCCGCTCGGATGCGGGAATTAGGAGCCCTGATCCCACCCTTCCGCTCGCCTTCCGACTGCGCACACAGCCCCTTCTTCCACAGAAGCGGGTTCGTCGAAAACAAGGGAACACTGTATGAGGTCCCAGTGGCGAGAGATTGTTTCCAAGATCTTAGAAAAGGCAGGAAATTAACTTGCAGGCATCAGGTAGCAACTGACAGGTAGGTAATGGAAGATTACAACCCAGCGCATCATGTTCTGCCCCCAGACACGTGGAAGATGTGTTCGTGAGTGGACCTGCGGTGCAGTAATGATCGAACAAAGCGCTTGGTTCAAAGGCGCCCACTGAGACATTAGTTTATATCACATACTATACCTTACCTTAATAAAAATGTCAGACACTGAAAAGAAATTCCATTAAGGCCAAACACCTCAGCCTATATGTGACGGAAACTGAATATTAACATTTCCATCACCATTACCAATATACTAGTGGCCAACCATCTACAATGTAATTTTCCTTGAGAGATTGGCATGACTCCTACTAAGCATTCAGAAAAGTGTGGAGGGGTACTGGCAAGTAGATTATCACGATATAATGTATCCTGTATCCTGTAATCAAGCTGAGATGTTGGGTAGCTTATGGCTGTAGAGAAGACATGAACTATCTTTGCCGTTATTGTGTTGTTGTATAATTATTAGTGGGACTGCCCATGGTTTCAGTTAGGTCCAGCTCTGAATGGAATGTGGCTCACATTGCATCTATGGCCATACATATTTGTCTGGTAGCTCTTTTGAGCAATGTCATGATCTCTCTCTGATAAGGCTACAGGTATATCACTGCTCATTACATACTGTGCTCAGTAGCCCTGTCCTGAATTCTGACCAGGCTCGCTCTTCCCCCCCCCCCCCCCCCCCCCACATACTAACAGGGCATGACCCACCAGCCTGCTGCCATAAGGTTACAGGGGACACTTATTTTAACCCATAGTTTTCCCTCCGTAATTGAAGCACACCGTAAGAACCGATTTTTCGATCCGTTTTTCGATTGGAAGACCCCTCTCTCATGGCCACGGGTGGTGGAAGATCTACACCCAAAGCTGCCATATCCCAGCAAAATCCACCACACAGACTGCCTTCTCCTGTATAACACACACAGAGAGAGTGGGAGGACAGATGACAGCTCAAACAGCTGCTGGATTTCTGCAGCAGAATGCCTTTATTTGCTTCCGTTCTGTATTGCTCACTATTTGTCCTTTGTCTTCTGTTTCCAGGTATCTGTCAACAATCTCTCCTTGGTGTCAGTTTTTACAGAATTATTTCAGTTTTCAGATTGTTTATTATCTCCGGAGTGTGTCCTCTAGACAGTGATCTGTGATAGTGCAGTTGTAAAAATGCCTTGAAAAGTTGATGCCTCGCTCTCATGGCAAGATTTCCCCAAACAGAGAAGATAAAACACGCTGGCTGGGGTTTGGGGACGTGGCCAAACAGAAGCCCTTCACAGAACAAACGGCTCCTGTACTGGCACTCAGAAGGCAGATGTTGGCATGAAAAATAGATAATGCAGAATCGAGAGGCTCTGCCATAGAGAGCACTTCCTCTACACCTGGTCGTTTAGTGCACAGTTTTATGACACGGAGAAAAACCACCACACACTCACTTCAGCAGAGTCCCTGCCATTAAACCCGCCAACTGTCCCATGACCCTTGACTGCGCGGCTGGAACCACAGTAGTGGTACACATGAACGGTATACACGCACTATGTGTACTATGGATGTACTGCACCTCATGGGCCATGTCCGATTTAGGAAGCAAATTACATTTCTGGTGACATAACAGAGTATCTAGCAGCTGTAGGTCTCCAGGTGGGCAGAGGGCAAATTAAACCAATGAGAAATGTCATGAAAACAGCACAGTGTTGAATGTGTACTTGTTGGCTTTGATTTTAAACTAGCTAATAATTTCTTGTAGCTTGTTTTGCAGAAACGTGTAAGGCTGCATTCTCATGCCGTTTTTTATCTTTAGTTGAAGAGTTCTGTTGCCGTTCTGTGATCCGCGGGGCTACAGTGGTCCCACAGTAAAATTAGCGCAGTTACAACAGATGGAGGGGTTACAGTGCACCACTCTCTCAGTCACCACAGTCAGGCAGACAGGGGAACACCAGCAAACTCTGCCAATCTCAGAATCAGTGGTAAGGGCAGGGCAATATCTCAATGTCAAGTATACAGTGTGGTAAGGGCAGTGTAATATCTCAATGTCCAGTGTACAGAATGGTAAGGCCAGTGTAATATCTCAATGTCCAGTGTACAGAATGGTAAGGCCAGTGTAATATCTCAATGTCCAGTGTGCAGAGTGGTAAGGCCAGTGTAATGTCTCGATGGAAGAGACAAACAGGTGTGGCAGACACACTGAAACATACAGCACAGCATTCACTTCCAGATCTCTGCAGTTATAAAATGGTGTTTTTTTTATTTTTATCAATGAGTCCTGCAGGGGAGGCAGAACTAGGCCATAGCTCTGGAGATCTGTTCCCTCTCACACCACAGCACTGGAGAGAATCTCCAGCTTTCATATTTCACCTTTTATAGTCCCAGCTTCTATGACAATGATCATATTTCATAGATTGCTACATAGCACAGAGGGCTATAAAATTCTTCCACAAGTCAAATATTTCTGCAAATGTTATGCCTCACCAACGACTCAATCACTGCTCAAACACAACTGGGGGACCAACTGCTCATCCAACTAAGCCCCTCAATTAAGTTCATAACAATGAGCGCATATTAACAACCGATTCATTCTCATGTTAATTATGGGCAGTAGAAACAGAAAACTGAACTCAAGGGGCCTCATTTATGAAATGGCCTTACGATCAAATTGCATCTGAAATAGTGGCTTATGCACAAAACCATGACAAAGGTATTTATAAAAATCCCACTTTTTGATGCATATGAACATCTCTCTACAATACGTTTACACTGGTTGTAAGATAATTACTTGCTGGTAATGCGGGGGTATTGTACATCAGAAGTGGGATGTGTGCACCCCACGCTTTAAGAAAATTGATCATCAATTTTAGGCATGAAGAGAGTGCATTATGATCAATGACTGTTTTGTAAATTTTCTCATTAGTAAGATTGTAAAATTTACATTAATTAGAGATTTATACACTCAGTAACCACTTTATTAGGTAGACCTGTACACCAGCTTGTTAATGCAAATATGTAATCTAAATGCATAACAGCATGCAGAGGTGGTCAAGAGGTTCAGCTGTTATTCAGACCAAATGTCAGAATGGGAAAGAAATGTGATCAGTTGACTTTGACCGTCGAACGATTGTTCGTGCCAGACAGGGTGGTTTGAGTATCAGAGAAACTGCTGAAGAAGATTCTGAAGACTTAAGTCTAAAAAAAATAAGTCAAACAAATACCTAATAAAGTGCTCACTTGCATATAGAAGGTGCGCAAGATCCAGATACGCCACTTTTTGTTTTCAGTTATTCACATAAATCAAGCGTAAGCACAACTCGGGATATTATTTTAAGACTAAATAGAAAAACATATTCATAAATGCGGCCACAGATGAACCATGGCATCTCTCACTTCACCGCCATCCGTCTACACTTTGGAGAAAGCCGGGCGACGGCTGAGCAGTTCACCGGCACTCAGGAGCCTCCCCGGAGAACGGTGAGAACAGCACAGGCCCACAGGTGAGACGGCCGTCCACACCAGCTGTGACAGGTCATTACCGGTACGTCACTTTCCATCGTTTGCTCGCAGAAAGACATGCCGCAGGAACCGGGGGAACTGGAACAGCAGTACAACAGAAAAATAGCGCCTCCAAACCTTATGACCAGCGATTTATTACGTGAACCGCGGTTAATTCTGCCGCCACGCGTCGGTGCAAACGAGAAAATAAAACTGGTGACGAAAAGATCATCTTCATGTACACATACGATACGATGGAAGGACAGTATGAAAACCAGACAAAAACTAGCACCCCTACCCCTCTCCCTCTCCCTCTTGCCTGCCTGCTGACTGGGTCAGGGTACTGGACGGTCACCGTCACCCGGTCTCCAGGCTTCATACAGCAGGAAGCCTGCTCCAGCCATACTCATATCTCAGCCCGTCCTACCCTGCTGAGGAAAGGGTCCGTGCCCGTCTCTGCTCTCTCAGACTCAGGCACTCCTCAAATTAATTACAGGAGAAATATCTTCCGGAAGTAATAAATAGAACTGCCCAATGTGTGAGATGAATCCATACGCAGTCTCCTGCCTGTGGCTGCACTGCAGTAGGGCTCCACGTCGGACAGCTCAGAGATCCAGGAGCCAGACCTCGCCCACGTAAAGCCTGGGGCTCAACACGAACACGGTGCGTCTGACCGGACCACGGTTTCCCCTCCCTTACCTGCTCCGCTCAACTAGCCTGCAATGCCGGTGAGCTACGGTATGTAACATTTCATTTTCATGTTATCTGTGCTTTTTACCCCAGCAGTTGCCAGTGTTTGAGTCGTCCCCTGAGTGTGGCTTACGACCGCAAGATGTTTGGGGGGGACGGGGTTTCATATTAAATTAAATAATATAGGCTGAGCCCGTAAACAATCACGGATGATCCCAACCGTTTTCCCAAACTCTACAGAGACCAAAGAGATATCAGAGGCCTTGCCATCAAAAGAGTGACCCGTTATTGGACCACAGGAGACAGAGACAGGGCATAATCCTATTCACCCATGTGGGGCTCAGACCTGGAACATGGGGCAGCCCCTTCTGCTTCAGATGGCAGGGAATATAACAGGATTAGGGACAAGGGCTGAGGGCTGTAACCTCTATATGGATCCCTGATGCACTGCTTAGCTCCCCCCACAGATAAGTGGGGTCAGCAGTCTGGCCATAAACAGGGAAGGGGGCGGGGGGGCACATACAGAGTCTGTGGGTACAGTACTATAGCAAGGATAAAAGCACCATCTGTCAAGTGAAGGGACAGCCTATATACCCACAGAAATTGAAAAAGTAATAACAGTCTATACATTAAAGCAATAGCAGCCGAGCTCACTGCTTGCTCTTGTGAAGTGGGGCTTCTCGTCCCCAGTGAATTCAGCTACACGGGATCTCACTTCCTGTCATTTTCTGTGAGGTTCAAATAGCACAATCTATTTCATAGCCTGATTTCCATTTTACCTGGGGAATTACTTTATATGAAATAAATTAATACGGGCAATTCTGAGAGTGCTTGATCTTAAATTTTCATTGGCATAATGCGACATAGAAAGCGACCGTATATTTGCATAGTAGTGAATGTAAAATCCACATGAAAGCATTAAATATGCAAGAATGACACGGATACACACAGGATTATATGGACAGGTAGGACGGCAGACTAATCCACAGACTCCCACAGGTCTCCTAAGAGCCACACTTGCGCATTGGGGGCTCGATAAAGCACCAAGGACGGTCACATCAGGACTGAAGAAGCACCTCGTCCAGCCCCTCACACACACACACACTCACACAGTGCGGCAATATGAGACGCACAGCAGTGTGGCTAGCATCTGTCACTCAGTACAGCTCAGAACAGGTCCCTAACCATTACTGCTGCTCACAACCCATACATGCAAATGCATGCACACACACACACGCACACGCACACAGACACCCATGTGCACACATACACAACCACACACAGACACACACACACACCCATGTACACACACACACACACACACACACACAACCATGTGCACACGTACACAACCATACACAGACAAACACAGACACCCATGTGCACACGTACACAAACACACACACAGAGACAGACACACACAGACCCATGTACACACACACATACACATACACATACACAGACACCCATGTGTACACAAACACACATAAACACACATACACACACATACACACACACACACACAAAGAGAGACAGTCTAAAGATACAGTCTCGGGCCACAGTGTCCGTGTATGTCTTCCAGCTACACTCTTCTGAGGACGCTTTATCTGAATCGAGTTCCCAACTCCTCCATGGAGAAAGCTGCTGCCCCGGCCTCCTTGGCTCCGCAGTGCAGTGCAGCGCTGGCTCTGGCTTCCTCAGGCCCAGCGGGGAGCCTTCAGGGAACAGCGCAGGCAATTGGTCATAAATTGTTCCTGAGTGAGGAGCAGCGAGAGGAATTACCGTCGCTAGGCGCTGGCTGCCGCGCGGCCACGGCAGCCTTGCCGCTGCCCGTGCGAGGCGTCATCGGAGGAGAGCTGAATAATTGACACGTACGGAGACGGGCCCTCTGGTTTTAGGGAGCCTCACCTCAAACAACCTGCCTCGTGAAGAAACGGCAGTATAACTTAATGAACCGGGCAGTGGCGGGCTGCTTAGCTAAAAATCGAGGAGGCAGAAAAACATCGCCTTAAGCTAATTATTGGTCTTGACCCGTTTTCAATTATTTTCCTCGATTAACAAGTTTGCCAATGATCTGAGTAATCCATTGGCACGTAAACACACCACTTATTTCTTCAGGCCATGTTAGGGAGATGAAGTAATAAATTAAATTTAAAAATGTATGCTTTATTAACTACCATGTAAGCACGCTCAATACGATGTTTGTATGATGTTATTAAATGAATCAGGAAAGAGTTGTATTCACAGCATACACAAGAAAGCCTGCAATGCGGTAGTTAGAGTGGTTATCTAACCTGAGCTTCAAGATTGTTTAAATGACAAAATTAGCATATTGTAGAACTTTTCCATGAATATTCTGAGTGTGAAATCAGAGCTGCATTTAGATCAAACACAAGTTTAAATAACACCGACTGAAATGCGCACAATTTGTGCACAAAAGAAAAGGTTTTATTTCTCGTTTTACCTAATTGAGAAGAAATGGCTACACTTGATGATATTGAGTATTTTGTGACTTAATCTAGTTGTTAATCAAGGAAAATGATTGAAAAAAAGTCTAGACTATTAATCAGTTTATTGGGATGTTTTCTGCCTCCTCGGTTTTTAGCTCAGGAGCTGCTACTACTGGAACAAGGGTACGTCAAACCCTCCCGTCAAGAAGGGAAATGCCAAGTGCTACTCAGATTGCACTGAAATGTGAAATGTCTTTTGTCAGGGTCAGTCTCCAACAGTACAAAGCCAGGACCTTCATAAGCAGGATCAAAAACAGGCAAACAAACAAACAAAAAATACAGAAAGATGATTTCACGAAGAAAAATCATACCAACTGCATACCCTTGGACCATTTCAGGCTAAACAGTGTGAGAAGTATCTGTGACAAAGGACAGAATAAAAATAAAAATAATAATAATTAACCACGGGGAGAGGCCGTTGGGTGAGAATGATTGTTTCAGACAGAAACAGTGTGTCAGAATTGACTGGGAGGCAGTGCTCTTTGCGTCCGTGGCCTTTGTGTACCGGGGAACGGGCCCTTGAGCAGTGCGCCGTGGCCTTGTGCCCCCACCTCGCCGTGCTCCAGCGCACCAAGCAGAGGCAGGCACACTGTGCCAAGATCCACGCAGAGTCCTCCCCCAACCCCTGTGCCCAGCCTGGGAGCGGTGGGGGATGGGGACGGGGGACGGTGTATAGCGCTGCGTAGCGGTCCTGAATTAAGCAGACCTGAGCCATAGTCCCACAAAGCCTCCACTCACGCAGGGATCAAAGGCACAAACACGCAGGGGGGTTTCCTTCTGAGACGGAGAGAGCGGCGAGGGACGGCGATTTAGCACGGGCATTGGCAGTACTAACGCACACCAATGCGCGCAGAAGACCACGTCGCTTCTGTGCGCTCTGAAAAGACAGGGAAACGGGCTGAGCTTCAGGAATTTGGAGAAAAGAGATTATGTTGCTCACATACCGAAGCCAAAATTCATGAGATTATACAGCCGGAGAGAACAATACTCGCCTCTTGTCGCCAAAGTGCGTTATCCGTGAATCATCTAACGAGCATTTGAGCGGTTGCCGAAAAGTTTAAAAAACAACCAAACAAGAGATTTGACAGCATTTTTCCTCTTCATAAACGGTCAGTGAAAAACATGCTGCACATACTGAAAATCACAGGCTATTATCTAAAGTGCCTCCTTCATTTTATAGCCATTCCTAATCTTTTTAGCAACATGTTTTGTGTGAAATTGGGTACCCATTACTTGTGGCAGATTCCTCAAAATATGATTATCACAAAACATTGCCAGCAGCTCTCATACACAGCTGTCTTTCACTGCGGTGCATCATAAATCTGCTAAAGTATTTCTGAAAATTATATGTCTTACCAGATTCATTTAGCAAAAGGAAAGACCTATAACTTTTAAAGTGAGCTTTGTTGGACAGCTAATAGCAGCGACCTGCAGCCTGGACAGCTGCTCGTCATCTCTTAGTGAAGCAAAAACACACTGTAAACAGCTGCCCATTTCCCAAATGTACCCTGACATTACAGTAATGTCTTCTTTATGTACAAATTAGTACATTTTCCAAGAAAAAAAAGGTATAAATTAGTTATTTGTTGCTGGATATGGGTACAATTTTTTTATTTTGACCTTTTGTACCGTTATTTCTGAGAGTGTATTGTGGAAGGTCATGGTTCAGCCGGCCCTCCATCTTACTGCACGTGGGCCACGTCCGCCATCGTAAAAAAACGACCACAAGGAAACAAACAGCCTCAGCGCGCTCCATTCAGTAACATGTGCTGGGGTGTGACATACCCCGCTCCATGAAAAAGCCGGACAGGACATCTGCCAGCGAGCACGCTAACCATCAGATTAATTTGTCGCAGAGCCCCCCTATTGAGCTAGCTTGTTTATACCTGCTAAATGCGGATTCTGTGTGTGTGTGTTGCTAACAAAGCGCACACACACACACTGCAGCATAGTGCACAGCACACACACACACACACACACACACACACACACACACACCTCCAGGCTCTGAGCTGAACAGGAGCCAACTGGGCAAGAGAAGAGGGCCTGTCACACACTCACTGTCCCTACTGCCAGTCTAAAGTAGGGCAACTCATCTCTCAGCGATCTCTCAGCAGCCTTGCAGCCCTTTCCTCTCCTATTGAGTAAGTCAAGTAAGTTCCGGAAGATAATACTTTTAAAATCAGCAGAGCCTAGCAGTGTCTTGTGCGCGTGTGTGACAGAGTCCATAAATGTGTTTTAGTCGGTAGTTTTACAAAAAATTGAGCTTTCCGTATTAGCGGCAAAAACATACAAACACACACACACACACACACACACACACTCGGAAGATAACATACATTGGCAGTATTGCCAAGTTGCTATGGTGATTTAGGGAGTGGTATTGTTCACTCAGCCCAGACTGCAGTTCCTAATAAGCTTTTCAGTAACTCTGAGTGACAAAGCACAACTTGGGAAAGAGTGATTCTCTTTTGTTTCATTTTATCAGACTTTATGACAACGCCCCTTTCGCTGAAACAAGCCGTCGGTCACTGGAAAACTTTGTGGTACGAGAACCGAAATCTTACAGTCTTAACAACTTATGAAACACATTTTAGTGAAACACAATGCACACAATACAGAATTATGTCCACATCATTGCTTGATCTGTGGTGTGCAGAGTGGAAGTAATACCGCTCTCTGAGTTCAAGGCATACTTTAGCGCAGAGCTGTATCACGGAGTATAACCCTGGGTTACTTTCATTACTTTCACTCACTTGATTAGACTTCATGACCAATACTATGTGTCCACATGACCGGATGCTCCTCTGGTCTATAGAACGTGCTCACAGAATTCCCACGTCATATAAAACAGTGCCTTGACATCGTATATTAGTCTATCTGCTTTAAAAGAAAGTTGAGGAAGCCGACGGAGAGAAATAAGCGCCATCGAAAAATAACAGAATGGCCGCTCGGCGATGATGGATGCTAGAGGTGTAAAAACCGTTGAACTGAAGGAGTGAACAGACGAGGGGGATGGGAGAGGGGCCAGAAAAGGGGGTGGGGGGGTGTAATTCTCTTGTGTCCTCTTTTCAGCGGAATGTGACGGATGTTTCTTTTTTGTATGCATTCACTTAATTCGCCACTGAATCAGATCATTTTCTGCACATGCTCTGTAGAGAGGAGAGAAGCGGCCCCAGGAGGTATAAACTCCAAAAGCGGTGTCAATGAGAGAGATTTATGAGGCTTTATTTCCCGAGCATCTGTTTCCCTGTGCGGTGTTACACAGAACATCAACAATTAAAATAAGGACTCGAAACTTTATTTCGGCTAGATGTAGATCAAAATCTTTGAAATATGCGGACAAGCTTCTTTGAGAGGACCAATCAGGGTCCAGACTTTTCCGTAATGGATTATCCAGTCTACCATTACATTAAGTTACAGCAATCATACATTTCTTTTGTATACAATTCTATGCTTTTCAATCTTTCGAGAACCACTCAGCTAAAGAACAAACTACATTTTTTTATTCATCAATTAAGGGCGTTTGCACACCTGCGGTTCGGTTATGTGACTAATACTTGACAATATTGCCTGAGTTGCGATTCTCTGGATAGTACACCAGTGATTTGTATATGAGCAAAATATTCACTTTGAACACGAATCAAGGCTACATCTCAAAAACAATGATTAATTTGATAAGACAACGGGCTGCCTCCAGACACCTCTGTAGGATGTGTTGTCTGTAGAGGGGCAGCCTCTACAGACAACTCAACTGTACGTCGCTCTGGATAAGAGCGTCTGCCAAATGCCAATAATGTAATGTTTTTCTCACCGTTTCCAGTTACCTAGCTACCTAGTCGCTAATGCTACAAACAGACTGCCCTGCCCCATGATTTAATGCGAAAGTGTCCCATCATGAATAGAGTTTTGCACAGCGGATGAGTTGTTTTTGGTTCCTTGAATCAATTGCCTCTAAATGCGGCCTCAGTCCACTTGTTTTGGCCACCAGAGTTCGATTCATGTGCTCATACCTGCCCAAATCAACCTCAACAAGGTGGTAAGTGCAGCAGGGTTCGATTCAACTGGACTAAACAAGACATGTGCGAAAGTGCCCCAAGATTTTATTTGACATCTCACAGAACATATTTTCTGAAAATAAATGTGCACTCAAATCCAACATTTCAGCGGCTCAATCTCCACTAAGACAATCTGAAAGCCAAAGAGAATTTCAGAGGGTTAAGCAGGGCGAAGATATCGCAAGAAGAAATCTTGATAGCTGGAAATCAACAAAGCCATTGTGTTGTTGACTGCTCGTTTTGGCCGAACATTGACTGAGATCAGAAAGCCGGCAAATTTTCCTCTAAAAGCTGCGGTTTAGAGCACTAGAGTTTCCATGGATGTATGGTATTCTTAACTTAAACCTAAACATAAAAATCGAGGGTTTTGCATTTGATCATAATAATGAATCTGAAATATAATGGAAAAATTGATTGCAAAGTCTTGCAGCTGAAAATGGCACTTAATTGCCGGTTGTCACGCGACTCCTTGACTCCTGGTCTGGGATACTGTAGCACAGTAACAGAAATGGCGTGTATGAAGCCCCAGGAGACGCCCTGGATGAGGGAGCACTTCATCAGCTCTCAGAGTCTCATCACACGGCCTGGTAATACAGCCCTGTGAAGCCAGAGCTGCCACTACAGTGGGGAATGGTTTACTGCGGAGCGGAGATAAGATGGCAAGAGCTGTCAGGTAAGGTACAGCTCCAATCCCACTGTACACACAGCCGATTACCCCTATCACAGCCATCCATACACCCGCCCCTGGTAAACGGGGAACACAGTTCTACGGTGAAGTAAACGGGTCAGGCAGACCTTTATTCCTCATGTTACTTGTGCAGATAAAAAAAAAAGAAAAAAATTAAATCAAGAGTCAAATCAGGAAAATCAATGTACCTTTGTAACAACAAAAACATTTTTGCTCTCCACACAAGTGTAATAACTCTTAATTTAATAATTTATTCTTTCATTACTGTCCATTAGCAGAGCGACTGTGTTACTGAATCATTTGATTCACTTTGCCAAAGAAGAGAATCTGTTTTTACATCAATTAAACATCTATTTAGGTGAATCATTGTACAAATGCAGCACTGGAATCCGAGGCCATACTTCACAATGCCGAAATTGACGATGAATGGCCTCAGTACACTTCACTTCACACACGAATTGGCATAAATTAGCTACCGTGACCTTTTCCAGAACAATGGTCTTCCAGGCACAAAATAATTTCATACGTAATTTGTGTCCAATAACACAGACTAAAACCTATTTTGCTGGAAAGGAATTGGCAAGAAAAAAAATCTGTGACTGACTGACATGGTGGAAAATGACCATCCTGGTGTGAGCCCTGCCGCACTGCAGAGCTAAAGACCGTACAGCACTGTATGTCAGGGGCGTGATGCCACATCTGCTTATGGGTAAATTAAAACAATGATCCCTTTCTCTCCCTGTCAGGCATCACTAACCCCCCACTGAGGTTCTCAAATTTTCCCGGCAATTTGTTCCACATTAACCGAGTCACTTACAAGTCGAGAGAGAGAGAGAGAGCGGGGGGTGGGGGGATGGAGAAAAAGAGAGAGAGAGGAAGAGAGATGTGGGCATGTGCTAAGGGAGGGTAGGGAATAAGACTCTTCACGCTGGAATGAGGAACAGGGAGAAGCCTCACGGACACACAGACACAAACACACAAAGACACACGTGCGCACGCACACACACCTTTTGTCCCTGGCATAGTGCATAGGCATCAAGACCCCCCCTTGTCCCTCCCCTCCCAAATCCTGTGACAGGTTGTACAACAAAAGGTTTATGTTTATTACTGTGATTATCTGCGTGATTATCACTGCTAAGCGCCCCAGCGTGTGTCTGTGGGGGACGCATTACAAACCACATAACCCAGGTCTTTAAACACTGACATACAGACGCAGGAGAGTGAAGGACTAGCTCTTTATGGTAGTCATGCATGGAAACATTTGGTGAGATGAACAGAGAAAGAGAGAAAGAACAACAGAGATAGAAGTGAGAGACTTTGTGCCTTTTTGAGTCTTCTTCCTTTTGAACTGGGTCAGGGGTAAGGGGGGCTCCGGTCTCCAGATCGGATCAGACAGAATCACTTCATTAATACTGATACACATCTGACCTGTATCAACTGTGTTTGCGCACCATATCCTGAGATCCTGAGATCTGGCCTTTTGGAAAACTAGTCAGGGCTAGATATAGGCTGATCTCTATACTGGTCCATTCCTCTGAGCCACAGTTCAGAGAGAACGACACAATTACTCTGTATTCCCCCAACCTGTCTGGAGTCCCAGACACATACACACTCCACAGTCCAGCAAAAAGAGCCAAAATCATATCCCAATATGAACCCATCTCCTTGATTTGTCTAAGGCAAATACGATTTTGCAAAGTCAGAATGAGGTTGTTCCTGTTTTTCTCCCCCTGATGACCCCTGGAGGATTGGCAGGCTTTATCTGAAATTGCTTTCCCCTCAGACCTGTCAGGCGGGAGCCTCCCTATGCAGAATGCCCTTCTTCAAGGTCATTTCCAAGGTCATTTCCGGTAGAGCCCCCATCGCCCCTGTACCCCGACTCACCAGTGCGTCACCTGTGCAGCACGCTCGCTGAAGCTAGGACCTCTGGAGAGACAGACAGACATGTGGTGGTGTGGAGCCAATCAGGGCCCTCTCAGCAGCAGTCAAAGGAGATGTTCTGCTTGGCGCTGTAACAATGGCTGTCCGTCACAGAGACGCGGTTATGTGTCACTCTAATTGGAAACATATTTGTGCGAGGGGCAGCCGGTGTGGCAGACTGACAGGCACTCTCAACCCCTGCGTCAGGTTTATCCTACGGAGAAGACAGGGCTGAAAATAAATCAGTTACTGGCAGGATATTTACGGCCGTGCTTCCTGCGAGAAATGTGGGGGGGGGGGGGGTAGAGATTTGAAATCACATTAGGGTTATTAAAACTGATAGACAAATGTCCCATTTAAATCAGGTTCTCGGAGCTCCGTGAAGGTGAACCGGGGGAACTGAATCGCTCCTTTCAGAGAGAAAACGCGCGCGTGGTGCACAAGCTTGCACGGACACACGCACGCCCGCGTCTGCCTTGGGCTCGCTCTCGCAGGTTAAGGTCTTGGCCACGGGTTCCACATCCTGGCTTGTGTAATGGAAGCTCGTTTGCAGACTTCAGGGAGACGATTAGCATGCAGATCACGGCAGCCATTGAGGACTGATCAGCCATCGGCACAGTCATCAAAGCACCTCCAGCGTTTCTGAGCCAGTGCTCAGAGTGAATGGGGATAAAGCTAAACGCCACACAATGCAATCAACAGCAGCATGCTGAAAAGCTCTACAAGATGCAACAAAGGCTCTCTTAAGCAACACCAAAAAAAAAATGTTTTTTTTTTTTTTTTCCCCTCCACAAGTCTCAGTAGCCTGCCTGACAACATCTCCCCACTGAGCATCTACATCACAAGGCTGCGTGTGGAGCACGTTTCACTTTGGGGCCGAAGCCACTGCTGTAGTTCTTCGTTCCTCTTTCTGTATTAATCCTAAAAGAGGTCTGAGAAAAAAATCATATTAGATTTCCAGGCCACGGCTTTCACCAGTTTGTTCTTTAATCATATAAATGTTTAACGGAGAGTTTGCTTTTTTTTGGCTCAAGATGGAGCACAATAACCGCAGTTGTTGAAATGTACATCTGAGCCCACCACTCAAGTCAGAAAGCATCGGTCGATATTCCTTTAAGAGACATCTGATGACTTAGGATTTGGCAAAGTCCATACCTGGTACTCTGACAAAAGGCTACTGGCCCATAACATTTCATTCCTTCTCTGGAATGGCGAACAGACTCTGTCTGAGAATAATGCTCGACACATTATAATCATGTTGCAAAAGCAGACTTAAATGGTGTCTTCTAATTTAAATTTTGAAGAACGGATTGCTCTGATTTTTGACATCACCGACAGAACTTAGCACATTTAGCCTATATCTTCTGACACATCAAGCTGACATGGATCCATACGTCAGACACATCAAAATCCAGGGTATAGAAAGATGAGAGAAGCAATTATGTGTGTTTGCAGTTATGTTTTTATGTATTAACAACCGAGCAGTAGAGTCTGCAATAGCTTTCCAGAACTATGAACATCATCCTGTCATCTTCCCACTGGCCCAAATCACGTACACACTGTACAAAAGAAACCGGGCAAAACAACATATACATTATTGATAGTTAAGTGCATCTACATGTATATTTGCCTGTTAATTATACAGAAAATTCCTGGACTATAATCTTGGGAATTCAGTGTGCCATACACAACGATGCCATCAAAGAGTTATAAAAACAGAGAATGTTCTTCAGTAGTTTTCTGTAATGCAGCAGTCCAGAGGCATGAATCTGACACAAACCAAGCAATTAAAGCATACTTATTTTGACCCATTTTATGGTAGCTGTAATCAAAAAACTTTTTCTGATGAATATGAATGCCCTTGAGGTTCACCAAACCTCAGGCCCAGATTCAATCTAACCACAATATCTCAAATTTATGCACATTTTAATGTTTTTTTTTCCCCCCATTACTTGCACAACATTTTTCAGAATTTTCAGACTTCCAAACTTTGTTCTACTTGTAAGACATAACAAAAGAGCAGCAAATTTGTAAAAAGGTACACACTAGATTGGTAGACCCTTGGGGAGACAGTGAAGGAGGGGGACTATGAAAAAGGAGGAGATTTCTGCACATGACTTAGCACTTGTTAGCTCACTTTAGCAGCTCAGTGGGACTGGTGGCTTTGCAGAGCAGCAGGATAATTGAAAGGATGGCCGGAGAATGAACCAGGCAGCAGTGGGACCCACTGGGTAATTGACTGGACTAGTTATTTCATATCATCCTAGATTTGCTCCCAATTTTGTGGTCTCCCTTTTCTTAAAGGTTAGAACTTTGATCTTTCGTGGTACAAAAACGTTTAGGCCTTTTTACTATCAATTCAGAGACTGGGAGATGATATAAGGGAATACTCAACATTCAACTTCAGAACACAGGTACTTGTAAATATCCCATATCCATAGCTGCGTGTACAAACACACATACACACAGGATGTGCGTGTGCACACACATGCACAAATGCACAGGCACTGAGGGAGAAATGTTGTCTTTAAAGCCTTTGACTTTGATTCTGTCAGAAGTCCAGTGTTAAACCCTGGATTGCCTGCCTACTTGCTTGAATCGACAAACAAAGGGACATTGCAGGCCTAAGAGGACAACATTCATGCACAGAATCCCTGAACAAACTCAGTGTCCCTAGCACGTATTCAGCTCCCATTAATCAGCACAGCCTGAAGAGAACTGCAGCAAGCAGAAACAGAGGATATGGCAAGTATGTACAGAGAGGCCACCTGGTGTTTGTGAATTCTTAACCACACCTTCTTCGGAATAGACATCCAGAGGCATATTTATTAACAAAACCATTACCGTATTTTTTCACTGACAGAACAACCCCCGAGGGGAATGGAAATGACACTGATCATTAATGGAGCTCGTTACATACAGTTGCTTCTGTTAGCTTGTCTCTCACATACGCGCACATGTGCACTCGTGCACACGCGCGCACACACACACACACACACACACACGTTTTCAAGGACCACTCTAGCAGTCCAAAAATATAGCTTCTCCCCCTCCACATTCTACAGAAAAACTTGAAGCCCTTCTCTTGTTTACTGTTATTATTAGTCTCATTCACAAAAACACACTAACCCACTAAACCAACAGAATGCAACAGAGCTGCCCCTGGCAGTATCTATAGTAGCTGTATATACATATATATATATATAGAACACCACCCTGACCATGATCTTACACTTTTGATGGCAGCAAGTTTGGGGATGTTTTTCCTCTACAGCCAGCAGGTGCCAATACCACCTCTACGAGGCCAGACTAAATGGTGCTCTTCGAGGGCAGTAGCCATTGCAGACACTGGAAACAAGGCCAGATCCATAAATTATTTACCCAGTTAATGAAGGTATCAGCAAAAAAGTGAGTCCTGAGAGAAAGTTTGGACTGTATTTAGGTGATTTAACAGTGTGAGACATAGCATTGACATAGCATACCAGCTTTTTTTTTTTTTTTTAATAAATTTTTTTCAGATTTTTCCCTTTTTCTCCCAATTTGGTAGCCAATTGTACCTCGTCTGATTCAATTGGAGGTAGTCGTATTAGATGTACCGCCCGTACCCCGTCCCTCGGCGGCCCGAATGAGAGCGACACGCCTTCTTCAAGCCGTCTCGTCTCGTGCGCGTTGCCGTGATTCCGAGCCAATTATTGCTGCCCCACGTGAGCCGGCCAAACTTGGCTTTTGGCAGGACCGAGAATCGAACCCCAGTCCCCGGTGTGCAACTGCATCAAACTGCAACCACAAGTCTGCTGCGTCTTAGCCTGTTGCGCCACCACGGCTCCTTAGCATACCAGCTTTGATCATGATACTGAAGTGGTTAAATAGGAGAAAAGCAATCAGAACTTCTAGAACTACAGTTTTTAATTACTGAAAGGATACAAGTTTGAGCTTGAAAGGGTGTAATTATTTTCAGGGTGTGCCACAGGTAATGCCAATAATTTTTTTCCTACAAAATAATTCATACAAATAAAAATGTATACAGCTTAACCTACATTAAAAACAAAGACTGTGTAAACTCAGTGGTATTTCTAGATTCTTTGCCAGAGAAACTGCCAAAATATTTTGCTAACGTACAGAATTACCTCCTACTGTATTAGAAATAGCAAATGGTACAATAAAGTAACATAAAAGGCTATGTACATGGTTATGGTCTTAGTGCAGTAAATGTTGTCTGTTGTCTGGAAGAATGCTTGGCTTTAGCTGCATGTGAGTAAGCACTGTATGTCGCCTATCTGTGCAATTACTCAGTCTAATGTTAAACTGATATAATCTGTCAGCATTCTGCATTGCCTCGCCTGCTGCTAAGTACACAGGTGCTGCTGTGAATACAAAGGTGAACTTGTATTAGCAGAGACACGCAAGTAATCCTTTAGTCAAACAGCTCTTTCAGCCATAACTGTAAACAGGAGTGGTGATGCGGAATAGTGTTTAGGAAACTAAGCTTACAAGCTAAAGGTTGCATGTTTATGTCAGGAGCGGAATCGGTGATCTTGTGCCCTTGAGCATGGTGCTTACTCTGGTTTGCTTCAGTGAAGGTGTAATAATAGAGACCATGTCAAAAATAACTTTTGAAAAACTGTCTGGTAGGCAAATAAATAATAAACACTTAACCACCTAGGAGAAGAGTCACCTCAATCATGCACAAAATTGTATCAAATTAAAAGGGCGGGTGCCCTTCTGGGTTAACATTGCCTGTAATCACAAATTCAAGCGGCAGGAAGTACACTAGCATGATTGACTGGAGGGAAAATATAACCCGTGACCTTTGATTTCAATTTAAGCAACCCCACAGCGCTTTAGTGAGTACAGAGAAATGGATTCTCACACGAATAAAATAGACTTTTAGTTTTCAATGAAAAAGGATGCAAACAGACAGATGGGGATTACAGACACAGTGTTTGTGTTGTGCATTTAATCGCATGATAAAGCGATAATTTAGCGCTCCTGTGATTCCACACGGAGCCTCTCACTCCCTCCTCATGCCTCACAATAACCAGTCTGAAACATAATAAAGGAGATAACTGAATAACAGCTACTACCTTTCTCTATTAAGACAGGAAAGACAGGCAGCATATAGCTTAGTGGAGCATTACAGGGGCCTGGAAGGTTGGTGGTTTAAGCCCTGGTGTAACCATGATAAGATCTGTGTAGCTGTTGGGCCCCGGAGTGACTGTCCCCTGTTTAGTCTAACCAACTAAGTTGCTTTGGATAAAAGCATCAGCTAAATAAACAGGGATATAATGGAAGAATCTCCTGGAATGCTGGGATGTGGCAATACATAGGGCCCACAGGTTGTTTTTTTATTTATTTTTTAATACAGTAGTTTTACACCTATATTCTGAATCCATAGTGCAGTCTATTTCAGTATGCACATTCTACAATGGTAGGACCTGAAAGTGTGTACATCTACGAGAGATGAGGACACACGACAAGAATAACTTACCCTTATCCTCCGCATCGCAGCTACAATCTCCATGCGGCTGTTGGGCCTTGGCACATCCAGGCTGCCCACATACTGCAAAACACCCAACACAACAGTCATGCACAATAATTACCCCATTGATATACAGCAGAGGAGTACAGCAAACAACTCAGCACAGCAGGAAAAGCAGCCAGGAGTCAAAACGCGCACTGCAGACCAAGCGACAGCATTACCAAACGTCACACATCCCAAATAATGCCGTATCCGGTCCACACGCTATCCAGCATTGTCACTGTTCAATTACAGTCCTCATAATTTGTGATAATTAACTTTCCTTCACATCACATAACACAGCAAGTCATTTAAACAGAAAATGGCACATGTTCCGCACTAATCTCAACAAGCTCAATCAAAAACACATTAATAAGCAAACACTGTATGTCCCTCATTAAGAACTCGGTGATTCAGCACACAGTAACATTAGCTACCTCAGACACTGTCATCATGCTCAAATGGATCTGGAATAGGGATAGTTGTAGATATTTGAATCCCCTCTTAACACCTTCAATGCATATACATATGTTTGTGTGTGCCCTTTACATAAGCTTGGTGTATGTGTCAACATCAAACACCATATTGATATCCATAAGGAATATACTGCATTTGGCAGGATGTGAGGTTATACCTTACATGTTAAACACTATAATATACTCTAATATCGCAGCAGCAGTTTTGCCACATAATGAAACATGAAATTTCATTTAGCAAAATTGCCTGTATTTTGATGTTGCATGGATGCTTCATTAATAAGTTATACTGTGGGTCCCCTTTTTTCAAAAAATGATCTATCAAAAGGAATATGACTAGCCTAATGTTCTGGTACATCCTTAAACTTAAAGCTTTCCAGCTTGCCAGGAGAAAACAACATGAGCTGGAGTACAGAAAATGTAATTTCATTTACATGTCAATCTTTTGGCTTCCAGTGTTACAAACATTAACTTCTTTACAGTGTACTGTAGAGACAGGGATAGCCAAGCATAATCTTAGTTGTTTCATGTGCATCGGAGGTCATTTGACATATGTTAGCCAAATACCTTTCACACTTACAGCTGGTGCCAGTTGGGTCAAAGTGATCATACTCAAGTTAAATGAATTGAATGTGAATGTGGAGAATTAATTCGATTTCCAATACTGAAGAAGTGCAATCTGTAGTCGAGTTTTCGATTATTTTTTACAATAAGAAATTGCGATAAAGTATCTGTAAATAGGCTAGTATCCTATGCAGTAAATGTCCAGTGTTAAATAAACTCTGAGAGAGTAGCTAACTGTTAGTCGAACTCTGGACATTTTACTGTAATGTAATAATGTGTAAATTACCACTTCGGCCTGCAATCTGTTCAAGCTGGAGAAGAAATATAGGTACAATGGATGTACATTTTTGTTCTTTAAAGAAGAAATGTATTTGGGAACAAATAAGTACCTTTACACGCTGAAAAAATAGCAAATTATGTATTGCTGGGATTGGGTACAATTGTATGTAGGCTACATATTGTAAATGACACCACCCCACTGACCAGAATTTGTACCTTTTTAGGCACTTTGTGTATCCTGAATGTATAAACAGTCCTTAGATGACAACTAGCATATATTATCTTTTTTTCCGAATGTGCAGCCTACGTCGAAAAGACCGCGTGGTGAGCCGATCTTCAAATCACGTTTCATATTCTTACTTGCAAATGTAACATGTTATTTTTTTTGGTTTTTTAAAATCTACCTGTGGAATATATTATTTCTAAAATTGTTTAAATGGTGAAAGTTCGCCAACTCTTTTGGCCTCAGATTATTTTCAGTAACATATACATAATGATAACTCTCCCGGGAGTTCAGGACCATGGGGAATACTTTGATTTCACACTGAAATGAGATATACTTTACTGCAGCCAATAACATTGAAATCAATATGTCACCTTTGCTTGGAAACTGATCCCGTGTTGGTATGCTTCCTCGTTGTGTAGAGGAACCCGCGAATCCCCCACGTCGTCCACCAGGTTGTATCTGTTTCGTACTGGCATTTTTGAATGATCTCCAAATTGGACTTGAGTCCATGCGGCACTGGCAACCCGTGAAAACCAATATTTCCAGGAAGAAATGTACCACCGCGGGGTAGCCTACGGTATATGAATATCAGCCCGATGCAAATAACTTTAACGCAGATAGCGACTCCAAAGCGTGACAGTCCATTGTTGCCATGCATCCAGAAAGAGCGCACATAGCGTGCAGGAACCCAACTACAAAAGACCGATTTAGGCGCCTCTTTTTATTATTCCCGAGATCCCGCAGGAATCGTTTTGTGTTCCGTGTGTCGCACAGGGTGCTGTGCCTGCAGCAAACTCCGAGTTCCACACTATTTCCTTCCGTGGAGCCGTCCAGTGGACGCTGAATGCATCATGAAACCAATCTTGCACTTGCTAGATTCAATACTAACAGCCCCTGAATACCCGTGTTGCGTCAGGTCTGGTGTTGCCTCAATACCCCGATTGGCACGAGCTTCCTAGTGTTTTTGAATGTAAGTAGCGTAGCTCATTAGCGCCACTCTCGCTTACCGAGTGCTTCCCGATTGGAGCAAAGTTACATCACATGATATTGATAATACTGGGAAAATTGCTGCATTCAGTCAGGAAGCCGTTTTCCCAGTTAAACAGGTTATTGTTCGAACGTGCTCAACACACAGTAATTTATGGTCAATAATTACAACGGAATAGGACCAATCGTGCGTAATATTTTGGCAATATAAACAGTATGTATTGCGTCATTACATGAGGCTTATGTAGAATGCAGCGATATAAACAATAATTTATATGTATTATATCTAACGACAGTAGTTTGTAAGATGCATTTGTGTATGGCTTAGTGTGCTTAATTAAATGATAGTGAGTACCATTTAAATATTAAGCAACAGTTTTGCTTTACTGATTCAATTTTCTTTGAATAACTGTAAATTGCAACGTGAAATGTTTTCATTTGGTTTAAATGAAACATGCAATATGAAATTCATCGTACTGTAGTACCCAACTGCAACTTCTGAATACATAACCCGTAGGCTATGTTCATCTGTGTTCATTATAATAACACCTCATCCAGTACTTATAAAAATATGTTTAACAATATTAGTTTATAAGTTAAAAATATAAGTTATGTAGTTTGGACATTCTTCAAATTACATAACATATTCATTAAATAAGTTTGAATTACTAGCTACAGGCTGCAACAGATATATTTGAGCAACTGCCCCCTCTGTTGGCCATATCTATGTTAATGCTACTGCCATCTTTTTCTCCCCAGTCCAACTGAACATGCATTTGCCTTATACCATTTAATGTTCATTGTACACCGCTGTGAGATTGTCTAAATTAAGTGGTTTTAAAATAATAATAATAATAATAATAATAATAATAATAACAATAACAGTGAATAATAAGAATACTTATTGTTGTTGTCATCATTGTTATTATTAATGTTATTGTTTTGCTATACCTGTCATATTGTTGTCATTACCAATTTAATGCGCTCCCTGTGGGACAGTTTATATAGCCATTTATGAATATTCTTGTCAAAATTGTATGCTTAATATAGAATGTGTTAAGAGAATAATCATATTAGTTTGCAGGATTAACATGATGTGTCGTGCCTCACATAAAACTTATGATAAAAGATTTGCATCCATTTCACTTTCACGTTCATGGTAAGATGAAACAGGCTGAAGCACAGTTTGTGGGATTTCAGGACGATGTCATAGTGCACCTTTTGGTCTAGCGGCTAAGATGCTTGACTGGGACATGGGAGGTTGTTGGTTCAAGCCTCAATGTAGCCACAATACCTTCAGTGCAGCAGTTGCGCCCCTGAGCAAGGCACTTAACCCCACATTGCTCCTCCTTGATCCCCGGTTAGTGCGGTCAACACTTTAGATAAAAGTGTCAGCTAAATAACTGGAATGTAATTTGCACTTTGTGGGATAACAGGAAGATGTCATAGTGCAGTACCTTAGACTTACAGTGCATCTGATAATGCATAATACAAATAATTAGCATTTGAGAGGGTGGAAATAAAAATGTTATGCACATCAGAAAGAACAAACATTTCTATTTAAGATTTAATTCAGATGAATACATAACCAAGCCCCAACACATACATGTAGCACACAGTATTGTTTGGCATTAAGAGCTGTAACAGAAGAATGCATTCATGGCTCCAGGAGTAGAGTGCTTGACAAGTTTGCTGAAGAAAATGGAAGAAGCTATTATTCCACATACTTTTACTGAAGCACTATCACTGAATTACATGTGCAGCATATGGCATGCTTGCCAGCAATAATATACCAAATATTTTATACAGCTAGAGGTAGTGGTTCTTCTTAGGAAACAATCATGTTCTGCCCGTGTCCTATAATCCAATGCTATTTAGGCTTCAATTTGAAAGTTTGACTTTATAAAATATTTTGAAGTCTCCCCAAAAGTGTGTTGAGGTAACTGCATGTAATATATAGACTATAGTAGCCTTTAATAAAACATTTGAAGTATGTGCATGGTTTAATAAAGTATTCATGTTGGTGGTTCTAATCAGCTATGTATTCCAAAGCAGTCTTGAGCCCCTAATGACTTTATGAATTTTAAATTATTGATATTGAAAACTTACGTAATTGAGTTGGCGAAGTAGCTGTCATATATTTCTATGGAATGTAAAAGTCAAAACATACTGGACTCATTACGTGTTAAATGGATGTGAGAAGCATCTCATCTGTAAATGAACGCGTTTTGCAAACGCAACGTTTTGCAGAACTTGAGCTATCTGATACCTCAGAGGCTTCCGTCGGTTGCGTTGTCAACAGGACCAAAACACAAGCACGGCATTTTCAAGACGTCCGCACTCTAAACGGTGTTGTGGACACTTCGACGGGCGTTGTGTGCATGTTCACGTCTGCTGAACAAGTCTTCCAGTTCTACCGGCATGTGCTGTCATAATGTTAGCTACGTTATACCCATTTAAAAGTTGATACTTAGCTACGTACAGGTTCCTGCTGCGATATTAGCTAGACAGAAATCAGGGGAACTAATAAACTTTAAGATAACAAATTAGCTTCTTAGATGGCTAGTTAGCAAGCTAAATGAGCTATTTCTTATGTCAGTTAGCTAGCTAGCCGTTTTAGCCACATAGCTCGCTTATGGATTCAATGCAAGAAACATGCATAACTGGCCAGCTTTCACATCGGGACATTCGGTATCGGTATGGATGTGATTGACTGATGCTTTATTCGTATACAACGTGTGGAATTGAGGTGCAATGGCTAAATGGATGCAATTTCGCATCGGTTTCTTTTACTTTTGTTTAGCTCGCAAACGTTTGTTAACAGTGGTATGTATGATCGTGCACTTCTAGCTAGTGCACCCCGCTGAAATGGAAGTCTCGTGCCTAGCTAAATGCTTAGAGCTAACAATTGCTAGCTAGCTAAGTAGCAAAGCTAACGTTCGTAGCGAATCAAAACTGGGCAGCTGACATGTTTTAAACTGAATTAACTATGTTACCAGTTGCCAGCTTAGCAAGTTGGGGTTGGGCAATGGGCTGTGTCCTTAATGAATATTTAACCCTTTAGTGTGTAAGTTCAAAAACAGTGGCCACACAGCGTGAGTTTTTTTTTGTGTGCAGCTACTGTTAGATCACACTAGCTTTTGCACTGTAGAAGTAACTAACTAACTAACTAACGTTACATACTTTATTAACTAACGTTAACTAGCTATCAAGCTACTTCAACCATCAATTGCAACAAATTGGCGCATTGCACAGCGCTATTCGCTAGTGAGCCTCGCTCTTGATTGCCATAATGAGTGACCACTATGTGAAAGTTAAGGTCCAGTTGGAGCAGATTAAGTCGGCGGATGAAGAGGGCAAAAAGGAGGCAGCTGCAGAGGAGGAGGTAGTGCTGTCACCCTCGCCTGGATCTGCCTCTGCCTCTCCAGTTGCTACTACTGTTGGAGGGCGACGAGATGCTGTCAGGACCTCTGTGGCCAACAGACGCAGGAGTAAAAGTAGGGGCAAAAAGGAGTCTCCGAACGGTACATGTAGCTCGAGCATCAAACAGGAGGCCTCCAAACCAGTACAGGAAACGATCGAAACCACTGCGGGGAAAATGATCAACCGCAACAGTAGCGAGCGAATGCTTCAAATCAAAGGAACTGGCAAAGTGCTGCAAGGGAAAACGGAAACAAATGGTGTTGTGGTCCCTAACCATCGATCGAAAGACCAGCACACAAAAGAAGACGGTAATAAACTTACTAAGAAGAGGAAACTAGTGACAGTGGACACTTCCAAAGCGAAGACGTCACTCGAGGCTCTGAAAGTCAGCATCAGACAGCTCAAGTGGAAAGAGGTATGGAAACAGGTTCCAGTGCAGGCGGAACACCTCCCCACAAGGCAGATGCTATCATTAAAATTGTTTACTTTTTAATACTACACAGCCCATGCAAACGCGTACTGTTTTGACACTGAGGTAATCCAGTAACTAACTATTATGACACTTAAGTGGACACATGGTAATCGATACTCACAGTCAATGTTTGATTGACAGCCCCTTGGCTAAATATCCAATGCAAGGCCCAGCGACTTTCAACCCTGACACCTGAAACTGTCAGATTAATTGTGGAATAGATGGAATAGAGTTGCAGCCAGGTATTGCTTTCAGTTGGTCTAAAATAATGCATACTCCTACTACATTACTAAGAAACTCATTGATATTGTGTAAACGACGAGAGCCGTTTGCCATCTGTTTGTCTTGGGATACGTAATCTACAGTTATCTATGCACTGTTAGATATACATGCGACCGTCTATCATATTCAATTGTAATATAAACTGTACTCCTGTGACTTATCTGGTTTCTTCTTCAAAAGGGTAATATGGAAGTAAATTCATTGTATTATTTAAACCTTGTACTCAAATTGAAAGGTAATTTAAATCTGCCCCCTTTCACATACTCTTGCTGCAGTGCTATACTATTCTTTCTCCTGCTTAGCCGTGCCACACAACCATAGTTTCAATTTGCAGTAATCATATTTACTGTATATAATTTAATAATAACCTTCTTGTAATGTATCAGCAAAACTTTTGTCGCAGTGTGTGCAACACTTATATTTCTTTATATTATGGAGATGACTACTTCAGCACATAGTAATAATAAAAATAATACTAATCATAATAATAATACGATGGTAAAGCATTGTTTTCAGTCAGGGTAAAGCAGAGAGAGGGTCCGAAATGGTTCTGTTAGGGAACCCACCCTCCAACTGCACAGGAGGGTTTTATATGGGCTGTCTGAGTCAGCCATTGTATGGACTATGTCACATGACCTCCCAATAAAATAAACATTTCAAAATTATACAATAAAATGGCAACACAACCTGTATTATTGTACGTTTATTTTAAGTGCACTAGTGTGATACACATATGGAACTGCATTCCTTATAATTAAGAGAACCGAAATGAAAAATTTAAAACATTGTTTGTAAAAAGGACTAACTGTGGTCATTGGCAAAATTATTGAGTTACCAATGCTACACGTTCATGTGTGAATTGAAGTGGGTCAATTTACGGGTCAATTTACCAATGACAGCTGAGGAATTTTGTTGTAATCATCTCGGTTGTGTCAGTGATGCAGCTATCCATACTATGAACTAAATCCATCCGTTAAGAATCAGACGATTCATTGTCTGCCTGCTGCCATTTTATTGATGGGGCTAAAGGCCAGTTTATATTTTTTTTTGTAAAAAAATAAATAAAATTAATAAACATTTCACTGCAATTGCAAATATAATTCTACTTCTCTGAAGTATAGAGCTGAATGCCAAAAAATTAGCTTCACTGTTTAAAACATTTCCACATCATTCAGAAGTATAACAAAGTGCTTGCCGGTGTTTAGTTAATCAGTGTGGTACCTGCTGTACCGCTCACTCTAGAGTTAGCAAATTAGTGGTTTGATACGGCACCATTTGCACATGTAAAGCGCCTGCCAGCTGACTTTAAGCATATGGCACATCCGTACGGTGGGAAATAACGAGGTGTAATCTGGGATAATCCAATAGACCTATATGCCCACTTTGAGGGAAGGGGAGGGGAGCGATTCAACACGCAGGAAGAGTATGTGCACTTTACATTTTCACCTCAGGATTTCCTGATTGGATCAGACAGTGGATCGTGCTCTGTTAACAGTGAAGAAGAAGTGCAGTTTTTCAGCCGTCATATCCTTTCTTTATTTTCACTTAATTAGGAACATTTTAGTGACCTTTTGGTGATGTATATAGTTCTTTATAGTTTTTTTTTCTTTTTTTCTTGCAGAAATCAGTAGAAATTACACTTGCTCATGTATATGTATTCATAAAAATGTGAATGCAAATGAAATAATGTTCATGTTTATATCATAATTATTTGTACTTTGTTGTTTTTACTATTCAACCTCCCAAATATAATGGAATTAATTTTTTTGGAGTGGTTTGGTTGTGAACTTGTAAGATATATCCCAGAAGAGGATTTAAACTGATGGCAAAAGCCCAAGAGACCTCCACACCCCTGGTAGTTGCACCTTTCAAATCACTAAACAGAACACGGGGAAGTGGCTGTTTTCACCAGAAATGAACGTTCAATGGTAGTTTTTCCTCCTGAGGAATGTGAGTTATGATTATAGTTGCTTATTGGCTATCCCAGACACTAAAACACTTTGATTGATGTGAATTGTACCAATATTTATAGGAAAAACGACAAATGACTGCACAGTGTCCGTAACGTTGTGTTCGGAAGGCCATGTTAGCTCACGATGGTCTGAACTCCTATTCACAATGTTTGAACATCACCTGAAGCGCAACTACTGCAGTTTTGCACTGTTATAAGCCCTGCCGTATAAGCCTGCCCGGTTCAAACATAGCAACAGCTTCCCCACCACACTGTCATAGGGGAGCACCATTACCATGTCACTGTATGCTGAAATGGATCGCATGTGTGACTCGTGCCAAGTTTTTATGAAAAGTGTTTAATGTTTCAAGTCTGTGTTTGGTATAGAACATGCAGTTTGTTAAAAAAATTAACTAGAGCAAGCGCTTCATTGATCTATGGCTGACCCATTTATTGGATGGTTTGTCTCTGTGTAAGACAGCCATTTTAGAAAATGATTAGTTATAACAATGTAAAATTGTAAGCTTTTCAGGCATGTCATGATTGACATTAAAGTGAACATAGGATTATGTCTGTTCCTTCCAGACATTTCTATTCCCCCTTTCTTGGCAGTTTTATGTCAAGTTCCTGTTTACACGGACCACACCACAACTTAAATTGCCTTATTTAGTTGCCCTTTTACCAGGTAAGTTACTGAAGGGTAAATCTCTGAATCTGTTTAGATAGAAATACTAAGACATGTGGCATGCAATACGCAGTGTACATTGGCAAGAAATACAGCGAGATAAAAACGGTAAACACCGCATGGCATTAAAATACATGCTATCAAATGGAGTACTTTGCAAATATCAACTACACAGTCAGACAGGCGAGTGATCAGTGGGAGACAAAGGACCTGGTGCACATATTCATCCATGTTAAGGAAGCTGGAGGTGCTTTTACACAAGTTCCGCCCACTGTGATGTATGAGGGGTGACATTGGATACAGTAGTTCAGTGGCCTCCTGTACAGGTGAGCCATGCAATGGAAAATGGCATTTTAATCCGGTGTGTAATCGGCAGAAAGATTTTTCCAGTGCGTAACCACTAAGTGTACATTCTTGTTTGTGTGTCATCAATAAACAGTTAATTTTCCAGGATACAGGATTTGCATGTAGACCATAGCCTCGTCATAACTTGGCAACAGCAGAAATTAAGCATATTATGTACTATTGCTTGGTCATGTTTATATAAATATATTAATTGAGGCTAGTTTAAAAGTTAAAGCTGTATAGCTGTTCCAGGGACTGCATAAATTCATTGGTAATTGAGACTAGATCAGTTGAAATTTATATGGCCAGATTGGATCGCATTGGATTGGAGCACATGCAGTTGGGTGGGTCAGTGGTAACCATAGAGTGACATATGAACAGTCAGTTCCTTGAGAGACTCTTGCAGAGTAAATGCGTTTCAGTAACATTGGCCTGTTTTCATTTATTTATTTATTAATTTTTACATGACCAATGTAAAAATATGTTTTCCAAACCATCTGGCATCACATACTGTAGGACCTTCCCCAGCAAAGACTTGAAATTCACTCTACACATCATGCAACTACTGCTCCAAATTCTATGAATTTTTGAGTGGTTCAATGGAATTTAATGTTTCAATGTTGCTGTGGACTCGTATCGTATATAATTTTCTGATATTTTTTTCTTATGGAATATGTGTTATACTGCAGTATCATACATTTTCATTGAGTCTGTATGTTGAGAATGAGTAGTTGTTGGAATGCCATGTCTCTGTGCAGTTGAATTGAAGGGTGCGTAGTTCTTCATAGCAGGCACCTGCCACCCATGCACCTGGATGGGCATAAGCGGTTATACATTGCAGCTGTAGTCCACCATTCATAGTGCTCCGCTGTGTACTTGCACGCTCCTTTTTAAGAGATGTGGTTCTCCGCGACTTTGGCCTTCTCACGGCACCCCTTTCAGGCTCACTCTGGGATAGGGTTCTGATGTGGAGTGAGGCCGCTGTTTCGCTCAAAATAAACTAGTCTCGTCAGAGACATACTGCATGCCTTTGCAAAACTCCCCCCGTAATAATGCTGTCAGAATTCTCCCTGAGGCCTGTCTCACACCATCAGCTTCATTGTTATGTAGCCAATCTCCTGTAAGGACATTGAAAATGGTTAAAAACTGGATAAATAAATAAGTTCTTATGTGTCAGCGTTAACCCCTGGCCCTCCCTTTCTGTGTAGTTTCCCACAGGTCGACGTGCGGCCTGTGATATATACTGGCACGGGGTGTCTTTCCACGACAATGAGAACATCGTGTCGGGCCAGGTCAACAAGTTCCCAGGTACAGTCCAGGTTTTCCGTGGGCTTGGTTGTTTTCTCATTTAGTGCTGTGCAGTGAATAATTTGGCCAAATATGACATAAAAAAAAAAAAAAAAAAAAAAAAACATGGCATCATAAAAAGCATGACTGAACAGTTTAATATTTTCCTTGAGTATTCCTGTTAGTGGTGAATGCTTACTTCAACTTTCACATTTTATATTTTCCTTGAGTATTCCTGTTAGTGGTGAATGCTTACTTCAACTTTCACAGAGCAGATAATGTGAAAGGGAGGTGTGTCTAAACAGAATTCATCATGAAGTCTTGCTGTAATTTCTGCCGTATGATGGAACAGCATGAACCAATCAATATTCATAGATTGTTTGTGCTGTACCAGGGCCAGCTGTTCTGTTCAGAAGTAATCAGGATGATGCATTCTGTTTGGGTACACCCACTCCTGTCACTTTCCAAAACATGGGACTTTTAATTTATGACGCAAGAATGGGTCTCCCAACAGAATTTTTTTTTCAAAAATGGAATGAAGTTATTAATGGTATCGCATCACAGTTGAAAGGTAATGGTATTTATTTTCTCAAATCTTTTAAAGTGGCACTGCACTGATGCTGCTGACACTTGGAAGTGAAGTGAAGTGAAGTGAAGTGAAATGAAACTGAATGTAGAAATGCAGCCCGTATGGCACAACCCACAGGGTAGTACATATTCAAACCCATGTTCGGTTCCCCCTGGAGGTTCTATTCCCAGCAGTGACAGCTCTTACACACAGAATATGTGCACAGACTGCTCTCTTAAAGAGAAAATGCAGCCTGTGTTATGACCTGTTATAAGCTTTTGTTTGCTGTTTTGTATGCGTGACTATCTTCGTTTGCCCTAGATTGGAAATTCCGCTTCTGGTTCTTTCCTTTGAAAGGGCTTAGGTTTAGTATTGGAGGTAGACTAGCACTGCAAACCCAGGCATTAACATATTTTTGTTTGACCTGCAACTCTCATTTAGCCCTTTTGATTTGTTTACTGATAGCATTTTGCGTCTGACCGTTGTCTCGTCTTTTTCTACTCGCACTCTCATCTAGCCCCTTTTGTTTTGTTTGCTGATCGGATTTTGGCCCTCACTTCATCCTTTAAGACTCTGATTCCTGCCCTGCCCTTTTTGGTTTGTTTGCCCCAGTGTATAACTCGGCCCTGTTGGCCCACCCTGACTTTGCTTTGCCCTTTATTTACGTTATTGCATCATTCAGGACACTGTTTGTTATTTTGGTTTATTATTTGTTATTATTATCCTGTATAGTTTTTGAGAGCGAGCCTGGGAGGAGATCTGATCTCTGTTGGGGGTTGGCTACACGCCCGCTTTGAGCCCGGTAAACCTTCAAAGGATTTTCATTCTTGTGGTCTTATGAAATGCAAGTTCCCCATTTTTTCCCCCGAAGTGAAGTTCCTGTAGTATGATAAGCAAAAACATGTAAACAAGGGTTGGACAGCAATTCCAAGAAAATTTGGTAGAAAGACTAGAACTATTGTTTTGAAATTAAGTTCAAGATCAAGGAAGTTTGTCACTTAGGTCTAGATTTAGTGGTTGCAGTAGTATCCTCTGAAAATAATAACTCACCGTCAAGCTTCAGATTATATCCAAAAAAGTTTTCTCTTTCCATAGTGACCTTAGTCTTTTAAGCCCACACTACCTGGAAAAATGGCTTTCTGTGTTATAGATATAACTATTGTGTGTTTAGTTGCAATCAATTGTTATGTACAGTTCTTGTACATATTCAGCACATGTGAAGGCTGCTGTATTAAGCTGTAGTCAGAACATCTTAAAAATGTAACTCTACAGTCTGCGTGCCTAGGCTAATCGAGTTCATGACAGAAATCAGCATGTGCTCAGTAACCGAATGGTTGTTCTGAAGTACAAGTGCCAATTAAATGAAATGAATGGAATATATTTAAATGTAGATGCATATTAAAGTCTTAGAATCCTTTTTAGTTTTAGTCAAGAAGACATCTATCAAATATCCCATTTGTTTTAGCTGACTAAATTCATCACCAATTTAGTTGCATTTTAGTCATGAAAATGTAAGTCACATTCCCAAGCACCAAGTATGTATAGCTCTACCTTTTTCCTCTTGAGTGCCAAGTTGTGTATGCACTGTAATTTTAGTTTCATCATATTTTTATAAATGATCAAATTAAATGAGCTATTCTCATCATCTTGGTTCATTATATTTGTCATGCATTGTAATCTGATCCTCGCTGAATTATCTGAGCACTTTAATGAGCTCTCTGAGAGGGCAGGAGGATCTTATTGTCCTGCACTTTTTTTGGGACTTAATTTCTCCTAACATATAATAAAGGCATAATTACAGGCAGCCCGTAATATCAGTTTTGATTTATTAAGCCCAGCATAGTCCGTGAGCTTGTCCTGCCTTCATGCCTTCATTACAAGCAGTTATTTAATCAAAAACGAAATTGAAATGTAAAAAAAAAAAAGCAAATTACAGATATTACCAGAATGACATGTTTACTCATCATGCAGGGGTTAACATTGCGGCTAACAGCCTGAGAATCTAAAAGTTATCTTTGTTAAAGTAATCTGTAGATGACGTGTTTCTCCTCTCCGTTATCCAGGGATGATCGAGATGCTTCGCAAAATCAACCTGAGTCGAGCGGTGAGGACCATGCAGGAGCTGTTCCCCGACGAGTACAACTTCTACCCCCGCTCCTGGATCCTGCCGGAGGAGTACCAGCTGTTCGCCGCGCAGGTACGCTGCGCTAACTCCACCGCGGTGCGCTGGTTTAGACAGGCGCGTGATTTAGCCGGCACGCTAGTGTACGTATCCTCACGCTCATTCCTGACATCGCTGCTCGCAAACCGAAGACGCACCTCTTCAACCAGCGCCTCTCCCTGTCCCTCCCTACCTCCCTGTAAACCTTCATTGTTGTCTTTCTGTGATTTACTTGTGTATCAGGATGTTTAGTTTGGCTAGGTAAGCAGCGTTTGGCTGGCTAGGTAAGGGGTTTGTTCATACATTTGCGTGTTGCGGTATTACGGTTAAAAAGAATTAAATAAATAAATAAATAAATAAATGGATCAAATAGGCCCTGGTCCTTATCTTTGTTCTGCAGGTAGCAGTTGGAATTGTACTTCCCTCTAGGGTCTTTCAGTGCACTTATCCCTGGTTATGGGTATGCACTTTGCTCTGTTGTACGTCGCTCTGGATAAGAGCGTCTGCCAAATGCCATTAATGTAATGTAATGTAATGTAATGTAACTACTCTGCAGGCCTCTGTGGTGAGATTATTGCCAGGGAGCAGTGGTTCTTCCCCCATGTTATTTAATTTCCAGAAAAACCAGCCTAACCTACTCTCAACTAGCGCTACCACACTAGCATTAGATGAAAAGTTGTTGAAGACTTGACACACTCCTCATCTCAGTGTCTTTTTGGTCACGCCTCATTAACACAAGTGAGTTTGATTTTATTTACTGCAGCACACTGGAGTGAGCTCATATTTTTTTGGTCTCATGGTGCCATGGACCAGACTAAGTTCAGGGTTTTCTGGCTCAAACAGAGGCTTAGGTGGTGCCAAAGCACAGCCTCACTGTCATCATGACTAACTTAATTTCTTATCTTCACAGATTTGTGTCATTTGCTTATCTTCACTGTTCTTGCAGGCAGTACTGCTACATTGCCTAAAGTATTGCTTGTGTATCTTGGCCTGTAAAGGCCCTATTCCTTGCCTGACGCCTGACGTGTTGCCAGCAGGCCTTTGCCTTGTGCTGTCAATTACCACATGTTGTTTCTTTGAAAGTTGAAAGATGGTTTTATTAACTGAATAAGAATATGATTTGATATTATTTGGAATATGGTTAAAGGCCATGTTACACACGGAATTGTACGCCCCTTCATCCATGTACATATATACTTGATATATGATATATGACATATGATATATTGCCGAGTTTCACCTACTACTATGAAATTATAATGGCTACAAGTATTCCAAAACAGCTGCCCAGTGCTTGGAACAGTGGGTTTGGCTTCCGTTGCTATACCGACTCTGATCTGCGCCGCAACCACTCTTGTGCCCGTCTAAACTAGGCATTTCTATTTTAGACGGGCACAATAGTGCAATTTTTCTTTAGGCGTCTCAAAATTGCCTGTGCAGTGTGTGGTGCACCCTACATCCTACGATGCTGGAAAAGCCCGAAAACCCTAAAAAGCGTGTCTCCAAATCTGTCACACCACTGCCCCTCAATTCACAGAATAAAAAAAAAAAAGACATAGAGTTATTTGTTTTGACCTTGATAGAACTCAGGTTGGTGTTGGCTAAGGTCAGGCGGCAGTCGCGCTGGTGAAGTCATGTAAGGGACGAATGAGCATGTCCTTTTGACGCCAGGCTAATCGCTTCTCGGGTCACGACCCACTAATGGCAAATGACATACCCAATTAGACGCTGATGTTGACCGTGTGAGGTGGAAATCCCTGCTACCTTTCAGTCATTCTAGAATGACGCAAGGGTCAGAGTGTAATCTGCACTCTGAGCAGTTACATCCCAATGTAGCGTGACCTGCTAATCAGCTCTTACAGTAATGGCACACAAGGTTCCTAACATTGGCTTTTTCCCCCATCTTCTGTTTTTCTTCTTCTTTCTGTGGCCCTCCGTACCAGGTCAATTCAATTCAATTCAATTTCATTTGTATAGCGCTTTTGACAACGGGCCTTTGTCGCAAAGCGGCTTTACAGAATTAGAAACCGGGCCCCAAGAGTACGCCTAGGGCTACAGTGGCGAGGAAAAACTCCCTGGAAACAGGAAGAAACCTTGAGCAGAACCTGACTCAGTAGGGGAACCCATCTGCCGCTGGTTGACACCGGTTTGTAGAAACAATAGTTTTAAACAGAAAACCAGATTAAATAAAAGTTCATAAATGTCCAATAACTTGAAGCACAGATGGCAGGAACACCAATGGGTGGCACTGTCAGGCAAGGGGACAGGCTTGGTGCTACAGCTGAATCAGCTGTGGCAGGAGGGAGTTGTGCGGCTGGTCTTGGGCTCCAGGCCAGCAGGGGGTGCACAGGAAAGTTGGGCTAGCGCTCCGGGCAGCTGCCCAGAGCGGGGAGAAGAGGAACATTGTTAGGGGGTCCAGATAGTAATTGGTCAATCACAGCAGGAGAGAGAGGTACCTGCGTGCGATAAGGAGAACCATGAAAGAATGTTCATGAAAGATGTTAGTCATGTGGAAAAAAAATGGCTGCTGATATTCCGTTGTAAAATGGTGCATACTAGTTATCCCACTCCGTTCACCTGTGATCTTGCATAATTTCAGCATTAAAAGTGAACGTCAGATTTATTATGTGGTTTGTGCCTCGCCTCTATCACCATGGCTGGAAGTGGGCTGAATACATATAACCGTATTATACGTGTTCGTGTGTGTCTGTATGTGCTTGTGCGTGTGTGCATGCATGCAATTGTGTGTGATGTATAGTCTTATCTTCAGCTTGATTTAGAGCTACATGTGGGAGCGCATTTTCTTCATTTTATTATTTCTTCAATGCTGAATAAATTAAGCTGGTTCCTGCACCTGGGAAGATATATTGATTTCACCTCATCATTCCTGGAAAAACACGATTCATCAAAGTTCTATTGGGAAAATTAATAGCATGCAATTATTATTAATAACAACAGTTGCGGAGACTAACTGATAGGAATATTAATTTAAGACTTTCTGTTCATCACTATATACAACAGGTGTGTTTATTAAAGCTACAAAAGTGATATTAAAATAAAATTCCGTTGTCAGCGGAAGATGAGGTATTTGGACAGTCACTAGGTGGCACTAGATCTCCAGGAAACTGGTGCTGGAGTATGTTCAGCGCTGAGTGATGGAGAAGAGAACGGTGGGTTTTATGTGTTGTACAATATATGGCTTGGAATAATAAATGTCAAGTGAGTAGGAAAACGGTCCCGCAGAGCCATTCACAAATGGCTGATCTATGTGCGTCCAATGATAAAGGTGAATCATTTGCAATGTATGAAGCACCACATACCATATTAGGTTGTTTGTCAAATATCCTGCAGGGGGCAGTATTTAAGTGTAATATTTTTCTGGACTACAGAACAATATGAAAAGTCATGGAATTATATATTTCGGAGCAAATAAAGGTAATTTTCAAAGGAAAGTCAATTTGTGCCATTAATTATATTGATATTTTGAGCAGTGTCGAACCATATTAAAGTGAAGCCATATAGCTTATTGAATTCTTCACAGAGCTCTTACGGCCAAAGTGTATAAAATGGTGGCCGTAATTGAGCTGTAGGGTAGCCTCATATGCTCATGAAAAATGCATGTGTAATGCAAAATCACATCAGCAGTGTGTGTCCGTGACTGCCGGTGTCCCTTCACAGCGACTGTCTCGTGTCCGACCTTATTGAGCTAACTTGCATCACAGGGTACTCATTCTGCTGTAGGGATGCACTTCTTTGGCCAGGACATACGACAGCCCTTCTGCACATTTCCACTTCTCTGGCCACGCTCCCACGGTGTAAATGAATGTAAAAGGCCGTGTTCAGTACGCCTCTTTCCCCACACACCGTACCCAGCGATGCGTAGGGTTGTCAATGAAACGAGCGGCACAGAGTTGCAGCGTCCCGCGTCGTGGTCGGACTCAAACAGCGGGTTTGTGCGTGAAAAAGTCAGAGATATCGAGGTGTTTGCCGTCTCCCCGCGCGAATGGGTGTCTACGCGCCATCCATCGCCACAGCTCGCTACTCTGTGAGCAAACCGCCGCCCACAGGCGTCGTGCGTGGCAGCTCACAGCGGACGGACGGGGGGGGGGGGGGGATTGTAACCGACACTGGCAGACCAGGCTCGGATCCTCCTCGAGCTGCCCGTGACCGGACCCAGCCCTCCGTGTCTCCGAGACTAATGACTGAGTTACTGCCTCTGGGACAACAAATGAGTTCACTGCAGTTCAGTGCTGTTTATTATCAGGCTAATTGATCGCAACAGCCGCACAGCTCTTGTTTGTGAAGGTAGTTAGCAGGGTGGCGGTCTCTTCGGTGACCTGCTGACTCGATGATTGGTGGGCTTTGTCTTCCGTCGATATTCATACGGTGACCGAGGGATGAAAGTGTTCACTGAATTAGGTGCCTTCTGCGTGAAACCTCTCATTTATGCACATACATTTTCCCATTTTGAAAGCTTATTTTATTATTTTATTTGAATGCTTATTATTTAATGCTCCTTAAGTTTGCAATAATGTTAAATGTTACTGTGGATTTCCTTCAAAGCTTTTTTGTGAAAGCAGGGTTTATGTGCTTTTTCACTCCTCGTAGTCTGGGGAACAATGAGACCCAGAGCTAATGCCTCCTTTCATGCCTTGAAAGGTCGCCATTCTTAAAGTGATTAATAAGAGGCGTGTTGAGTGTGAATGAAACGGTGTGCCAAATCAGCCTGATTCCTGAGGAGCCCTCATCAGCCTTGTGAAGCAATTAAGTCCCATTTTGAGAACCGAGACCTGCTTCTCTTCAGCTCTTTAGAAAAGTGATCGCGGGGACGTTGCGACCGGATGCCTGTGGTTGTTCACCCCGCAGATTCGCCTGGCGAAGGACGGCGACTCGTCCCTGAAGCCCACCTTTATCGTGAAGCCGGACGGCGGGTCCCAGGGGGACGGGATCTACCTCATCCGCGACCCCGCCGACCTGCGCCTGCTGTCCGGAGGCCACAGCAAGCACGCCGTGGTCCAGGAGTACATCCAGAGGCCCCTGCTCATCGACAAGCTCAAGTTCGACATCCGCCTGTACGTGCTCATCAAGTCCCTGCACCCGCTGGAGATCTACATCGCCAAGGAGGGCCTGTCGCGCTTCTGCACCGAGCCGTACCAGGAGCCCAGCCAGAAGAACCTCAACCAGGTCTACATGCACCTCACCAACTACTCCCTGAACGTGCAGAGCGGGAACTTCGTCCACTCGGACAGCTCCAACACGGGTAGCAAGCGCACCTTCTCCAGCATACTGCACCGCCTGGCCTCCAAGGGCGTGGACATCAAGAAGGTGTGGTCCGACATCATCTCCCTGGTCATCAAGACCGTCCTCGCCCTGGTGCCCGAGCTCAAGGTGTACTACCAGGCCGACATCCCGCCGGGCAAACCCGGCCCCACCTGCTTTCAGGTGAGTGAGCGGTCGGGCCCCTGTCCGTCACGCCCGGCGATCAGCCCAACCATAATTATGTCTGTTAATACGTTGCTTAGTGTATCAACAATCGAATCAATGTAAACGAAAGCCTTGATGAACAAATCAGTAGACAAGGTGCCCGGGACTAGCATTACTCTGTCCCGGACCACCAGACTGAGGTGTAAAAACCCAGGAGAATACCAGTTCATTATCTTTGTCCTGGATGAACACAGTTAACAAAAAAAATATGATTGGCTGAAATTACTAGTCATTTATGTTGGGTGACCTTCAGTTGGTTCTCCCTTGATTAGATAATTAGGCAGGAGTTCTCGGCTATGTGAAGCACTGATTAGCATTTTGACAGGGCAATAGAGATGGAATTTGTGAAATTCCCCTTCTTATGTAACATTAGCTCTGGCACGCTACGTGCCTGCAGTGCAACTGTCTCACTTGACGTAGCCTACACATCTGTCACTGAGGCAAAAGATACTGTATTAAAAGAAATTCCTCACAACATTAATATTTGTAATGTGCTTAATAGGAATACCCTGGCTAATGAAAGCTAGACACAAGGTGGGTATTTGTTAAGTGGTAATATTGCTACCATGTTGCAATTCTCATTGCAGACAGTCTGACCTACTTACGCATTTCTCACTATTCAGACGGGGAAAACATAGAACCGGGGTGTCCAATCCGAAAAAAGGCTAAGATCGGGCACAGGTTTTTGTTTTAGCCCCGCACTATGACGCAACATATTATTAACCGAGGTCTTGTTTGAAGAGCCTGATTAGATAATTCGTTGAATCAGGTGCCTCAGTGCCTTAGTGCGACCGAGCACAGCGTTAGATTTCAGCTGAGGTCCTGTCGGCCGCTCCCTGGACTGTACTCTGTGGTCTCCCCAAAATAGTTTTTTGTTTTCAGTGCAGTGTTCTGAAAATAGTGTGTATGTTTGGGAAGCAGAAAGACTTAGTTTGGGATGTCATTTTCTTAACAGAGAACAGCTGTATGATTCATTGTGTTATTTTGAGAAACACTGCAAACGTCTCAATTATCTTTAATGCAGTACACTGCTCAGTAAATAAAAATATGGCATAAAGGGTGTAATGGTAAAGGTTTGCAACATCACAAATGCACAAATGGTACCGACATGTTTACACGTGTGTGTTCCAGTACAAGAGTACAAACCTGGGCTACCCAACATTGGGGTGGACTACTGTGGTTGCTTAGCAGTGCTGATGATTACCATGTGGATTTATTTTTTGTCCATCCCTGAAAAGCTTTCACAGTAAACGGATTATTGAAGCAACATTTAAGCCAAAATTCTTGAAGATTTCATTTGAAGACCAACGGCGGGTTGTTGATCAAGTGATTTGGAGAAGGCGGTTGGAGAAACAGAAGCATTATGCACACTTTGTCCCTCAAATGATAGCGACAATGATTGCGTGTGATGCATAGTCCTACAAATCCTTTTAACAGTGCTTCAGTCACACATTGTTATTATTTGCCAAAATCTATTGCATATCATGAAATTGCCACTTATAGCTGAGTTCATTGACTTAATATGATCCATAATATTATATTTTATTGGTCTGGCGGAGGAGTATCTGTGCACCAAGGACAGCTCTTCATGTATCAGAGGACATTTTACTAATGGCTTTTTCATGTTTGAATAACTTTATACAATCGTCAAGTCAGGCCTTGAATAAATGTATCGCCAGGCAGCCGAAACTCTGAGCTTTATTCTAATGCCGGACGTCCCAATTGATGAGCAGGAGAAGCCTGTAGGAACTAAGTATGGGAAAGGACTGGAAAGTGATGAAATGCATAATTTTGCACCCACTCTAGTTTGTCTCTTTTTTAAAAATCACTAATAGTTTATCACAGTTGTCTTCCCCTGAGCAAGGCTGTCTGTTCTGGGGAAATGGGAGTCTGAAAGTTTTTTTTTATCATTCCTTCAAATTCATCAGCATATTTGTACAAACCTTTTGATATGCACGAAACAACATGACATTATTAATGTACTTTCCCAGTTCTGTAAGTACGTATGCGGTTTTTTTTTTTCTTTTTGAGATTTTGGGGTTTGACATCCTGCTGATGAAGAATCTGAAGCCTGTTCTGCTGGAGGTGAATGCCAACCCGAGTATGAGAATCGAACACGAGCAGGAGGTGAGCGCCATGCCTTCCCCTGCCTTCCCCTGCCTTCCCCTGCCTTCCCCTGCCTTCCCCCGCCTTCCCCCGCCCGGCACACGGTCCTGACTGGTCCTGTGGTGATTATGACTGTCTTCAACAGTCTATGTGAGAATGCGGTCGCCGCTCAGGGAATTGTTTGCATATGTTATCATCTGCTTATGTCACTGCTCGCCTGCCGATCTGAGACTTGGAGAGTTGACAAGACGCTCTGCGGCCGTTCGTGTTGCAGGTTTCTCCAGGAGTGTTTGAATATGTCCCCAGTCCCGTGGACAAGGAGGTGAAGGTTGGAGTCATCCGGGATACGCTGAGACTAGTGGACCCCGCACAGAGGAAGCCCCCTCATCCCATGTGAGTCTGCACGCACACACATATGCGCACTGCCAACAGGTCCCCTGAGTGACACTGAGCGCTGGCATAATTACACCCTGGCTTTTCAACAGGGGGTCCTTGAAGCTGCTGTAGGGGATCCCTTGATGTGCCATGACTATTTATAGTTTTGGAAAAAAATACTTCAAAATATAAAACCTTTTCTTTTTATGTAACCCTTTTTAACTTATGATGGGGGTCCCCTGTGTGCCTTTGAGCCTGGGATTGGGGGTCTCTGGATCAGAAATGTTTGAAAAAACCTGAATTACTCACATTGCCTCTGCTGTCCCCTTTGAAGGGGCTGCTTGGGTGGTTCTTGCTAACTGGTGTTGAATGTGGACGTTCAGTACTGGCTGTGCCTGCCGCCCCGCTGGGTGAAGCACAGCTGGCTTTAGCTGTGCCCAGGGGTGGAATGGCTGTTTAAAAACGGACCCCCCGCTGGTTGTTTAGGCTCCAGCGGTGCGCCTGGTGAGTTTCAGTAAGAAGTGGCGGTGGTGGAGTGGAGACCTCGTGCTTCAGAGGCGAGCTCCAGCTCATCTACGCCCTTCCGCACTGATAGCGGGGGACAAGTGTGTGCTGTTAAATGCAATTTGGTCTTCAAAATCTGGGACAGAAGAGAGGAAAACATTAAAAAGTACTGCTTCTCCATCAGAGAATGACTGTGTCATAGAATGGTGTAAATGTAAAAGAGAACAGCGCACTGTTATATTACATTGCACTATTTCCATTTGGCACATGCTCTTATCCAGAGCGATGTACAACAAATACTCCATAACCAGGGACTAGTGCGCTGAAAGATCCGAGAGCGAAGTACAATTTCAAGTGCTAACAGTACAACAAAGATGTACTTGGGCGAAAGGATATATGCCTACAAAGGAACAACATCAAACCACTTAGCCAAACAAAATCAATAGTACCATCCTAATTTCATATTACTCTATAAAATGGATGGAAAGTGATTTAAAACTCCAATACGAGATGACCATTGGAGGCTATGACTTTCAGAACGTTAGTCTAACAGAATGTAGTCCATTTCGGTAGTCCCCCCTAAATACCACATTCAAAGTTTAAACAGTACTTTTTTTGCATCACTGCTAACAAGTGTGCTTTAGTGCAGTCCTGGCCCAAGTGGCAGGAGGTTCTCTGTGAGATGTTTGTCCCCCCAGTGTGGGTGCGAGTGGCACTCTCCAGGCCGTGGTGAATGGTCGACTAGCAGCCCTGTCCTGCTGAGGTCACCGGGCACTCACAGCGAGGGCCCTGTCCGTCATCCCTCCGATTGTGATCGGTGTGAGATGAGTCACTTAAACCGCGGATCACCGAGCCACTCTTCATAAGCCCGTTAAACGGAAAATTAATTTCCTGTGATGGAACCGCGCGTAACGCCAAGGCACTGGGGTGAGGGTGCGGAGATCTCGTTACGAGAAGCACCTCGTCGTGAGGAGGAAAAGGGCACACGTCACGCCGGCCTCCTCAGTCACCCCACGGGACGTCATTTTATCAGCCGCACTGTAAGGAAGCTTTGTGAGTCACCCTGTGGACCACAAGTTTATCTGACAGAGGCTCACTGCCCCCATGTTAAACCGTCCTTGGGATCATATTCCAATACTACCTCAGCTTGCCCATGACGCTGTCACAAATGACTATTTTAAAATAGGGCCATCTTTGGAATTATCATATTTATAACCTGGACCCTATTTATATAATCCAATATTTTACCTGTTGATGTCATTTTCCCCTGTCGAATTATAATTTGGTCTGCTGCTATATGCTAATCGCAAAATGATTATAGTATTCCTGAAATGTCAAAATCAAGCTTTGCCAGTTACAGAAGTGGGTTAGCCTATTCAGCGACTGAGCCTTGTAACCAATTACAAACTTTGAGTGCACAGACGACTTCTGAGGTCTTATACAACGGCTTACTAACCAAAATCATGCAAAAATTTCAACTTTTTGTACTATAGAGACGTAACTTAATTATTGAGCCTATCCCAAACCCTATACCACTTAGCAACGACTGCATCTTTCTAGTCCAACCGGGTGAGATAGACTAAACCTTTATGCCAGGTTTGCTATCACTCATGTTACCTAGACAAGCTAACATTGAGATTAAACTATTGATCTATAAACCTATCTTATCATTCTCAAAGATAGGCTACGAAACCAATCAACCATGTCCAGGAGTTAAATAGGCTACAGAATGAGTCTTACTTTGCACGCACGCACACACACAGCATAGCCTTCTTTTGTATTTCTTATTAATGTCGTTCAGGGTCAATTAATTATCAGTCATTTTCATTATTCTTTAGTTTGTAAGATTATATTTTCCGGTCATCTGCTCTCTATGCACTAGGCAATTAAAGAAATGGAAAAAAACATAAAATAGAGGATCTGGACCAAACCCTTACCTTCTCAAGGTACCGCCTCTATATGTCAAGGGTAATGAACTAATAATCACTTTGCCAAAAAACAGGCCGTTGTAAAGAAAGCAGCTATAAAACTCTGTCTGTCTCTGACTGCTGTATTATCATTCAACACATTAAAGCTAATATAGTGTGTGAGGCGCAAGCAAGTCTTGAGAAGATTTGCCACTCAGCACACCTTCAACTGATATTTAATCTCTAGAAAATAAATAAATAAATCCATGTTGCTCTCCTCCTTCTATTCACAGTGGGCGGGGGCTCCTGGTAGGACCATGTTAAGGGTTATTGGGAAGAGCGAGAGAAAGGGAATGTGCTCTGTTTATTTAATGAAGATATGAAAGAGGTGAGTTTGGACTGCACCCAATCCCATGCATACCAAACCCGTCATTTTAGCATGTAAATCTGAGTTCTGAGTGGGTTGTCTCAGTCCTGTTGTCTGCACGCCCGTATAATGTTATCATTCCTCCAGAATCTTCAGCCGGAAGGGGAACGCATCACTTGGATCTGTCAGTCACTGATGGTGGTTTCGCACGCATTGTGGAGCAGATGTCTTTTGTGTTCTTTAACCCATTACCACACCTACGATGGTCAATTGCCGTCCGTCTCTTCTGAACTGACAAATCATTTGGCTTTTAATTTTTATGCTCTAGTCTAGTGAAACAGGAAGTGATAGAATGACCTAGTTCCTTTAAAACTGAGTTTCACTAAATTAAGTAAAATTGCATTGCCAATTTTACTATGTTTGATTTTATGTATAACAATTGTTAGAGGTGCCTGTGGTTTTCTGAAAAATAGGTTACTTAATAAAAGAAAAATGGAAACATGAGCCTAAGTGTATCTAAATAAAAGTATCTAGTTTTCCCATATGTTTAAACATACCCTATATTATTATCTGTTGTTTATTATGTTTTATTATAAAAAAATGTTGCATCTTCGTTGTGTTCACTTTATCCTTGAGTTCGTACTTCGTCTGCTTCTGACGCACTCCCCCAAATCCATGTTAGCATGGATAGAATTTGCTTTAGCCTTGTGAGTCAGCAAAATAATTTTTATTTTTATTTACCAGGGACAGTGCATATGAATCTACATTTTCAGTTTACACATCAATGCAAATGTGCCAGAGTTAGCTAATGAGCTCATTTTAATCTGTAGTCCCCAACATGCATGTCTTTGGACTGTGGGAGTACCCAGAGGAAACCCGTGCAGACACGGGGAGAACATAGAAACTCCACACAGAAAGTCCCGTACAGGGCTCAAACCCAGGACCTTCTTGTTGTGAGACAACAGTGCTACCGCCCGGTGGTCAAAGCTTCCAATAACCAGAGAACTTGTACATTATTATCTAAAGTTATAGTGGGGGAACAGAAAACATTCTGGTCTGGGGGTTACACAAAGCCCCCAGTAGCTGTTCTAATTACACGCACATATCATACCCTGTTGGAAGGCTTATACTGTCCACTACTATGTTTGCAATCAAACAGAATGAACTGCAAAGATTTTCCCATGGCGTAAATAGCAACTGGGGTGCGGTATATAGTCAATGGCTAGCTGGGTTAAGGCAGTACTTGGATAGGATCCTTGCCTTTCTATTGCAACTGATTTGTGGTCACCATAATAGTGTGAAATGGCTGCTGAGTTTCATCCTTACATTGGATGTGGTTGAAATGAGGCTTCCCCCTTCAATGTGAAGCACTTTGAAAACCTAAGAGTTGCTATTTTAAGGAACATCTTGAAGGCAGAGCTTGACCAACCTGGACATGAACCAGCCTTATGATTATAATATTTTATTGATTGCTTGTACTTAAATTACAAGTACTGTTTACAGTACATTACTTAAAACTTTAAAAAATGTATTACATACATGACATTGTCTCCACTTTTATCAGGTAATTTGGTTGTTCTCATTTGGTAGATCTCATCCTCTTTGTTCATATTTTGGCATGAGCTGAAGTGACTCTAGTCACTCTAGACTGTCCTGAATTGTATTGTACAGTCTACCACAGCACTTTATTTACAAGTTTGTCCGAAAGGGAATGTTTGACATTTTCATTTGTTGCTCATAATGTTCATCAAAAATCTCCAGCTGAGAGGCAGAGAAATGATTGACCCAATCACCAACCTCCCCTGCAAGAGAGAGAGATTCGGTTAACCCAGAACACACACACACACACACACACACACACACACACACTTGTTTATATAGTACTCCCAACAAACAATAGCAGCAAACTTCACAGCCATTCCTTTATCATTATCTGGTGTGATGATCTCTCCAAAAATGACATAAACCTCCTCCCAAATAACAGAAGACTGATTGTACCTTGATAATTATGAATTTACTTCATAATAAAATTGGATGATAGTTCTTATTTCACCTTACATATCAGACACAGCCATGCAACTTGTGATAAAAGCTGATGCATGTCAACCTTCTCACGAAAGAGACAAACCTTTTCTCATGAAAGGAGAGATTGATTGGTCTAAGAAAGGCCTAAAGGTGTAGTTGACCATGGGGTTCTCCTTCATGACCTCAAAAGACGTCTTCTCCGCAATGTGCGCTATGACATCATCAGTGACCGACAGATCCAGGTGCTGCTTGATGCGTTCCACTTCCCGTTGGAGATTCTGGAGGAATAATCAAAATATATGGGGATCCTGACAACAGGACTGAGACAACTAATTTTGATTCAGAAAGACTACATGCTAAAATAATGTCATGTGGATATGTATGAGAGCGGGTTCGATACAGAACTCACCTCTTTCATATCTTCGTAAAATAAATAGAGTATGTTCCTATTCTCTCTCTCTCTCCAATAACCGTTAACATGGTCATACCAGGAGCCCCAGCTCACTGTGAATAGGAGGAAGAGAGCAACATTAATGATGTTCTAAATAGTTTGTTTCGGTAAGCCTATGTTTGTTTTTAGTTTTTTATTAATGTATTTTCATAATGGCTTGTTTGACTTTGGCACAGGTCTGGTCCTCTCGTTGACACCAATAACAGACTTCAATAGCTATTGAAAAGCCTAGAAGGCTAGATAGTGAAAGCTTTCATATACATGTACCAAGGAAGTGATTGAATACACCTGACTAATTAGAAGCAGCTGAGAGGCCAACTGTCCAGTTACAACATACTATGATGTAATTCCAAGATGGATCAGCCAATATGGATGTAAATACCCTCAAATTAAAGGTGGCAGTGTACGCTTTAACCTCATATTCATTGTTTCATTTCACATCCAATGTGCTGGAGTACAGAACCAAAAGAACATCATTTGTAGCACTGTCCAAATACTTATGGTTCTCACTGTACCTTTGTATTTGTTGCAATGTTAATTGCAGTTCTCTAGGTGGCGACAGAAGAGAAACCTTATTTTACTCCTGTCTGTCTTTGTTGGTGAATATAGTTTTCAGTGGGTATATATTAATGTGAACATGAATAGATTTATTTCCAGGAAAGCAAGGACATTTCCTGCCACCAAAACTACAAAATGAAATGTGGTGCCTTCTAGGCCTGGCCAGTAAACATCTTGTTGATAAGGAGTATGCCATACATTTTAATTTTTCACCTTTAAGAAGAAACCTGGGGCTTGATGACCCCTAAAGATTTAGCCCTTTATTGGGGGCACTGCAAGCCCCCTCCCCCCATAACAAAAGGATTGGATTTATTCATTGGATAATGAATGAAATTTCTTGAAATTTAAACATGATGATTTGTCAGACAGTTGACATACTGAAAGGCTTCTGCAAAAGAAAAATATGTGGTTATCAGAATAGTTGAATACAGGATACATTGGTAAAGTTAGTGACTGAAAAACGTTAATGTAAGTAGATAGGTAGCTGCCGGGAGAAAGTTGTCTATGACATCCCATTTCTCTAAATAAATGGGAGTGATGAATGCTATTTATGATGCCATAATGTAAAAACATCATGTTTGCTTCATACGGCTACATAAGCGCCCTGTAACTACTCCCCATGCATCTACATCTATCCGGCATCATTTTATGTGGTAGGTATTTTCCTGCTTTCTCACACCCATCAACCTCATTGTGAATCTCACCGGCATCATACAGTACTGGCAGCTGCTTTCAGAAAAAAAAAAAAAACCCACTTACACTCTCCCTTCATGAACTTTTGGATGTAGTTTTCCCAGGACCCTGGTTCACACTGGGTCACATTCATCCTGTCAAAATGGTAGTAGCTTACTAAGCTGTCCTTGGCATTGCGGGCCACATAGATCACCTGGGTAGCATAGATGTGGGAGTATGGATCAGGGTGCAGGAAAGTTTTTAAAAAACCAACAGGACACTTATCATGCCCGGACCATGAGTAAAGTCAGTATTTGCCTTACCTTGCATTTATTTTCCCAGAATCCCTCAGGGACAAGCTGGATGGGCAAATGTGTCTTGATTATCCTCGGTGGACTCATTTTGCAAAGGAGGTCTAGTCCTAAGAGAGAGGGCAGGTTGAATGTAAGGATTTTGAGTGGCAACAGTAAGGGGGGTAGAGGAGCAAAGAGACTGCCCCTGTGTTTCAGGTGTTGTCATTTTAGCGCCTTAGGAGTGTCAAGTAGGGTGGCAGCTGGGACTAATTTGCTGGTCTTTCTCCCTTTTAGACTGTTTAATGGGAGAATATTGGTTGTTGTTTATGTTGTTATTTGCTGAGTCTTATAGTTGGGCTCTGGAATTGAATAAAAGGTTGTAGGCCAAGTTTGTGTTGTACACATCCCATGTGATGCAGTGACCATCCCACTGTGTCACAGACTGTCACAGGATGGTCACACAGTAACCACAAGCTGAATTTCACACGCACACACCCGTGCACACACACACACACAGTATATATCAAGGAGATAAATACCAGAAGGAATCGGCGAGGGGTTGGATATCTCAAGGAATGGACTCCTGACAACTATGGAGCTCCTCTTGCATGCCTCTGTGTCTCCATTGTGAAGTAACAGGTCTACTATTTCCTGGGTCCAGGTGGTTCCTACATAAAATAAAAACATGTAAAATGATGGGAAAGAAAGGCAGAAACAGCACGTCCTTCTTCAGAACATAAATAATATATGAAATTACAAAAATAACATTAGAGAACTGCGTATAAACCACAGAATTGGTGGTATTAATTTAAAGGATATTGTGTCAGGAGGTAAGAGCAGTTGTCTGGCAGGTTGCTAGTTCGATGTCCCTGAGCAAGACGCCTAACCCCTAAATGCTCCTGATGAGCTGGTTGGTGCCTTGCATGGCAGCCAATCGCCGTTGGTGTGTGAGTGCGTGTATGAATGGGTGAATGAGAAGCATCGGTTATACAGTGCTTTGGATAAAGGTGCTATATAAATGCCAGCCGTTTACCATTTAAATGAATATTACCAGGTTAGTGTAGTTTTCATACAAGTAGATCACTCATTTAGCTACACTAGCATTCAAACTTAGTATGCAGGACAAGTATGAAATAGTATCATAGTGGTAACCCACTTGTAAGGATAGCAAATCATCCTGGAAGATTTAATTAATACGAGCGGTATATAATATGAAGCACTTAAGTGCCTTGAAATGCAGAGAGCGAGAATTTGTGCTAAATCTAGTCTAAGAAATTTCTGGCATGTTTAATAAACATTCTGTGAACAAATCCATGCTTGTTTTATTACCACATAAAACCTTTAGTTACAGTACGGCACAGTGAGACAATCTTCCAATATTTATTTGGGAAGGTTAATTTCTCCATGAAACACAATGCTATGCTGCGTCTTAAACACATTTCAGTCAGGACCACTGTTGTCACATCTTGTTTGGCGGTATAGCTCTGTTCTGGAAGACCTTCCTGCCATCCATGCAAGCTTGCATGAATAAGACGGGGAGGAATGTTATTATTATTATTATTATCATCATTATTATTATCATTATTATTATGTGCATAGTTGCATAATTAGTTACAAAGTGTTGTGAAATAATTGCAACAAATGAAACATTAGTCAGCTATATGAAGGCTTATATATATATATATATATATATATATATATATATATATATTGCTGTTACATTGTCTTGTGTCACTATATATACATACATATATATATACATATACAGTCAGGTCCATAAATATTGGGACATCGACACAATTCTCATCTTTTTGGCTCTATATACCACCCCAATGGATTTGAAATGAAACAAACAAGATGTGCTTTAACGTCAGCTTTAATTTGAGGGTATTTACATCCAAATCAGGAACGGTGTAGGAATTACAACAGTTTGTATATGTGCCTCCCACTTTTTAAGGGACCAAAAGTAATGGGACAAACTAACAATCATAAATCAAACTTTCACTTTTTAATACTTGGTTGCAAATCCTTTGCAGTCAATTACAGCCTGAAGTCTGGAACGCATAGACATCACCAGACGCTGGATTTCATCCCTGCTGATGCTCTGCCAGGCCTCTACTGCAACTGTCTTCAGTTCCTGCTTGTTCTTGGGGCATTTTCCCTTCAGTTTTGTCTTCAGCAAGTGAAATGCATGTTCAATCGGATTCAGGTCAGGTGATTGACTTGGCCATTGCATAACATTCCACTTCTTTACCTTAAAAAACTCTTTGGTTGCTTTCGCATTATGCTTCGGGTCATTGTCCATCTGCACTGTGAAGCGCCGTCCAATGAGTTCTGAAGCATTTGGCTGAATATGAGCAGATAATATTGCCCGAAACACTTCAGAATTCATCCTGCTGCTTTTGTCAGCAGTCACATCATCAATAAATACAAGGGAACCAGTTCCATTGGCAGCCATACATGCCCACACCATGACACTACCACCACCATGCTTCACTGATGAGGTGGTATGTTTTGGAGCTGTTCCTTTCCTTCTCCATACTCTTCTCTTCCCATCATTCTGGTACAAGTTGATCTTTGTCTCATCTGTCCATAGGATGTTGTTCCAGAACTGTAAAGGCTTTTTTAGATGTTGTTTGGCAAACTGTAATCTGGTCTTCCTGTTTTTGAGGCTCACCAATGGTTTACATCTTGTGGTGAACCCTCTGTATTCACTCTGGTGAAGTCTTCTCTTGATTGTTGACTTTGACACACATACACCTACCTCCTGGAGAGTGTTCTTGATCTGGCCAACTGTTGTGAAGGGGTTTTTCTTCACCAGGGAAAGAATTCTTCTGTCATCCACCACAGTTGTTTTCCGTGGTCTTCCGGGTCTTTTGGTGTTGCTGAGCTCACCGGTGCGTTCTTTCGTTTTAAGAATGTTCCAAACAGTTGATTTGGCCACATCTCTCTGATGGGTTTGTTTTGTTTTTCCAGCCTAATGATGGCTTGCTTCACTGATAGTGACAGCTCTTTGGATCTCATATTGAGAGTTGACAGCAACAGATTCCAAATGCAAATAGCACACTTCAAATGAACTCTAGACCTTTTATCTGCTCCTTGTAAATGAGATAATGAGGGAATAACACACACCTGGCCATGGAACAGCTGAGCAGCCAATTGTCCCATTACTTTTGGTCCCTTAAAAAGTGGGAGGCACATATAGAAACTGTTGTAATTCCTACACCGTTCACCTGATTTGGATGTAAATATCCTCAAATTAAAGCTGAAAGTCTTCAGTTAAAGCATATCTTGATCGTTTCATTTCAAATCCATTGTGATGGTGTATACAGCCAAAAAGAGGAGAATTGTGTCGATGTCCCAATATTTATGGACCTGACTGTATATATATATATATATATATATATATATATATATATATATATATATATATAATAGTGACACAAGACAACGTAACAGCAATATTAAAAGAAAAATATATGTAGGTAGATAGAAATAGACAACGCCAGCGCTATTGGTTATGGGACTCTACTCATCAGTTCAGTCAGTGCTAAGAAAGAACACTACCAGACTGCCAGAGGGACAGCTGATGTTGCTGGCAAAGTTCACTAACCATATGGACTTCCCACAGGCAAGGTTGTCCAGGGCCTGTCTTAATAATTTATGAGTCAGCTCATTTGTTTAGACAAATTCATTAGACCTAGGTTAACAGTAACATATTGTTACAGGAATATTATTTTGTATTGTATATTTTTTAAATTTCTGAATACACTAAATGTATCTAATTGATTTAATTCAAAATTGAAACACTTCCAATTAACATGAAACATTAGCCTACATCAGAGTAAACCAAGGACCTATTAAAGTGAGACAAAGAATATTACAGCCCTTATTAAAAGTATAACAAATTAAATGTACAAAGAACAGAAGTTGTTGATGTGTATAAGAATAGACATGTAGAGAGCGCACCTGAATATTATTTTATGTACAGCCAAATAAAAATACGGAGACTACAACCTTTTACTCATGTATGCATGACTTTGCTCGGTCCTCTCAGTAGTTGGGCACTATAGGATCCACTGACACTGAGACAGCGTAGGCTATGCTTTTGCTCGGTCCTCTCAGTAGTTGGGTACTATAGGATCCACTGACACTGAGACAGCGTAGGCTATGCTTTTGCTCGGTCCTCTCAGTAGTTGGGTACTATAGGATCCACTTACACTGAGACAGCGTAGGTAGCCTATGCTTTTGCTCGAAGCAGGAGTCATGCTCACGACGTCTGTCCTGGTCCCACAGTGGTGGAATGACCTCCTGGTGGATGTCAGAACTGCAGAGTCTCTGACCTCTTTCAAGCGCAGACTGAAGACTCATCTCTTCAGGCTACACCTTTCCCTCCCTAACTCACCACCATGATTGGCCTTATATATGCCATAGACTATAATGGCACTTATATAGTTGTATAGATATTGTTGTTTTTTCTATTAGCTATTGTATTGTTGTACTCGGGGTATTCTAGCTGCCAACTGTGGTATTGGAAGTTGATGTATTCCTCAAGGGTTCCGATTATATCTGTATGGTTACACTAGGACTCGGAACTGTACTGTCCTCTCAGGTCCTCTTTGCACTTGTACTTGTGTTTGATCTGCACTTCGTTGTACGTCGCTCTGGATAAGAGCGTCTGCTAAATGCCTTGTAATGTAATGTAATGTAATGTAATGCAATTTGTAGGTTAGAAAGAGTACGGTGCTGTGGTAACATTGTGCACTCACCTTGTGAATTAACTGTAGTACCCAAGTTTTTTATTTATGTATTTTGCTATAAGTGGAGCTACTCTAAGCCGTAAAGCTAGCAAGCAGTCAATTCTATGGTGTTTTAGCTACCCAGAAATAGGTTGGTGATCCTATTCACGAGTTTCACAACAACATCTTCACTTGTGCCTTGTGGAAACACCTGAAACAAACTACACATTGTTCTATGGGTCAACTTACAGTGGGGAAAAGGTTTCATGTCCCAAACTGATGGGTGCTAATTGGAGCTATGTCTCAATGTCAGCTCAACGTATGACTGCAGCTAAAGTATCCAAAGACGTTTTTATTCTCTCCTCTATTCAGTACAAAGTGTCATTTTTTGAAGGTGAAAGATAAGAAAACTAGCCTCACCTCTATGTGATTTTGACCACATGTAAACAGAACAGTATGACAACCTGAACAAATGAACTGTTCAAGTTGAATCTTACCAATGTGACAACTACCCTGCTCTCCCCTAAGTGTGCTCCTGTGCCTCATCCGATTGCTTACCTGCTTTGGGATAAGTCGCGATGAGGATGTCAGTAGGGTCGGGGCAGAAATCCCAGACAGACTCAAAGTTTTTGGCGATGGGCTCCTTCAGTGGGACTCCTCTCACGTTCTTCAAAGGAGGGCGAATGTGTGACTTTCCTGCTAGCTCAATAGCCTGGCTGTATGTCAGTGTTTTTTCCATTGCTAATCTTGAAGTCACTGAAAAGAGACACGAGAAATAGTATTCTTTAGAAGGGTTCTGTCTGTGTTCTTCTTGATTATAATTAATGGTGCGAAGCCTGTGGAGCTAGTTTGGGCTGGCAACTCAGGGGATGCTTGTGTCTAATGGGAGGGGCTATACAAACCTCCCAATCTCACCTGTTCAGGCACTTGGAAGAATGGGTCATATAGGGATATGGCTGTAAAAGAGAGGTGTGGTTGGAAACCGTTCAGAATTTTTATAACCTGTGTTTGGACCTGTCCCTTGATCGCCTTGAGGGGTAATAAGGTAATTGTCTGTGAAAATTCCTGTAATACCCAATGGGGTAGTGTGGTAGTGGGTCCACTAATATAAATCGTGTTGTGTTGCTTGAATAATGGGCGGGGTACACTGTTTAATATAGTCTCAGGGACATCATCAGTGTTGGAACTTACCTTAGTATCTACTATAGCTTGTGGGTGTGTATGGGAGCCTTGAGAGGTTTTAACTGTGGGGAGTGATAATTTCCCACTATTATGCAAAATGGAGGTAGAAGCGTCTAGGGAGGAGTGGGTGTGCGAAGATGGGGTTGAGAGGAAGCAGGCTGGGAGGTGTTCAGTGAGGTCTGTGACACTGTTGTAGCACAGATCCAGGTGGGGGTAACATACTGTATTACATTACATTACATTACATTATCGGGATTTGGCAGACGCTTTTATCCAGAGCGACGTACAGTTGATTAGACTAAGCAGGAGACAATCCTCCCCTGGAGCAATGCAATGCGGATCTTATTGTGGCTACACCGGGATTAGAACCATCGACCTTGTGTGTCCCAGTCATTTACCTTAACCACTACGCTACAGGCCACCCCTGTATATCAGCCCTGTCGGGCGTACTGCAAGTGGCATCAGCGTTTGCCACGGCCCGTACCTCTGCAAACGTCTTCAGGGAAGTGTCAACTGAGTTCTTAAAACTCAAGGTTCAGGACACGGTGATACCCGGCCAAATTCTGAAGTAACTCCGCCAATAAAATGTCATGACATTCATTCTGCTACCTTAAGAGAGTGACGAGACTGTGTTGATTCTGTGAAGCAGATGGTTTTGGCAGCTTGTTTGTTTGTTTAGACGGTATTGCAAACATAGCTAATAGAATGCATTAAAATACAGTAAAAACTATATGTAGACTAAGACAATCTGTTCTCTGTCACGGCAATCTCAAAGCTATGTGCCCCATTACAACCAGAGCACAATGCAGTGCTCTTAAAGCAACATTGGCAAAGGTGGTAAGAGCAGTCGTCGGCAATTGGAGGGTTGCCAGTTCGATCCCGCCCTGGATGTGTCCCTGAGCAAGACACTTAACTCCCAAATAATTGTGACAAGTTGATTGGTGCCTTGCATAGCAGGCAATTTGCCATTGGTGTGTGAGTGGAATGGTTGAATGATAAACATCGATTGTACAGCTCTTTGAATAAAGGCGCTATATAAATGCCAACCAGTTAAAGCAAGAAAACACATTTCCTAACATTCTGAGATGGAAATGCCTTAATGAGGGAAGTAAATGTAGCCTAAAATGAGTTATATTAAACACAAATATAATGTTAGTACTGCCTGAGGCGACATGGCTCAGGCAGTAAGAGCAGTCGTCTGGCAGTCAGAGGGTTGCCGGTTCAATCCCCCACCCGGGCTGTGTCGAAGTGTCCCTGAGCAAGACACCTAACCCCCAAATGCTTCTGACAAGCTGGTCGGTGCCTTGCATGGCAGCCAATCGCCGTTGGTGTGTGAGTGTGCGAGTGTGTGTATGAATGGGTGAATGAGAAGCATCAATTGTACAGCGTTTTGGATAAAGGCGCTATATAAATGCCAACCATTTACCATTTTTACAATTTTTTATTATTAATAAAAAAGTGGCAGAAGGTTCAGTTCCACTTCTGCGCTGACAGGCATGGGCCGACTCACATAGTTTCTGACACACATACTCCCCATTAGATACATCTGGGCCCGGCTGAACCAGGTTCGCCTGGTCTCCTTTCAGATATGTTTTATACAGTACTGTGCGAAAGCTTTAGGCAGGTGTGAAAAAATGCTGTAAAGTAAGAATGCTTTCAAAAATAGAAATGTTAGTAGTTTATTTTTATCAATTAACAAAATGCAAAGTGAGTGAACAGAAGAAAAATCTAAATCAAATCAATATTGGGTGTGACCACCCTTTGCCTTCAAATCAGCAGGCACATCATGCTTACTTCCTTTCGTAATCGGAAGATCTCCAGCAGTGCCATCAGCTCAGAATTTGCAGAAACCAGTGCGACCCTGGTACACCCATTTACTCTGCAGAGAAGTCTGGTTAGCAATGGTCTTCATGGAAGAATTGCGGCCAAAAAGCCATACCTCCGACATGGAAACAAGGCCAAGCGACTCAACTATGTATGAAAACACAGGAACTGGGGTGCAGAAAAATGGCAGCAGGTTCTCTGGACTAATGAGTCAAAATGTGAAATATTTGGCTGTAGCAGAAGGCAGTTTGTTTGCCAAAGGGCTGGAGAGCGGTACAAGAATGAGTGTCTGCAGGCAACAGTGAAGCACGGTGGAGGTTCCTTGCAAGTTTGGGGCTGCATTTCTGCAAATGGAGTTGGGGATTTGGTCAGAATTAATGGTCTCCTCAATGGTGAGAAGTACAGACAGATACTTATCCATCATGCAATACCATCAGGGAGGCATCGGATTGGCCCCAAATTTATTGTGCTGCTGGACAACGACCCCAAAGATACAGCCAATATCATTAAGAACTATCTTCAGTGTAAAGAAGAACAAGGAGTCCTGGAAGTGATGGTATGGCCCCCACAGAGCCCTGATCTCAACATCTTCGAGTCTGTCTGGGATTAAATGAAGAGACAGAAGCATTTGAGGCTGCCTAAATCCACAGAAGAACTGTGGCTAGTATACCTAGAAGAATTGATGCCGCATTTTTTCACACCTGTCTAAAGCTTTTGCACCGTACTGTACATATAAGGCTTAATATTTATTTTATAGTGGTCACTATTAGGCATTTCTTATTTCTGTTCCTACATCAGGAATGGAAGCTAAAATAATCTATTTCTGCTAGTTCAGTATTTTTTTTTTCAGATTTTTTTAGATAAAAATAGTGGTGGTAATGTCTTGGTATGTGTGGGACTCTCTTATACACGTTTGCCTGCTGGACAGTGGATATCTCTGTAATCGTGCCCGTGTCTGGAAATGACATTAATAGGTCATTGCATTAATAGGTGGTGAGTTCTCAAGGTTTTTTCTGTGATTTTGAATTGCTAAAGATATTTTTTTGATCTTTTTATGAGTATAGCAGGGTTTGCTGGGCAAGTTCTCTATGAAGGCTCGTAGGAGGCTACGGCGACGATGCTTCCTGATAACGTAACCCTCAAATTCAAAAGAGAGGCAGGGATTCAAATCCCACCTTGGACTCTCTCTTCATGAGCACAGGGAGTCAGATCCAGAAGAGCTGGAGTTTGAAACTCCTCTTACTGCCTAGTGATCGAAGTTTTATATTTTCCAAATTTTCACACTTCTGTGAATGTACTTTATTGATTAACTGAAACAAGAATTCACACACGTGGATGTTTTCCATGTAAGCAGTGTGTGGACTGTGGAAACCATGCTATGGCATTTCTTAACTGGCTGTCGCGTTGTGTTGTTCTGCAGGTAGGTTTCTGTGTCTCAGCACTCACCTCTGGGTAATTGAACATCTGCAGTTTGTGGGCACCGATGGCATGCTTCTGGGCACCAGACTTGACGGTAGCAGCTGGTAGAATTCACTTTAGAGGAGAGCATTGTCTGCCATCTCCAAAGTTTGCTGCCATGAGAGCAGCCTTGCAATACAATTGGACGCTGCACAATGGCGAAAAATGCATTTGTTTGTGTTTGAAACCTGTTTCTCAGATCTTGTCAGATGATGAGCAAAATAGCACCAGATGGGATGCTTTGTAATAGCTAGGCTTTGTAATGGCCAGCCTTGGATTTTTTTGGCCATCATTCTAATAAAACAGGTTTCCCGATTTATCAAAGGTTGCTGTCTTCTTTTCTATATGGTCTGTCCTCTTTTTGATACCTTTTCTCGACTCTTTTATCAACGGATGTACATCATTCAATAATTCTTTATCAATAATTGTTAAATTAATAATTAAAAGAAATGTGTTTTGTGTTTACTCAGGTAAACTTTGTCTAAAGCTCTGAAACCATTCAGTGTGACAAATAATATTAGCAATAGTAGAGGAAATCAGGAAGGGGGCCAATACTTTTTCACGGCACTGCACATGAACAAAAACAATTTCCTTTACAGCATTTACAGGTAGATAACATTTATAATCTTAAAATCTTACAAGTTACATAGATAAGACATGGAAGGCAGGGGTTGACACTCCGCTGGTCATTTGGGCCAGTGCGTTTTTCCAAAGGAAACTACTTGCCCATTCAGAAAACAGCAGGGTTGTGGGGTAAGAATTTTCCCAAAGAAGAAAAGGCATTTCCGGAAGCTCATCGTCATATCATTTCACAGTCAAAAAAGGATATGTTGGATTTAAGAAATTGTGTCGTGTCGTGTTTGTTGGGGGTTTGGCTGTCAAACACAAACTACCATTAAGAGACACTGCATAAAATTCATGCCAACATCTCTGATGTCTTCATCAGATCACTGTGAACTAGGAAGCAGATGAGACCATTTCTGTGGCAAAATGCTGTTTGCGTTTTTCGGTAATGATCTCCAAAATTAAAATAAATGAAGCAGAAAAATTGACTTGACCTTCAGGAAACATCAGTTCAATACCTTATTATACCATAAAAAAATAGGACATCAGAATCAATTCATATTTTGCGTCTCTGCAGTTGTGCAGATAGATTCTAGATAGATCCTTCTCTGCCCACCAGTCCTTTGAAGCAGTTACTGGCAGAGATTAGCAAGTGTTCAGTGTCTTCAGATTTTTATAGTAGTCATGTTCTTTCTAACCAGCTTTCCTGAGAGCCCCTAATGGCTCCAGTTTGATATGTTACTTGCTCAGAGTGAAGATTAGACAGTAGAGTGATTTCATTCAAAGCAATTTTCTCAGAAAACCCTAATCTAGACATCAAATCCATCACACAAACCCTGCCCAGTCTTCATATGGCAGCGATTGTCATAACAGTCCCCATGTAAGCTATGTGAGAAACCCATTAGAGCAATGTTATTGTGCTGCATTTCTTACTTTTCTTAGGAAAATTTTTGAAACCATTCAGTGTGATCTTAGCAATAATAGAGGAAATCAGGAAGGGCAAATACTTTTTCACGGCACTGCATATGAACAAAAACAATTTCCTTTACAGCATTTACAGGTAGATAACATTTATTATCTTAAAATCTGGGGTTGACACTCCACTAGGGGCGACATGGCTCAGGCAGTAAGAGCAGTCATCTGGCAGTCGCAGGGTTGCCGGTTCGATCCCCCGCCCGGGCTGTGTCCAAGTGTCCCTGAGCAAGACACCTAACCCCCAAATGCTCCTGACGAGCTGGTCGGCGCCTTGCATGGCAGCCAATCGCCGTCGGTGTGTGTGTTTGTGTATGAATGGGTGAATGAGAAGCATCAATTGTACAGCGCTTTGGATAAAGGCGCTATATAAATGCCAACCATTTACCATTTAACCATTCCACTGGTCATCAGGGCCAGTGCATTTTTCCAAAGGGAACTACTTGCCCATTCACACATCACTAGGTTTTAATAGCAGGGTTGTGTTGTAAGAATTTTCCCAAAGAAGAAAAGGCATTTCCAGAAGCTCACAGTCATATCATTTCACAGTAAAAAAAAAAGGATATGTTGGATTTTTTTCCCAAAGCAGGGCACTAAAAGATTACTGGTCCAGAGCTCTGAGGAAACACCTGGTTGCCTGGGGACAAACGGCAATGTCAGGCCCTGGAAGGGGTGCTGTTCATTTGTCATTTCCTACTAGTCACTGTTAACTGCAAGTGGCTGTCAGTGTCGGCTCAAAAGACTCAGAAGCACTTGAGGTAAGAATATGGATGAAAAACATTAATATTAATGGTGAACTAACCTTTAAACCGCAACTGTCAATTTAGGGGAACTAATAGAAATAAGTAGTGGTTTTCCTGAAGCGAGTTGTTGTGTGAGAATGCTCAGAGGCAATTTGGATTGGACTCTGCAGAGTTTGAAAGTAATCCCTTTAAAATAGACATTCTTCTGCAGATGGTCAGAGAGGAAGCAGAATGCAGTGTCTGGCATATTAACAAGTATTTTCATTTAAAATGAGTATTTCTTACAGACAACTTGCCAAATTCAGAACTGATTTCCAAAGCAATAATCATAGTGCTGGCATTAGGTGGGTACCTTGCATTTATATTGAGTCTGAGAGCATAATGGTCTGAAGTGCTGTAGAGAAAATGTGTCTGATGTACATTTAAATGTGTGCCATTCTTTCTTTCATAGCTACCAGGATTGATTAACAAAAAAATAATCAATAACGACTCGACTTACAGACCACTTCACTGATGAGAAATAACAGTTTTAGTGTTTTAATCTTAATAATCCTCACGTTTGGTGCCAATTATGTGAGATATATGGTATTTGGTATTGCTTGTGAGCAATTGTAGGCCATTTAAATAGGCGTGTCAGAGCGACGCCGTCCCAGTTTGTGATGTTATGTTTCACCCCATCCCAGTCTGCTCTCTCCCTCGAAGACCCCCCCTGCGACGTGGGCCTCCACGGCGTCGGAACCCCTCAAACCTCAGCTATCCCCCGCTGACCCCCTGTGAGGACTTTGCTGTCACAGGGGGACTATGGAACTGCCAGTCTGCCACTCGGAAGGCTGACTTCATCCCTGCGTATGCCTCCCTCCAGTCCCTACAATTCCTTGCCCTAACTGAGACCTGGATCACACCTGACAACACCGCCACTCCCGCTGCCCTCTCATCCTCCTTCTCCTTCTCGCACACTCCCCGGCCTTCCGGCCGTGGCGGTGGTACTGGTCTTTTAATTTCCCCCTCGTGGAAATTTTCTGTTCTCCCCCTCTCTGACCTGTCCATATCCACTTTTGAATTCCATTCTGTTGCAGTATCCTACCCTACTAACCTTTTCATTGCAGTTATCTACCGTCCTCCAGGGCCCCTGGGAAACTTCCTTGATGAGCTAGACACCCTTCTCAGCTCCTTCCCTGAGGATGGCACCCCACTGATTCTCCTTGGAGACTTCAACATCCACCTAGAAGCCTCCCAGTCTGCTGCCTTCCTACCGCTAATCCACTCCTTCGGCCTCTCCCTGCAACACTCTCCTGCAACACTCTCCTCCAACCCACAAGGCGGGCAATGTCCTAGACCTTGTCTTTGTAAGGAACTGCTCATGCTCCGATTTCACGGTTACCCCTCTGCATACATCTGATCACCACTTCATCTCATTCTCCCTCCCTCTTCCTCCCCATCCTCCTCCCCCTCCTCCCACCCACACTTCCTCAGCCCGCCGTAACCTCCGCTCCCTCTCACCCTCTTCCTTTGCCAGCACCGTCACCGCCTCACTCCCCCCTCTCGAATCCTTCTCCAAACTCCCCGCTGACTCTGCATCTGCCACCCTCCTTTCATCTCTCTCCTCCGCCTTTGACTCTCTCTGTCCCCCTGTCTCAAAACCACCTCGCACATCCCCTCCCAGTCCTTGGATATCTGACACCCTCCGTACCTCCAGGGCCAGCCTCCGCGCAGCGGAGAGGAAGTGGGGGAAATCCAGAGACGCTTCCGACCTCATGACTTACCAGTCTCTCCTGGCGGCATTCTCTTCCGATGTCACTGCCGCCAAAGCAAAATACTATCAAACGCAAATTCAGAACTCTGCTTCTAACCCCCGGAAACTTTTCTCCATTTTCTCCTCTCTCCTCAACGCACCGCCGCCTCCTCCTCAGTCCTCCTTCGCTGCTGATGACTTTGCTGATTTCTTCGATGAGAAGGTCACATTCATCCGCAGATCCTTTACAACCACCGCCCCCCTCACTGTGCCCCTCCCCCCCTCTAGGCCCATCCCTTCCTTTTCCACTTTCTCCCCCCTTACGGACTCTGATGTTTCTCAACTCCTGCTCTGCCACCGCCCTACAACCTGTGCCCTTGACCCTATCCCCTCTTCTCTTCTCCAAACTATCACACCTGACATTCTCCCATTTGTCACCTCCCTTGTCAACTCCTCCCTGTCTTCCGGCTGTTTTCCGGCATCCTCCAAGAGGGCCCACATCACTCCGCTGCTAAAAAAGCCTACCCTGGATCCCTCCATCATCCAGAACTACCGCCCAGTATCTCTTCTTCCTTTCCTTTCTAAAACTATAGAACGAGCCGCTTCTACTCAACTTTCTTCCTTCTTTTCTAACAACAACCTGCTAGACCCCCATCAGTCTGGCTTCAGATCGGGCCACTCGACAGAGACTGCGCTCCTCTCCGTCAGTGAGTCACTTCATGCCGCACGAGCAGCCTCCCTCTCCTCTATCCTCATTCTTCTAGATCTCTCTGCTGCCTTCGACACTGTGGATCACTCCATCCTCCTGTCAGCAACGGGCATCTGTGGCACAGCCCTGGACTGGATTGAGTCCTACCTCTCTGGTCGCTCCTTCCAGGTTGCCTGGGCTGGTTCGGTATCGACACCTCGGCCCCTCGCCACAGGGGTTCCCCAGGGCTCAGTCCTTGGCCCACTTCTTTTTTCTCTCTACACTCGCTCCCATGGCCCTGTGATCACTGCACATGGGCTATCCTACCACTGCTATGCGGACGATACCCAACTCTTCGTCTCGTTCCCGCCGTCTGATACGCAGGTTTCAGCCCGTATCTCTGCTTGCCTGAGGGACATCCAGAGCTGGATGGACAACCACCATCTAAAGCTCAACCCAGGTAAAACTGAAATGATATTCATCCCTGCTAATACCTCTCCCCATCTGGATCTCTCCATTTCTCTCGGGGATACCACACTCACGCCGTCACCCAGTGCAAGGAACCTCGGCGTGGTGATGGACAGCAGACTGTCCCTTTCCGAGAACATTGCGGCGGTGACCCGGTCTTGCAGGTTCTTCCTCTACAACATACGGAGAATCCGCCCCTTTCTCACCCCCTACTCGACCCAGCTCCTGGTCCAAGCGATGGTTCTGTCCCGCCTGGACTACTGCAATTCTCTCTTGGCTGGCCTCCCAGCGTCCGCCATCAGACCCCTCCAACTCATCCAGAATGCAGCAGCTCGTCTGGTCTTCAACCTTCCCAAATACTCACACGTCACCCCCCTGCTTACTTCCCTCCACTGGCTGCCTGTCATGGCTCGCATCAAATTCAAAACATTGGTGCTAGCCTTCCAAGCAGTTAAAGGGTCTTCCCCAGCTTATCTGCAAAAAATCATCAGACCCTACACCCCTGCCAGACCTCTTCGTTCAGCCTCCACAGGCCGCTTGGCACCTCCCCCTCTCAGAACCTCCACCTCACGCTCACGACTACTGTCTGTTCTGGCTCCACGGTGGTGGAACGAACTCCCCGTTGAGGTCAGAACTATAGAATCTCTCCCCACCTTCAAGCGCAAGCTGAAGACGCACCTCTTCAAGCAGCACCTCTCCCCATCCCACCCTACCTCCCTGTGAACCTTAATTGTTGTCTCTGTGACTTGCTTTGTGTATCGGTATTTTTAGTTGGCTAGGTAAGCAGTGTTTGGATAGTTAACTTTGGTGACTTTTGCTCTGTTTGTTTGTTTGTTTGTTTGTTTGTTCAAAAAAAAAAAAAAAAAAAAAATGGCCCTTGTCCTTATCTTTGTTGTACAGGTAGCAGTTGAAATTGTACTTACCTCTAGGGTCTTTCAGCGAACTTATCCCTGGTTATGGGTATGCACTTTGTTGTACGTCGCTCTGGATAAGAGCGTCTGCCAAATGCCAATAATGTAATGTAATGTAATGTAATGTAATATATGGTTATACCATCCTTCTACAAATAGTGGTGTAAGGTAAAATATCAGTCTCGTGAAATATTTTCTAATAACTATAAATTGGCTATTTCAATTAATTATTGTTAAAATTACGCATTTATAGTTAATCTTAACTAAATCAAAATACTACACATTCAGTTGATACGGAACTAATATAAATGATTCAGCTAAGAACGTGAAGGCATTTTGGGAGTTCTTTAAATTAGCTGAGGCTGACTTCATTCAATACAGGAGCAATATTAATACGAACAACCAAGGAAAATATAATACGGTTTATTATACACAAAGTACCGAACAGGGCAAAGCACAGTTCATACAGTGATGTACAACAAATTGCGCGGGTGTGAGTGCGTATCTGTGTGTGTGTGTGTGTGTGCGCATGCGTATGCATGTTAGCATTGGGCTTGTGGGAAGGTTGTATGTTCTCCTGAATGTGTGCGGTGATACAGGCGCGCCTGTGCACCACGGACCTGTGTTCTAGGATAACAGAGAAGCTACAATGGAGGGAGGTTTGAAACTAGCTGGAGCTAGTGAGGGAAACTATGGCCCACAAAGTTGCCAAACAGATCGAGGATAACCTTACGGTTATCAGTGTGTGTCGTGATCAGTAACGCCATGCTATGGCCGGCTAGTACTTAAAATAGTCCACATGCAAGACCCTGTCTATGTGTGATGTATATTAAATTAACGCAGCGTGGCAGATGGCTTGCAACCAACCAAAAGACAGCACATTGAGCCTTAAAACAGTTATGCTCATTCGGTCACAGGAGTTACGCTTGAGTTTAAGCTGTCTATATGCCCAGGGTTACGGCCTTACTTGAGTCCCTCTGTTCGATTTCCTCGTCGGATACCTTCTGGTTTCCAGGGCGAAATCCGGAGGAGTTGTGGTGTGAAAAAGGGGGAATGTACTCGTCCTTCCTGTTCCAAAACGCAGGTCTCTAGCCTCGTGGGTTGCTGTTCAGGCTGAGTGAGTGTGTGTATGAATGGGTGAATGAGAAGCATCGATTGTACAGCGCTTTGGATAAAGGCGCTCTATAAACCAACCATTTACCAAGAAGAGGAAGATTAGCGAATATTTCATCCTTTTATAAACATAATGCTAACCACGCCCATCCTTAGCACAGTATTGATGTACAGTACAACAGGAAGTCGTAGTCGGGCGACTGTCCTACGTTATGTGTGTTGTAGTTGATTTCTGTGGAATGCAAGGGCTTGTAGTCCTATTGTGCCTACAACACTTCATAGAACTAAGTTTTTTTTAAAAATAATATAAGAAAAGTTTAGTGTTTATGTCGTCCTATATTTTCTGGAATATTTTCTGTCAACGTTGCAGATAGTGTAACTGAGCGCAATGACTGGAGGGGGAAACGGATAATTATGTATGTCTGCTCCTCATGCTTGTTAATTTGGCGATTAGATTTGATGTGCCGCAAAAATGCAATCATCTCCGCTCTTCTTGGGTTGAGTGATATAGGAAGAAAATGAGAATTAATTAATCATGTCATTTTCTTTGTGTGCAGGATTCTCCAGAGTCGTGTTTGTTTGGGGTTTGCCTGTCAAACACAAACTACCATTAAGAGACACTGCATAAAATTCATGCCAACATCTCTGATGTCTTCATCAGATCACTGTGAACTAGGAAGCAGATGAGACCATTTCTGTGGCAAAATGCTGTTTGCGTTTTCGGTAATGATCTCCAAAATTAAAATTAATGAAGCAGAAAAATTGACTTGACCTTCAGGAAACATCAGTTCAATACCTTATTATACCATAAAAAAATAGGACATCAGAATCAATTCATATTTTGCGTCTCTGCAGTTGTGCAGATAGATTCTAGATAGATCCTTCTCTGCCCACCAGTCCTTTGAAGCAGTTACTGGCAGAGATTAGCAAGTGTTAGTCTTCAGATTTTTATAGTAGTCATGTTCTTTCTAAACAGCTTTCCTGAGAGCATCTAATGGCTGCAGTTTGAAATGTTACTTGCTCAGAGTGAAGATTAGACAGTAGAGTGATTTCATTCAAAGCAATTTTCTCAGAAAACCCTAATCTAGACATCAAATCCATCACACAAACCCTGCCCAGTCTTCATATGGCAGCGGTTTTCTTTTCTTGCGATTGTCATAACAGTCCCCATGTAAGCTATGTCAGAAACCCATTAGAGCAATGTTATTGTGCTGCATTTCTTACTTTTCTTAGGAAAATGTTTCCTACATTGAAAAAGTCAATGTGCAGCATTTCATTTTTAGTCAATGTTGCATCATTTCATAAAAACTACAGTATATATAAATAGAAAGTAAAGTTTTTTTTTGTTTTTTTTGGCTTTATTGCTATTACTATTTTAAAAGAGCTCCTTCCCTCTTCTGTGTAATCCATTTTACTCTGAAAATGCCATATGTACCAAGTCTCAGTTGCAAACCTAGTGGTCCCACGACTTCAGAATGCCGTGCTGCTGAAGTTGTTGGATTCGGAATCGAAGGAACTTGTGCCCTTTTTCTTTTATTATGTTTTGGACCAGGCGGCACGGATGGTGCAGTGGGTAGCACTGCCGCCTCACAGCAAGGAGGTCCTGGGTTCGAATCCCCGTCGGCCGGGGCCTCTCTGTGCGGAGTTTGCATGTTCTCCCCGTGTCTGCGTGGGTTTCCTCCGGGTACTCTGGTTTCCTCCCACAGTCCAAAGACATGCATGTTAGGCTGATTGGAGAGTCTAAATTGCCCGTAGGTATGAGTGTGTGAGTGAATGGTGTGTGTGCCCTGCGATGGACTGGCGACCTGTCCAGGGTGTATTCCTGCCTTTCGCCCAATGTATGCTGGGATAGGCTCCAGCCCCCCTGCGACCCTGTTCAGGATAAGCGGGTTCAGATAATGGATGGATGGATGGATGTTTTGGACCACACTGTACACTCAGTGATCACTTTATTAGGTACACCGGTGCACCGGCTTGTTACTGCTTGGTGCATAGGCAAATAAATGCAATGTTGTATTTTTGCTTTTAGTTGTATTTTTAAAGACAGCTGTGACCACTGGTAGGCTGCTTGTGGTTTGAAACTTGTGCTTTGCTGTAATTCAGGATTCAGGACCCAGTGTTTCTCAGTTGAGAAGCTTATGTTAACAAGGTGTTTCTTTATGGTTGTTGATGTTGTTATTATTCCGTTATTCCATTATTCCAACTTTCCAAGCATGAACTAAAAACATACACCCACTGTAAACCCACTGTAAGCTGTAAATTGCACTTAATTTGTGCGATCAATAGCTCATGGCCCATTATCGAACACGAAACGTGGCACTGATGATGCCAATGCTCAGAAATAAATTAAATTCACTGATTATCTGAGCGATAAGACATCAAAAACTGAATCCAGTCGCATGTTTAGATTCACAAATTCAACTATTAAGTTGTATTTCATAACAGACACATTCTTTTTGTTCATATTCCTTCGGACCACATTCAGTATTACATGTAATGAATAGCTGTGACTTGTCACGTTACCAGTTAACACTATTAAAAATCATTTTGAGCGCCATGTTACACGCAGCTGAGAGCGGCAGCTTAGGATGAAGGCCGCCGCCATTTCAGCATCCTGCTGAGGAGGAAGCGGAGCCTGATGCAGATCATCGTTTAACAACGTGCGGCACTGCGCCGCCCAGGATCTCTGTGAATCTCTTCTTCTGCTGCCGCGGTGCGCGAGGCGCGCCCACGGGGAAAAAAGGGGCCGCGGGGTCCTCCAGCGTTCCGCAGGGATCTCCTCCCTCCTCCGCCGCGACAGCAGGATTTCATCAGTATTCCCGGCCAGTTTTCACAGCGGGAAGCTGCTTTCGGGATCACGGACCGGAGCGGATGTCTTTATCGTTAAGACGAGGCGCCCGGCTCCGTGCCCCGATTTCCGAAACCTGGAATATGATGTCATGCACCGTTAAACGAGTGAATAACTGAACCTGCCGGTTTGAGCAAAATGGGGGGGGGGCAGTTAAAGCCAATCAACGAGTCTTTGCCTCCCCCCCCCCCCCCCCAAGGCTGGGATCAAGGATACCTGTGTGAATATTATAGTCAGTTTTCAAAGGCATATTCTGCAGTAATGCAGTTTATGACTAGGAAGGGTTGACCGTGTGCGACAGTGTGCCCAATCAGGCAGTTTCTGATGAGATTCTTCTGAAGTGTGCTATGGGGACTGTTTTAATGCCTTTCCTTTGACCACACAGAGAAGGCAGATGCTTTAACGTATGTCCTCTCACCTGTTAGGTGTCAATGACAGTTAAGCATAATGAAGCACCTGAAATAGACAGGAAACCTCTCGTTTTAGAATTTAGTTCCCTAATATGGCAATTATTGAGCATCTTTTCTCAGTCTTGAGAATCTACAGTAAAAAGACTACCCAAGGTCAAATATGTTTGTAGTGTGTTCAATGAAAGCATGTATTGGAAATTGGGAAATTATGTGAGTAGGGTGCCTTTGGATTTGAAGGGTTGTTCAAAACACCTGTCAAAATCAGGTGTTTTAGGTAGATTCTTTGGATTTGCAGTGCTTCATCTGAAAAAACCACACCTTGCATGATTTTCAGAAGCTCAAGAAAGGACTTCCTCATTCCCCAGTATAAAAGTGATTGCTTTTCAGAAAACGAAATAATGAACTGTCTCTGGGCTTATGCTATATTCTACAGTACAGGTACTGCGTAATCTTGGTGTTATTGTGCCTGTAAATGTTTAAATATTAAAGCTAATATTGAGGCAAGACACAGATCTCTGGCAGGCTTCTATTAAAGTGTCCGTCAGAGTGGATGGGGTGTGATGCTATCATCCACTAGCAGTCTGCAACTCCCACCTACCTCATTAATTCTGAGCTTCTGCCGTACAGGAAGTGCTGTCTTGGCCCGTGTGATTTATGAACTTTAATGCGCCGGGATTGGTGGATTCCCGGTCGCCTAGGCAGGCTGAGGGCTGGATGTGTGCATTTGCAAATGACCCTGATACAGAGACGGGGCGCTGCAGCGTAGCAAGAGCTCTTAATTGGAACCCCTGCCAGATCACGTCTGTCACACACTGAGGGGGTGTGTTAACGATAATTGCTCCTTTAAAAATAACCGCTGAACCAAAATGCATAATGTGTTTTGTAAGCAATGTCATTTTGTCTTAAATAGGTCTTCAGTTAGCGAGTAAATGGCACTTTTTGCTCCGTCGGAACGTGAGCTTCAGACACTACGCGGGACTTGTGTCCCTAGGGCCTCTTCGCAGAAGGGACAGAACTGTCACTCTTAACGCGCGTAAGAAACGCGCCCCGTTTTCCCAGTTATTGGGTTGTGCTTATGAGACATCCAGGAATGGATCAGACTGCCTTTAGTTCTCACCTATCGCAGTTTCTCCAGACCCGCATCGGAAGCGGTTCCACGGTCTTCCGGAGCGGCTAGGCCCTTCGCTTCGCAACCTTATTATGGTGTGATTAGAGAATGGGGGACCAAAAATAACCACCTCCACTTTGCACTTGGCAGTAAGTAATGACAGTCTTGGAGCCGTATGAAAAGGGCCATGAATCACGGCCACTTTTGAGTTTTCAGCTTTTCACTTCTAATCTTTCTTCTGAGTTTCTCCTCAGTCACCAAGTGGGTGACGATTTTGAAACCATGAATGGTGAATCATTTCTCGAGCGACATTGACGCGTACAATTGAAAACGAAGCAAGTGCTGGGAAGGGTAATTCTGAGAGCATTAGCCTTTCTTCTCATTCTTGTCGAGTACTATTGAGTACAACGTATCATGTCTTTAATTGATTCAATGTTTAGAAATTTGTACCAAACCAAGATACGTAAAAAAACAATTGTCTTTATGGCTCAAACGTTGTTAATCAATGTCAATTATATTGAACAGTGTGATCTATTAAATTATTTTTCAGCGAAAAAGAATCTTTCCAACCATTAAAAACATTTGAAATGTATCTTTAAACCCCCTTTATTTTGTGGTGATTTCTCTTTTTTAATTATTGTCGGCAGCATCTATTTGTGCGACAGTTTTTATTGAAAAATAAAAACCGGTTATTCAGGGTTGAAAAACTGAATCTTGCTGAGCCTATCTAGAGGACAAAAATATAAACAAAATATCTGTAGATAAGCAAAATCTCTGGTATCACCAATGTGTAGGCATCATCTGTATTTTCTTATAGTGGACTGTTGAAATGTAGAATAATTATGTGGTAAGCCTTCCCTAATATGGCCAGAGTTTTGACCTGCACCTGACTGCCCAGTTAGCATTTTTCTTTTTCCTCTATTGACTTTGATTGATTTCATTAAACATTCATCTGATTTCCAGTCACTGTCATACATTATTTATGCTAAAAGGGAAACAGGCCTGTGATAGATGTGGGTGAAAGCTTGCTGTATTTTCCACCTATGGTCCAGGGTTTGGCCCCGAAGAGCCCCTCTCACAGGTAGGCCGAAGCCAGTGAAGATGAACAGACTCCCGGGAGAGCCGGCCTCGTTCACTGAAGGTTAACCTCTAATGTCTGGTTAGATGATACTGCTGCTTGCATTCGCTAGCCCTGGATTACAATGACTGCAGTCACGCAAGTCATTCTGTGGGCCAAACAACGGCTCTGGCTGAAAGCGGGTTGCATTACCAGCGGGTATCCAATGTGAAGCTAACTGTGACTGACATGCATTTGTATCACTTGAGAGTACTCTGCTTCTGAAGCAGACCTTTTGCAACCCAATCCGGTGCCTGTACTTCTTCCTTGTACACATTAGTGGAATCCATACAGGGGCGCGCAAGTGTGCTGTGTTCCAGTGTTCCCTCTTCCGGCAACCGGAGGCAACGGCAAGGTCAAATGAAGAGGAGAGGAGGAATTGACAGACAAGAACAAGCTTGTTTTTCTTTCATTGATTGGCGCAGTGCTCAGGGCGGTCTTCTGAGCCACGGCCATCCCTGCCAGCTTTGAGGAATCTCATTTCACCGCCGACCTCCTGCAAGTGGTCAAGCTCTAGTGAATTCACCCGCCTCCCTGAGGTCAGTCCTGGTTTTGACTTTGAAAGCAGTGCCTGTCATTGCAAAACTTGTAAAAATTCAAGGTTATATTCCAGCCGGACGTCAACAGCCAAGTTTCTGTGGTCTGTGCGGACATCCAAACGAATCGTTGTATCGTGTTGATTATGTTGTGCGGCTTTGAGCCGGAGCGGTGTTTGAAACAGCTGATTGCTACTCCATACTACACCGGTCGGTCAAGCTTTCAGATGGCGTGTCAGGTTTGTCCACGACCTGCTAAGAAGTGCTCCTATGTGTTCCTGCTCCTATATTCTATGGTGATACTGGGAGGAATTGTTCTTCTCACCTTTGTTAAGGAGAGAGGCATTGTGGGAGGTTGGCAAGGACCTAGGGGAAGAAAGAACAAGTCTATTAGGTTTGGATAAATGTCATCTGAGCGCCCGTCAGTGCGTAATTGGAAAGAGGCAGTGTAGTGTAAATCAGAAATAGAATCTCTGCTCAGTTACTCCTATCTGGAGAGGGGGGATATAAGCACACTTTAATCATTGCCTCTACAAAATACCATCCATAAGGTCATCCATCACATCTCTTAAGTGGGCCTGACAGCCACAGCAGCATTAGAATAAAAATGATGGGTCGGGTGCTGGGGGTGATGAAGGGGGATGCTGGTGGTGTGAGATATATCTGCGAGGGTGTGAAATTGTTCATTGCTACAGGTGATGCAGTGCTGGGTATTTACTGGGGCTGCTGCGATATTTACGTGGCGACTGCACCAGTCAGCCAGCCGCCTGGTCACATGATCCAATGCGCTTCTCTCAGATAGACACAGCATACCGGTGGGATCTTTAGGGAAGACCGTTTTCATCAGCCATCGAGTGTCAGACAAGAGAGAACACATGACCGTAATATTGAGAAACTGAATGGAAGAAGAAGTGTGTGAAACAGTGATGTTTTTCTGTTGAGTGAGTACTCTGTACTCAGTACATGCTGGTCTTCACCCTTACCTCGGCATTTGTCAGGTGGGCGAGGGTTCACCTTTTTGTGAATCCCAGGTGTGTTGCTGTGGAGCCGCATTCCTTAACTTCTTAACACACGGATCCCTTCCGAAAGGATCTCATCTGCACCACCAAGACCATCACAGCTTGGAAAAGGAAAGGAAATACTATGATATCCTGAAAAATTATTATAAAAGTGCTCTTAAAAAGATTGCCTGAATGTGTAGTGCTTGGCATACTAATGAGCAAATTAAGTACTTCATTACTTTTAAGATATATATTTGCCATATATATATATATGCCATTTGTGTATGTGTCACTATAATTCTGCTTGATTCCCTGTTTAACATCCAGAGTACAATATTGCAATCATCCCTTAGCCCAAGTGCAGTTTTTATGCAGTGGTATGTGAGAAAGCGGTTGCTTTATCTCTTGGCTAATTAAATGCTTTAGATTTGTGGTGTTCTACAGAATGTTTTCTTTTTCTCTGTTTGTATAGACCTGTGATATGCCGGCCATTTACGTGTCTGACTTCAAGTCCTTTGGGTCTGACATCATTTCACGGGGTGCGCTCTGAATTTTTAATGTGTGGTTTTGGGGTGGAGGGGGGGGGCGGGTGGCGGAATAATGAGCTCAAGGTTAGGCGGCCTTAGCCAATGTCTTCTCCGCTTGAAGATTTAGGGTTATGTTCAGATGGCTCATATTTCACTTCAGGGAGTTTATTTCTTGCAGTCTTCTTATCCCAGCTCCAGTTAATTGATAGACCATTCAGTACAGTAGAGGTAAAGATTCCAGCGCTCTTAGATCTTTGACAGCCAATCCATCTTCCCCGGAAGAGTTTGTTGCTAAACTTTTGTACAAGTACAAGCGCTCACCATCGTCCAAACATAATTTTATGGAAGTGTAGTCCTTGAGCGTCACTTCTGATTCATTCTGATGTTGACCTAAGGGGCAGTGTTTACATTGATAACAATCTTGTGGTCAATTAATTTGTCACTTCAGGAAGCAGAAGTGTCCGGTGAACATGGCAAGTACTGCCTGCCATCCTCAGGCTCCATTTTCACAGTCTGAACGCTCCTGTACAATGCTGACAGCGATGTGTTACGTGAGGCTTGTTCCGTCAAGAGAACATAATGCAGGCAAAGTAGCACTGAACTGCTACCGTTTAATGTGGTTGTCATAGGTAGACAACCACATTAACCACATTAAATGCACATTCATTTGGTGACTCAAAACTACTATGCTGCTAGCTAGGTCCGGGGTGCCCAATCATGTGTCATAGTGGGCCAAGAGCATGCAGGTCTTCATTCTGACCAATCTGAGCGGATTTCACTCATTGGTTCCCTTCCCTCTGGTGGAAGGTGCGTTAATTACTGCTGTTATTACGCGTTGTGATTGGTTGGAATGAAAACCTGCATACTCTCTGCCCTCATATGATTGGGCATCCCTGATCTAGATTTTTATGCCAGGCCCACTTTACCGGCCCCACTCCCGTAATGGCGGTAGCAGCTTTTCCTACATGTTAGCGGCACTGCAGGTACAGAAATAGGTCCCTCAGTGAAAGTCTCTTCCGTGATTTTAGTAGAGGAATAAAAGAGAAGTAATGCTTTGTGAAGATGTACATTAGCCTTTGTTTCCAACTGTCTCAGAAATGTACTGAAATACCTTCAGGGTTTGGACTAATTATTCCACGCTGTGAGGAAGTGTTATTCGAGGGAACCAAAGGACACTCAAATCCTGAACAGCTGCCGCCAGCACAACTCGGTCTCTCTTTTCATATTATTGAATATAATATTATTTGAGTCCTTTCAAGGACGTTTTCTCATTCAAGCTAAATGCAACCTTTGGCTTTTTATAAAGTTTCAGCCTGCTTATAAAAATGCATAAAAAAATAATTCATTTCTAATTGAAGGCGCTATTAGCATATTGAAGGGTCATGCTGTGTTCAATATTACTTATCAAAATGATCGTATTTTAAGAAGTACGAGCTCCGAGCCTGTAAAATCCCAGCTTTAAAAAAGTACCGATGCTCAGAAAAAGTTGTCTGTTGCCCTCCTCGTTGCCTCTGCATGTCATGGCTGAGTCATGGCGGGCTGGGAGACCTTTAGGAGCGCGGGAGCTGCGGTGAGAGGGAGGCAGTGGGCCGAGGCAGTCTGGCGCTCGCTCATAGGAGGACACATTTCTAGCCGGAGGGTGGATTATCTCCTCACGCCGTGTCTCTGTTCCCCTCTCTCGCCCGGGCCTTAAAGCAAGGTGTGCGCTCCGCATTCTGTTCGCATAATTTAGGAATAATTGCTTTTGTCTCTCCTTGAGCCGTTGAAAGGTTTTCCTCTCCGCGCCGGAGTCTCGCAGGAGGGCCAGCCATCTGGCCCGGGACCGGAGCAGGAGCAGGCGCTGGCAGAGCCTCCAGCGGGTCCCGGTTCTTTCAATTAAACGCCCCGCTCCGTACCCACGGCGTTTCTGTGGCTCTGTCGCTCCGCTGGCTCTGAGGGATGTGGGGCTACACCCCTGCAGCTGAGCCTCCTTTCGGGAAAAATCGAAAATAGATTCCATTACTTCTGTTCGCGCCCCTTTCTCCCACGTTTCATGCCGTTTACTGATTTAGTCGAGGATAAATGGGTAAAATGTGTGCCTCCTAGCCCGGGTTCTGCATTTTGAGGAGGTTGCTGTCATTAAGGGCCCAGTGTTGGTCTGGAACATAGTAAAGCGCACATTGATGTGTGTCTGTGGGGAGGAATTCGAGTTCATCACGCTCGAACTGGAACATGTAACCTTAGAGGAATTATTCTTTTTTCAGCTGTGAATTAATTTTGAAACGTGTTATCTGTCACAAATGAATGCATTCGCTGTGTTGATAGTCTGTGTCACAATGACTTTGAAACAAAAACAATGACATCAGAAATGAGGCGATTTGTCTGTTATATTGCTATCATTTTATTTTATGTATATGACCATGTAAAGTCTAGTTCATCAAGACACTGTCCTCGAGGGCAGAGAACTGATGGTTTTCTACCCTGTCTTTTCTGGGAGTCAGGTGTGAAGACAGTCTAGCCAATCTGTGGCACCTTGTTCAGTTAATTGCCAGGGAGGTGTGAAATCCAGGGTTGGATTTTGATTTAAGGACCTGTGAGTATCCCTGTCATAAAGGAACATACCATTATTAACTAGGTTGGACATATTCTGTTTTGAGTTCAAGACCGGAGCTTATCGAACAGTAAAATTGTGGTAAAACAGTGCCTTTGACTTTTACCAAACGATCATTTTTCCCACAGTTCCCTTTCTGCTGAAGTGATATGAACCTAGTGTTGCTCTCAATGAAACTGTTGTTGAATGCCTAAAGTCCTCAGCTTTGAGTAGCGTGCCCTTTGAGTAGACACATTTCGTTCAGTACTGCAGTTTATCTTGAAATATTAAATGTATAGTATCATATCTGTGTGCATATTTTATTTGTATAAGCAATAAAGATGGAAAATACAACTGGGCACCCATTATGTGCTTGACTTCATTCTCAGCGTGAGGACAGTTGCACATAACAGTATTGTATTCAGCTGATGTGGAGAATATTAACTGTTCTAGTGGTGTCGTTACTAACCCACTTTCCTGTTTGTGGGGGTGCTATGTTGAACACGAAAGTTATGGGAGGCTAGGAAGTCTATTTAAAATTCATTGGCATTAGGAGAGTTGAGTTGGTGTGCGGTTGGCCCACTGTTTCTCTGTTCACCGCGCTGAACTTCTCAAGCTTATTTGAACTGGTGTTCCTACAGTAAGTTCAAGGCCTTGACTATCTGGGCGCTAATGGCCGATCATTTCTGAAGCATGCGCTGTTAGTGGTTGAAGAGCATATTTTTCATTGTGCTGTATTATACTGGTGATATTTTTTTCATGTGGCTTTTTTTGTTTTGGGTACCGTCCGTAGATTTCTGTGAAATCTCTGCAGAAGAAATCTCTGTCATGAGATAAGGCGTTAGAATAGTACCTTCATTAAATATCAATCAAGTGTTTTGGAAGACTGTGCTGAAGAACTTTTAAAGTGAGGGTGTGCATTGCAGCTATGCGGGCAACCCACTCTCAACCTTTGACCCTCCTGAAAACAGCAGTCCATCAAAGACCCCAGTACATTACATTTGCAATTAAAACTCAATCGCGCCATAAATCATTTCAGATGCTAAGTGCTGCCCTCAGGACCCATTTTTCAAGTGAAGTTTTCTCCATTTAAATGAAGTAACTTTTCTGCCTTTTTGTATCTTGTTTCAAACCAAATGATACAGGTTTACAGATGCTTAAGGAAGCGCTAACCATTTTAAGTCCAAAGTATTTACCCTGAATGCATAAACCTTATTCTCAGAATATGAATAGCTACCAGAATTAAGCTTAAAACATAATTTCGCTGAGACACAGGCCTTCACTTTTCATTATAATAAATATTGGTCTAACTCTGTGTAGAATTAAAACTTTCACAACAGTTGTATTTTATTATCCACAAATTTAGTGCATATCAACTTAGGGATTGGCGTTCCTTATGTGGGGCGGGTAAATTGTCCCTGTTACACAGTGCCATGTTGGGTTGGTGTTTCTTACATGGGTTGGGTAAATTGTCCCTGTTATGCAGTGCCATGTTGGGTTGGCGTTTCTGGCGTGGGTTGGGTAAATTGTCCCTGTTATGCAGTGCCATGTTGGGTTGGCGTTTCTGGCGTGGGTTGGGTAGATTGTCCCTGTTATGCAGTGCCATGTTGGGTTGGCGTTTCTGGCGTGGGTTGGGTAAATTGTCCCTGTTATGCAGTGCCATGTTGGGTTGGCGTTTCTGGCGTGGGTTGGGTAAATTGTCCCTGTTATGCAGTGCCATGTTGGGTTAGCGTTTCTGGCGTGGGTTGGGTAAATTGTCCCTGTTATGCAGTGCCATGTTGGGTTGGCGTTTCTGGCGTGGGTTGGGTAGATTGTCCCTGTTATGCAGTGCCATGTTGGGTTGGCGTTTCTGGCGTGGGTTGGGTAAATTGTCCCTGTTATGCAGTGCCATGTTGGGTTGGCGTTTCTGGCGTGGGTTGGGTAAATTGTCCCTGTTATGCAGTGCCATGTTGGGTTGGCGTTTCTGGCGTGGGTTGGGTAAATTGTCCCTGTTATGCAGTTGCCATGTTGGGTTAGCGTTTCTGGCGTGGGTTGGGTAGATTGTCCCTGTTATGCAGTGCCATGTTGGGTTAGCGTTTCTGGCGTGGGTTGGGTAGATTGTCCCTGTTATGCAGTGCCATGTTGGGTTGGCGTTTCTGGCGTGGGTTGGGTAGATTGTCCCTGTTATGCAGTGCCATGTTGGGTTAGCGTTTCTGGCGTGGGTTGGGTAGATTGTCCCTGTTATGCAGTGCCATGTTGGGTTAGTGTTTCTGGCGTGGGTTGGGTAGATTGTCCCTGTTATGCAGTGCCATGTTGGGTTAGTGTTTCTGGCGTGGGTTGGGTAGATTGTCCCTGTTATGCAGTGCCATGTTGGGTTAGTGTTTCTGGCGTGGGTTGGGTAAATTGTCCCTGTTATGCAGTGCCATGTTGGGTTAGTGTTTCTGGCGTGGGTTGGGTAAATTGTCCCTGTTATGCAGTGCCATGTTGGGTTAGTGTTTCTGGCGTGGGTTGGGTAAATTGTCCCTGTTATGCAGTGCCATGTTGGGTTAGTGTTTCTGGCGTGGGTTGGGTAAATTGTCCCTGTTTTGCAGTGCCATGTTGGGTTGGCGTTTCTGGCGTGGGTTGGGTAAATTGTCCCTGTTATGCAGTGCCATGTTGGGTTGGCGTTTCTGGCATGGGGTTGGGTAAATTGTCCCTGTTATGCAGTGCCATGTTGGGTTAGCGTTTCTGGCGTGGGTTGGGTAAATTGTCCCTGTTATGCAGTGCCATGTTGGGTTAGCGTTTCTGGCGTGGGTTGGGTAAATTGTCACTGTCAGAGGGTGTGTATCCATACGTCTGGCCCATTGGAGCCAGACAAATTGAGATAAGAGCTTGCCCGAAAACCTCCTCCATTTACTTGATCTAAAGTCCTCATTACTGCCCGATGAAGGGTGGGCCTTCTGGCAGCGCGTCGATAGGAAGCAGGTGTGACATTAGTTAGCCGTCCTGACTGAGGGGCGGGGGAGTTAGATGGCTATCTGCCTCGCCAAGACGAATCCTCTCCCCTCCTGCCATAGATCATTTCCTCCAGTCCCCCGCGCACGTTCCGGAGCCAGCCTGCCCTTGCAGGCTTATTAATTTATCGCACAGTTTGAGAATTAAGCTCCAGCTTCAGCGTATTCATCCTGCTTCACATCCGCGACAATTTGGGCATCTATCGATCATCTTATGTACCCTCATTTCTGAGCGGAGGATGATGAAGCGGGCTGATACGGCCAAGTCGGACCTATATCAGTCAGCCTTGCCAAGGGCATCCACTTGATGTCTATTCTCTGCTTCCGGCCGGGTGTTGTCCCTGTGTGGGAATATTTTTTTTTTTAAAGATGTATTTTCACATTGACCATGAAATTGATTTCTGTCTCCAGCTTGACAGATGCGTCGTGTTAATACGAAGGTATACGTCAATGGAGGACAACCCCTCGTAATGCTGCATAAAGATTTTGAAGTGTGAACGGCGGTGAATATTGTCATGCGTGGGGTGTGTGGAAGTATGGGGTCTTCACGCAGGGCGGTGTGGCGTTTCTCCCCGGCGACAGGTCTCTCCCGCTGGGCCCCGGCACCGAGCAGGAGGACATCCTGGAGGTGGGGTCTCCGGACAAGGCCGAGCCGGGGGAAGGGGTCCAGGTGGGGAACGTCTTGCCCTCGCTCTGCCTGAAGCAGGTCTTCCCCAAATACACCAAGCAGTTCAGCTACCTGCGCCTGGTGGAGCGCATCGCTGCGCTGTTCGTGCGCTTCCTGGGGGTGAAGGGGACCATGCGGCTGGGGCCCACCGGATTCCGCACCTTCATCAGGTGACCCCGACGCCCTTAACACGCACGCTTCCCCTCTCATACTGCTGCAGGGCACCTGCTTTAAACCTCACCTCTAATTACCTTCTGCACTGTGATGTCTCTCTTATTCTTCTCTGAATTACCTCGAACTGAATTCACTCTTCTGCAAAATGATCATTATTTATTCTCCCTCGGCGTTATTATTATGATCACTATTATTATAAAAACATTATAAGAAATTAATTCCTCTGAGGGGTGGCTCTTCTGAGCATTTCATGTCAGCCATTGTACTTCTTTACGGCATAATAGTTTGTGCATTCAAATTGGATAAACATGTTCAGTATGTGCTTCTCAGTAGTTCTTGGACATGTTCTTGTGTTCATGTTTAAACGTTGATGTGATTTGCCTGTGTCTTACAGAAACTGCAAGCTCAGTAGCACTAGTTTGTCGATGGCGTCCGTGGACATCCTTTACATCGACATCACACGGCGCTGGACCGGCATGGTGTCTGACTCGAGGGAAGCAGGTACTCTTGGGAAAAATACCACCTGACACACTGTCTGCTGCTCAACAATGCTGATACAAGAACAAAAGTTTTTTAAAAGAGAGCAGTTCTTTGTCTTTGGCTTTACCATTGACACGCATAAAATATTAGCGGTAACCTTTAATTATCTTGGAGGTCGCGCAGGCTGTCTGCTAATACGATTTAGCAAAAACCTGTGTGTTGACCATTTAAGATAGAAGGGAAAAAACACATTCACAATGTATTCCCATAATGAGAGGAGTGGTCCTGAATTAAGTTAGGGTCATGCCAGGATATTCAGAAATCTAGGCCAGAATGAATTATTCACAGCTTGCTGGGACTGAAAATAGGTAGGAGAGAATCATATTATCTGATCTGGAAAGGATTTTATACCTGTGTGTTTGTCTGTGTGTGTGTTTCTGTGTTTACAAAAAACAATGAACTGAAAACCCAGGGAAATACTGCTCATTACTGTTGTGGGAAAACAAAGCCAGCACTGCTGAAATGGTGCTCCAGTGTTATATTTAAATGGGGGAAATTTTGAATCAGATTTGTATTAAGAGTAAGAAAGTATGTTGGAAATTGGGAGAGGCTGATTCTGGCTCTTATCGCACTGCATCTCTTCTGCTCAGACCCCTCATCCACATCCACATCCACATCCCAGAATTCAGCTGCTTTGAGCTCTCCCAGGCTCCTGCATGCTGAATATTAGGAGCTGGATCTATTGATGAATATGTCCCTCAGATTATGCCTCTGAACCCCACCCCTTCTCTCCCTCCTAGAGGTTCTAGCGTTTATGGCAGCCAATTAAAAAGCATCTTTTAGGAGGCCACGCTCACAGTCCAAAGGCGCGGTGTTGAAGCCAACACAAGCCACGCTCGCCCGATGCCTCAGAAGTTCAGGTATCTTTGGGGAGGCCACGCTCACAGTCCAAAGGCGCGGTGTTGCAGCCAACACAAGCCATGCTCTCCCGATGCCTCAGAAGTTCAGGAGCTGCTCCAGCAGTGTGCGTGGCCTCGCCGCTGGGACCTCCGCACCCGCCCGCCATCTGTGCGCTGCCTGTCTCCTCAGAGCGCCGGCGTAATTATTGTTTGGGATCGTGTTCCCTCGCATTCAGAGCGCAGGCAGATGGAGTGGACCGAAACTCCTCTGTCAGAAAGCCTCCCCCCCCCCCCAGCTCCCGGAGTGTGGAAGGAGTACAGGGGCCGTATTATACACCTATTGATCCCCCCTCTGCTGGGAGTGTCGTCTCGCACGCAGGAAAATAACGGAAGTAATAACGGAAAAGTGGCAAGAAACGATGTGCCTAAAAGCTATGATGTGGCACACTTTTAAGGGTGTTTACTTGGCTGTGTGAAATGTTTTTTTGCTTGTGATCAAATGTTGCTTAGAGGAAATTGTACAGTCTGTTCTTCAATTTAAGTGTGATCGCTAGTGCTGGATGGTTGACATTGTGATAAAACAGATGTCTCTTGCCTCGGAATATCCCCAGTGGCGTTGAAAGAATGTCACATTGTCCGCTGGGTTAGCGATAGGCTGCTTTATTTAATGAATCATTTCCCAGAGACTGTTTGTTCGCCTCCCTCTCCACGGAGCGCTTGTGTAAAACTGCATTTGCGGAAAAAATACCTGTGTCGCAAAGTGAATCTGGATCAAGGTCATACCCTGCCGGAGAGTTTCCCAGAACACAGAATAATAAAGCCCGATATCCAGCAGCTTCTCAGGAAGCACCAGCGTCTGTCATGCCTGGCAGAGTTACTTCAGCTTTCCAGAACCCACGAGACGGCAACTTCCTTCCCACGGGTGTCAGAATTTCTCTCCACTTCTCCTCGTTTTCTCTCCCTCCCTCCCTCGCTGCTTCCCTCCCACTTGCCTGCATTATATGAGCCAGCCATCGCTAAAAAGATGTTCCCTCGTTTTTATTCGGCACATAATTTCTCCTAATTAAGCCTTGCTTGTGAATCAACAATTCTTTCAGTGCAAGAACAAAGAGCAGAGGAAACCGGTGAACGCGGGCGTATTGTAAACAAACGCTGGCAGCGATCGGACCCGCGTTAATTAGCGCGCTTTCACCGCTCAGCAGTTCCACCCGACCTCCCGTCGCCCAAACACCGACGTGTGGACCCCACATCTCCAGATACCACAACCTTAAGACATTGTCTGTGGGCTCCTGTTTCTTCCCTTTCCCAATTTTGCGGTGTGACCGTTCCTCCGTTGCGTGGGGCGAAGCAGCGCACTTCACCGCGATTGGTGACGTCCCTTCCCACCAGCCCCGTAACTAACCCTCTGATTCGCTACCGCGGCAGCTGCAGCTTAAAGATAAACACAGAGATGTGCAGGTCTCTGGCCTTCCCATCAGAAAGCACCATTGCTCTCGCCGTGTTCCCTCATCCCTCATTAATCCGTTTATTCATTCTTTCATGCTTGCAGTCACTCTTCCTTCCATTTTTTAATTCATTCATCTCCTCGTGTATTTCTCTGCAAAATCTCTCACTTCCTCTCCAGTCAATGTCTTCTATTATAATCAGACCACTTGCACAATCTGAAAATCGCTAATTGCGTTCGAAGCAAGTTCTTCAGCCTCGCGGCTGTCAAAGTCTGATCTTCACATATCCTTTGAATACTTTCTCTCTTCTGTTCAGCACTGAATACTTTCTCACCATAAATATCTCAAATTCACTCATTCAATTATCAATCGCATCTCATGTACATGGGCTAACCGTAGACAAGTCTCTCTGCTCTCTGACTTATTCACTTATTTATGTAACAGCTGAGTACTCAAACTTTTTAAATTATACATATTTTAGCACCATGCTATTTAAACCTCCTTGCTCATATAAGAAATGCATGAGTCACTCAACTTGAGGAAATGAGTTATGTCTGTCAACTGCTATTTACTAATTGAAGATGTAATTGGATACTGGGGATGCGTAATTATTTTTATACATTTTAGCCCAGTCCTGTGCAGTCTGTCTAGATTTTGACCAGTTGTAACATCATGATTCAAAAGCATTTGTTGTCTGTAGCCTATCACTAATCCATTTCCTTATCTGCATACAAGCACATCAACCGTGGTATTACCATGATCGAGTCTAGTGTTTATTTACAGTACTGGTTTCGCTGTCAGTTTTCAAATCACACAATGGCTTTCTTTGCCTGTACTTTTAGCTGTCATACCTTAAGCAAGATTTCATGCATATCTAATTCCAGTTGTGACCTGCTTGCTGTATGCCCTGCGGGTATCTCAGCAGGCCTGTTCTGATTCAGATAGTCACCTCTGTAGTTCAAGGACTAGGCCTGCCATAGCAGGAGGCGGATAGTGACACTTTAACCTCTGCTTTACTCTGGGTTCATGCGTGACCTGCTGTCCGTTCTCATCAGTCATGCTCGCCTAATCCTGCAGTAGGACAGCACCTGCAGAGAGCATTCACGCACGCTGAAGCTAACATTGTGCACTCTCGCCATGGTCAATTTAATGCAGCTGCTTACTTTTTCTTAATTGATGGATTGTAATAATAACAGGATGGTGTGACCTACCTCTCAGATTGTAGGTATTAGTACTGATTTGACAATATGCTCTCTGGTTTCATATGGATTGTAACAGTAACGGGGTATATTGTGTGGCCTGTCAGTAGTGCTGGTCTGGCAGATTGTAATTGTTAGTACTGATTTGACAATATTGTCTCTGGTTCCATATTTTTCGTTTTGCAAAACAAAATAGTGCAGCTGCACTTCTGAACGCCGTTACACCAGGGGTCACAACCCTGCTCCTGGAGGTCTACCATCCTGTCAGTTTTCACTCCAACCGTAATTTGGCACACCTGATCCTACCAGTTAGCAGCTTGATGAGTTCTGTAGCTGTTGAATGAGGTGCGCTGTGTTATGGTTTGAGCAGATCTCCAGGAAACAGGGCTGGTGACTGTCTGACAGATCTGAACATTCTGCACCTTCCTGCACCACCGTCATTTTTAATTTTGGTTCATTTGTTAAAGTGCAGCGTTTTGTACTGTGACAGAGGTGCTAATCAAGAAACGGCCGTCTGCTAGAAAGCATGACAGGACGTCTCCTCCCTGTACAGACACAGTGACAGCCTCACATTATCTTTAGGATTGAAATAAAGCCGTTTTGCATATTCATAACCCCACAAAAAAGCAAACAAACAAACAGGAAATGGGTTCTGTCCTGCTGAGTTTTGCCCCTGTCATCGGATGAATTCCGCTTTGTTTCTTTCCCGTGTGCATTAATTAGCCTGCTTGATTTAATCTAAATGCAATTTCTGCAGTCGCTGATATGAAAACTTGTGGGGATATTTTTGACTTTTATGCCGCCAGAAGATGTTCCCACTCAGGATTGTGGTGACCCGGGTGAAGCCTGATTTATCCGTGTGAACGCTAAATGGCGCCTTTTTTATTTAGAGGTGGGAAGTTGGCATGCATGACCACATGATGTCTGGTTATACATTTAAATGTAGAATATTATAGGACCCCGGAACTGGTGCTGCAGGGTGCTATTAAAAGACAGCAGTGAGAGATTTACATTGCACAAATCTCTGATAGATATGGCGTGCACGTCTTCCCCACTACCTCGAGGGATGGATTTGGAAGCTGTTGTTGACAACAAATTTGCAACCACTTCCATCCCTTCAGCCGTGGAAAAAAAGATTTGCATCAAGATTTTTAAACCACTTCCAAATTGCCACTCAAGTTCACATTAAAAGAGTTTTCACCAATTTTGTACTATTTGCAGTATTTTCCAAACTAGTTTAGTTTGTTTAAGCATTTTTTTGTTGTTTGTTTTTTGCCGTGTATTTGATAGGGAGGTTGGGTTGTTGTTGTCTGTAATTCAAATGTTGTCTAAAGAAAAATCTGTAGTTTAAATAGTTTATCATCTCTGGCTCCGGTAATTATACCACTTCACAATGACCTTTCTACAAAATAGTGTAAAATCAGAAAGGCAGTAGCTCAAGCAAAAAATAAAGGGTAGAAATTCGTAAAAAACTACTTTTCAAACTACTTTTCAAATGCAAGTCTAAACTGAAGAGCGACGATATTTGTGGCTGCCCTGGGAGTCTGAGCTTCCAGTAGCTGTCTATGCATGAATGAGTTATAAAGACAGCATTAAATATACAAAAACTGACTAATTAAAGAGAGGAAGAAATGCTTTCACATAAAAGAAAGATCTTTAAGAAGTAGCTTATATTGAGCGGATGGATGACCTTGATTGAACACCC